>NC_143520.1:59092821-59718201 GCF_031878675.1 Megascapheus bottae | reverse complement strand
GAAAACACTCAGGAAGAGCCAAAATAGCTTGAAAGATTTTGTGGAGGACGCCATTTTGATTTCTATCACTACAAAATTTGCTGTTTGATCTTGATGTGTTAAGACTAGGTTAGATTTTAAAGCAGAATGCTCTCTGTCCAACTTCCTTTTGATTCAATAAATAATACTTGTTCAAATTTTGAACATGAAATTTGCAAAAGAAATATTGCAGCAAGCTCAATGTAATCTGCTCTATTTTCTTCCAAAATACGACATTCTCTTGTAATTAACCCAGTACACATTCATCAAATCTCAACAAGAAGATTGGGAGGGGTCGGGAGGAGGGAAAGGGGACAAAAAACACTCTATACAGTATCCTGACAATGAAGTACAATAAAAATATCTCAACATAGGCTTTCAATACATAATCACACACAATATTTCCCTCAAAAATGTTGTCCTTAATGTACTATGTTATCTCTCATCTCTTTTGCTGTCCCTTGGTTATCTCATATTGTTACAGTATTTCATCTTGTTATCTGATATATTGTATATACAATTGATTGGTTATTTGAAATTGGATAGGGAAGGGGGGGGGAAACAATATGAGCAGCAAGAGGAAGGGAAATCAGGACCATGACAAGAGAAAGGGTATCAATGTATGTGAAGTAATGTACCTTCTATCTGGTGAATATAATGTAACCCTTCTATTAATTACAATAAAAATATATGGAAAAAATATCTGCTTCACTTGTATGTATCTATGTGTATTTGTGTAAGTGTTATTGGTGTTATATACATACATTTGCTAGGTAACATGCATTTATGGTAACATATGAGAGACTTAAAATAGTTATTCTCTTTAGCTTTTAACTATATGGAAGAAGGAAATTAGATTCTGCTATTGCAGGACTCTGGAGTTAGACAGAAGTTAATTTAGCGAACTACAGTGTAACTATAGGATAGTTTCAGCTTGCATGTTTATTTGGCCCTGATTATCCCACTATAGTCTACTAGCAAAATCAACAGATCCATTTTGCTTTTCCATAATAACCAATACTTTTTGAATTTGCTATACTGGCAATTTCTATTTTACAAACTAAACATGATGCTTTCTCTATAACTTCCTTTTGATGCAACAAACGATTCTTGGATAAATGACAACAATCAAAACCTGAACAAAAGATGATAGGAGATTATTATCTATACTCATTGCTCTCTCTGATTATTTGAATTCCTTTGATTGATCACTATTACCCTCTAAAACCTATTTCACTTTCCCAAAGGCATGATTTGTTGAAAAAGAAAACTATTCTGTCTAGAAACTTATATGGGCCTATGAAACAGTATAGGATCATTAGTAGTTATACCTCGCCTCACTACTTCCTTCCAGTGCTTCACATAACAATCCTTAAATTTTAGGATATCACTGCCTATAAGATGACTTGGATTCTTTATCTATATGAACTCACAAAGATATTGTAGGTACACAAGGAGAAACTCTTCTAGTATTTGTAGTCCTGGGCCAAAAAGTGCCTAAAGTTTAGGTGCTTGAATTGTAGATCCAGTATCTCACAGTCTCAACCTCTGAGACCTGTTGCCTCGAAATTTAGAAAGAAGAAAGGCTGTGCCTGATTGATTGTGTGTGATTCCGGTTGGAACCTTAATTTTGTGGACTTTAGTCAACACCACTTAGAAGTTATTGTAATACTCTGTCTCTGGCAGAAGTGATTAGCAGAAGGGAGATTCTGTTCATGTTCCAGCTATATTACAAAAACATGGATACTGTCATGGTCCTTATATTGTTATTCCTTAGTGCCTGGTGGGTTTATGGAACGTTTTTGGCTACTGGGATCTGCAGTCTCTCTTCTCTGATTTCTGTATTCTATCTTCTCCAACGTTTTCTTTCTTCTTTCTTATATTTTCTCTACTTATACCACCCATCATTATATCTGCTACCTTTGCTGCCCATTACTTCTTCCCCAATCCCTCTCTGGAACTCTTAGCCTCTCATCATTATTGCAGGTAAGGCTACTGTCACAATCATCACTGTACTGCTTCCACTATCTTCGCTTATCAGTTCATTTTGCTCTAGTATTGAGAAAGATTAAAAGTGTGCAGATGATTTGAGAGAAAGCGTTATTGAGTCCTGAGGCTGAAACATCCAGAGTGGTCCAGGAGAACATCTTTTTTTTTGGCTGTAAAAGTAATCCAGAAACGGAGTGTGGCTAGGAAATTTTGATCAATCATGTAGACCTTCATGCAAATAAGGGACTGTTTACACCAATTTTAGTGTTGCCTTTCATACAAATTTTTAAAAATGCTTGAAACAATCACAATGTACTTTTTCAAACAACTGAAAAATAATGCTTGAAGGCAATTGCATACCTTCAGCTAGACCACCAAGAAAAGTACTCCCTCTCTGATCAAAGTGGAAATTGCTGTAGAATATCAGAGATCATCAGATTTGTGATGGCACAAACTCATATGTAAGCTATTTGAAACAGTCATAGCTGGGACAGTGCCTCTTGGAACCCAAGTTATGCATCAGCAACAAGCAACTGTAGATGCAGTATAGTTTACTAAAGTAATTTAGGGAGAATTCAAAGAAATTGAGCAGGCATAAGACCAATCTGGCTCATGGCTGGATGCTTGGCTAAAAGCCATTCTCTCATAGCAGCTAACTCAGCAGGGAAGGGAACAATGGTTGTCAATTAGAAAGTCATATTGCCCAGTCACTAACATTTTGACTACTAAAATTAAAAGTAATCACTAAAAGGGTGTGATTATTAGAAAGGCATACTGTTAATATTAACAGTGATTTCGCAGTATTCAACAGTTCTTTAATAGTGCATTACTCTTAATGTTCTTGGAAAGATCTGTGCTATTATATAAATCTCAAGTTTATGTTCATTTTCCCTAAATAGTTAATGTGCTAATACATTATCTCACTGACCTCTGCTCTGTCAGAATATTTTACAAAATATTACAATCGAGCAAGGGTTCATAACACATTTATGGAACTGATGCCTTCAGTTATGATCGTGTCTTCCCTTTAAATATTTGTTTTATATGTTAGACCTAGTAAAACTGGATTTCAAAAGTAAAAATCAGAAAGAATCATAGGAAATTGTGAGGTCAATGAATTTTCCTGGTATTATCAAATTACATAAATTTGGCAGATTCTTATTTATCTACAATAAAAGACTAAAAGGGAAAAAGATTTACTGGAAAACAATTTTCCATAATGAAGAGAAGGAAAAAGGGCACTTGGTTTAAAAAGTAGCTATTACTAATTATTACCAGGTAATAGTTCTAAAAAATTAATAATGGGATCATATAATAAGCTTAGGAATATATACAAAATTCAATATACAAAATTCAAGATAGTCTTGGGTCACCCAAAAGAATCTCAAATTTGTTAGCCTCTACCAACTGGAAAAACATGTGTACAGATTATTAAAGATTCATAAGGCATGTAGCAGATGAATGTCATTAGGGTTTAACCAAAAAAATCCATAAAGTGATAGTTGAACTATGCTTCTTTATTAGATTAATTAGATAACTTTGTGAAGAAACACATTTTATTACATGACTCAGTACATATTAATTGGACAATAAAGTTATAATGGACAAATGAATTTCAGAAAAGAAAACATGCATTGGTAGCTAAATGTGATCTGAGTGAAGGGTGGTGCATTTTTACTAAATTAAAATATATCACAAGAACATCAAATGCCCACATATTGAGGCTATTCTACAAAGGGCAAATATTATTCTAGCTGTGCAATATATTTTATTAGAATGTCTACTCCTATACAGGTGATTTCATAGAAATATAGATGTTATACATTTATCACTATGGTAACCCCCTATCTAGCTGGTAGAAACCAGCATGACAATTATTCCCAATATTCATTTTTTTAAAAAGAATTTTAGAAGACAGGGAGTGATGGCATGTGCCTGTACTCCTAGCTACTCAGGAGTCTGGGCTCTGAGGATCATGGTCTGAAGCCAGCCCAGGAGAAAAAAGTCCTTGTGAGACTCATCTCCAATATACTACTGGGGAAAAAATAAAAACAGGAGGTGGTGCTGTGGCTCAATTGGTAGAGTTCTAGCCTTAAGCACAAAATTTCAGGGACAGTGCCCAATCCTTGAGTTCAAACCCCAAGACTGGCCAAAAACAAAAGCAAAGAAAAAAGAAAAGAATTTCTGTTAGCATGACTTTTTTGTAGCATTATAAATATTTTTGGATTCCTGTTTATATCAGAGTCTTATGTATGCATGAAACATTAAAGTTGAAATCACAGTACTTATTATGATAGAAAGCACAATGAATTACCAAATAAGTGAATTACTTATTTTGAAATATCATTTACTTTTAAAAAATGGTTCCAGAAGTGCTGAATTAATCTGCAAACAATAAATTTGAGTTTTAGGAATGTATTTGCTGAAATATTAAAACAATACCAACGCAAGTTTATTGTAGAAAGTAAACATGACATCAACACACTATTAACTGACAAGAGGTTGCACAAGGAAACTTGTATAATCTTTGAATTGATTCCCCTGTTAAAGCATATTATGGACTGTCCTTTATATGATTAGACAGAGTAATTTTTAACTATAATTCCCTTAATGTTATCAGCTACCCTTTCAATCTTGCCTATGCCCTGGACTTTCACTACATTTTATTCCCCATAACAATGATCTGCCACATTTTCCTACTATTCAACTGATATATTGGATATTTGTGTAGAATAATAGTTATTGTAAACCTTAATAGCTTAAAATAAGTAACATTTCTTATGTCAACAATCTGGGCTTGACTTGAATGGATGGCCCTTCTTCATGGTCTTTTAGATGATAATCCACTACCAATTCCTATGGTCTTCTTTTGATCAGTTGATGGACATGTATTTGCAAACCCACTCATGGTTATGGATAGTCTTCAACTCTTCATTGCACAGAATTGTTCTTTTGGAAAATTTTATTGTTGGAATAATGTATAGAGGGATTACAATAACATTCATCAGGTGGTGGATGCATTACTTCTCACACATTGATACCCCTTCTCCTTTTTTTGTCCCTGTTACCCTCACAATCATCTTGTTTCCCCCCTTTCCATTCCAATTTCAAATAAACAAACATATATATATATATATATATATATATATATTATACTATGTAACACTCTCAGAAAGAGTAACCACATGAAATTAACCATAAGAGGGAACAAGGAGAAAAGAAATAATAGTACATTAAGAACAACAGTCACAAAAGATAAACCTTGTGTTTCCATATCCTAGAGATCCTGTCATTTAGTCTCATCCTATATGACTTTATGTGCATAGCTTTTGAGCTATTATGATCCTCTGATAGGAGAGTCCGAGATGTATACTAATTATTACAAATGAGGGAAACCACTGGGTCTATGTTCCTTTGGGTTTTGCTTATTTCACTTAATGTAACTTTTGCCATTTCCTTACACATGGGGTGATGTCATTCTTTCTGATGGTAGCAAAGAATTCCATTGTGTATAAGTACAAGATCTTCTTGATCCATTCATCTACTGAGTGGCATCTGGGTTGGTTTCATACCTTTATTATGGTAAATAGTGTTGTAATGAACATGGTTGTGTTGGTAGCTTTAGGATGGCATTGTTTGCTATGTGATGGATAAATGACTAGAAGTGGAATTGCTGAGTCATAGGGAATCTCTACGTTTCGCCTTTGAGGAAACTCCATTACTGCTTAATATGGACATTCCAAATGGTGTGAAGTGAAATTTCAGTGTTGTTTTGATTTGCAGTTTTTATTGCCTTATGTGTTCAACATTTCTTTATGTGTCTATTGGCCATTCTTCCATCTGGGAAGTCTGCTTTTAATTCTTTAGCCCATTTATTAAGTGGGTTATTGTTTCATTGGTAGTTTATTTCTGGTGATTCTAATTTTTGAGCTCTAAGTATATTTTAGTTTTGAAGCTCTTGGGTTCTGCAGAGTTATTAAAGCATATTTTCCCATTCCGTGGTCTTTTTATTGATTTTGTGAGCTAAGTCCTATGCCTTACAGAAACTCTTCACATGGATGCAACCCAATTTATCTGGTCTTTGATTTTTGTATGTGTGATTCTGAATCTTTGCTTAGAAAGTTTCTACCTATGCTGAAGAGCTGTAGTGTTCCCTGATTCCTTTCTGTGATATTTTCATGGTAGCTGGCCTTCTATTGAGGTTTTTTTTTTTTTTTAATCTGTTTGGGGTTGATTTTGGCACAGAGTAATATATGAAAGTTAGTTTCAGTTTTCTGCATGTGTATAACCAATTCTGCCAGCACCAATTCTTGAGGAGGTTGTCCTTCTTCTAACCTATGTTTTTGGCCCCCTTATCAGAGGTTAGGTGGCTATATGTCTGTGGGTTTATTTCTGTGTCTTCTATAATGTTCCATTTTCCTCAGGCCCATTTTTGTGCCAGGATCACATCATAATCCAATGGCTTTACAATAGATTTTCAAGTTTAGAGTGATATTCTTCTCTTCCTGTTAAGGATTGTTTTTACTACGTAGGGGTCTTTTCTTATTCTATATGAATTGTTGGACTTCCTTTATTTTGTTGCAGAAAGTTTTGGGGATTTTGGTAAGTATTGTGCTGAATTTCATCATTTTTCTAAGCAGCACTGGCATTTTCAGGATGTTAATCCTTCCTGTTCAGGAATAGCAGTTCTTCACATCTTTGATTAAATTAATTAATAATTATTTTTTTGAGACTTTTACAAAGGGACTTGCTATCATGATTTCAGTCTTAATCTTCTCATTGTTGGCCAATTAAAAAGCTACTGATTTTTGAGGAATGATTATAGACCATGCTCCTTTGCTCAAGTTTAGGATCCACTAAACTAACTTGGGAGAGGAATCTATGGGATTCTTTAAATATAGAATAATGAGGTCCCTTAAATAAAGAGGGATAGTTTTACTTCTTTCCCTACTTGGATTCCCTTTATGTGTCTCTTACCTTGTCGGGGTTTTTAGCACTCTGCCTCCTGACCAGCATGAAGGGCAAAGAGAACACACCCCGACTAAGACGAGACCGAGAAAGGATAGGGCTGGCTGGCCGCCTTCACCCAGCCCTCCCTCTCCAGAGGGAAGACACAGACGCGCCAGGGAGAATGTCACAGCAGACTCCTTTAATGGGAAAATACCAGGGGCTAAAGAAAGAAGCAGGAGTCTATTAGCATGAAAATAGGCATGACATGGGGTGGTAGGTGCGGTCAGAGAGGGCAGTAGGGCCAATCCATGGGTTCGAGGTAGCCTTATTTTACATCACAGACCACAGCCAAACCTCCCAACCAGGAGACACGCACTGGAAGTGAACACTGGACCACGAGGTAGGCCTTTTACCCTTGATGTGACGTGCCCCACATTACCTTACTTCCCTAGCTACAAATTCCAATACTATGTTGAAGAGTAGTGAAGAGAATGGATGTCTTAATCTCATTCCTCATTGTAGAGGAAATATTTTTAACTTGTCATCATTAAGTATAATGCTGGTGGTAGCTTTGTTATACATTTTCTTTATTACACTGAGGAATGTTCCATAGATTACTGGCTTCTACAGAGCTTTTATCATAAAGGAGTGTTGCATCTTGTCAAATCTTGTTTGACTGAATTCTCCCTTGAAGGCCTTACAGAATCCATCTAAAAATCCATACTGTCCTGGGCTTTGCATCAGATCTTTTATTGCCATTTCATTTTCATTTCTTACTAAGGGTCTATTTAGTGGGGTTAAATACTCTTGGTTTTGTTTATGTATATCAATGTATATAAATACATAATATTATATAGTTTATACAAGGATATATAATGAATATTATATAACATATTATAGAACACATAAAGTACAAAAATATCTATTATATAATGTATTATGTATTATAATATTGAATATATTCTATAAATTCTATATTATAATATAGAACATATAACATGTTTATTATATTAATATATTATACTATATTAATAGGATAGAATATATTGTAATATATGTTATATGATATATACAGGTAAGATACATATAAAATTGATATATAATATGTTATATTAACATATTGTATATAATGATGGTTTCTGGGAATATTTGCATTTCTCCCAGATTCAACAATTTTTTACATAAAGGTTTACAAATTATTTTCTCGAAATATTCTTACTCTTGCTTATTTTTGTTTGTGATGTTTGCATTTATATCTCTAATTTTATTTATCTATTTATGTGTGTTCTCTTTATTTTTAAAATCAAATTTGCAGATCAGGGAAGATGGCGGCGGTTCAGTGTGACTCTTTCTGAGTTCTCACCAAGATACCAGTTCTAGCATCATAGAGGAAAGTTCATACCCAAAGATCGATCCTAAGTAAGCTTTAGCACCAAAGAAATCTCAATCAGAGAGGAAAAAGGCAGGAAACCGGTGCAAGAAGACAGCGTGGAGCAGTGGAGCCGGCACCCGAACAGACAGCACTTCTCAACAGAAAAGACCTGCTGGCTCTAGAAAGAGCAAGACAGAGCTGCCTGAGCCCAGAGCTGTCACCCGGCCATGGCGCTGACCTGCCAGCTTCACGGAACCAGAAAATCCAGCAATTTGTGAGTAACTCCGTGGAGAAGTTTCCACTTCTGCTCACAGAATAGCATTGGGAAGGAATCCCTTCCCCCATCAGCCAAGGGAAGCTCCATCTTGACTGCTGGCAAAGACCCTGCCAAACCATCTGGAGCCTGAGAAGTGATACTGGCAGCGCCATCACTCAAAAGGGCAAAGGTTTTCCTAGAGCCAGCTTCTTGGGTTGTCTGCCCCTGGTGCTAGTGGAAGTTCCTTCTCCTAGGTGGGGCTGCCCTCCTGGTAAACAAACTGCTCATGGCTCCATCAGCTTTTATTTTTTCTGCCCTATCAAACAAACTGATCAGAAAAACCACAAAGCCAAATAACAGGAGAAAAAACACTTTTTAAAGTGTTTTGTTCCTGAAGTTAGTGCAGACACAAGTTTAATACTCTGTCACCCCCCCAAAAAAACCCTGAATATTATCCCCCATTTTGTAACATTTATTTATTTTTATTTTTATTTTACAGGATAAAGTGTAGTTGGGGAGGAGTAGCTGCCTAGGCAAACCAAGAAACCTGGACTTGTGAGCACAAGTTACCATGCCTGGTCAGGGGCTTAACACCAACTATTATAATGTCACAACTTTTAACATGTGATGTCCATGAGCTCTCCAACTCAAGAGACAAGCCCCCATTTCTCAGTTTTCTAGAGGTTAACTGGAGATGAGTCTCACGTCCTTTTGTGCCTGGGCTAACTTTGAACCTTGATCCTAAAATCACAACCTCCTGAGTAGCTATGATTACAGGTGTTAGCCACCATACCCAGCTACTTGGGCAATTCTATATGAAGTCTTTAGGAGATGCTAATATTCTTCAAAAATATGATGTGGGCTGGGGGTGTAGCCTACTGGTAGAGTGCATACCTCACATACATGAAGCCCTGTGTTCAATTCCTCAGTACCAAATACACAGAAAAAGAAGTGGTGCTATGTCTCAAGTGTTAGAGTGCCAGCCTTTAGAAAGCTCAAGGATAATGTTCAGGCCAGAAAGCCAAAGATGCTTCTTGATAACTAAAAGCATAGCTATTAAAGCATAGACCTTCCCTACGACCCTGCCATACTACTCCTGGGCATGTATCCTGGACATCATAACCCAGGATATGATAAGGACACCTGCTCAGCTATGTTCATCTCTGCACTATAGCCAGGCAAAGGAAACAAACCAGATGTCCTACTGCAGATGAATGGATACAGAAAATGTGCTACATATATACAATGGAATTCTACATAGCCAACAGAGAAGATAAAATAATGGCATTTGCAGGGAAGTGGATGAATCTAGAGCGAATCATGTTGAATGAGATAAGTCAAGACCAAAGGAACAAAAGGCGCATGGTACCCTTAATATGTGGCTATTAGATCCAAACAGTTAAAGAGCAATGACTCAGTATTTGTGTACCCAATGCTATGGACATGGTATTGGAAATACAAACACAAATACATAGACATAAAAATTTATGAGTCTAAAGGCATAGTGTTTTATTACATAGATTAATATGTATCTATGTCATACAAATCCACAGCCTGATTTCAATTAGGTTCTAAAATCTAAGTGCCAGTGATTGTATATAGAGATTCCCTTCTTGAATACTTGTTTGTTAAATGTGTCATTTGAAATATGATGTAAAAATCAATGTTAATAAATACTTTTTAAAAAAATTAACCACTCAGGAAGTGGGGATTGGCTCAAGGGTAGGGTGGTAGCCTTGATCTTGAGAGCCCAGGGACAACACTCAGGCCCAGAAGTATGGTGGTAGCCTAGAGCTGAAGAGCTCAGGGACATGACCAAGGGCCAGAGTTCAAGCCCCATGACCCACAAAGAAAAATAATATTGGAGTTTGAATTTGGGGCCTTTGGCTTGCTAAATACACTCCAGCACTTGAGTCACACCCCCAGCCTTCCACAAGACATCTTGTCAGGAGTGTTGGAAACTGTATTTGTTGAACAGTTTATTTATAGAACTCACCTGGTCTAAAGTTTGAACAAGCTCTCAGCAAGGTTAGAATAATACTTTGAAATATCAAATACAAGCACTTACAACTCACGGAGACAGAGGACCCAGTTTCTAGTCTTTCCTGCTCTCTCTGAACCTCAGTTTCTGTGACATACTCCAAGACAAACTATGTATCAGCCACATGAGCTACTGGTCAGACTGCATCTTTAAGTAAATCATTTACTAGAGCATTTATTTGAAAACGTCACTTTTCTTGCTGTGTGAGTGTGCTTGGCACTATTTTGTTTTCAGTATTTCACAGAGACAAGGCATTCTGTGTACCAAAAATGCTGCAGCTGTGAGGCAGATGGGTCCCTCAGGCTGTGTGTAAGCTTGGCTCAGGTGATAATGAGCAAACCAAAAGTCAGACAGCAAGTTCCAGTCTCAGACAAAAAAAAATTAAAAGGGGAATCAATTTCCTACTATGCAAATAAAAGGAGGGTAGCATTCCCTGTACTAAACAGGCGGCCAGTCAGAGGTGATACCATCTTTATTTTTATTATTTTTGCCAGTCCTGGGGCTTGAACTCAAGGCCTGAGCAATGTCCTTGGGCTTTCTCAAGGCTAGATCTCTACCACTTGAGCCACAGCACCACTTCTGGCTTTTTCTATGTATGTGCTACCAAGGAATTGAACTCAAGTTTTTGTGCATGATAGGTAAGCACTCTACCACTAGGCCAATTCCCAGCCCCCACCCATCTAATATTTCTGTCACTTAAAGGACTGTGCAAATAACAAGCAAATGATAACACACACACACACACACACACACACACACACACACTCTGCAAGCTATGGAAAAATAAACTTTTCATTTCCTTTCTTTCTATAGACAGTCAGAACTCTAGCTCCAAATCTTCTAAACACCTTCATTCTCATTTGGGGAGCAATGTGCCAGAGTTGTAGAGACAGGGCCCAGGACTAATGGAAAACAAACTGTCTGGATATCCTCTGCACATAGTGTGGCACCCTCTGTCCCCATATCAGCACCAAACAGCAGACTTGAGAAAGATGTGGGTGTATGATTACCCCCATTTTGTTTTGTTTTTCATTTTCTAACTTTTCTCATTTGCATTTTTATATGTTCTTATTTTTTGCCATTTTATCTCCACCTTTTTTTTAAATGTCATGATTCCTTCCTTTTGGATTTTTTTTTTGCTGCTTTCCTTCTATCATTGTGGTCATTCCTAGAAACATAGTGACAGCGCTGGGTACGAACTGGATACAAAATATATCTATTTATTTATTTTTACAAGTCCTGGGCTTGAGCTCAGGGCCTGAGCTCTGTCCTTGGACTTTCTCAAGGGTAGAGCTCTACCACTTGAGCCACAGCACCACTTCTGGCTTTTTTCTATGTATGTGGTACCAAGGAATCGAACCTGGGTCTTCGTGCAAGATAGGCAAGCACTCCACCACTAGGCCAAACTCCTGGCCACAAAATATATTTTTAAGGATATAGTCACCTGCCTTTTAATCTGTTGGTTCTTCACCCAAGTATTTCTTCTCTAAGAACTCACAATTGTGTGGGATCTCCCTCCACCTTTATCTTGGTTTTCTTTTTCTTTTCCCTTTTTCTTTTTTTGCTTATTTTTACTTTTTGAACAATTTTATCATTGAACTCTCCTATATATACCTTCCTCTTTTCTTTATATATTCTTCTTATTACTCTTCTTATTTTCATAAGTTTTAACATATTTTTTTCTAAATTTTGTACTCAACTATTTTCCCTTTCTATTACCTTATGTCACTTATCCTTATACTATCTCTTCCCTTCATTACTATATTAATCTTACACTCCTACATTACTCTTTTCTCACCTCCCCTCTTATCTTTCATACTATTTTTCTATCTCTTGTCCTCTGTTCATCCCTCAACTTTTATAATGCATGGGTCTACAGTTGATGGTTGTGGAGCAATACTGTATATCTAGGTGTTCAAATATGATGTAGGTCCAGAGGGACTTAAATGCAATAGAGAGTAGATTGTGGGGTTTTTTTGGTCATAAAATGGTGACCGGTGGTTGTATTAGATTTGTCTGTAAGTGCAGAAAAAGAGAGAGAGTGGAAATACTAATCTAAAGCTGTGAACATCTATTGTCTGGCCAGCTTAAGAGCACTAGGTTTGATATATCTTGCAAAATTGTAGTCTTGTGCAATATTAATCTTGCTCCCATTTTCAAATGGGCAGAACAAGAAACTCAAGAAAAATGGCAAATCACGGAATAGCATCTCCCACCCAATATAATCAGGAAATGGCAAAACTAGAAGAGTTCTCTAAATGCTACACAAATGCAATGAAACATGATTAATGAAAAGTTTGAAAACATACAGAAAGAGATACATGAGGAAGCTATATTTAAATGAGATGAAACTATAAAGAAGATGGTACATGAACATGAGGAAGCCATAGAGGAGTCCATAATAAAGGATTTATGTCAATGTAAGGAAGCTAGCCTAATTTAAGGCTAACTGGTATTGAGGAGGGCCTGGAGAAAGAAGTCAATGGTATTGGAAATATACATCAGGGAATCATCTCAGAGAACTTCCCAAATATCCAGAAGGGCAGGACCATCCAGATACAAGAACCTTTTAGAACTCCGAACAGACCTGACCAGAAAAGGACATCCCACTGCCTCGTTATAATTCATACAGGATCAATACAGAAAGAATACTAAAAGCAGCCAGGGAGAAGGGATCAATCACCTACAAAGGCAAACCAATCAGAATAACCCCAAATTTCTCAGCAGAGACCATGCAAGCAAGAAGAGATAGGAAAGATATATGCCATGCCCTTAAGATAAATAACTACCAATGAAGAATACTCTACCCAGATAAGCTGTCATTCATAACCGAGGGAAAAAAAAAACCAAAAAAACTTCTATTGCTTCCATTGCAAGGAAAAGTTGCAACATGATGGAGCAACCAAACCAGCATTACAGAAAATTTCAAAGATGTTCTACACATAAAAACTTTAAAAGCCTGAAAAAGGGGTGCCGGAGTTTGGCCTAGTGGTAGAGTGCTTGCGTAGCATGCACGAAGACCTGGGTTCAATTCCTCGGTACCACATACATAGAAGAATGCCAGAAGTGGTGCTGTGTCTCAGGTGGTAGAATTTTAGCCTTGAGAAAGCCCAAGGATAGTGCTCAGCCCTGAGCGCAAGGCCCAGGATTTGCAAAAAAAAAAAAAAAAAAAAAAAAAAAAAAAAAAGCCTGAAAAAGGAAATTAAAGCAGAACTGAGGAAATAGGAAAACCTCCCATGCTCCTGGATTGCAAGAATTAACATCATGAAAATGGCAAACTTACCAAGGGCTATCCACAATTTCAATGCAATACTCATCAAAATCCCAATGTCATTCTTAAAGGAAATACAAGAGGCAATTCAAAATTTCATATGGAATAATAAAAGACCCAATATAGCAAAAACAATTCTGAACAGCACAGGAGGAATTTATACCAAACTTTAGACTCTATTACAGAGCTATAGTGAACAAAACCACTTGGTACTGGCACAAGAATAGGCCTGAAGACAAATGGAATAGAACTGAGAACCCTGATATTAAGCCACATACCTATGACCAAAAAATAGAATGGAGAAAGACAGCCTTTTTAACAAGTGGTGCTGGCAGAACTGGTTAAGCATGTGCAGAAAAATAAAGTTGGATCCTTCTTTGTCACCCTGCACTAGAATTAACTCCAAATGGACCAAGACCTTGAGGTAAAAGCAGATACACTGAAAACTTTACAAGAAGGAATAGGAGATGCACAGGGTCTCCTTCGCACAGGTCAAAACTTTCTTAATAAGGACCCATAAACTCAACAAATCAGAGTAAGTCTGAATAAGTGAGACTGCATTAAAGTGGCAAAAGATATAGCATGCAAACTAACTAGAAAGCTGACAGAGTGGGAGAAAATCTTCACTAACCATAAAAGAGACAAAGGCCTCATATCTAAAATATATCAACAGCTCAAAAAGCTGAATCATTCCCAAATTAATCTCCAAAGAAATAACCATCCCATTAAAAGATGGGGCAAAGACTTCAAGAGAGTCTTCTTTGAAGAAGAAATGAGAATGGCCTATAGACACATGAAGAAATGCTCAACATCTCTGGCCATAAAGGAAATGCAAATCAAAACAACTCTAAGATTCCACCTCACTCCAATTAGAAAGACCATAATCAAGAAATCTAATAACAACAGATGCTGCCAGGGATGTGAACAGGGGGATCTCTACTACACTGTTGGTGGGAGTGCAAACTATTTCAACAACTATGGAAAGCAGTATGGTGTTCTTCAAAAGACTAAACATAGGGCTCCCCTATGACCCAGCAATTCCATTACTTGGCATTTACCCAATAGTCCAGAAACAAGGACATACTAAATCCACTAGCACAACGATGTTCCTTGCAGTAATATTTACCATAGCAAAGATATGGAACCAACCCAGATGTCCCTCAGTTGATGAGTGAATCAATAAGATGTGGTATTTATGCACAATGGAATTCTATGCTGCTGTCAGAAAGAATGACATCGCCCCATTTGTTAGGAAATGGAAAGACTTAGAAAAAACCACATTAAGTGAAGTAAGCCAGACTCAAAGGAACATAGGGTCAATGATTTCCCTCATTTGTCATAATCAGTAGAAACCTTAACCTTAGAGTTACAATAGAACAAAACCTAGATACATAAGGCCATATAGAATGTCACTAAATGAAATGACCTCTAGGATATAGAAACAAGAGCCAGATGAGTGATTGTTGTCCTTAATGTAATATGTTATCTCTCATCTCTTTTGCTTTCTCTGGTTATCTCATATTGTTACAACATTTAACTTTATTATCTGATATATTATATATATGCTTATTTGGTTATTTGAAATAAGATAGGGAAGGGGGTAAACAAGATGAGGGGTGGTGGTGGAGGGAGGGAAATGGGGACCAAGATATGAGAAAGGGTATCAAGGTTGGTGAAGTAATGCACCTTGTATCATGTGTATATAATGTAACCCTTCTATTAATTACAATAAAACATATTGAAAAAATCAAATTTGCTAAGGGTCTGTTATTTTGTTAATATTTTGAGAATCATCTCTTTTTTATTAGTTTTGCTTTTCATTTACAAATATATAATTCCTTAAATCCACTAACACAATGATGTTCACTGCAGCACTATTTACCATAGCAAAGGTATGGAACCAACCCAGATGCCCCTCAGTTGATGAGTGGATCAACAATATGTGCTATTTATACACAATGGAATTCTATGCTGCTGTCAGAAAGAACGACATCATCTCATTTGTAAGGAAATGGAAAGACTTAGAAAAAAATCATATTTAGTAAAGTAAGCCAGACTCAAATGAATATAGGCTCAATGGTTTCCCTCATTTGTCATAATCAGTAGAAACCTTGGGCTTTCTTAACTAGAGATTTAGAATAGAACAAAACCTATATACATAAGGCCATGTAGTATGACGCTAAATGAAAGGAGCTCCAGGATATATAAACAAAATCCATATAATGAATGATTGTTGTCCTTAATGTACTATGGTATCTCTCACCTCTTTTGCTGTCCCTTGGGTATCTCATATTGTTACATTATTTCACCTGGTTATCTGATACATTTTATATATGCATATTTTGGTTATTTGAAGTCGGATAGGGAAGGGAAGAAAGCAAGATGAGGGAGGGGGTGGGGGGAGGGAAATGGGGACCAAGACATTAGAAAGGATATCAATATATGTGAAGTAATGCACCTTCTACCTCATGAATATAATGTAACCCTTCTATTAATTACAATGAAAATTTATAAAAAAACAAATATATAATTAATTTCTCATTGAATTTTAATTGTTTCCCTTTACCGGGCTGCCATTTGACTTGTTCCCATTTTTCAGTGTACTTAAGGTGTGTCATTACAGTGTTTATTTGAGACTCTTCCATTTTGTTGCTTTAGGTTCAAAGCTATAACTTTTCCTCTTAATATTGCCTTTGCTGTGTCTCGGTATAGATAGCATTTTGCGCATTCATTATTATTAAATTCTGTATATGTTTGAATTTCCCTTATAATCTCTTCTAGGCTTACTGATTATTCAGAAATGCAAAATTTCTTTTTCATGGCACATGTAACTGTTTTCTCATGAGAGAGAGAGAGAGAGAGAGAGAGAGAGAGAGAGAGAGAGAGAGAGAGAGAGAGAGAGAGAGAAGAGACAGAATTTTATTTCCTAAAGTTACTGCCCAGAGAAGAGTACAACATAGAGAGATAAAAAACAAAAATCACTTTACATGTTTGTATAACTTTATTTTATTTGAGAAAAGGAATTTCTTTCTTCTTTTATGCCAAGTCCTGTTTGTTGGAAATGAGATATTGGAGGATTGAGATAGTGGTTAAAACCTTAAGCAAGTTATTCAGGAAATTGATAAGTTGAGAAATGGAAGACCAAAATTTGAAGCCATCCTGGGAAGAAAGAATTGAGAAACTATGTCCACACTGCACCAGTGTTGGGACCTTTTCACTTCTTTTGGGCTCGTGGCCATTATTGGGCGTTGGTCGGGATCACCTCATGTGCTGTTTCACATGGCATAACTAGATTCTCCAGCACGAGTGTGCTCTTAGCACACGCAAGGGCTTTCCACTTGGCCACATCTAGCGACTTAACCTGAGACCTGCCTTGTCCCTTGGTAACAATGTCGTGGTTATTTTCTATTTGCCCTCTCTTCTTCCTCTTTCCTTCTTCCACTTTTTCCCAAAGTATTTAACTATGTGCCTGACGCAATATACTTGAGATCTGCTGCCCTTTCAGGGTGACACAGGCCCGGGCTCAGTGTGTGGTTTTTTTCTGGTGACTGGGTGGTGGACTGAGCTGTCAACTCTTACCCTCTCACTCGGCTCCTTGGTACTGCAGCCTGGCCCTGGGTATTCCTCTCATACCGCTGTTGCCGGAGAGCAACACACCAGCACAAAGCTGTTCTGGAAGCGTGGCTTAAGTGATATTGGACAAGCTATGTTCAAGGCAGCCAACTGATTGAAAGACCCTGAGAAACTACAAAAATAAAATAAAATAGTAGAAGAGAAAGAAGAAAAGGAGGAAATGTTGGAGGAATAGAAGGAAGAAGACTGTGAGAATGATGAGGAGGAGAGGGAGGAGAAAGAGAAATACAGGAAGAGGGAAAGGAGAAGGAAGAGAAGGAAGAAACCTAGAAGTTAAATATTAGGTCAAACCAACTTGCAAAAGCAGAGAAATATATAGGCCATTAAGAGGCAGAATTTTTTGAAAGCCATACATGGGTGTTGGTATTGCAAATGTACATAGTCTTTCTATTATTTTTAAAAGTCAAGAGCTTATTAAAACAAAACATAAGTTATTTTGGTGATTGAATGCAAATAATTTAGAAGTTACCCCGGGTTCATTTTCATCTAGCCATCATCCTTAATAAGTACAACCAATGAAGTCAAGTAAGACCTGCTTGTATGTGGCAGTACACATGTACAAAAAATTAATTATATCTTAGTATGCTGTATGGGTCACAGAAGAATTGAAATTGACTAATCATAAAAATATCCAACCATTCCTATATCCCTATATAAACGTGTATTATTTTATCTAAAATGGTGAGCAGTCCCCAAAATATCCATATGAAATCATAAGGCAAATATCAGAATTGTAACCAGTTTGTCAAATGAATTTATTCAGCAAAGTTTATGAAGCAGACAATTGATGCTGCAGACTGAGCACTTTTTAATCCTATCCCTACCATTTGTGAATTTCTCTTTTAATTTTCATCCTAGTTTTCCCACATACAATAAACTACATCGTCTTCAGGTTTTATTTTCTAGCTGATATTAATTGTAGCCACTAGAGAATCTATTAAAAAGATTGAACTCATTTTTTAAAAGATCATATTAAATCTGTAGCCCTCTTCCTCTCCACTGTGCTTGAGAGATGTTGTATCTTAACCATTTGGTGTTTGACCTCCTTCACCCATAATCATGAAGAATTCTGTATGGCTGTCGCTTATGTGCTCACTTTTCTGGCTTCTTCCTGATGTAAGAATTAGTAGTATCTGTAAAATCTTGAACGTGCTCCTGACAGACTGAACAAAGCCTGAGGCCCCAGTGTACAAAATTCAATCTCCTTAGGAGTACTGTTAGGTATTTCACATGGAAAAGTTCTCATTTGAAGCATTAACAGGCTTATATATCAGAAATGCTGCTAGTTTGGACTAATGAAGTTTTCCATATCCCTGAGGGTAATGTTCACTTTAATTAATTTCTTTTTATTCAAATGCTTGTCCAAAGGGGTTGCAATTTAAAATGTAAATTCATGAGTACAATGATATTTTTCAGTCATCCTTTCTATCATTCCTTTCCCATCTATTCCTTCTCTGGCCAGTTTCTCTTTTCCTTTTTTGCATACATATATTGAATTTTGTATCTGTATGAGTCCCTGTTCCCTTTCCATTCCCTCATATCACCCCACCCAAATCATGTTTCAGATTTTTGATATCTGTTTTGCTAAGCTATCAGTTTATTGTTAGAATGCTTTGAGAACACATTAAAGTCCCACCTATATTATGTTTTTGTGAACTTGATCATGATACATGCAAATGCCCTTGTATATGATTACATAGAAAGTTGTGTTCTAGATCAAACATACATATATGAGAAAACACAAACACACTTTGTCTTACTGGCCCTGCTTTATTTCATTCAATGTACACTCTTTGATTTCCTTGTCTACTCCTACTCTATCAAAAACTGTATTGTAATCATTTATACATAAATATCCAATTTGGCACAAACTTGAATGTCAAATTCTTATACTATCACTTCTATTAATTACAATAAAAAAGAAAAAAAACAAATAAAAAATGAAAAAAAAACAAAAAAGATATTGGTGCAAGCTTGAATGTAAATGAGTGAGATGTACTACCACTTCATAGGTGAGAATTTTCTTCTAGCATAATGATGCACACTTATAATCACAACATTTATGAAAATGAAGTAGCAAGATTAAAAGTTTGAATCATAGCTATACTTTCCTAATCTTGTGAAGATTATAGAAATAAAAACTGAGGATAAGAAATCTAATTAAAAGCCATTAGCAACCAAGATCTAATCAGAGCATTCATAGGTTCTGAAATTGAGGGGCATGTATGACAACCAGTTAGATCTTTAAATCAGTTCACAAACATTGGTTTCAGAACAGTTCTTGATTTTCATCAATATAAAGGGATAGTAAATTAAGAATTACACTATTAAATTATATTTCAGAGAGAAAGCCTGTTTCAGACCCAGGAGAAGTAGAAAGACAGAGGGAAAGTCTAAGAGACTAAAACCTCAAAAAAAATACAAAATAACTAGAGCATTGCAACAAAAAAAAGCACATTTCAGATAGTATTTTTTCTTGAGGATAGAAAAATCAAAATTGGTTCAACTAGCAAAGCACTTGTCCAAACATGTGTGAAGTTCTGAATATAACCCACAATATCTCTTCTAAAAATGTTATTTTATTACAGTAGTTTCATTCTTGCATGTTTCTGAATAACGTGGTAAACCATCAACAAGTATGATCACCCTGCATAAGGCAAACCCTCTACGCATTCCTGCAACTGAATAGGAAATATCTTGTGGTATATCATACAAATACAATATCTCAAAGTCAGAGGATTTTACATTACATACCTGTAGTCCAAAGAAGCAATAATGTTGGCATAATTATTATGATAACAATGATAATGCATCATTCAATCCTGAGATTTTACTAGGTTTCAAGTTTAAATTTGCAAGATGGGTTCATTTTCATTTTTCTGTAGGAAAAAATAATATGCAGCAAGTTTACCATGCCTTTCAAATTCACTCAGATAATAAAGGAAAGTGGACATCTGACACTAACTACTGCATTTCTGCCTCTAAAATCCACCTTCTCCTCTAAAATACTCTAAAATCTATGAACATCGATAGGATGAAATAATTTGTCCATGTCCTAAACTCAGATTTATTGTTCCAATTTCTGTACATTCAAGCATCTCTACCCTACCTGAATCCAAGTCATGTTTGTAAATTAATTTCCTAAAATATGTATCTTGTTGAACTGGCCTCTGGTATACTGCCTGTGATTGGTCCTGAATAAAATGGTAAATAAAATGCGTTTAGATTTCTTTTTAAAATTTTATTGTCCAAGTGATGTACAAAGGGGTTATACTTACATATCTAAAGTAGTGAGTACATTTATTGTTGGACATTCTTTTTCTTCTCATGTTTTTCTCCAGCTTTCCCTCCCTTTACACTCCCATCAAGTTTTAGAGCTCATTTCTAACATATTGTCTTTTGTATATTACTGTTATATTGGTTCACCCTTTTTCTTTTGTCTAACCATTTTGTTGTTCCCCTTCCCTTCCTTAATTCAAATAAGCATATTTACAAATTTTTATACACTTGCAAATAGTTTCAGTGCCATTTAATACACTTATGCATGCTATATTTTAATATCATTTGCAATTGTTTGATACATGACATAGGCCTCTCTACCAAATACCTGGATGCATTATGTGTATGGCATTAGGAGTCTAATATTTCTTTTTTATTTTTTAAATTTTATTTTATTTTAATACATAGAGGGGTTGCAGTTATACTTGCCAGATAGAAGGTACATTATTTCTCATACATTGATAACCCTTTTATTTTTGTCTCCATTTCCCTTCCCACCCCTCTCCTAATCTTTTTCCCCTCCTATTTCAAATAAACAAGTAAACATATATGTACATATATATATAATATAACAGAAACAAAATCATATACTGTAACAATATTAGATTAACCAAAGGGCAGCACAAGAGAAGAGAAAAAAAAAGTACATTAAGAACAACAGAGATGGGGGGGCGGGTGGTGGGTGAGGGGGAGGGTAATGGGTACCAAGACATGTGAAAGGGTATCAATGTATGTGAATTAATGCACCTTCTATCTGGCAAATATCATGTAACCCTTTTATTAATTACAATAAAAAATTATATAAAAAAGAACAACAGTCACTCATAATTGAGCTCTTGCCCCTACTATTTCTGAAACGTTTTTCTTTAAATCATGCTAGTTGTATATCCAAAGCCAAATTTAAGCAAGATATACTGACAGAGTAAATTTTAGCATAGATTATAACTATTAGCACAATCTCTCCTCTAAACCAGCAATGATCTCTGAGCTTATGTAAGTGCTACTTGAAAATGTGGGCTGGGCAGGATGGTGGCCTAGTGATATCATGCTTGCCTAGCATACGCAAAGCCCTGGGTTCAATTCCTAATTACCACATACCCAGACAAAGCCAGAAGTGGTGCTGTGGCTCAAGTGGTGGAGCACTAGCCTTGAGAAAGGTCAAGGACAATGCCCAGGCCCTGAATTCAAGTCCCAGAAACACAACAAATCAAAGAAAGTCTGGATAAGTGGGACTGCATTAAACTACAGAGCTTCTGTATTGCAAAGGACTACCTAGCAAATTAACTAGAAAGCCTACATAGTGGAAGAAGATCTTCAGTAACCATACAAGAGACAAAGGCCACATATCTAAAATACATCAGCAGCTCAAAAAATTGAATCACTCCACAACTACTCTCCAAAGAAACAACCATCCCATTAAAAGATGGGCCAAAGACTTAAAGAGAGACTTCTCTGAAGAAGAAATAAGAATGGCCTATAGACACATGAAAAAATGCTCAACATCTCTGGCCATAAAAGAAATGCAGTCTAAACAACTCTGAGATTCCACCTCACTCCAGTTAGAATGGTCAGGATCAAGAAATCTAATAAGAACAGATGCTGGAGGGGATGTGGCCAGGAGGGATTGGTACTACACTGTTGGTGGGAGTGTAAACTCATTAAACCACTATGGAAAACAGTATGGCTTTTCCTCAAAAGACTAAACATAGAGCCCCCCTAAGACCCAGCAATTGCACTACTTGACATTTACCCAATCATCCAGAAACAAGGACATATTAAATCCACTATCACAATGAGTCTAATATTACATTCACTGTTATCACCATTTCACTTCTAAGGTTCAAGGCAGTCTACCTTTTGCTAAAAGAACCTCATTTGCATACATACCAGAGTATTTCCTTTAGCAACTGAGCAGCAAGAACATTATCTATCATCCTAGATTCAGTTTTTCAGAAGTTTCCTGATAGTATTGATCCAAGCACTGCCAGATGGCTTGTTACAAATAAACTGTAGGTGGAATGATAATGGTTTACTTGAAATCATTTCTGTTCTGTTCTTGTACAGAATAAAGAATTAAATCAATTCCAGACTCTCTGGAACCAGTACAAGTTAGGGAAATGGTCATTATGATAAAATAGGTTCTAATATTTATAATATGATTTAATTGACCTTAATTATTAATAGTCTACCTAAGGGAATGGAAAGGACATATTATTTACTTTCCCTAATGGAGAACTGGATATACATCGGAATGCTGAGAATATGAGTAGTACAGCTGGTACTGAAATGTGGGAAGTTAACTTCAACATCAGTTTTGCCAGGCACTAATCCATTCATTCTTTTAGCTAACTCTTGATTCCTTTCTTCATTATTCGAATTCATCTTGAAGGTGTGTGGGGCACATCACATCAGGGAAATGGAAACCTATGCTTTAAAGGAGGCCTAACTGGTGGCCTAGTGTTCATTCCCTGGTCTTGGGACCACACCTGGCTGAGATGGTGCCTGCCCCTCCTTCCCCCGTTGGACCAGACTCTTCCCATTCTCGAGTAAGGCCACTTCTGGAATAGGCCCCAAACCCTTCCGCCCTCTCAGACAGCACAGGCATCCTATGTTAGCTGAATAGACTTTCTCGATGACAGTACCTCCCCTACCCTGTCCACCTTTGTGCTGATGGCTCCTGCATCCTATTTTAACTGGATGGACTTCCTCAATAATGGAGTTCCTGCCTTGACAGGTTTCCCTAATGTGTCTGATTGTCTGGCGAGGGAGGGCTGGATGTAGGGGTCAGAAGGCCCCTTCCTTTCTCAGCTCATCCTGGTAGGGTCGTGTTCTCCCTATCCTACCTGCAGGTCTGGAGGGACCGAGGACTAAAAACCCTCACAAAAGTGTTCTCACCCTTGAAGGTCAAAAGGCTTTATAAAGTTAACCCTTCAATGTATGGGAATTTTAGCAGGCCGAATATGTATTAATAACCTGCAATGAGATAAGAACAAATACTAGAACAGTCATTTGTAGATGCTCTTGCCAATTCAGAGAGAGTGCATTCTCTAAGAAGGTTGAGGATGGAAGTGATATCGGAGCCAAATACGAATTGCAATGTGATTATCATCGAGGAAGATTAACATGTCATCATTAGAAATCAAAGAAACTGCTTTCTAGGAACAGCTATAAAGCCAGGAAGTGAGGGGGCTCAGGAAGAAAGCAGACCTACTATAATGTATACAAGCTACAGAAATCAGAAGCTACAGAAGTGTAGGAGAAGCTTTTATAGGAAAAATGGGGCATCAGGGAGCCTGCTGCATTTAGAATGGTCTGCCACACCACTAGACTTTTTCCCTTTTCCTATCTCTACTATCTTCATCTGTGTTACATTCCACTAGTTATTACTTTGGCTTTGCCAAAGCTGAAACTCAGAACAGAAATAATAATAGTTATAGAAATAATAATAGAATTAGAAATTCATTGTTATCTCTGTATTTGTAACTATTTTTTTTTATTGTGTTAGAGGTTGACACTAGAGCCTCATGCACGCTAGGCAAGCATTCTATTACAGAGCAAGACTCCTTTACTATTTACCATTTGTTGGCTTTAGGAAAATGATTATTTTTCCATTTGCATTTTTACTTATCTTCTATTAAAATTATTAGAAAATATAATGTAGGTGAAGGGTTATGCAAATTATTACTCAAATGCCAGTTATATGCAGGAATCAAAATGAAGATGAAATTCTGGGGCAAATAAAAACATAAATTTCAGGCAGTGTAGGAATTGTAGAAAAGATTCTTCTGATACTCTCTGAACAATAAAGAACTTAACCAATCAAATAAATTTGATACCGTGAGGACCAATTTCAACCTTATTTTGTATTGGGTAACGTAAAATTATATAATAAAATTGCATTATTTAGCATATAATGAGTGTATGATATATTTACCAGTTTTAAAAATTACTTCTATTTATTTTTCCCTGGTAAAGACTATGGTTTTATGACACACAATAGTAAAAGCAGACTAAAACCCAATTCATTTGGCATCTATTCCAAAGCATTATAACTTGATTAAATGATACATTTTATTTTTAGACTCATTGATATTTTTGTACCTAGATTCAGAAATAAAACTCATACAACATGAATTTTATTTCTATTGTTACTTGTTAAGATAAAGGAATATTTGGGGTTGGATATCTTCACAAGCCACAAAAACAGCAGTTTTCAGAAATATTTTTTCCTGTATGTTACAAATCCACCAAAACAAAATTAAAAATAAATCTATAATATAATAAATATAAGCATATTATGAAACAAACATTATATATAAATTTCATGTCTTCTATTTAACATATTATACATACATGTAAATTTCATGTCTTCTTTTTAACATTCATATTATACATATATACATATACAGTAGAAATTTATTACTATTATTATATCATAAAATTATTTTTTGATGTGCTTGAGTTTGGACAAGAGCCCAATACATGCTAGGCAAGCATTTTACAATAATAAATATGACACTGGATACATATTGCATTATGAATATAAAGTATATTTATAAATAATTATACATTAATATGGAATACAAAATATGTGCTTATGTAAATGTATATGCTATATATCTAAATATATAGAAAGACAATATATATCTTCAAATAAGTTTTGAAAACAAAAAGAATGTTATGAAGATTTGCAAAGAACTCTGCAGTATAAAAGGATATATTAATTTAAATTTTCCCAATGAATGTGTCCTGTGAATAACTTCAGACATGTTATCTTATATACAGAGCTACAGAAACTGTATGTAAATAATTAAGAAAGTTAAGGTAAATGCACATTATGAAGTTTGTGGTGAGTGACCTGAAATGCCCCATGGAAATGATGATAGAATTCAAAGATTTCATGGGATGAACTGAGTAGGACTTAGACTCCAGCATCATTTCTCATCTGTGTGTTCACTTACATTAGTAAGGCTTCTCAGATGTGTGAGTTGATTATATCTAATATAGCATTCCACATCAGAAGAAATGAGCAAGACAGACATTGAGATGATTTTATATAATCTCCCATTATAAATACTTCTCTGTATACCACAGAGAAAAGTTTTTCTAGCCTGAAGAAAATGTAAGAATACAAGAATGCTTTCTAAAATGGCAGCTGGCAATTAGATGTTCATCTGATTCCCAGGTCTGTTTTCTTTACCTTTTGTAACTTAAGAGTTAAAAGACATTGATTTGCCAACTATCATTGGAGTTCATTGATGCACTATTGTGTGGAAGTTTTCTTTCCTTTAACTGGATTAACCCATGTATTTTCCTCAAAGATATAATGAGGCAGATACTACTATTTGTGATACACAAATGAAGACTGTTACACTAGACTAGCCAGTAATAAAAGTCACAAGCAAGTGTACCGAAATCCATATGATTTTCTGTTTTCATGAGAACTTGTTGCTGAAATTTAGTTCCAGTCCACCCTATTGGCTTAGGTGAATGAAAGAATTCCCTGGTGACATGGGAACATTTAAAAGAAAACAAAATGTGTAATGATATGTGATCATCACTTGGGGATCCATGATATGCTCACTTCAAAATTTCTTTGTAGAAACAATTCATAAAATGCCTTTTAATTAACATATTTTCAGAGTTGGGCAAGATGGGAGGAATCATGATAAAGAGGAAGCTATTTTTTCTGTCCTGAGGTAGACTTTTGGACCTAAAGCTGTCCTTGAGCTCCTTTTGCTCAAGGCCCGCACTCTACAACTTCATGCATTTCTCTGATTAATTGGAGATAAGACATTGCTGGCCTGGCTGGCTTTGAACTGTGATCTTCAAATTTCAGCCTCCTGAGTAGCTAGAAGTAGAGTTGTGAGCCTCAAGATGCCAGCTCAAGATTCATTTTACTCATTATGTGATTTATTGAGTTTGCGTTCCTTTGTACAATGAATTACAATAAAAAAATAGACGTTTCCAACCCTGCCATGAAAGACATATATATGTACATATATATGTGTACATCTATCCATCTATCTATCTATCTATCTATCTATCTATCTATCTATCTATTGGTAGATAGATATGTGGATACACAGATTTCTCTTTTTTCCACAGGAGGTCTAGAGTGTCTGAAAAAATTATAGTTACCTCATCTCTTCCACAATCTTAAATTATTTCACTTCCAAAAATAGATTGATCTTAAGCTTTTTCCAAGTTTCATGACATTAAGAGCAGATCTCAGTTCCAGTTCTCAAAGAACTCCTTATTAATGAAACAATTTAAGGAGCATAATTTACATAGTTATGTAGTTTTTTATTTGTAAGCCCACTTGTTTAAGCTGGATAAATTATACCTTTTATTTGAGTAATATCATATTAGCAAATTAAATTTATCAAAATATCACTGTCTTTACCTTTCTCCATTAAGTAGATACAATTTTTAGAGTTTCTCCTAATCCAGAATGTGTGATAGATAATACACTTACATTTATGAATTTCTTCCATAATAACCAATGTGTGTGATGCCTTCTACTTTACATAAGATTATTCAGGAAAAACATTTTCTTGTCTCATTTTCAGTCAAATAATGGAAACTTTGTAGTTTTGCTCACATTCTCAATCCACTGGCTTTATTCTCATTCTCTTCTGCCCACTTGACTTATTCAGTCCTTACTGCTGAGAAAATAAAAACTATGTATTAAGTTGTAGAGCACTGGACTAGCAATTTTGTAGCCTGAGATTAATGCCCCAAACAATTACAAAAACCAAAGAAAGAAAAGAAAATATAAGTGAAGACTTCCTTGCTGCTAAACAAAAAGTAGAAAAAAATGAAATAGAAAAAAAACATAGAAAGTACTTACCTAGAAAAGTGTGGGAAGTGATATCTATGTCCAAGAAATAATGTACCTACTACCTGATGAATGTAACTGTAACCCCTCTATACAAATAAAATAAATATTTTAAATATATAACTAAAAATTTAAATTTAAAAAGACAATGTAGCTTGATTTACCCATGCCACTGTATCTAGCTGTATAAATTCATACAATATTACATGTATATAACATGTCTTTCACTACAAATATGTACCATTTTATTCATCAATTAATAATAAAAGGCTATCTACATCTACAAAAATATAAGGGTCTAATAAAAATTCTGTTATGAAATACTTTGATCCTTATGGGAGATGTTAAAAAGAAATTTCGATTTCAAATATAATGGTCAGATCACTGTATTTCTTACTATTTATTTGAACAAAATTGACTGGAAATAGTTAATTTGTGGTTGATAATATTATGTTACTTAGAGTAGAAAGGAAACTGAGAAGTCTCATTGTAGTGCTGACAGAGGGAAGGCAGAAGAGTTGCCTGTTACACTGCAGGAGCTCAACTGCCCTAGAGATTGTAGTTTTATAGCTGTTGACAAATCCCAGGTGCTGCTGCCAGCTTTCTCCTTCCAGATTCTAGACTATAGAGGTCCACAAATGTGGGGCTTCCTAGCTAGTGGCGTGTTGGAGACCATTGCTTTCAGCCTCCTGAGGAAGTAAGATTATAAGATGGCACCTGGCAGCTCGCCAATGAGTCAGTATTTGGTGATCAGGAAGTTTCTTTGCATTTGTTTATTTGTTTCTTCCATGCTTGTGGATAGAATGGATTGCTAGATTTCTTCCACATTTGTTTGCTGCTTTGCAGATGACCTTCACTGTGATTGGCTGCTTAAGGATATAAATAGTGTGGGGTTTCCAGAGAAGAGAAGGGAGAAAAGACAGAGAAGGGAGAAGAGAGAAGGAGAAAGGAGAGAGGCAGAGAAGAAAGGAGATAGAAATAAGCGACCTCTGCTTGTAGCGATTTGAGTCTGTGATCATTCCCAGTCCACCTCCGAAGTGACTTGTTGTTGTGGCGGGCAGCGACAGTGGCGTAGAGGCCCAGGTTGCTATCTGTGCTCCCACGACTCCATGCTTTTCAGCTCCTATGCTCCTGGGCACACTCAGTGATGGAAGCAGCCGGGAGCCAGAGGGTGCCTGACTCCTCACGCCTGGAGCAGGATTTCATGGAAACTCACAGCAAGTAGGGCATGTCTCAGGACACGATTGACTGATGGTTGCATTCAGGAAAGACCCAACAACTGCTGCTGGTATGACTGGTAGCCACTGCTTGATTTGTATTTTAGCGAGCATAATTTCTAAAATAAAGTTAGATCTGCACCTGAAGTCTGGTCTCTGGAGTCCATGTTCCCGGGATTATTTGTGAGCTCCATTGCCATTTTACCCCCCTCTGAGATGTCCAAGAAGGACTCCAACCCGCTAAGAGATAACACATCCTCTTTACCTCCATGTGGAAGGATATCCTACATTCTTTAAAGCTACTAATACACAGCTAAGCCACTTACACCAATGCATGGCCAAGAAGAGATGCTAATTTCACTTTGTAAAATGTTCAAAAAGCAAAATGTGCCAGGTGCTGGTTGCTCACACGAGTAATCTTAGCTACTCAGGAGGCTGAGATCTGAGGATCATGGTTCAAAGTCAGGCTAGGCACAAAAACCTGTGAGACTCTTTTCAAATAATCACCAGAAAACAGGAAATGGTGCTGTGGCTCATGTAGCTTGAACTGAAGAGCTCAAGAGAGCACCTAGGCCAAGAGTTCAAGCCCCATGACCAAAAAAACAAAAAAGGAAAATGTAAGCTATTGATATTAATGTCTGTTTCTACCTCTATTTTAAATGATTTATGTTCGAAAATATCAAGGGGATAGCAAATTGAATGGTGAAAATTATACTTGTATTTTATTAGGAATTATTTTCCAGATTAAAGGCTTGATTGATTGATTGATTGATTGAATTTGCTGGTTGTGGGGTTTGAACTGAGAGTGGGCTCTGTTCCTGAGCTCTTCTGCTCAAAGGCTACCATTCTACCACTTGAGTCAGAGAATCACTTCTAGTTTTCTAGTGATCAATTGGAGGTAAGATTCTTTTTTTTCATATATTTTTATTGTAATTAATAGAAGGGTTACATTATATTCACCAGATAGAAGGTACATTACTTTACAAACATTGATACCCTTTCTCATGTCTTAGCCAGGGCTGGCTTTGAACTGTGATCCTCAGATCTCAGCCTCCCGAGAAGCTAGGATTGCAGGTGTGAGCCACTGACACCTGGCCTATATTTTCTGATAATAGAATTCTTCTAATATTGAAGATCCTTTCTCCTGAGAATATATGTGTAGGTCTGACCTTTCCTCAGAATTAAAGACCCAGTATTCCCACTGTCTAAAACACAAATACCAGTGTCATCTACACATCAGTGTGTCTAAAACTAAATATCAAGCTTTGCCCCAAGCCTTTAATTCTTCATGAATTAAATTCATCATATAGAAACATCATTCTTTGCTACTTCTTTCTATTTTTATCCATATTTTTTTCCTTGTAGCTATAGTCTGTTCAATTATTCAACAAATATTTGGCAGATTCCCTAATTTACACCCTCTGACAGTGTGGTTACAACAAAGGAAACAAACAAAACTCCTTAAGCAATTGACCACATAGTAGTTGAAATACAACAAATCCAAAAATAAAATATCTAGGCTCTTTTGATGATGTGTCTCAGGGCTGTGATACTCAGAATTCTGAAATCTAAGGATCAAAAACTCTGGCAGAAGCTTCAATTAAGCACCCATAAATCTGGAAGTGGATCTGTGGTTCAACTGGTACTGCATAAGCTTTGAGTACAAAAGCTCAGCACAGTACTCAGGCCATGAGTTCAAGCTCTTAAACCAGGAACAACAACAACAACAACAACAACAACAACAACAACAACAAAACATTTATGAAAAATCAAGCAAGAAAAGATGGTAGGAGAGGTGATGTACAGTTCAGGCATACAGAGATACAGAGAGGGGAGAGACAGAATGTGATCCTCCTCTTATAAGGAGCTGTGCTCTACCATGATTGAAATTTCTCCATCTCCTCAAAGACCATGTTGCTAAAAATCAATTTGAGGTGTAGAGTTTCAGCATGTCATCTTTAAGGGAACTTAATTCAATCGACAAAACTTTCTAGTAGAAGACTGAGCTAACGTTCAACTATTTATAATGTGTCTCTTGATGGAGAAAACTTTATTTAGCTTATGGGACAGACTGCTGCTCCCCTTCTCTGATTTTTCAGTCATTAGTCCTTATCCATAGAAACTGTTCATCTGCCCAGACTTGCCAAACAAACATAGCAATCACACTATTCTCCATAACACAATCCGGCATGGTTCCAGCTATGAGTTTTATTTTGTTTGGTTTTTAATTTTGGTTCATCTTTAAGTATTTGTTCACAAGGTATTCAATTCAACATATCAATTTAAGAATGAAGTGCATCTTGATCAATATCACCTTTTTGTTCTATACTTTTAAGTTCTCTTTTGCTCTATACTTTTAAGTTCTCTTTTGATGTAGAATGTTGTTATTTCCAAAGTGACCATTTGTAACAAGTTGTTTCAATCAGAGTGGTTTGTTTTCTTTTGTTCTAACCCAGGATTTTTTCTACTAGTATTTATTCTACCCATGATTTCTTTCTTTTTATTTTTGCCAGTCCTGGGATTGAGCTCAGGGCCTGAGCACTGTCTTTGGACTTTCTCAAGGCCAGAGCTCTACAACTTGAGCCTCAGCACCACTTCTGGCTTTTTTCTATGTATGTGGTACGGAGGAATCGAACCCGGGTCTTCATGCATGCTAGGCAAGCACTCTACCACTAGGCCAAACTCCTGGCCCCATTACCCATGATTTCTTATTAGTTACTTCATATTTGAGCTTCCATGGAATCAGACTGGTTTCAAGCTATGATCCTCAGATCTTTAGGTCTCAGCCTCCTGAGTAGTTAGAATTACAATTATAAGCCACTGGCTCCTAGCTCATTGGGCCCATTTTAAACTAGGCATATAGGATTAGAAGTTAAAACAGTTAAAAAATTGAAGACAATTTCTTCAACAGTAGAAAATTAGAGAGATAAATATCAGATTTAAAATACATGTATTTGAGCTGCTCTGTAGCTAATAGCATCTCTATTAAGTTTTATTTATTTCTTATTTCTGTGATTAGAGAAAGAATTGAACTTATATTCAAGATAAAGAATACCAATATCAAAAGCAGTGACAGTAGAGAATAAACCAAATAAAAATGAGATGAAAAGGAGAAAAAAGAAGGACGAAGAGGAGAATAAGGAGGAGGAGTAGGAGGAGGTGAATGAACTCTATTTCTTGGAGTTGATTTTGATAAGCATCATTTTATATGATCTTACAGACCTAGCTATTGAACCTTGCAATCCTCTCCTAAGATTATCCACCTTGTTCTTAGTGTGTGAATATTTAGACTCATGTTTAATTAGTCATGTCCAGGTATAATTATTTGCCTGTTACTATCCATTGAGTTTACTTACAGATATATAGGCACATTCTAATTATTACAAATGAGGGAAATCATACAGCCTAAATTTCTTTGGCCTGGCTTACTTAATTTCACATAATATTTACCAAGGTATTTCCATTTCCTTATGAATAGGGCAATGACATTTTTTCTACTGGAAGCATAGAAATCCATTGATCCATTAGTCCACCGAGGGACATCTGAGTTTATTCCATAACTTGACTGTGGTAAATAAGTCTGAAATGAACATGGTAGTTCTGGTGGCTTTAGTGTGGCCTTGTTCATGGTAAATTAAATAAATGCCCAGCAGTGGGATTACTAAGGCATAGGGAAAATGATATTTAGTACTTTGGGAAATCTCTATACTGCTTTCCAGAGTGGTTGAACAAGTTTATATTCCTATCCACAGTATAGTAGTGTTTCCTTTTTGCTACATCACCCCCAGCTACTGTTATTGTTGTTTTCTTGATAATCCATTCTCACTGGCATGAGGTGGAATTACAATGCTGTTTCGATTTGCATTTCTTTTATGTCTAGAGATGTCAAACATCGCTTTATATGTCTATTGGCCAGTCTTAGTTCTTTTTGGAGAAGTCTCTCCTTTAACTCTTTAGCCCATTTATTGCTTGGGTTGTCATTTCTCTGAGGATTTATTTTGGGAGTTTTAATTTTTTGAGCTCTCAGTATGTTTTAGACATGAGACCTTTGCCTGATGCATAGCTAGTAAAGAGCTTCATCCATTCTGTGGGCTTTCTATTTATCCTGCTTTCTATGCCCTTTGCCATGGAGAAACAGTGGACTTTGATTTGTTGTGATTCTGGATCTTAGGAATTTTCAACCTGTATAAAGAAACCTAAGTGTTTCCCCTATCAATTCCTGTAATATTTTCAGGGTATTTGATCTTATTTGATCTTATTTGAAGTTGCCTCAATAGGGAGGCAACTTCAGTTTTCTGCATGTGTTTAGCAATTTTGCCACCACCATTTTTTGAAGAGGTTGTCTTTCTTCCATCTTGTGGGTTTGTCTCCATTATCAAAGATTAAGTGGCTATAAGTCTGTGGGTTTATTTCTGGATCTTTGATTCTATTACTTTGGTTTCCAGGCCTATTAATGTGTCAGGACCCATCTGTTTCATTCCTGAAAGGAATCTATGGGGTTCTTTAAATACAGGACCATGTCATCTGCAGGGAGAGTTAGTTTTACTTCTTTCCCTATTTGGATCACCTCTGCTTGTCTTCTACATTATTACTCTATGAATTCCAAAACAATATTGAAGACCAGTAGAGGGAACAGACATACTTTTCTTTTTCCTGATTATGGAGGAATTTTTTAAATATTTTCACAATCAATATAATGTCTATAAGTATAATGACTGGAACTTTGCATTATACAGCCTTCATTATATTGAGGAATGTTCCATGGACTCCTAGTTTTTCCAAAGCTTTCATCATAAATTGGTGTTGGATCTTGTCAAATGCTTGGATTCCATTTCATATACAGAGTGGCAAACTTAGAGTTGTATAGACAAAGTTCTGTTTTTTTTTCTTCTGTCAGTTGTGGGACTTAAAATCTGGGCCTTAGCATTGTCCTTATGCTCTTCAAGTCAAAGCTACCACCCTACTCCTTGAGCCACAGTGCCACTTCCCGTTATCTGGTGATTAATTGGAGATAAGAGTCTCACTGATGTTTTAGTGTCTGGGCTGGCTTTGAACCGTGATCCTCAGAACTCAGCCTGCTGAGTAGGATTATAGGCATGAGCCAAGGAGCCCGGCGAGGACTAATTTCTTTATTCAGGTTGCCCTTTCCAGAGTACTGATGAAGATTTCGATAGAATGTGTTCTCATTTGAGTTTGTCTCTATGCAGCATTTTTTATGAAGAAAACACACATGAAAATTACTTCTCAGCCCTCCCCCAAGCAGTAATATATATTGTCAGCCTGGCTAATTATGGTTAACGTTCCTCTCAAGGACCTAGCTGAGGAAAAGCTTGTCAGATGTCTTCATTTTCAAGTTACTTCTTTCCCTCCTTTCTCCAGTCTTCATTTTAGGAGAAATTTTTCAAAGACCTCATTACCATGGGAAACTACCCTAAGTTCTGAAAGTTTAGATTTCTTATCTTTTTGAAGAGAATAGCTACATAAAAAATTCACAAATGAAGAAGTGCCCCTGCTCTCCCGCCTCATAGGTTCCTCTCCCAGGCCACTGGATCTGGAAAGTGGGGGGTGCTGAGACCCTCACTTCCAAAAGTGGGTGGGGTGTGTGGGAGTCAATGAGCCAACATCTGTCCCACTCAAATCTCCAGCTGGGAATCCCCAGCAAGACAGCACCAAGGGGTCCCACACAGTCACAGACTCTGGCCAAAGTGGCAGAAACAAAGCAGGGAACTGAAGGGCAGACCTTCTCACCTTCTGAGAATCAGAAAGGCATGGCTCTGCCCTTGGAGCCCACATCCTTGGCTGGGCCCCACCCCTGGGAACAGAGCAGAAACCAGCTGGTCCAGCTGAGAGCTCCTGGAAACCCCCAAACTCCAGACCCTTGCCCCTGGAAACAGCACAGGAAAACCAACCATCCACCCAGTGCGCTGAGACTGTGGTGATCAGAATCTATACATATATTATATATGAGCTAATATATAATAAGTTATGTACCATGAAGTGATTACTCAAAAGAGATGTTTAACATATTTAACACCACATATATTTCTATTCTATTTTAAATTAAGTGAGTAATATCTACAAGCAATGTGCAATATTATACACATAATGAGAATATTTTTAGTTTGTTTTTAAACTGCCTAATTCTTCCAAAATGATTATATCATTTTACATTCTCAGCGGAAATGAGAGTTCCTATTTCTTCATCTTTGCCAATAATTGCTAGGGCTCCAATTATTCTTTGATTATATATGCTTATTTATTGATTTTGTTGTGAACATTTCATTTTGTGAATATTGACAGTTGTTATTGTTTTAATTTTCATTTCATTTATGGAAAAATTCATGCCCTTATCTTTCTAGGCATTTATTGGTAATAGGCACATTCTCTTCCCTGGAAGGTCGGGGATGGTTGTTGCTTTTTGGTGTTCTTGTTTTGTTATGCTTTGTTTTTGTTTGTTGCTGTTTAAATTATAAAGTTTGTTTTTAGGCTTTGGCTTTAGATCTTTTCTCAGATGAATGATATTTAAATGCTTTCCTTCTAAAAGAAAAAAAAAACTTTTGTAAAGGAAATATGTCTAATCCCATATATTTCCATTAATGGGTTACATTTTTGTTGTTTTAATTACAGGCTTATCACATATTGTATCCTCTATTTTGACCTACATATTTCTTTGTTTTGTGGTTTATGTTTATGATTAGATTTTATTTATATGGTATAAGTTTTGAATCATTATCTTGCAATTAGTTCCAGCATCATTTTTTTTGCCAGTCCTGGGCTTGAACTCAGGGCCTAAGCACTGTCATTGGGCTTTGTCAAGGCTAGAGCTCTCCCACTTGAGCCTCAGCACCATTTCTGGCATTTTTCTATGTATGTGGTACCGAGGAATCGAACCCAGGTCTTCGTGCATGGTAGGCAAGCACTCTAACACTAGTCCAAACTCCCGGCTCCAGCATCATTTTTAAATCAAAAAAAGGATTATATTTTCTTCATTGAACATAGTTAATGTATTTATAAAGTATAGCTTTTAGTATTTTTCTGGCCCACTTGGCCCTAAGTTCTGTTATTATTATGTCCATTAATGTGTTGAGTGCCACACTGACTTTATTATTAGAGCTTTATAGTAAGCCAAAATAAAAACAGTGAGTTACTGGATTTCCCTCCACATCTTTAGAATTATATTCACTCCTCTCTGTGCCCTTGATTTTCTCTGAGGAATTTTAGAAAATTTCTTAATAGATAAAAAAAGTTTGCTAAGAATTTCATTAGGATTGTGCTGAATGTTTAGATTAAGCTGGGAAAAATATATCTTAAAAACATTGAGACTTGTATTCTATGGAACTTATTACTGATTTAAAACCTCAAAATGACACTAAGCCATCATTATGACATACAGAAGAAACATCTCCTTTATTATCTCTTCATTATATATCTTATTATACATTATATTCATTATATATTGTTATCAAATGCCATTTACTCTTTATCTTTTGAGAGATATAGTTTAAGTTTTTTGTAATTTCTTTTCTAACCGAATTAAATTGGCTGCAATTCCTTTTCTGCAGGGCCTTATATCTAAAATAAATGTTTGCAGGCTTGTTTCCCAAAATGAAGGAAATAGTTTGTATTTAAAGTCATTCTAGCAATGGATATTGAAAACCAACATGAAAAGCTGAGATGAACTATGGTAATTTTGCATAGAAATTACCTGTAATATATGTGAAGCAATCCAAATTTATTTTCTTGCCTGTGTATGTGTGTCTGTGAGTCTGTGTGTGTATATGTGTGTGTGTGTATATGTGTGTGTGTGTGTGTGCGTGTGCACCAATACTAGGGTGTGGGGCACATCACATCTGGAAAATGAGCTCATTTCCTGGTCTTGGGACCCAACCTGCCTGACACCTGGTTGGAAGGCTTGGCTGTGGTTTGTGATGTAAAGTAAGGGTACCTCTACCTCTGGGATTGGCCCCTCCGCCCTCTCAGACAGCACTTACCGCCCCCTGCCCTGCCCACCTCTATACTGATAGGCTCCTGCATCCTATACCAACCCATTGTATTTTCCCAGTAAATGAGTCTTGTTTTGACAAGTCTCCCTGGCTTGTCTAAGTGTCTTCCCTCCGGTTAAGGAGGGCTAGGTGTGGGCCGCCAGTTGGCCCTTTCCTTTCTCTGTCTCCTTTTAGTTGGGGCATGTTCTCTCTGTCCCTCTAGCGGGTCAGGAGACAAGAAGGACTAAAAACCCCGACATTAGAGCTTGGATTTATGACCTCGGGATTGTCACTTAGCATGTTTTGCTCATGGCTGGTGTTCTAAAACTTTAGCCACACTTCATTTGCATCTTTAATTGGAGAAGAGAACCTCATGGAATTTCCTGCTCAGGCTGGCTTCAAACCATGATGTATGGATCTCACCCTCCTGAGTAGCTAGCTTACAGGAATCAGCCCCAGAACCAGCCCACATCAAAATAGTAGTTGACAATGCCATGGTATGTCACCATGGCAGTCACATCCATACCTCACTCTTACTGATGTGGCGTCTCTCCTAAAGTTAATATTATTGTATGTGTGACAATAAACTGTTACTTTATACATTTCAACAGGTGGATCACACTACTGATTAAAGTATGAAAAAATTAAATGTTCCAAAATTTTTCATATTAATGGCAAAGATTGCACTGATCATCTTAAATGTTAAATAAACATCAAATAAACTCAAGTGTTAAATAAATATGTATCTTACTCAGTTGTATTTAGAATAGAACACTTTAATAGTGAAAAGATGCATTCACAAATCCAGACAGAACATATTAGTATGGTGTCATTGTGGCAAATTACATAAAAAGCTATAAAAGGAATATCATTAGACTATGTCTGCAGCAGACAACACACAAGGAATTCATTTTCTCCCTTGTAGCTTTAGTCAAGCAATCAAGCTAAACTAGTTCAAATTCCCTAGAAACATTTGAGTGTAATGCTCTACATTGTCTGATGAGAAACATTTAAACAGTTCTGGACTCTCTGTCTTCCTGAAAGAATATACTCACTTGAAACTTGAGAAAAGTGAAAATACCTGGGCCTAAGTTAGAACACAAATTAAGAAAAATGAGAGAAGTGGTCAGAATGAATACTAAAAATAAGAAAGAAATGTAAGCTATTTAATTGTTATAAATTACTAATGAATCAGCCTTGTGATAGAGTTACCAGATTGGACTTTAAAAGAAGGTTGTTGAAGAGTTTCCTGAAGCCTTAATTTATAAAACACCTTCATCTCATTTTTTCATAAAATGAAATAAAGGCATGAAATTTAAGTAACTTGTTCCAACTCATAAATACACTGCTATAGCTGGAAATGGAACCAGCTGTGACTCCAGAGGCTGTGTGATCTTTACTTAAAAATGCATAAATGAAATTCAGAATCACAGCACATGAAACAGTAAAGACTGTAAAAATTGTAAATGATTCCTTAGGCATTAGAGATGTGGAAAATGGGAAGATGAGGAAGTCATGATTACCTGATTCCAACACTTGATACAAAAATGATACAAAGATAATAGGCAAGCAAATGCATGGAACTTAAAGACAGCAAGATATATAAAAACGTATAAAAGTCTAAAGAATTGAGTTAATCTAGAAGACTATGAATTTTCTTAGAAGAGATGGTTCTCAAGGGTAGACTATTTCTCAACAGATTGTCATCATTTATAAGTATAATAACTCATTTTATTGTCATACTTTGATTATACAAGGGGGAGTGTAATTGAGGTGTTTCCACACATGTAATCAATGTGTCACAATTACCTCCTTGTCTTTCCTATTCTCCTACATTTCACTCCCTTTTGTTAAAATATTTTCATTGTTTAATTTTCATATATGCACAGAAATTTCATCAATAATATTCATCCTCATTCATAATCCTACTACTGATACCTAACCTACCAGAGTCTATTTTACTTTCCTGTTACTTGGTATGAATACCAAATCATTTTATTTTGATATTTCAGACTTGCATATATTGTTTTGCACAGGATAATCCTCTTTATTGCTTTCTCTCCTAGTGCCACATCCAATCCCCTAGTCAAGAGATTTTATTAAAAGGGAATTTAAAAAAATGTAAAGTGCCCCTGCCAGATGATATTACACTTGGCCTTCAGAGTGTTTTTGATTTTATAATATCCTGGAAGTACACAATACAGAAGATATCTGGATCAACTCGCATGAATTTTTTTCTGACTTCTTCCCTTAATCCAAGTGATGCAAAAGATATAAGTAAATCTGGCTTTGGCTTCAGGATACAGATTCAGTGTAAGTATTAGAGTGTGTCATTGTCCAGAATCAGTTTCCCATGAGAGGATCAGTGATATGATTTAGGTAAGTGAAACATGTTACTCACCTCAAAACCTGCCTCATATCCTGTTTCCCCTAGGACTAAATAACAGCTTGTCGTTGCACTAATAATACTCTGCTCGGAGGTCACCTGGCCCTACTTCTCTCCATTACTGATTGGCTGCATGAATCTCATCAAGTTTCAGCTGTCTCATGGGTGTGCTGAGTGGTACTAGCAGTCTTCAAATCTAATTTACTGTGGGAATAAAATGTGACTTAGGAATGATTTAATGAAGCAGTATCAATGCACAGGAGACAGTGAACTCCAGAGCATGTTGTTCACAGCAAAAAGAAACATCAAGATCCATAATCTGACAGCCAACTCGGAGAACAAAATAGTAAATCTCTGTCTTATAATCTAAAATATTCATAAATACATATGTATTGCATGTAGTGTGTACATATAATGTTTACATATACTTACAAGTACTGTTTTATGAAATTATATATTGAATAGACAACTGTTTAAAATAGTAGCCATATATCATTGTACATGGACATAGCAGAGAAATACAACAAAATATTCTGAAGACATAAACTATGAAGAAGCAAATTTGGAAGAACATACAATTTTGAATAGTACATTTCTTTGTTTCATCCAAACACAGTTTTCTAAGAACAGTGGAACAAATTTCTTACCACTCACAGTAGTGGAGTTGAAGTGGAGGAAAAAGAAAGGACAGCATAATAAAAATACAGAAGGAATATGGTGTGAAAAAAATGGCATCAGACAATTCTATTAAAGGAAACAAGGAAAACAGGTGCAATTCACCAGCAAGTCTCTGAAAACACTAAGGAACTAAAAGACAGAATTGTTTTCACCCTAGCCAGGCACAGTGGCTCACGCCTATAATTCTAGCTTCTCAGGAGGCTGAGATCTGAGGATCAAAGTTCAAAGCCAGCCTAGTTACTAAAGGACTGAGACTCTTATCTCCAATTAACCAACCCCTAGAAAACAGGAAGTGGGGCTTGGCTCAAGGGTAGGGTATTAGCCTTGAGCTGAAGAGCTCAGGGACAGCGCCCAGCCCGAGTTCTAGCCCCATGACCCACAAAAAATAAATAAATAAATTAATTAATTAATTAAATTGTTTTCACCAGTATATAACCTACAGTTAAAAATACAACCAGATGACCAAGACATGTGAAAGGGTATCAATGTATGTGAATTAATGCACCTTCTATCTGGCAAATATCATGTAACCCTTCTGTTAATTACAATAAAAATATATGAAAAAAAATACGACCAGATGTAATAAAGGACATCTGGAACTGGGACATAGCTGGATGACTCTAGACGCTTTGGAGTTTCCATTTGACATATATGCCTGCTAAGTCTAATCATTTCATTAGCCTCCTAATTGTTAAACCATCACTACTTCAATGAAATTTTGAAAATCAAATCTATCAAAATTTGACAGTGTTTTCTTTTTATAATAATCATTATCACAGACTGAGATTTTCGGTTCCTATCATGGTTGTAATCACTATTCATTGTGCATTAATAATATGAATTAATTCTCATTTAGTAATGCAAATCCTGTCATATTGCTACCATTATTATCTTCTGTTCCTAGATGAGGGAATTGAGGCTCAAAGTACTAAACTAGAGCTAATCAACAGTATTCACAATATTTCAGTTACCCAGAACAATGATCCTAAAATTCAATAGCTAATTTCATTTGCTTACAATATAACCAGTGAGAGATTGGTAGTCCCTATGGTTCTCCCATAAATTGTATTGGATCCTGTGGAGTGAGGAGCAGAACCCCAATGTCTAGAGAATAATTTGAAGTGTGTTTAAATGGCTGAGGCTGGGTGTAAGAGCTGGGATAACTCATGAGTCTGGTGTCTCATTTAAGGTCATTATTTGGCTTCCTGCTATCTCTCCATAAGTCTTGAAGCAATTTCTCTTTATGATTTTCTCACAGTAACAAAAAACAATATTCCAAAAGTTATGTTTATCATGTCACACCTTGCCCCTGTTAGCTAATGTCTCTTTGGCTACCAGTCTCATGAGTCTGCCACCTTGGGAAAGGATTCAATACAGTCAAATAAACAAATACTGCAGATAATTAAGAGATAATGACAGCCATTATGATGATCGTTTCTTTTAGTTGTAATTCTTATATACAGATGTGTGGAGGAGGTAAAATGTATCATGTAAGAGAAAAGAGAAAAATGTATAAGTATAGAGTATCAAGAAGAAACCACTTATATGTAAGTGTAGCCTACCACTTACATATAAACAAGGGAGAAACATTGTACAAAGGAAGTCAGCCTAAAGACACTAAATACTGGCAGTACCAAAATCTAACAGAGAAGTTGTAACCAAAAATAAAGTGCAATGTATGATATTATTGAAGAATATGAAAAGAGACAGGCTGATGGAAACTTAAGAAAATACAAAAATCACTGAAGAGTGATTGTGGCATTTCTTTCGAGTATTTCATTGGGAATCCACCTCTAATACCACCTGGCCTGGGCTGGGCAGACATTGTATGCTTCTATGATTGAGAGTCTGGTACTCTTCTATTTATCTATATAAACTTCTTCCTGTATGATTTTAACTACAGCTCTATCTTGGAGTATTTATTTCACACTATGATATTTTATAGTAAAAGGACATTCATCTTACATACAGAGTAAAGACAAAATATTTAACCAATGCCTGAAAATTATAAAAATGAACCCCGAGAGCCAACATGTCTAACAGAGCCTGCTATGCAAAATGTTTTTGTATTTTGTTGTTGTGGTTGTTTGTGAGTCATGGAGGTTGAACTTGGCCTAGGCGTTGTCCCTGAGCAATTCAGCTCAAGACTATCACCCTGCCCTTGAGCCAAGCCCCGCTTTCCATTTTCTAGAGATTAATTAGAGATAAGAGTATCAGGTCCTTTAGTGACAGGGCTGGCTTTGAAGCTTGATCCTCTGATCTCAGCCTCCTGAGCACCTAGGATTACAGGTGTGAGCCACTGTGCCCAGCTTACACAAAAAGTTTTGTGCCATTTTGTCACTTAACAACTGAAAGTTTTGCAGTATAACAAATTTTAAGTTAATTATGCCTTTAAACTATTTTTATTTTTTATTAAAATGAGGAAAAAATGTGAAGATGACTAAATGATCATTTACCACTGAAGTGTTTTTTTTCTTGTTCTGTTCTTTATTTCACACAGTCCAGCCTCAATTTCAATGAAAGGAAGGATAATGTTTTGGAAATCCCCTGAGATTTGTAACTTGGGTCAAACATTTACTTTGAGATATTTCTGACATGATGTCACCTCTCTGATTACATGTTCTTGGCAAACTGAGGTTTGAACAATATTTCCCTACATATCCTTTAACTCCAAAATACATTTCTAACATTCATGAAAATTTCAGAATGAACACCATTCATTGAAGTGCCATCTAGTGGTCATTCATGATATTATTTGATAGTACTTAAGCAAAATAGCAAATCAATTAAATGAATATCAAAACCTACAAGTTGCGCAGGGAGCCGGGGCCGAGTGGTAGAGTGTTTCCCTAGCATGGACAAAACCTTGGATTCAATTCCTCAGTATCACATATGCAGAAAAAGCCAGAAGTGGTGCTGTGGCTCAAGTGGTGGAGCCCTAGCCTTGAGAAAGCCCAAGGAGAGTGTCTGGACCCTGAGTTCAAGCCCCAGGACTACCAAACAAAATAAAACAAAATAAACCTGTAGGGACAAGTAATAATAAACATTCACGATTAACTGGAAGTACACCTCATTGTAGATTTTATTCATTTATTTGTATAATGTTTATGAAGTAGGCATTTAAAATAGCAAAAGCATTGCTCTCAGTGAATGGTCATACAATGCTGGTTAGAGAAATCAACACTACCTTCTCATATAAGTGGGAATGTTATAACTTCACATTTCATGTTCACAATAAAAGGACTAATAGGTCCCATTACATTTCTATGTAATTAGCGTTAAATACATTTTAACCTCAAGTAGCTACATGTATCTGAATAGTAACCAGCCCTATTGTATTTGAACTGTGTAATTACACATTGCATCTCTCAGTGGCACAAAATGTGTAATTATGAAGTTCTCAAAAATATCAGGAACACATGTGTATGTAGAGTGGGAGAATCACAATGAGACTACGTGGCCTGTTATTTGACACTTCTTGGGTCAGTACCCACTTAACTTCCCATATGGTATAATTAAGCATTGGGCTAGATTGGAAGACTAACTCCATCTCTTATTCATAAATAGCTAAAGAGTATTCACCTAATTCATGTTAGTGGGTAGCCTTGCACATAATGCAAGTAATTTCCCACTCCACATGGAAACACAATTATATTTTGTTCTTAAGTAAAGATTCTAAAAGTATTTTTTCTCAGCAATTAAAAAGGCATGCCTGGAGATAGGTGTGTGTGTGTATATATATACATATATATTCATATATATATACACATATATGTATATATATATCCTAACATCATGAAATAGAACAGTTAAGTGGTGAGATGCCATGCTTATTCTATGCATTCTGGGCAGAGGCAACTATAGGCAAATGTCTAGTAGGAAGCAAACCAACAATGCCTTGACAAAATTATGAGCATGGCACTAGTCACTCCTGCCTGCATTCCTAGCTAATCACAAGGCTGAGACCTGAGCATTGTGGTTTGAAGCTAGCCTGTGCAGGAAACTTTGTAAGACTCATCTTTCTTACCACTTCATGGCAGAGCACCAGATGTTGATTTAAAAAATATAGTAAGGACTAGCACCCAGGTCCCTATTCTAAGCCCTAGGACTGGCACAATATAAAAAAAAAGAATAGAAGACAAAAAAAGGGGGAAAAAGGAAAGTAGGGGACATAAGATGAACCTGCAACAAACATGAGGAACTTAACTGCATTTAAACTGAATTTAAATACATAAACCACATACGTAGTTTTACAGCAGTTTAAAATTTTACACAAACTAAAAAACAACCACTTGATAATATTTTAACATGGGAAGAGGCAATGAAGTTTCTGAGAAAGTAAAGGTTGAGTAAAATAGGGCACAAAAGCTCTCCACAGTCTCCAGTAGGAAACTATAAACAAAAGAATAAATCAAGTGCAAAATCTCCAAAGACCCCAAATGAAAGCAAAGCCAGGGCAACTAGAAGCAAAAGAACAAAAAGCAGGATGTAAGCAATGAGCATTTTCATACTGGGTGTGAAAGCCAGATTCAAACCTCATTTTCTAAGAGTGACACTAACTATTTTGGAGTTGAATTGGGAATGGATGATTAAATGAAAATATCGAAACCATACACAGCGTGAAATCACATATACTTTCACTACAGTATTGTAATAGAGCCCTATGTATCCTCTTTCTTTAAAGAAACCAATTAATTAATAGAAAAGTTCTTGATTCATAACAATTCCCCTTAATGTGTATTCTCAAACTTTGGAAGCATTTCTTCCATCACTTGTTTGAATTTTTTGCAATTAAGGCATTCCAATAAAGTTATTCTAGATATATTTATACTTAATTCACTTAGTATATCTTTACCATTCTGAGTTTTAAGATACTATTTAAAGATATAATAATAATAATGAATTTCCTCAAACAGATTTTTCTTCTGTCTTTCAAGTTAATTGAAAAAGCAATCAAACATTCATTTTTTTATATACAGTGAAGGGTTTTTGTTTTAGAAAAATACAGAAAGAAAAGCTGTGACTATGAGCTCTGCTACTCATGTTACACAAGAACTTTGAAATTCACACTCTTTTCTTTTTTTTTGTCCTGGGGCTTGAACTCAGCACCTGGGCACTGTCCTTGGACACATTTTGCTCAAGGGTAGCACTCTGCCACTTGAGCCACAGCACCACTTCTGGCTTTTTCTGAGTATGTGGTACCGAGGAATCGAACCCAGGGCTTCATTCATTCTGGGCGAGCCCTCTTCATAAACATGTGTTTGTGTTGTATAATACAAATTGTATTATATTTTACTTCATATCATGTATTACTCTTACCATATGTTATTCTTTACTCATAATATTCATTACTCTTTACTATTTTCTCTAGCCTTTTAACATCCAGTGATTACTATATATTTTCTCCACCTACAGAGACTATCTGGACGTTTTTCCTTCACAGCAGACTTTCTTTTTTGTAGTTGAAGATGTTATTGCATTACAGGTTCAGACAATATATTTTATTATACAGTTTTAAAATGTGAATATTCTAATGTCGGTAACAAAACTTAATGTGATTTGTAACTTCAGCAGGACATATTTTCGCACATTCTCCATCAAATTCCATGAGATAGTTTATCGTCATGCCTACATTTCCAACTTATATTAAACCATCATGTTAGCAAATATTTAGACAGTGCTTATTTTACTTTTTGAACCTCTAGCAGGTTCCTTACTTTTATGTTTTTGATTTAGTTTTGGAAGTACTGGGTTTGAACTCTGGACTTAGTGCTTTCTAGAAAAAGAAATTACCATTTAATGAATGTTTTCAACTTTTTTCAATTAGTTCATTTTTCAGATAGGTTCTCTTGTTTATGCACGGGGCTGGCTCTGAACAGTACTCCTCTTTGGAAAAGCTTTCCACATAGCTGTGATACCATTATGCCTGGCTTGTTTTATTCACTAACATTTCTGGGTAGGGGCTCAACCATAATCCTCTTGTACATGTCTCTCAAGTAGCTTGAATAAAGTGCACGTACTACCATTTCCAGCCTTGTTTCTCTTTCCTTTTTCATATGAATGGTAAATACCCCCATTTTAATTGGTTACATTTTCCAGACTCCCTAAACTATTGATTTATATGTATACATATGAAATTATATATCTAAACATACATTCGTAATACAGTTTGTAAGTGTGTGTATGTGTGTGTGTGTGTGTGTGTGTGTGTGTGTGTGTGTGTGTGTGTGTGTGTGCCAGTCCTGGGCCTTGAACTCAGGGCATGGGCACTGTCCCTGAATATTTTTGCTCAAGGCTAGCACTCTTCCACTTAAGCCATAGTCCCACTTTTGGCTTTTTGTTGAGTAAGTAGAGAAAAGACTCCCATGAATTTTTTTATCAGGACTGGATTCAAACTATAATTCCCAAATCTCAGTCTCCTAAGTAGCTAGATTTACAAGCATGAGCCATTTGTGTCCAGCTTTCATGCTTCATATTTTTGTAACAGTTTTTAAAATCCTCTTGATTTCTTTTCTCAGGAAATTGCATAATATTTAAGAACTTGAACTTCTAAATGAAAAAAACTATGTGTATGGAATGATGTAATGCATGATATAAACTATGCAAACATCCAGTGTATCCTTATAGATTGATGAATGATTTTTTTCCATCTGTGTTGATATGTTGACATTTTTTAGCATGTTAATTTTTTTCCAAGCTCTGAGTATTGGAGTATACAACTGCTGAGCATCTTTCTCTGTGAGGTACAGAGAAAGGTGCCTGGGAGTCTTCCACACCCATGGGATGATTAGATCAGGCCACACAGCATAACACAAGTTAAAGCATAAAGGACAAACTGCTCAATGAGAGAATTAGTGGAAAAACTAGACAATCACTTCAACTATGCTTCTATGCTTCTGATTAAGAAAGAAGTGACTACCACAGCACAAATGCAAGTATTTTCTCTACATTTAGGAGCATGAAACATACATAACTGAGCTCTTTTTCAGTACAGTTAATGAAATGTTTGCTATTGAAAATTCAGCTGTTGGAACCCAGCAATCCTACTTGACACAAAAATAAATCATCATTGGATGGGTTTCGTGCTATGTATTACTTTAGCACTTAGTCTATTGACTCTTCATTGTGAGAAGCAATCCAATTCTCTTGTCAACACCCAAGGGAAAGAGTGATGAACCCCAGGAGCGGTGTGGATACGTTTGTTTGTGGTTAAGGTAGACATACAAACTGCAACAGACTTGGAGTGAGGCCTGTCTCCCCAGAGAAAATTGAGAAGTATTTGATTTTTGACCATGAAATTTCCCTTCAGACAAGGAGAACATTTAAACTCTGAAATCACACAGGATTGTAAGACACTCATCTGGAAAAAAGCCAAGTATTTTGGAGTGAGACACATCTCTGAGACATTAAGTCATACCAAATATATTCCTTTCACTGGAGAAGAGCATGAAAGAGAAATCAGAGAGTCTGGTTTTAATACGTTCTATGATGTTTTCCAACTTATTTTATTTACAGGGAACTGTTATGTAGTAAATTATATTTAAAATAAAGATCTAGATTTGTCAGAGATTTTACAGGTAAATCATTTTCAATAAAAAAGCAAGGTATATTGTCATAAAAGCAAGGTATATTGTCATAGAAAGAATGCTGAGCTAAACATAATTCAGAATGATTTACATTCCCACTATTCATTTATTTATTTATTATTTAGAATAGCTATTTGAAACAGTGTGGACAAATGGCAGACCAGTCAGTTAGCCAAACATATAGGCTTAGGCTCTATATATCAACTAAAATTGTTTCTTACTTAATTAAGATACTATATTCATATATGTCTTCAATTAGAATGGAATTGATAGCTTATATAAACTCTTGAAGTACGGAGCAGTGGAAAATTTTCGTGTTAGCCAGCCAGAGTGTTCATGCCTTTAGTCTCAGCCACTCAGGAGGAAAAGGAAAGAAAATGGTGAATTCAACATTAGCAAATAAAAAGTAAGAGAGATTCTATCTCAATAAAAAAACAAACAAATCCCTAAAGGCTGTATAGGACTTTTCTTAGTGAGCACAAGACTTTGGATTCAGTCGGAAATACCAAAAACTAAAGAAATAATGAAAGAAAGAGACAGAAAGAGACAGACAGACATGGTGTGTGTGTCTGTGGGTTGGGCTGGGGAGAGAGAGAGAGAGAGAGAGAGAGAGAGAGAGAGAGAGAGAGAGAGAGAGAGAGAGAGAGAGAGAGAGAGAGAGAGAGAGAGAGAGAGAGAGAGAGAGAGAGAGAGAGAAAGAGAGAGAGAGAGAGAGAGGAAGAGAGAGGATTTTTTTCTATTGAAGCGGGTTGCATAAAAGTTATTCTGTCTGCTAGAACATTATCAATTAAAGAAAGTGGTAGAGTGTGTGAGTAATTAAGGTACCCCTTCAAACTATCCAATCATGAACAGATGATGAACCTGATTGGCCAATCCAAGCAGAGTTTTATTTTGTTTTTCTTTTAAGAATAAAAACAGAACAGCCCATCCACTGTGTGCTTGCTTCCTAGATTTTTTTTTTTGGCCAGTCCCTGGCACTGTTCTTGGACATTGTTTGCTCAAGGCTAGTGCTTTGCCACTTGAGCCACAACACCACTTCTGGCTTTTCCTATGTATGTGGTATCAAGGAATAGAACACTGGGCTTAGCGCATACAAGGCAAGCATGCAACCACTAGGCCACCCTCCTGGCCCTGATTATTAGATTTTTGACTGATGGTACAACCTCCCTTCAGAGGATGTAAATATTTGCCTTGCTGAGTTCATTTTCAGTTAGGATTCTTATTCCTATGTGACACCCTAACATCTGAGCCATCTACCAACATGGGAGCGTCCAGTTACTCAAGGGAGTTCTGGAAGCTCATCTTTAGAAGGATACCAGTTCTGTTGCCCCATTGTGGCAGACTCCACATCAGGCTATGCAGGCATTTCCTCCTGGCTGACAATGAACTCTGAAGTAAAGTTTAATAGGCAATGCAATAATGGGACACATGGAAAGAGGCTAGGACAAATGGCCCAAATAAAACTGTAGTAACCATGGTAGGAACAATTAGGCATATAAGTATTACCTTGGTGACAGAGCAGTTTGGGAGGTGGTATGTGTGTAATTAAGATGTGTTCCAGACATGGGGCTAGAGTCCTAATTTGCAGTTTTGTACTCAAACGAGGGACAATCATAAGAATGAAAAAGGAGGAAGCAATCTTAGGTTGTGTGAGAAGCCTCCAGTCAGGGAGTTGAACTAAAGAGAACAAGAAATCTCCAGTTGGGGGGGTGGTGTTGTGTGCAAAGGAAAACTTAGTTATGGAAACTGAGGACATTGTGAATAAGAATTCTAAGTGCAGGGAAAAAACAAAAGTGGATGTAAAGGGACTTCTTTAGGCCTTTCTCTGTTGATCCATTGGGAAGAATGTTAAATTCAGCGTTCTAGTGTCAGTTGAGGTTTCTGTCACCGTTGTCTGTCTCATTGTCTTAATATTTTTTTCTTAAGAAAGGTTCTGTCTGTTGTTGAATTTTTGTTTTAGGTTTTAAACTCTAGGTTTTTTTAATGTATTTAATTTTTTTTTTGCCAGTCTTGGGGCTTGAACTCAGGACCTTGGAACTATCCTTGAGCTTTCTTAAGTCTAGCACTCTATCACTTGAGTTACAGCACCACTTCTGGCTTTTTCTGTGTATGTGGTACTGAAGAATCTAACCTAGGGCTTCATGTATGCTAAGCAAGCACTCTACCACTAGGCCACATTCCCAGCCCTTAAACATTAGTTGTGTGTGTGTGTGTGTGTGTGTGTGTGTGTGTGGGAAGCTAGACATAACACAATAATATATATGTGCATTTCAAACCACAGTGTCTTTGTATTATATTTAACCTTTGTTAGTTTGATTTATCATTTGTGCTCTCTGTTAAATTCCTAAATAAATGGATTGGAATTCATGAAAAGATAGCACATGGGACAAAACATCAGGAAAAGAAGAAAGATACAGATCTAGTTTATGTACAGTTACAAAATAGAAACTTATGTTTTGTTTTCATCCATTTTTTATGATCTAAATACCAAATTTTTATTATTGTAAGTGCAGTATTTTTTTTGCCAGTCCTGGGCTTGAGCTCAGGGTTTGAGAATTGTCCTTGGACTTTCTCAAGGCTAGAGCTCTACTACTTGAGCTTCAGTACCACTTCTGGCTTTTTTCTATGTATGTGGTACCGAGGAACCCAACCCGGGTCTTTGTGCATGGTAGGCAAGCACTCTACCACTAGGCCAAACTCCCGGCCCCCTATTCTAAGTGCAGTCCTAGGGGTCCACTCAATGCTGGGGGGAAATTACCAACCCTGCTTTCAAAGAGGCTGGCAGTCCTGCACTTGTATGCAGAGGTATTTTCCAGAAAAGAGCCAGATGGCCCCCCAAAACCAGTACAGTATATTCCAGTAATACACACCACACTTCATGAGAACAAAGAAAGGGGGTGCTTCTCCACCAATACTCCACACACATGCAAGCCATGCTGTGGGAATGGTGTCTTTGCACCCTGCAGTTTTCCCTGCTTTGGCTTCTCTAGCAGAGTGGACAGGAACAAACATATTTGTGGCCTTTTGCATCTCAGTCTATAGTGTCACCTGTCCACTTCCAGCCTGGCCTCCCTTTTCCCTTCTCAGAGGCTGTTGCACAGGAGGAGTACTCTTCCACTGGCTCCTCAGTGTGGAAATGACAGTCTCTGTCATGTTCGTGGGGCCTTCCACTGCAGTATGGTCATCTCTGCCAATTTGTCTGCAGCACCCCTTCTGGTTCTCTCCACTCTTTCCCTTCCTACTTCCTTCCAGCATCTTCATTATGTGTTATTTCTTTGCATCATTTATTCACATAAGGAGTTGTTGATAAGTGTTGTATTCATACAGTGTACCTTGACCAAGCTCAGTCTCTTTTCCAATTCTCTCCCTCATTTTCTTCCCAAAGCAATTTCAACAAGTGTCAGTGGTTCATGTTCACACATGCACATAAGGTATTTTGACAATATGCACACTTCTTCATCATCTCCATTGATTCTCTCATGTTTGAAGAGAATATAAAGTAAAAATAGTAAATAGAAAGAGGGAGGAAAAATGATGTTTTCTATGAAAGTGTCTGCTTAAAAGTTCATCCTTTGGCCTTGTGGCTCAACTCTTGTTAATTATTCTTCTAAGGCAACATCAGCACTAAAGAAAGCAGAAATTTTCTTAATAGAGTCCCAGAAACACAACAAATCAAAGAAAGTTTAGATAAATGGGATTGTATTAAACTGCAATGCTTCTGTATGGCAAAGGACATACCTACCAAGCCCACAGAATGGGAGAAGATCTTCATTAACCATACAACAGACAAGGACCTAATATCTAAAATATATCTACAGCTAAAAGAATTGAATCTCTCCAAAGCAAATCTTCAATGAAACAACCATCCCCATTAAAAGGTGGGCCAAACTCTCCAAGAGAGACTTCTCTGAAGAAGAAATAAGAATGGCCTAAGCCTTCTATTAATTACAACAAAAAATATATGAAAAAAAAGAATGGCTTACAGACACATGAAGAAATGCTTGACATCTCTGGCCATAAAAGAAATGCAAATCAAAACAACTTTGAGATTCCACCTCACTCCAGTTAGAATTGCCATTATCAAAAAATCTAATAACAACAGATGCTGGCTGGAGGGGATGTGGCCAGGAGGGATCACTACTACACTGTTGGTGGGAGTGTAAACTTGTTCAACCACTCCGGAAAGCAGTATGGCAGTTCCTCAAAAGACTAAACATAGAACTCCCTTATGACCCAGCAATTCTAGTACTTGGCATTTACCCAAATGTCCAGAAACAAGGGCATACTAAACTTACTAGCACAACAATGTTCATTGCAGCATTATTTACCTTAGCAAAGATATGGAACCAACCCAGATGCCCCTCAAAAGATAAATAGATCAAGGAGTGTTACTTATACACATGGGAATTCTATGCTGCCATCAGAAAGAATGACATCACTCCATTCCTAAGGAAATGGAAAGACTTGGAAAAAATCATATCAAGTGAAGTAAACCAGACCCAAGGGAACATAGACCAAGTGGTTTCCCTCATTTGTAATAATTAGTACACATGTAGGACTCTCTTAGCAGAGGATCACAATATCTCAAAAGCTATGTACATAAAGTCAAATAGGATGAGACTAAATGAAATGATCTCTGGCATATGGAAAGAATAATCTTTGTGATTGTTGTTTTTAATGTACTATGTTATTTCTTTTCTCCTTTTTCTTCCTTATGGTTAATCTCATGTGGTTAGTGTATCTGACTTTGTTATCTGGTATATTGTATATGCATTTATTTGTTTATTTGAAATAGGAAAGGGAAAGGGGAAAACAAGTTGATTGGGAGGAGGAAGGAGGAGGGAAATGGGGACAAAAAGAAGAAAAGGGGTGTCAATGTTCGAGAAGTAATGCACCCACTACCTGGCCAATGTAATTGTAACCCCTCTATACATTACTCTGACAGTAAATTAAAATTAAGTAATAAAAAAAGAAAGTAACAGAAGCCTGGCACTAGTGGCTCACACCTGTAATTCTTGCTACTCAGAAAGCTGAAACATTAGGATTGTGGTTCAAAGCCAACCCAGGCACAAAAGTCCATGAGACACCAGAAAACAGTGACTCAAGTGGTAGTAAACTATCCTTGCGCTGAAGATTTCAAGGACAGTGCCCAAGCCTTGAGTTCAAATTCTACAACAGACAAAAGAAAAAAAAGGTAGCAGAGGTATGAGTAATTAAGACAGTCTAGACACTTCACACTAGCCAATTATGAGTTCAAATTGGCCAACCTCAGGTTCACAGAGGGGGAGAGCCTGCTGTATTAGGGATAAAAATGGCGCAGACATCTGGTTTGTGTGCCTGCTTGAAGATGTTTGGATGATAGTACAGGCTTCTTTAGAAGTAAATTTTACCTTGCTTAATGTCTATTTTGAATTACTGGCCTCATTCCTATATGACAGGTCAACACTATCAGACTAACAGAAAGAAAGAAAGTCATATCTTTTCTGGTAGTGAAGATGTTTTCTATCCATTCATTTCTCCAGTAAGAAACTAGTAAAAAGCAGTAAAATATTTCTTATCTCCATATAACAACTAGGAAAGAATATTAAAACATGAAAAATAAAGTATATGAGAAATCAATTTCTGATTACAAAATAAAACTATAGAAAGCATTTTTTATTTTATGTTTTTCATCATTGGGGTGATATATAGAGGAGTTGCACTTAAACTCATCAGGTAGTGGGCATATTACTTCTTGAATATTTTTACCCCTTTCCATGTTTTTCTCCCACTTTCCTTTCACCCACCCCCTCACATTCAACTTGTTTTCCCCTTACCTTCTCTTTCTCAATTAAACAAATAAATGTATATACAGTATACCAGCTACCACATTCAGACACAGTAGCAATATGAGATAAACCATAAGGGGAAAAGAAGATGAAAGAAAAGACAGGGTATTTTTGAAAGTCCAATTGGGAGACACAAATTTTCTTTTCACCAAGCAATACTGAGAATGTCAAAAGAGAGTTACCATATGTTCCAGGACAGTAGCATAGCAGTCCACGTGCTATGCAGATTTTAGAGATGGGCAGGGGATTTCATAGAAACAAAAAGAATGAAGACAAAAAGAATTTGAACAGGCAAGTACCTCTATGCCACATTAACTATACAATTCTATGTTAAGGAGGAATTGAAAACTTATATTCTGACCTCATTATGTAGACATTTGGTCATGTTAAACAATCATGTTTTCATTTATTATACTGCAAGCAATTTACAAGACAGCATTGGTTTGACTTCAAATATCAAAAGTAAAGGCACTATTCTATTCTGGAAGAAAACCAGTCCCTCAAAGAAAATGTCTATTTATATGGTTAAGTTAAAGTGTTTAACAAATATAAGAAATGTAACCGTTTTTCCTAGTTTATTGTAACAGTTCAGGCCTATATCTGTCTTTATGTAACCAACGTTTATTTAAAGGATGGAAAAATATGTACAAGAATGTTGAACATTTCTACAAAACAAAAAAGACTTGGAAAATTGATTTAACCATTTTTCTTATCAATTATATATATATCCCATCTGATTGCAAATTCTTATTTCAGTTCTTATCTAATGTTATCTTTCCATTTCACTTTTCTGATAAATGCCTTTTTTTGTGCCGTGTGTGTGTGTGTGTGTGTGTGTGTGTGTGTGTGTTTGTGTGTGTGTGTGTGCCTACTGGAATAAACACCTTAAAGTACTTAGGTGAAAGTTTATTTGCTGAAAATATTTTTGAAAATATTTTGAAAATATTTTTTACTAAATATTACTCAATAAATAATTCTCCTACACTTTCTAAAAACAATTTCAAATTCTTCCAATTGCTTGTCAAAAGTAACACAGTAAAGATTATATATAAAAAATATATATATATATTCTTTTCCAGTCCTGGGGCTTGAACTCAGGACCTAAGCACTGTCCTTGGGCTTCTCAAGGCTAGAGCTCTACCACTTGAGCCACAGCACTACTTCCAGCTTTTTCTGTGTATGTGGTACAGAGGATTTGAACCCGGGTCTTCGTGTATGCTATGCAAGCACTCTAGCACTAGGCCAAACTCCTGGCCAACTCTATACAATTTTATGCAATATAATGAAAATCATTCTACTTAGGATTTTGAACTAGGGAAGTATGGCCTGCAACTGGTAAAAAAATTTAGTAAGGACTTTGTATTAGGATGGGGCATTAGGCTAGATATTAGAAGGTTATTTTATGGAAATATCACTAAGGTTGGCACTAATGGAACAAATGCACAGGAAACAAAATTCAGAACTAAGTATATTTAGAAAACTTCAGAGATATGTTGACCATAAAATATTACACCAAAAAGAGCAAACTACACATCTGGTAACTGGCAATATCAGATCTGTACTTGAGTGAGATAGAGCTTGCCCAGGGAACTGAAAGTGTTATGAACTCTGAGTGGGAAATAGTATTAGATATAAAAAAAAGAGAAATCAAATCTATGGAACTGTAAAATTTAGGTAAGTAACAAATATGATGTCAGACTATGGTTCTGAAACTGGATTTCAAGGAGATGTGAAACTCAGACAAAGTAAAAGTTTGTTTTGTTTTAGTCTTGCTGAATTTGAGGATAAGTATAAGTAACTAAATGATAACACCTTTTCATATTCAAAGCTCTACTCTATATCAGAATTCAAAATAAAATATCTGAGATCAATCCTAAACAACCATTCATTGAAAGATTCTTTTTCTAATTCTATTCCATGAATCACAAAACTGAAAAGAAATCTGGGAAATTTTTAAGTCGATGGTCATACACATTCCTTCAAACACCCCTTATCAATTTGCTATTTTGAATTGATATTGTAAAACATAGACTGACTGAGTAAACTTTTAAGTAGCAACTACTATTTTGGGGGGGAGAGGGATTGTCATGGGGCTTTAACTCTGGGCCTGGGAGCTGTCCCTGAGCTCTTCAATTCAAGGCTATTGTCATACCCCTGGGCCTAGGCATTGTCCCTGAGCTCGTCTGCTCAAGGTTAGCCCCCTATCCCTCAAGCCTTAGCCCCACTTTCCATTTTCTAGTAGTTAATTGGAGATAAGAGTCTCAGATCTGGGCTGGCCTTGAACCTCGATTCTCAGATCACAGCCAGGATTACAGGCCTGAGCCACCACCTCCAGCTGCAACGACTATTTGATTCAAATTGAATAATTTATTCTTCCATTTTACATATTACACATCCATAAATTGAGTTGTTAAATTGAAAGTTAAGGAAAATACCCTCACAAAAATCATTAAATTTGTGCCCATAGTGGTAGAATGCTTGCCTAATTTGCATGAATACTTGGATTTTATTCTTGGGTACCACATGCATAGCAAAAGTGGTGCTACTAGTTTTGTAAATTTTTTATTTCATAATATGACAACAAGGACATAACACAGGGCTTGACTAAGACAAGTGCTCTATCTCTGATCTATACTCTCAATTCTAAAACTTGTGCTTTTAAACCCATTCCATGAAACAATTAGAAAATGTTTTTAAAGTGTGTATGCGTGTGTGTGTGTGTGTGTGTGTGTGTGTATGTGTGTGTGTGTGTGTGTGTGTGTGTGTGTGTGTGTGTGGTGTGTGTGTACCAGTATTGGGACTTCAACTCATAGTCCATGTTTTCCTCAGCCTTTTTTCACTTAAGCCTGGAGCTCTGTCACTTAAGCTTTATCTCCACTTCTTGGACTTTAATTGGAGATTAGTGTCACAGATTTGTCTGCCTGAGCTGGCATTAAACCTCACTCATGATCCATTGGTTCCTGGGTCATTTTAAAATATTTAAAAGTGTTTTTCTTTGCTGGATGTACTATGTTATTTCAAAATGATTGAAATGTCAATATTAGGCAAAAGTAATAGTAGCCATTATTAAACCAAGAGAATTTTGGCTTAATATTAAATAATTGCAGTCTTGTTAAGATGATGTATAAACTCAGACAGGGCATACAGTATTTAGGAAGTGGTTCTTTCACATAGGATGACAGAATGACAGTACTTTGTAATTCCACGTACATAATTCTGTCCCAAAAGTTCCTTTATATTTTTAAAAATACACACTGTAAATTAACTTAGTAAATTAGAATTGTGGTATTGGCCCTAAACATTTAAATGTGAGCAATAAGACCTAGATCATCACAATAGGAATAGTATCTATATAGTACTCAGAACCAAGATGTAGTATCACCGAAAAGGTTAAAAGGTTCATCTTTTCACAATTAAACATCATTGTATTTCACACACAGGCCTTTAGAGGTCAGAGGAAACCTCTTAATTGAACATTATACAGTGTGGAAATTACCTTCACTCTCTATAAGCTATGTCTTTATCAGGCTTTATTGTGGTCTTTAATCCCACACTGAGAGTAATGCGTGTCCACGCTGCCTTTGTGTCAAACAGCTCCAGCCTACAGAGAGCTAAATTACAGCATCATGCTTTTGAGACTGCAAAGGCTGTTATCCACCTCATATTTTCTTAGAAAGCAGAGGAAACCCCACTAAAATGAACCAAAGCAAAGGTCTAATGAGTCCCTGACATTTAAAGAGCAAAGATTTGTTTCATAGACCAAGATCCATACTCTGTGGACCCAGTTCAAATAGTAGGATGGAGCCAAGTAAACTGTGAGGGTGAGAAGCTGTGTCCTTCATATCACTGAGTCAGCAGGAGGAAAGGTTGGCTGTCTCCTCTAAACTATGCTTGCTTCAGCAAATTTTCACTGCCACTTACAAAGTAGATAACTCCCCTGTCATGAAGTGTGCATTCAAGACACATTCATACTGAATTCATAGGACAACCAAAATGAAGCGAGTGAATACCATTGAGTACAAAGGACAATGATAATACTGGGCTTTCCAAAATTATCTTGGAAAAATTTCTGAAATCTAGCTGTATACAGGTCTCCATGTTCTTTCTCTGCTTTCAATTTTTTGTTTTCCATAAAAATTCATCTTTGCTTTGAACTCTGTACCTCATATTTGGAACATTGCACAATGCCAGTTCTAAATGTTTTTGAACAGATCCAGTAATGTCACCCTTGAACATTTATCCCAGAGATTAAAAATCAGGATACAATAAGTCCATTAGCACAACCGAGTTCATGGTTGCACATTTCATCATAGTTCAAGTATGAAAAAAGCTAACATGCTTCTTTTCTTTTTTTTCCCTCTTTGGTTTGTCTTGTGTGTTACTATATCTGACTTTGGTACCTGGTGTAGGGTATATACATTTATTTGATATTTGAAATAGGGAAGGGGAAAAAAAAGATGATTGGGAGGGGTGAGAGGAGGGAAAATGGAAAAAAAACATAAGAAGGGTGTCAGTGTTCAAGAAGTAATGTACCCACTACCTGATGAATGTAACTGTAACCCCTCTAAACGTTATCCTGACAATAAAAAGATGAAAAAGAAAAGAAAATCTGGTATGCAAATGTAATGGAATTTTACTCATCCATTAGGCAGAGTAATATTGTATAATTTGCAAAAAAGAAAAGGTGGGGGAATCGATATTCTTAGAAAAATTGTTAAGTAGAAAAATCAGGCCCAGAGCAATGAAGGATGCATTTTTTTTCTAATATGTGGGAAATAGGTAGAGCTAAGTAAAACACAAGTAAAGGTATCAGAGGTTATTTACAAGTGTATACACATATTAAGTGAAGTATGATGTATATAGGGGAGAATCCACATAATGTAACTCCTTAGAAAACTTGAAAGTATAAAAAAATGAAGCTGGGGGCTCGTGGCTCATACATGTAATCCCAGCTATTCCACAGATTGAGATCTGAGGATTGGGGTTTGAAGTCAGTCTGAGCAGAAGCCAGTTTGTGAGACTCTACCTTCAATTAGCCACTCAAAAACCGGGAGTGACATCAGATGTAGCTCAAATGCAGAGCACTAGCCAAGAGTACAAAGAATCTCAGGGCCCACACCCAGGCCCTGAGTTCAAGCCCGATACTCAAACAAAAAAATAAAAATAAACAAATAGAAGAATTCCAGGAAGGTAGTCCTTGTGATGTAGTCTTTGTGATGTGAGGTGAGGAAGGTTAAAGGGAGGGGGTTGTAGATGAATGAAGAGAGGAAGGAATGGGGATGCAGTCATAATATTCAATATTCCTATGAAATTATCAAAATAAAAGAAGAAAAAATAAAAATTAGAAGAAATAAAAGAAGGCTTGGATTGGGAGGGATGGGAGAGAATGATAAAACAGGTGGTATTTATCATGACATATTGCACTCATAAACATACATATTGAATGGTAACCTCTTGTGTACACTACATAAAGATAACAAAATATGATTAGGAAAAAATGTTTCTGAATCTGACATCCTTTTGAATCTAAAACCTTCCAATATATCTTGGTTTCAAATTGTAATTTATGTTTCTGTGTTTGATGTTATGACTAACTCCATTTCTCCACTCTAATCAAAGCTGAGAAATGTTTTGTATCAACAGTGGTTTCTAGACAGCTGAATTTTCAGAGACCTTAAGTTATGAAATGTAAGATATGATCCTCAATTCTGGTAATGATTTGTGTACACAAGCTTAAGAGCTATAGTTTCAGGGGTTTATATTTAAAGGAAAAAATAAGAATCTTAAGAAAATTAGAAGACTTAGAATGTTTAGACAGGAAAATATGCTTTTCCTTTTGGATCCTTGCCCACTAGAATCTGCACAATCAAACCCCTCTGTCTTCTTTCTCAGAAGAAACATGGACAGATAACCAATATTTCTGGGAAACAGATAAAATTAAAACATCCTGGAAAGGCCTAATTAATAAACAACAAAAGTCTAGGACTTTGTGTAAAGCCCTGAATTCAATCCCAAGTACTTGCACACAAATTATATATATATATATGTATATATATAATATATATACATATATATATATATATATGGTGCTGGTCCTAGTACTTGAACTTAGAACTCTGGGCACTGCCCTGGAGTTTTGTTGCACAAAGCTAATACTGAGCCCTTTGGGCTATAGCTCCACTCTGTCTCTCTGGTTCTGCATTGGAAATAAGAATCCTACACTTTCTTGCCCAGGCTGGGTTCAAACAACTCTGTGTGTGTGTGTGTGTGTGTGTGTGTGTGTGTGTGTGTGTGTGTGTATGAGAGATTTAAATCGATCTATTGATAGAGTGAGGTGGGGCTAGGCTTGTATGATTATAATAATTTATTTAGAGATATAAAAATGATCATATGAACTTATTTTCTCAAGCTTTATTCCTGGAAATGCTGCTTTGAACACTAAAGCTAGCTGTATACAGACCATCAATATTGCCTTGATAGGTGTATGCAGCCTTTACATTCCCGTAAAATGAATCAATCCCTTTTAAATGACTTATCAAGGTTCTCCATCCATTCTTCTTTTCTCAGCAAATTTAATCTCATAGTCTTCAGTTGGCTAGATACTCTATGGTAGATGTTTTGTCTGCCCCTGTAACAGCAGAAATGGGCTTCTTCCAAAGAAGACTATTATATTAAATGGACAATTAATAAGATTCCCTGTGCCAACTTCTGTGAAGTTTAGCCAAAAGGCTAAAGTGACACAGATGAAACATTTACTTTAAAACAGAAGTGACATGGAGCCAAGGTCACAGGAAACATGTTATCTGGAAAGAAACTGTATTGCATTCAAGGAACAACTTCCTTTATAACCTTTTTGATTAAAAAATTATAACCAGCTGCTCCAACAACTGCCTTCTAAGAAGGAAGAATGCTTTGATCCACGAGAATAAATCTCTGCATTTGAACCAGTTAAGTACAGCAGAAACCTATTTTCCCAGAGTATTGTTTAACATGCCATGCACCTGTTTTCTCAGAACCCTCTATAAAAAGAGAATTCCCTACTACTTTTATAATCTAGTTGCACCCAGACTTGTCATAATTTATACACTAAGCACATAATTTAATCAAATTTTCACTAAAAATATATGTGTGCATTCACACATCTTATTGCAGAAGGAAGCAGAGCATTATCAAAAGTGAGCAATCTAAAATCTGAAATATAATATATGTATCAAACATAAGATACTTTACACATACACAGCTTCTACCAATCTATACGTGCCTATACTTACAAGTTAAAAATGTCTCAAAGCAATAGTATAGCCATGAAGATTTTGTTGAGGCATATAATATCCCCTATGGGAATAAAATTGGTAGAAAGAGTGTCCAGAAAGAGATTAAAAAAGATGTAGCTGTAAATTTATGCAATAGTGAAAGGATAGGAGAAATTTGATTTAGCAAAACACAGCTGGAAGTATAATAGAACAATGATATGTTTCTTATCAAGGGAATTTATAGTTCATGTTTTAATTTTAACTGTCTCTACATTCTTGTGGCTGGAATTATATTAGTTTTGATTTAATCCTTGCTTACTAGAACTATGTCTGTGTCTGAGTCAACAGGATATACATTTAAAACTCTATTGACAATATGTATTTTTGTATATCAAATTCATATCATCTTCAAATAACAGAATGGCTTGTATAAAATCACTTACTGTTTGGCATGTAGAGTAAATTGTGAAGAGATACCAGAATGGAACAGGTAAGAGTCAAGATTAAGTGTCATAAAATCTCCTGCCATTTCACAACTCTTTTTTCATTGTCATGGTCCTTGCCCTCCAACTATGTGTAGCCTCTAGGAAATCTAAATATGGAACTGAGATATCTAAAATGCACTATATGAAATCAGTGAAGTTTTCTAGGCAATTATGTGACATGTATGTATCTATGTATATGTGTGCATGTAAATGTGCCAATGTTGGGGCTTGAAGTCAGTTCTTCTACTATTTTTTTATGCCAATCCTGGGCTTAAACTCAGGACCTGAGAAGTGTTCATGGTGATTCTCAAAGTTGGAGCTCTACCACTTGAACCAAAGCAATATTTCTCCCTTTTGCTGTGTATGCGGTGCCCATGAATCAAATCCAGGGCTTTGTGCATTCAAAGCATAACTATCTTAAATATCTACACACCTAATCCTGGAGCAACAAACTTCATCAAGCCAACTTTACCACTAAAACCATACATAGATCAAAACATAGATCAAATCAACCAGGCAAAAATTCAACAAAGAAAACTCAGAATTGAAAAACTGTATAGACCAACTTTAATCTAACAAACATCGGCAGATTATTCCACCCAGCAACATCACAATATTTATTTTTTTCAGCAGCACATAGAACATTTTCCAAAATAGACCACATTTTAGGGCATAAAACAAACCTATGCAGATTCAAAACACTGAAATTATTCTCTGCATTCTGTCAGACCACAAGGGCATCAAATTGTAACTGAAAACCAAACTCCACTAATGAAAACCCTGTAACTTATGGAGACTGAATAACACATTGTTGAATCACCAATGTGAAATCAAGAAGATCAGAATAGAAATTCAACAGTTTATGAATTTTTTTAAAAAAAGAGCACACAAAATACCAGTGCCTTTGAGACACAGCCAAGGCAGTACTCAGAGGAAAATTTATAGTTCTGAGTGCCTACGTTAACAAATTGAAAAAATAGCAAACCAACAATTTAATGTTGCACCTTCAGCTCTTGGAAAAAGAGCAACAAACCAAACCTAATCCCAGTAGAAGGAAGCAAATTATTAAAATCAAAGCAGAATTAAATGAATTGAAGTCCAAAAAAACTATAGAAAAAATCAACAAAAGAAGAAGTTGGTTCTTTGAAAAAACTAACAAAATTTAAAGACCTGTAGCAAATCTTACCAAAAAAAAGAGAGGACACCCAAATAAACAAAATCACAGATGAGAATGGTAATATCATGACAAAAATTACCAAGATCCAGAGTATCATGAAACAAGAAGACCTAATCTAACTAAACAGACCTATTTCAAGCACTGAAATAAAAATGGCAATAAGAGACCTTCCATCCAAGAAAAGCCCAGGGCCAGATGGATTCACAGCTGAATTATATAAGGTCTCCAAAGCAGAGCTCACACTAATACTCCTCAAGCTCTTCAATGAAATTGAAAATGAAGGCTTTTTGCGAAACTCATTCTATGAAGCCACTATATCCTACATCCCAAAACCGGAGAAAGATTCATCAAAGAAAGAGAACTATAGACCCATTTCTTTGATGAATATTGATGAAAAACTTCTGAACAAAATAATATCCCACAGTCTTCAGCAACTCATCAAAAAATTATACACTATGATCAAACAGGATTCATCACAGGGAGGCAAAGCTGGTTCAATATATGCAAATCAATTAATATAATTCAACACATCAACAGGAGCAAGGACAAAAATCACATGATTGTCTCAACAGATGCAGAAAAGGCATTTGAAAAGATCCCACACCCCTTTATGTTAAATGCTCTGGAGAAACTAGGAATCCATGGAACATTCTCAGTATAATAAAGGCTGTGTATGACAAACCCACAGCTAGGATTATCCTTAATGGAGACAAGCTAAAGCCATTTCCTCTACAATCAGGAATGAGACAAGGATGCCCACTCTCTCCACTCCTCTGTAACATAGAATCAGAATTCCTAGCCAGAAAAACAAGGCAAGAAGAAAGCATAAAGGGGATCCAAACAGGAAAAGAGGAAGTGAAACTTTCCCTCATTGCAGATAACATGATTCTGTATTTAAAGAACCCTATAGACTCCACTCCCAAGCTACTTGAGCTGATTCAAAACTGTGGCAAGGTATAAAATTAACCCTCAAAATTCAACTGCCTTCCTATATGCCAACAATGAGAGGGATGAGGTAACAATCAGGAAAGCAACTCCTTTTGCAATAGTCTCAAAGAAAATAAGGTACCTAGGAATTAACTCAACTAAGAATGTAAAGGACCTTTTTGATGAAAACTTTAAAACCCTGAAAAAGGAAATTAAAGCAGAACTGAGGAAATGGAAAAACCTCCCATGCTCCTGGATTGGAAGAATTAACATCTTGATAATGGCAATCTTGCCAAGGACCATCCACAAATTCAATGCAATACCCATCAATATCCCAATGTCCTTCTCTAAAAATAGAGGAGGTAATCCAAAATTTCATAGGGAATAATACTAGACCCCCATATAGCAAAAACAATTCTTAGCAGAAAGAACAGTGCAGAAAGAATTTCAATACCAGACTTTAGACTATATTACAGAGCTATAGTGACCAAAACAACTTGGTACTGGCACAAGAACTGGCCTGAAGTCCAATGGAATTGAACTGAAGACCCACATATTAACTCACAGACCTATGGCCACCCAATCTTTGATAAGGGAGCCAAAAAAATTGAATGGAAGAAAGACAGCCTCTTCAACAAGTGGTGCTGGCAGAACTGGTTAAGCACGTGCAAAAAACTAAAGTTGGATCCTTCTTTGTCACCCTGTACCAAGGTTAACTCCAAATGGAGTTAAAAGGAGGTAAAAGCAGATACACTGAAAATTTTACAAGAAAGAATAGGAGATGCACTAGGTCTCCTTGGCACAGGTTGAAACTTTCTTAATAAGGACCCAGAAACACAACAAATCAGACAAAGTCTGAATAAGTGGGACTGCATTAAAGTGGCAAAAATATAGCATGCAAATTAACTAGAAATCCTACAGAGTGGGAGAAGATCTTCACTAACCATAAAAGAGACAAAGGCCTCATCTCTAAAATATATCAACAGCTCAAAAAATTGAATCACTCCAAAATTAATCTCCAAAGAAACAACCATCCCATTAAAAGGTGGACCAAAGACTTAAAGAGATTCTTCTCTGAAGAAGAAATAAGAATGGCTTATAGACAAATGAAGAAATGCTCAACATTTCTGGCCATAAAAGAAGTGCAAATCAAAACAACTCTAAGATTCCACCTCACTCCAGTTAGAATGACCATGATCAAGAAATGTAATAACGGGCCAGGAGTTTGGCCTAGTGGTACAGTTCTTGCCTAGCATATACAAAAGACCTGGGTTCGATTCCTCGGTACCACATACATAGCAAAAAGCCAGAAGTGGTGCTGTGGCTCAAGTGGTAGAGCCCTAGCCTTGAGAAAATCTGGGGACAATGCTCGGGCCTTGAGCCCAAGCCCAGGACTGGCAAAAAAAAAGAAAAGAAAAAGAAATCTAATAACAACAGATGCTGGTGGGGATGTGAACAGGAGGGATCTCTACTACACTGTTGGTGGGAGTGCAAATTCATTCAACAACTATGGAAAGCAGTATGGTGGTTTTTCAGAAGACTAAACATAGAGCTCCCCTATGACCCAGCAATTCCAATACTTGCATTTACCCACTCATCCAGAAACAAGGACATACTAAATCCACTAACACAATGATGTTCCCTGCAGTAGTATTTACCATAGCAAAGATATGGAACCAACCTAGATGCCTCAGTTGATTAGTGGATCAATAAGATATGGTATTTATGCACAATAGAATTCTATTCTGTTGTTAGAAAGACTGATATCGCCTAATTTGTAAGGAAATGGAAAGACTTAGAAAAAATCATACTAATTGAAGTAAGCCAGACTCAAAAGAACATAGGCTCAGTTGTTTCCCTCATTTGTCATAATCAGTAGAAACCTTGGCTCTCCTAGCAGAGATTTACAATAGAAAAAATTTAGACACAAGATCATATAGAATGACACTAAATGAAGGGACCAACAGGATATATAAACAAAAGCCATGTAATGAGTTATTTTTGTCCTTAATGTACTATGTTATCTCTCATCTCTTTTGCTGTCCCTTGGTTATCTCATATTGTTACAGTATTTCACCTTGTCATCTGATATATTGTATATATGCTTATTTGGTTATTTGAAATCAGATAAGGAAGGGGGGAAAACAAGGTGAGGGGTGAGGGTGAGGGAGGGAAATGAGGACCAAGACATGAGAAATGGTATCTATATTTGTGAAGTAATGCACTTTCTTTTGGTGAATATAAAGTTACCCTTCTATTAATTACAATAAAAAATTAAAATATAGGGCCGCAAATACAGCTTATCTGTTAGAAAAATTACTAGGAAGGCACAGATGCTGAGTTCAAACCTATTGCTAGTCCTTTCCCCAAATATATATAAGAATATCAATCAACTCATTTTATAACTATATATATAAAACTGCATATATATCTGTATATATGATATATATGTACATATACATACATTCATACATATACATACATACATACTACATACACACATAGATGTTATATAATATTTTCCTCCTTAGAAAGAACATATCAAAAGTAGAATCAAGGAATTGCCTAAAATGTTCAATATACTGCTGAAATTCCATGTAACAAATTGATGCTCATAGATGCTTTAGTTGATATTTGCTGAAGTTTTATATGTAAAACCAATCTGTTCTTGTAGCTGAACAAGTGATAAATGAATAAATGTGGTTCCTATAGAAATGAAGGGTCATATTTTCATTCATATTAATGAGTGGGACCAAGGGAAAACTACTCAGCCACATATGGGATCTCCTTCCTTAGTAAATAATGTCACTTTTTGAGTTGGGTAGTTGGTTTGAATGCAAAGATTATTTTCTCATTTATTTGTTATCTGTGTAAGAGTGCATCCATAATAAATATATTTAAATTGCATATGTATGCTTTTATCAGCATCTTATTTAGTATGAAAAAATGCATCAAGTTAATTCATGGCATGTACCCTTGTTTAACCCAGTTACAGGGGAACTATAAATAAATTGATCATGGTCCAGGCTAACCATGACCCAAGATATGAGAACCTATTCAGAAATATAATTAAAGAAAAAAGCCTTGGGGTTATAGCTCAGTTGCTACAGCATCTGCCAAGCAAGCACAGTACACTAAGTTAACACATCAGTACCGAAAAAGGAAAAGGGAAAGTAAGAAAAGAAAAAAGTAAATGTAACTATTATTATGAAAGAATGCAAACTCAAAACAAAAATGAAGATTAGCATTTTAACTGTGACCTATTACTGATTTCTGTTCCTACCTCTTTGATTAAAGTGGCATATTAAAAATGTTTTGTTGTTCATGGTGAGGATATTTATTTGTTTTTTACTTTTTGTCCAAGAGAGGGACTCAAATGCAGTATTTGGTACTTTCACTCATTTAGTGATGTTCTACCACCAGAGCCATACCTCCAACTCTCATTTCTTCATTTGAAGATTGAGAGTCTTATTGTGTAGCCCAGATTGGCCTCCCACTGTTGTTCTCCTTCAGTCTGCTGAGTGCTGCTATCATAGGAATTAACCAAAATCCTGAGCTATTATATTTGTTTTCTTTTTACTTAGGTTCTTTCTTTGTTGCTTGGACTAGACTGGAATTTCTTTCTTTTTTTTTTTTTTTTGCCAGTCCTGGTCTTGAGCTCAGGGCCTGAGCACTGTCCTTGAACTTTCTCAAGGATAGAGCTTTACCACTTGAGCCTCAACAGCACTTCTGGCTTTTTTCTATGTATGTGGTATGGAGGAATCAAACCTGGGTCTTAGTGCATGCTAGGCAAGCACTCTACCACTAGGGCCAAACTCCCGGCCCCTAGACAGGATTTTTTTGTGTATCACAAGCTGATTTTAAACTCTTCATCCTCTTTCTTCTGACTCCAAAGTGCGGGAATTGCTGGCATATACCACAGCTGACAAAGCTAGTTAGAGTCTTTAAGAAATATTATAAACTACTTCCACAGTTAATATTGAAATTGAAATTGTAGTGTATTTATATATACATATTAAAATTTTATTGTCAGTGTGATGCATAGAGCTTTTACATTTACATTTGTAAGATATATATTATTGTATATTTATATTTATTAATAGTCATTATAGTAAATTATTTGTATGAAATGAGATATACATCATAGGATATTATATAGATCTTCCTACTTAAGAAGATAGTTTCTGACTAAATATATTTTAATGTTTTTTACTCAATAAAAATTCATTTCTTTTTTATCATTTCATTTTCTTTGTCAAGATGAATATTTTTGTTAGTGGTAATGGGGCTTGAATTTAGGACCTGGGCACTGTCCTTGAGCTTTTATTTCCACTCAAAGCTAGTGCTCTACCACTTTGAGCAACAGTACCTCTTCTGGTTTTCTGCTGGCTAACCAAGCCTGGGCTGGCTTTTGAGCCATGATTCTGAGACTGCAGCTTCCTGGGCAGTGAGAATTACAGATGTGAGCCACTACTGACCAGCTCATGGATTGTATAAATATTACTTGAAAATTTAAAAATCTTATGCTAGCAGTATGTCTCCAGCTTATAGACATGTAATCATCTCTCCAATGTTTGTACACCTTTTTTTACTTTTAACTTGCTGTGTTCAGAGAGATATTAATTGTGAATGATAGCAGTGATGTTTATGTTTGTGTCATATTAAAATAGGGTTTTAGAATACATACATGTCTTAAATGGTATTGCTTGCCTGGCATGTGGGAAGCCTATGGTTCAATCTCCAGCACTGAAAGAAAAATAGATTCATTGTTGCACAATATTATCAACATACAGCATGTTATTTAACCAATAGTACTTAAAATACTATAACACCACACACCTCTGGATGTATAATTTCTGCACTGCTATAGGAAGTCAGATCTTGTATTGTCTTTTGTATCTGGAAGTAGAGTGAGTAATAGAGAATCCAATGATGAATCAAGCAGGGCATAAAAGAAACCCTCAATAAGCTGTCTTGGAATCAGCAAACATTGGCAGAAAGATTAAGTAGCCAGAACTCTGAAATGTATATCTGTGAGAAAATTTGAAGAGGAAATAGGAGATATGTTTACAAAAATAAATTTCTAAATTTCCTAAAATATCAGTACATGATTACTATTTTCAATATCACAAAGAAGTACTGATATGAGCACTTGGGTTCTAGCTGCACACTGGTGGCTCATGCCTGCAATCCTCACTACTTGGGAGGCTGAGATCTGAGGACTGTGGTTCAAAGCCACCAGGGCAGAAAAGTCCCTGTGATGCTCTTATTTCCAACTAACCACTCAAAACAAACAACAACAACAACAACAAATACCAGAAGTGGATCTGTGTCTCAAGTGGTAGAGTGCTAGCCTTGAGAATAAAAGGCTTGTAGACATTGCCTCAGCCCTAAGTTCAAGCCCCATGAATGACAAAAAAATAAAATAAAACAAAGAACTTAGGTTTTAATGTGAGATGTTCTCCACAACTGAAAATGATTGAATAAGAAAACCCTATATGAATAACTTAAAGAATGTATGCTTTATTTGCACAAAGAAACCAAATAATATTAAATCTTTGCTAATGTCCATTAATGCATGTAATGCATTTTGTTAAAGTTGTTACTTAATATGCAAAACATTGAAAATAGTTATTATAATAGCAGATTTACAGACTTTAAAACTTAAATTTGTTCCAGTAATATATCTAGCATGTGACAGAAGTGATATTTGAACCCCTACCATTAGAGATGGAATATTTAAAGCACTACCCACAAATTGTACCAAGAATATTTTCATCACTAATCCTTCCTTACATTCTCAAATATATTCATGTAAAAAGTAAGGTCACTCACTCATAGTCACCAAGGCCAATAAAATCTGAGTAAAACAATGATTGTCTGCACATATTGTACAAAAATTACAGATCTTTGAATTTCATGGCAGATTTATAAAGATACAAAGGAATGTTCATCGCTAGCTTGAAGACTCCAAGTTTATTACAACTTTGTGCAATTTCATTCTTGTTTCATCCACAGGTCTCTGGGAGGCAGCAAATGTGTCAGCCCTATGAGAAACAGTCACCTTCTATATTCTGAAAACAATGTTCAGAGTCCACAAAGTGGAATCACAGTATACTCAACAAGGAATTTACTAGAAAAAGAAGTCATATGGGTTCAATACTTTTTCCTTAAGGGATAGTTTTCATTCATTCATTCATTCATTCATTCATTCATTGTGGATCATGGGGCTTGAACTCATCTCCAGGCACTGTCCCTGAGCTCTTCAGCTCAAGGCTATTTCCCTACCCCTTGAGCCACAACCCCACTTCCCATTTTCTAGAGATTAATTGGAGACAAGAGTCTCCGGTTCTTTAGTGCCCTTTGCTGGCTTTCAATCGCAATCCTCAGATCTCAGCTTCCTCAGTTCATTTACTATTTTTTGACATTTAGATATATGGCTTATAATTTAAAATTTTTGAGTGCTGTCTTAAATTGGCAAACAAATGTTTTAACAAGAATTGAGTTCTTGCTACAATTATTAAAGATAATAAAATTATAATGAAAAAGAATCAAAGAAACATGATCCCTAGTCTAATCCTCTCTTGTAAATCAGGAAGTAAAAGTTTTAATATTTTATAGGAAAAATTACTAGTTAAAAAGCATAATCTTCAAAAAATTTGATCACAGTTCCTTAGTCCTATTTGCCCATGCAGGGCCTCTCATTGGATATAAAATAGCTGATAACTCCTGAATTATTTGCTCAATCACCTGATTAAAACTCACTTACAGATATGGTAATATCAGTGTGTCCATCTTTGTCAAGGTAAAATGTTTATTCTGTTCCATAGCAGAAGCATTACAAGGATCAAAACCCATGGGGCTAATTTTAGTGTCTGGGACAATGGCTTATATGATCTACCTAATTAATTCTTCTACCACACATGGTACAGATTACAATGTGGGTTTCTTAGCAAGAAAATGGAATGTTACAGACATGTGACATATTAAATTATACATATGATATTTTACATGATTGCAAACTGAAAATCTTAATGTGTAGGCAATAACTTTGCCAGGTACATATGTTATCTCACAGTATAACTGGTTATATATCTATGGAGAGAATTGTCTCACCAAAGTAAATAAGTTTTTGCAACTTCGCATCTCTCTGGATTTTCAAATTTTTAAGTCAATTTGCTTTTATTAACACAAGGAGATAATGGTGACCTAGCAAAGTGTCAAAATAATGAGGCTCTGCTTTAGAACTTTCTTTTTTGGCTTGCTTTTTAATCTGAAAAATATATTCAAGGAAAATATATTCAAGGCTTTGAAACATTTTGGTTTAAATCAGTGTTTAACCAAACTCAAACTTTGGAATTAAAATGATCATATTCTGAATTTCATTACAGTATTTATGCTGCTCAAGTAATCCTTTTTGATTGTATATTCCAACTTAAGATTTCCTGTTACAGGGGCTGGGAGTGTGACCTAGAGCTGTAGTGCTTTGCTTGCCTACCATGCACAAAGCCATGGCTTCAATTTCTTAGAACTACATACACAGAAAAAACTGGAAGTGGTGCTATGGCTCAAATGGTAGAGCTTTAGCCTTGAGAAAGCCCAAGGACAGTGTGCAGGCCCTCAGTTCAAGCCCCAGGACTGACAAAAAAAAGATTTACTGTTATGATATATATTATATATTATTATTTATATATATTATAATCATATCTTTGTATAATATATAAATATACATAATATATTTATATATGTTTCCTCTTATATTATTAGTCTATCAAATATTATTAAAATTTAATTTTTGAGAGGAAATAAAGAAAATTCCACAAATATTAAAGTCAGACTTAGATACATTGCCATGTAAAACTTTTAGCTGTGCTCAGGGCATCTTGATCCCTCGGCACACACTCTACCACTGATACACACCTCAAACAGTTTGTGCAAATGATTGCTGTTTACTTGTGTAATATCTAACCATGATTCTCCTATGTTATGCTTCCCGCAGAGATGACATGACAGGGACATACTACCTTCTATATATTAGCTTCTTCCAGATAGACTGAATCTTGAGAAATATTTTTTTCAGGCTAGCCTTCTAACCTCAGGTTTCCAAGCAGCTAGGACTACAGCCATAAGCTACCATACCTGAGTTTGATACTTCTTGTTTAACAAGTATAATTATAGTCATTACACTTCTTACATGATTTAGAGAAATATTTGTTAGCTGCTTCAAAATGGTAAACCACACAAATCCAGAAATAATTGGTGGACATTGCAAAGAAGAAATAGAAAAAGAATGTGTTTGGTATTGATCACCAAACCAATCCAAGCCATTTTGTTATAAGTCTGAATAGTCTACAATACCTACTTAATTTTTCCACACTCTTTTATGTGATTAAATTAAATTCAAGAAAAAATTTTAGACTTTCTTTTCCCTGTCAAATGCTCTTCCAAAAGGGAGGATTCTTCTCATTACTGTGGCTTACTGATTTACAATTATCTCTTAATTGACTTTTGATAACTTCATTGAATATTTAGTATTGTATTACCATTAGCAAGTTCATTATTCATCTCAATCATACAATTGTGGCAATTAAGCTGGATGCCTTTTAAATATTTGGTTCATTGATCTTTAATTGCACTTATTAAATAATTGCTATGAGTAAGGGTAAATGGCAGGACTTATGTGGCTGCTTCATGAATATTTACAAAGAAGAACTTAAATTTTTAGTGAGCCACTATTCCCTTTCATGAATATATAGGTTCCTTTACTCTTATTAATTCAGTTTTTCTATTTAGCCATTACTAAATATTTAGTGTGTACCTGTTTTATCAGTGTATGATTTCTTGCGTATGAAATAGTGAGAAAGGATGGCTGCTTGTGTAAAACCTATGTCATGAATCAGGATTTAGATGTAAGTAATTAAAACAATCAAAATAATTCAACTTACAAGAGGAGATGCTAATGTAATAAAGGAATTAAAAACTTAAACTGAGGTTGGATACTGTGACTCATGCCTATAATCTAACTCTAGGGCCTGAGATCTGAGGATTAAGGCATGAGGCCAGCATGCTCAGGAAAGTCCATGAGACTCTTCAAGTAACCAAAAAAAGAGGCAGAGGTAGAGTTTGGGGCAAAGTAGTTGAAAGCAGAAAATCTAAAAGTCAGCATCTAGTCTCTCAATTCAAGCCCCAGTACTGGCACACACAACAAAAGTTAACTTGGAGAGACAGAAAGGACTAAGCAATTGAAGAAACCAAAAGGAAAGTATATGCAAATGATAGAGTGCTATTTGAGCAAAAAGGAGCTCAAGACAGCAATCAGGCCCTGAGTTCAAGCCCCAGGACCAACAAAAAAATTGCCTGTAGACTTTCTCCAGACTTGAGTTTGTAATATGAATCAAGATGATAAGCCACCCTGAAGATGTGAGCACTGTCAGTTTCTATAAACCTGAGATGGAATTATTTTAAATCTTTCTTTCTACATACATAATAGATACATACATCAATTAATTTCTGTCTATATCAGACATGTATATAATGATATTGTATTAGTAATTATATAGAGAATGTACATATGTGATCATAGATGATGAATGATAAGTAGGTAGACAGACAAACTAATAGATTGATCAATCAATAGATAGACAGACTTCTATACATGTCTATCATTACATACATTTGTAAGTATACTTAACTACCATGTAGTGGTTCAATTTTTCTGGTTCTATTTTTCCAATTAATGCACTGTTGTTTTCCCACAAAGCATGCATAGACACAGGTATTAACAAATGAATCCATGATTGAAAATTCGAAATTTTAACTTTGGCTTCATATCTAAATTCAGACTACTATTTTTCTAACTCTAAAGCCAAAGACAGATATTCTCTTCTACCATTCTATCTCTTCACTCAAAGCCTAATAATAAACAACAATATCTAAAATTGTTATCAGATTAGGTAAATATTTTAGTTATTCATGTAATTTTCCACACTGATTTCCAGACAATGAAATCTATTTACAATAAGATCCTCTGATTCATATTTTTCTAGTTTAGTAGCTACTCAAACTGTTCTCAGTTCTTTTCTATATAATCAAAAGAGAATATTTTTTCACTTTCTCCCAAAGAAGCTGTCGCTGCCTGCCACAAAGACATGTCACTTCGGAGGCAGAATGGCAATGATCACAGACTCAAATAGCTGTAAGCAGAGGTCTTTTTATTTTTCTCTCCTTTCTTCTTTCTCTGCCTTTCTCTCCCTCCTCCCCTCTTCCAGAAATCCTCCACCATATATAACATACAGCAGCCAATCAAAATAAAGGTCATCTGCGCAGGCAGCAAGCATACATGGTAAAATCTAGTGATCACACTCTATCCATGAGCATGAAAGAAACAAATCAACCAATGTAAAGAAACTTCCTGGTCAGCAAGTACTGACTCATCCTTTTTGGCTAGCTGCCAGGCGCCATCTTATAAACTTACTTCCTCAGGAGGCTGAAAACAATGTCTCCAACAGAAACCATTCAATTAGAATAATGCCATTAGATGACCTTTTCACTTTAGGAATGTGTGTCAGTTTTTAGGACATAATCTTTGTTTTAATAATTTTTTTATGTTTGTCAAAGAAAAATGTGCATTTGAAAATACGTCAATGCAGTGGTTTATGAGGCCAGGTGTATGTATGTAATACGAGCTACCCAAGAGACTGTGGTAAGAGAACCGAGTTTTGGAACCAGTCCTGACAGGAAAGTACAATAGAAGTGGAGCTGTGACTCGAGTGTGTTAGCTTTAGCCTTTAACAAAAAATCTCAGGGATAGCACCCAGACATTGAGTTCAAGCCCCAGGATGGGCAAACAATCAAACTATTGGTGTATGAAAATATCCAATTGGTTAACCATTCCAGAAAAGAGTTTCATGGCCTTTTAGCTTCCCTCTACATATGCCTGGTCATGTCTCGTTACACTTACTAAGTAAAGGAAAGTTATTTCACATCTTTGGGTATATAGATACTTTTGTCTAGAACATCAAAATTCATATTAATTATTGTTACATTGAGTATTAATCTCCTAAAACTCCTGATGAAACTATATGCTTAGAATTGTATTCCTTTACTTTCATATAAATACAGACATTGTCTAACAGACTTTGATAAGAAATATATCCATCTCTATATCTAAACCTGATATATTTAAAGCATCTCTGTGCATATTATAAAACAATATGATGTTAAATACATCACAACTTAATAAACACTTTATTTTGTATTTTTTATTATCTTTAAGTAATCATACAAAAGATTTTCAAATCTGAATACAGTACATCTTGATTACTGTCATCCCTTCCATCATTCTTCCAATCATTCCTAACTCCACCAACCTTGTCAAGATGTCTGGCTCCGTTTCCCCATATATACACTGAGTAATATGTCTTGGCCCACTATTAATTAAAATAAAGTGACATTATATATGTGCTTATATAAGAACTTTAAAAAATTATAAGTACCTCAATGTTTTGTTTTCCTTGCTGGGGAGTTGGTTGTGGGGCTTGAACTCTGGGCCTGGGCACTGTCCCTGAGCTCTTCAGCTCATGGTTACCACCCTACCCCTTGAGTCACAGTGCCACTTCTGGTTTTCTAGTTGTTAATTCGAGATAAGAGTCTCATGGACTTTAATGCCCAGGCTGACTTTGAACAATGATCTTCAGATCTCAGCTTCCTGAGTTCATTTAATATTTTTTAAAATTTAAATATTTGGCTTGCAATTTAAAATTTATGAATGCTATCTTATTTTGGCAAACAAGTGCTTTATACTAATAGAAATTGAGTTCTTTTTTTTGTGTGTGGGTCACGGGGCTTGAACATGTCCTGAACACTATCCTTGAGCTCTTCAGCTCAAGGCTACTACACTACCCACAAGGCTACCGCCTTACCCTTGAGCCAAACCCCAGTTCCAATTTTCTAGAGGTTAATTGGAGATAAGAGTCTCAGGTCCTTTTGTTCCCAGGCTGGCTTTGAACCTTGATCCTCAGATCTCAGCCTCCTGAGTAGCTAGGTTTACAGGTGTGAGAAACCTAGCCTAGAACAAACTGAGTTCTTTCTACAACTATTAAAGATAATAAAATTATAGTGAAAAAGAATTAAAGAAGCATAATCCCTAGTCTGTTCCTGGCTTTGAACTGCGATCTTCAGATCTCATTCTCCTGAGTACCTTGGTATGAAACAACAATAAAAACCATAGCATCTACATTGTCAGTTATAAAAACAGACCCAAATTATTGGTGAATAGAAGCCTCTAAGTAAGGAAGGGTAATTATCAGAATTAAAACATGAGAGAAAATTGAAATAGTTTCATTTGAAACCTCTTAGGATAAAAAGCAGTAACAAAAATTGATTGTTGGTTTCTAGCCTAGAAAGATGTTTATAACTGTAAATATATAAGAATGTTCATTGCAGAAGAACCTAGAGAACTTAAGACATCCATCCATATGAGAAATGAGTCATCACTTACAATATGTCAATGAAATGGAATATAATACAGGAATATAAAAGAATGCAATCAAACTGTGAGTACACAGTTATTTGCTGGGTAAAAACAAGTGACAGATTCTATTACTATGTACACTTAGTGAAAACACAAAGAAGGAATACCAAATATGTCATAAGCAGGCAGGAAATCAGTGGAAAACTGGGACAAAATAACTAAAATGCCCTCATTGGTGATAATCTTATTTTTTGTTTAAGATACTAACTATATTGGCTTTTATAAGAACAATATTAATTTTGTTTTTATGAATATGGAGATTACATTCCTTTAATGAAATTGCAAAGCTTCAGTAAAATAAAGTATATACTCGTACCAATAATCCAAAATACACCAATTAGTGCAATACCCTCCCTGTGAGTACAACAGCAAGTGAAAGCATCCACTGCCTCTAAAAACAAAGAAAAGTTAAATGACAGGTGAAAATCACCTTTGTGAAAATAGGGGAAAGGTTTTAAGCAAGGCAACAGAATGTAATAATAAAGGAAGGGAAAAGTCATGGAGAAGTAAGCCCAAGGCACCTCAAGTTAAGAACTTTCAGCTAATTCTGGATTAAACAGAAACTCTGAATCGGTGACCTTTTAATATTTTGAATATTTGTAGTGTCTTTAATTTATTGTATAAAGGAGTTGCTATTCACCAAAGCAACATTTTCACCGACCTCTCCAAAACCACCCCTTGACTTGTTTATCTTAATTTTAGGTTATGTATGGAATTTCTTTTTGCAATTTAGCAAAACAGCATATGTATGCAATGAATCTTGATCTGTGTCACCATATCAACATCTTCACCTCCCCAGCTTCAACTCAGCCTTTATTTTATATTTCTCCATTCTGTGGCATATACAGTGAGTTACCACATGCATTGTCCCCTAAGTCTATGTTTTTTATAAAGCTGAAAAACTACAGTCGATGAGCCAAGTCCATCTGACTACATGTTTTGTATGGCCCACAAGGTAAGAATGATTTTTATATTTTTAAGTAGTTGGGAAAGGCCAAATAACAAATAATACTTCATTAGAATTCTGTGAGATGTAAATTTTAGTCCACCAACAAATCTCTGGTATAATACAGTTATGCTCAGGTTATACATCACTTAGACAGATCGTCATTATGAGCTGTAGAGACCTTAATATTAATAGTGACTGGAGTGGACTGTAAGATGAAAAATAAAAGTGTAACATAGCAGACTGCAAGTAGATAGAGTTACGTAGAGTTTTAAATGCATCCCCGAGTAGGTTGTTATATGGTATTTTATTTTGTACTAAAGCAAATCAAGTATAGCCGCTTAATCTCAAGTGTAGCAACAAAAATGGAAGAATGCGAGGCATTCTATAAAATTAAGAAGAGAAAGGGAAGAGTTGAAGAGAGAGGAATGGGTGGAAATGCTGAAAGGGTACAGGAGTTACATTGATCAAGGGGAAGAAACCAAGATGATTGGAAGGGGTGGGGGAGGGGAAAGAAGACAAAAAGACGAGAAACAGTATCAATGTTCTAGAAGTAGTATATGTACCCATTACCTTACGAATGTGACTTATAATCCCTTTATACATTACCCGGACAATAAAATACAATAAAAAACACACAGTAAGAAAAAAATAGACTGTATTCATAAACTGCTTTGTTAAATAGCAAGTCCTTTGTACAACTACTTAGAGATAAAACAAAAAAGTACAAAACAAGGAAAATTCTAACTGCATTGCAGGAAAACTCATGGAAAAATAAAAGAAAAACTAGGAGAGAAGAGGCACAACTTTTAAAAATCTTAGATAATAAAAGGAAATAAAAAGGGATTGTGAGTTGCAAAGGTGAAATGGAAACATGATAAAATGAAAATATGAACTCGAATGAATACTTAGATTAAATATAAATGGTCTAGCTATATGTCAAAATCTAATATTGTCAGAAAACAGATTACAAATAGTAATTGATAATGAACATTAAACAAGCAAAATACATACTGTCTTTATAAGGGTTTCAGTTTGAACAATATTAATCGAAACACATATGATATAGAAATTCTCTATTATTAGACAGAGAAGCGCAAGAATTATTGCTGTGAGATGGCACTTCATAATGATAAAGGAATTAGTACAACAGAAGTCTATCTCAATTCTAGCTCAAAATTCACCCAAACAGATCCAATATACATAATACAGAAAATTGACATTGGAATTGATGTATTTCTATATGTGACATTATGATTAATTAGTGCATTTCCACAATTACAATGGGTGTGTGAAAAATTCTTCTTTGAATAACTAATTAAAAAGTAGATTTTATTTAAAAAAAATGCTAGTGGAGCTTGGCACAGTGGCTCACTCCTGTAATCCTAGCTACTCAGGAGGCTGAGATCTGAGGATCAAGGTTCAAAGCCAGCCCAGGCACAACAAAAGGACCTGAGACTCTCATCTCCAATTAACCTCTAGAAAACAAGAAGTAGGGCTTGGCTTAAGGTTAGGATGGTAGCCTTGAGCTGAAGACAAAGAAAAAAAATGCTAGTGAATTTTTTCTTGTTGGTCATGGTGCTTGAACTCTGGGCCTGGGAGCTGTCTCTCAGCTCTTCAACTGAAGGCTTCCACCCTACCCCTGGAGCCACAAAGCCATTTCTGGTTTTGTGGTGGTTAACTGGAGATGAGTCTCCTGTTTTTTAGTGCTGGTGCTGGCTTTGAACTGTGATCCTCCGATCTCAGCCCCTGAATAGCTAGGATTATACAGGCGTGAACAACTGCGCCTGACTTATGGATTTTTTTTATCCTAATGAGATTTTACCCAAGAATGTACAAAAGCACAATTTTTAATTTTTCATCTATAAGGAACATTTGAATTTGCATTTTAGCAATTAGCAGAACCAGGTGATCACATGATCTCAACTTAAGGTCGTGAATACCAAACTCCAGTTCATTCTCTTCTGATCCTCTTGATGTACATTAAGTGCACAACTGTTTTTATAAGAAATTACATTCCTATTTCTTTACCATCATTTGTCATGGTGCAGGAGAATAAAATGCAGATTCCAGCAAACAGCATAGTCCACAGACTATTGAAGTCTAAAAGACATGAACCTAAATACAGTTTTGCCATTTGGTAACTGTGATCACATGTATGTTATCTCACATCCACAAAATATGGAAGTCATAATTTCTATATCACAGAATTGTGCCCAAACTTGAATGAAGCAAATTATATGTAAGGCTTAGCAAGAGGTTCACATTTGTAAGTTGAGATAAAATCATGATTATAATTCACCTTCTATGAGGACATCATTGAATTCTCTTAATAGTGCAACTTGAAGGGAGCGAGAACACATAGAGAGTAAAGAAACAACAGATATCATTTAGACAGAAATTAAATTATCTCCTTGGAATTGACAAATTAATTTTAATAGCTAAAACACGCTGCATTCAAGCTATAAGATTAGAAGTTCAACCAGGCGTGGTGGCTCACATTTGTAATCCTAGCTACTTAGGAGGCTGAGATCTGAGGATCAAGGTTCAAAGCCAGCCCACGCCCAAACAAACCTGAGACTCTTATCTCCAATTAACTTCTAGAAAATGGGAAGTGTGGGTTGGCCCAAGGGTAGGGTGGTAGCCTTGAGCTGAAGAGCTCAGGGATAATTCCCAGGTTGAGTTCAAGCCCCATGACCCACCAAAAAAAAAAAAAAGAAGTTCAAGAAATCATTAACTGTTAAAATTGTATCATTTTCTACAATTATGAAAGATATGAATGTTACTCTTTATAAGACATTCTGGGTCCTATTTGGACAGTGTGTACATAAAACAGGAGTGTTACTAGACAAGCAACATTTTGGCCTCAGGCCTTCCTTTATCTATGCTGAGGTTCTTGATCAATCTTCAAAATAATAAAATTTTGAATCTCAGAATACTTATAAATTTCAATTCTTTTAAGATAAAGTCTTATGAGTTCAGAGGCCATTTTTTATCCTCAAAAGGAAATTGCAGGCTGGTACTAGTGGCTCCCACAAAAGTCCTCAATACTTAGGGAACAGAGATCTGGAGAATCATGATTCAACCAAACGGTGAGGCAAAGGACAAAGAGTGAATCAAGGTAACACACAAGATAGTGTGTTGGAAATGAACTGCAACTTGGGGAGTAGGTGGGCACTGGGAGAGTGGCTGGGAAATATAGGAGGGGGTCTGTTCAATGAGGAATGTACTCCCTATCTTACCCGTGTAACTGTGAGTCCTCTGCACATCACCCTGATGATAAAATTATTTTTTTAAAGCCAGTTTAGGTAGAAAAATCTGGAAGCTTCTTTCTATAAAATAACCAGCAATAAAAGCAAAAGTTAGGACTTAAGTAGTTAAGTCAGTTAACTAACCAAAGCCAAAGCAAGAGGTCAGTTTAAATCTGGTAACCTGCTACTAACAAGACAGAAAGAAGTCGGGTGGGGGGGAGGGTATGAGGAGAGGAGAGGGGATTGTTTGTTTGCTCAAAATCAATAATGTAAAAAATATTTTTTTAAAGCTTAGGAATCAACATACTACATTTTTTTTTGCCAATCCTGGGGCTTGAATTCAAGGCCTGAGCACTGTCTTGGGCTTTCTCAAAGCTAACACTCTACACTTGAGCCACAGCACCATTTCCAGCTTTTTCTATGTATGTGGTACCAAGGTATTGAACCCCAGTCTTGGTGCATACTAGGCAAAGCATTCTACCACTAAGCCACACTCCTGGCCCCAACATTCTACTTTTATTTTAGAGAATTTTGTAGATTTTTGGCTTATTTTATGATTTTAATTGTTTATGCTTTCAATATTTCTAAATACATGGATGTGAAACACTTGAAGTTTATATCCATTCAATCCTAAAAACCGGTTTTCAGAAGAGTAAACCAAATTTCCACATAGATCCTGCATCTGCTTTTATATATTATTTTAGTTTAAAAAGCTGATTGAGGACCATGTCATGAGAAAGGGTATCAATGTTTGGGGAGTAATGCACCTTCTATAATGGAACCCTTCTATTAATTAGAAGAAAGAAAAGCTGATTGATAGTATCTGTGTGTGTGTATGATATAAGTCATACACAAATTCATTGTTTTCTACCACTTACATTGAATCTCCACAGGTAACTCACTCTAACAAACAAGAACTAAGTGGGTCTTGGATGACAGCTGTGAGGTCATTTTGGTCACATATTCCCACTACTTGTTGGGAAACTGCAGTAGGCTAGTGACCATATCACATGCAAATATCTACATCTTCAACATAACAGAGTGGGAGGAGTGAACGAAACAGGGACTTAGCAATACATTTTTTCTCATTTTTAACGTTTTTTCTTTTTATTGTATTTTATTGAGGGGTTACAGTGGGTACATTATTTCTTGAACATTGACACCCCTTCTCATGTTTTTCTCCCATACTTCTTCTCCTCATCCCCTCCTAATCATCTTGTTTTTCGCTTTTGGTTCCCTATTTAAAATAAACAAATAAATCATAATGGGAAAAAAAGAGAAAAGAAATAACTTCACATAATGTATTAAGAACAAAGATATCACAAAGATAAAACTCTTGTTTCCATATTCTAGAGTTCATTTCACTTAGCCTCACCCTTATGGCCAAATACTCAAAGCTTTTGAGTTATTGTGATCCTCTGCTAGGAGAATCCCAGATGTTTACTAATTATTACATATGAGAGAAACCATGGAGCCTAGGTTTCTCTGAGTCTGGCTTATTTCACTTAATATGATTTTTAAAGTATTTCCATTTCCTTACTAATAGCATCATGTCATTCTTTCTGATGGCAGCATAGAATTCCATTGTGTATAAATATCACATCTTCTTGATCTATTCATTTACTTAGGGGCATCTGGGTTGGATACATATCTTAGCTATGGTAAATAATGCTGCATTCACAACACATTTTTAATGAAACTTTTCATGAGACTGAATATATTATATTGATGCCTCATCACCTTTTCTTTGCAAATGATATGTTACATGATTATCCTATCTAGGGGAAAATCTTCCTATATCTAACACCTCTTTTTCTTCCACCTCTTTTTCTCACCTTTCATTTGCACTGCTGAAGAAGCAGTTAGAAACAACTATTAAAAATTCTGTGGCATTTTTACACACCATAGATGGCAAGTGAGTGTAAATCTGAATATTTTATAATCTGGACACGTACTCAGTAAGTCCTTAACAATTTAATCAACAACACAGAAAAGATCTATGTGTAGAAAACTTCAACCAGGTTATCCACTATTCCTTATCTGGTAGTTATAATAAAACTGGCACAGTCCTGCAATTTTCATTTGATATGTGCTCACTTTCAAATAAAGATACTTGTAAAATAGAGATAATGATAATAGATACCTCATAAGATACTTTTAAAATTAAATAAAAATAATTGATAAATGTGGTGTATAAAATATAAAGTGCCAGACAAACAGTAATTATCATCAATAGTGTCTTTATTTTTAGATCTATGATTATGTATAATAAAGTAACATTTCATCTGGGTGTTATCTTTCAATATATCTTGAAGCCAGGGTGATAAGACATATTGGCCTACATCCTCTGGATACTATTTCTGTGCTTTCTAGTTTGTTAAAAAACAAACACAGAGTCTTTGGAATAAGATAAATTCATTATTTCTTCACATGCTAGTATGGATTAATTAAATCAGATTTGGATCATGACTATTCATTGAAAATGGCCTTTAGAAGAGGATGGAAAAAAGAAGAAGCAATGTAACACTTGAAACAGAACACAACAGAGGCAAGACTTGTTTAGTGTCTTGGCCATGCCAGCACAAAACTTCCTAAAGTGAGAGAAATGGCAAAGTGAAGTAATGAATAATTAGAGACACAATTAAAAAAATTACGTGGTCTTTAAAAGGTTGTGACCAGTCAAGTCAAAGAAAGAGTCATATTGTATAAGGTGAATAGGCCCCATTACCTTGTCAAAAACAAACAAACAAAAAAAGTAAGCTTTTACTTATTTCATTTAGCCAAATGAGGATGGCAGATGGGAGGATCTCAAGACTCAGAGAGAGTGAATCAGAATTGCTTTATAGCTGAACTTAATACATGAGAAAAGCTGAGAGGAAAATATGGTTGAGAATACTACAAACAACAGGTATAGTTTCTGTGGTTGTTTTTCTTTCTTTTTTTTTAGTTACATAAGGGACACAAGAAGATATTGTGAATATTGGTTTTGGAAATTACATATAAAGGTCAGAAAAATTTTCACTTGTTTTTCAGACCATCTCAACAGTGTGGTAAGGATTTCTGTGGCTGCATTTAAAAGAGACATCAAAAAGTTTACTTATCATAGAATTTTTTTTTCTTTTTGGTAGGTTTGGGCTTGAACTTTGGGCCTAGGTGATGTCCCTGAGCTCTTCAGCTCAAGGCTAGAGCTCTACCACTTGAGCCATAGCGCCATGTAAGGCTATCTGGTGATTAATTTTAGATAAGAGTCTCACAGACTTTCGTGTCTGAGCTGACTTTGAACCATGATCCTCAGATCTCAGCCTCCTGAATAGCTAAGAATAGAGGCATGAGCCACTGGTACCTGGCTAGAATATTTATTTTAATATGGAACAAAGGGAAATTTATTTTTAACAACTAGAAATTACAATTTATAGCATAAAGACACAAAGTCAAGGGAAAGAAAGATGTTACACATTTTTCCTGTTTAAAATGTGATACCCATTTAGTATTTGTTGTAATTTTACGTAGTTACTTAACTCAGATCATAAAGCCAAACTTTCCTGACACTGATAACTCAATTTAATAATCCTACCAATTCAGAAGGATGAGAATCTCAGTTGGAAGTCAGCATAGGCAGAAAGTTCATGATAGCCTTTGACTGCAATTAACTAGTAAAAAGTGGGGACTGGGAGTTATGATCCAAGTAATAGAGCAAGGCTTCAATGAGAAAGCTAAGAGAGCGATCAAGGCCCTGAGTTCATGCCAGGTTCTGGCACAGATATAGAAAAATTAAAATATAAAGCAAAGAATGAGTAGACTTGTGTATCCCATGATATCTATTCTATGGACAGATCACTATTGCTCAACTACTACTTAAGGAAGACTGAACTGTGCTGATGGCATACATATAGAATTCTAGGTACTCATGAGCCTAGCATCTGGGCAATCCCATTTGGAGATTAACCTGGACAGAAAAGTTAGCAAAATTTCACCTACAAAAATAACCAACAAAAAGCAGGAGTAGAGGTGTTGCTAAAGTGCTAGAGCACCAGATGTGTGAGCAAGCTCAACAAGCAAGAGATCCTGAGTTTTAAACATGGTTCCAGAAAAAAAAAGGAATCAAATTCTGAAGAGTTCACGTTACACACACTTGCAGATCTTTCCACTTCAATAATTACAAGATTATACGGGTCTAAGTACATTGCAGGTCTACTTCAGACACGTTGATACAGTTTTTTATTGTTTACACTGCCCAAGGGCCCTTCCACTGGAAATGCACACTATTTCTTCATCCAAAAATCTCATGTAGAAGCTTGGAATCCTCATGTTTGACTAGACAACAGCTTTTACAGAGGGACTTATCACATAATGAAACAAAAATTAATTTTAGAAGCAAAGTTTCAAATAGTGGTAGGAGGAGAGGTTTGAGCAGCCCAATTTTTCTAATGCAATTTTAATAGCTATATTTACAACCTAACTTGACCACATAATTTATCAATCTTAATGTAACGTGTGATTATTTTCACCGAAAGCATGTTTACTTTTAATTGAAATCATTTGCACTCTGTAATTTTGCCAGGAAACACAATATGTGTACACTTAAACATGTCAGGGGTGAAGCGCTGCATATTATATATTCATGAGTATTGCATTCTTGTGTTGACAATACTGCTATTGTATATAATGGGCACTGTAGTACACAACATCACTTTCACTGCACTGAATTACAGGTTATCAAGAAATTAGTATAACAATGTCATACCAACAATCTCAGGCCAGCTATTATAGAGAATAAAAAAGATAATTACTCTTATAGAGGCTTAACAAAATGAATTTTTAAATCAATTTTGAAAACTATATTAGCTATATTTGAATTGAATAATAAGCTCATGACATATGAATACTGAGTGTATGTATAATCATTAATCACAAAAGGCATTAGAGCCAGGAGCTGATGGTTCACTCCTGTAATCCTAGCTACTCAAGGAGTCTGAGATCTGAGGTTTGTGGTTCAAAGCCAGCCTAAGCGGTAAATCCATGAGATTCTTATCTCCAGTTAACCACTGGAAGTGGCACTGTGCCTTAAGGGATAGGATAGTATCCTAGAGCCAAAGAGCTCAGGGACAGCTCCCACTCAGAGTTTAAGTCCCATGACCAAATAAAAGCAATGGAAAATTATCTTATTTGAAACTCATAAGAAATATACCAAGTACTTTAATGAAGTATTATATTAATTTTACTGGTGATAAAAATATTTTGGATTGGGAGATCTGGATCTATGAAAAACTGTAAAAGGACCACTTGTGGGTTTGGAACCAATAGGATGGAGGGTGAGGAGGGAATGAATATGATCACAGTACTGAAATCCAAGCATCTCAGTTCAAAGCCCACCCAGATAAAGTAATTTGAGAAGTATTTATCACCAATTAATCACCAAAAAGCCAGAAAGTAGAGCTGTGACTGAAGTGGTAGATTGCTAGTTTTAAGTGAAAAAGTTGAGGTCCCTGAGGTCAAGCCCGAATACTGGCACAAAAACAAAAACAAACAACAACAAACTACCACTTAAGCATTGAGCACCAATTCACATTGTTTGCTAGTTTTATCTTCTCTCCATTTCAGAGCCATTGTGAGAAAATCCAGGAACTATCAGCAGATACTACTATGAAAGAGGAGAAAATAATGTCAAACATTTCTGAGTGCTGGTTAACAACAAAATCAGAATGGCATGCTTTCACATTTCTCAGTCTCAGATCAGTTTTGTACTGGTATATTAAGTTTCTGCCTAAAGTGGGAGTCCATACAACAGGCATGATTTTTTTTAGAGGACGTTCAAATACAACTGTCTTTGTTAAATGGATGCTAGCCTGTGATCCTCTATCTGCAAATGAAGATGTTATCAGCCCATCAACCTTGAAAGCAAAAAGGCAAGCTCTGTTGCTGTATTCTAGGTCGGTTGAAATGGCAGTCATCGTTGCTCTTAAATAAAAATCATCTGATTTTGATTCTTCCATGATCTCTTCTTTACAACTTTTCTTTTGATTTCTTCCTATTCTAAATCATTTTTGAATATTTTATTATCCTTAGTTGTATAGTTTCCATTCACTGAAGCAGTTGATGAATACAGTGCATCTTGATCAATGCCATCCCTTTCAACATTCTCACCCACCCCTCCCATCTTATCTCTCCTCTCAATATTCTTAATTTTTAAGTTGTGTTGAATTAGTTTGCTATTTAACATGCAGTTTATGAGTACAATGAGTCTGACTCTCAGCATCATTCCCCTCACCCAAGAATAACAGGAATTAGTTACATCAAATAGTGGATTTTTTAAGGATCAGCTGAAAGAGGACACTAAGTGGTAATGAAAGACCAGGGAAGTAAAGTCTAACACCTGGGACCAGGTAGATGCCCTTGGTTTTGTGCCTTTGGCAGCTATCCCTATAATGTTGCTTTGGGCTAAAGGGATTTGCCGTTTCCTATGTTTTAGTAGAATCCCATTTGAAAATATGTGCTGGCCATGTATTAAAATTATTAAAGATGGATAGATGTTGTATCTAAACACAAAATATTCTTGGTTTAAATCCAGATCCATTACTAACTTTTATACTTTGAACAGTTACTTAAATCTTTGAATCTTATTCTAAAACCTTAGAAATAGTAGTGCTTTTTGACTAATAGAATTTTGAAAATAATACACAGAAATTTATGCAGTACATATTACTTTTCTGTCTCATGGTTCAGATGTGAAGAATCCCCTCAAACACAGATGTACTGAAATATTGGTTCTGCAAATGCAGATGTGATTTTGGAAATGAAATTGTATTGTGAAAGCTCTGACTTAATCAATAGGTCAGTCTATTAATGAGCCTATAATTGAATAGACTACTGGAAAGTGAGAGAAATTGTAATAACTGACGCCCAGTAGATGCAGTTTTGTTCCTGCTCACTGGTTCTCTTTGGTTCTCTCTGCTTCTTAGATGCTATGAGGTAAACAGCTTTGCTGTGCCATGTCCTTTCATTATCATGATGTCCAGTTTCCCCACTGGCTCACCACACTGGAGCAAACTGACCATGCACAGAAATGTAGGGTAACACGAATCCATCCTCACTTAAACAGTTACTCTCAAGCATTTGTCACAATTATAAAAACTCTGAACTTTCATGTGTGTTGGTATATATAAGTGCACACATATATTTTAGTGATATTTTATCTAAATTGTATAATCATAACAAAAACAACAACGATAATAAAGGATCTGTGTACTAGTGGGTTCATAACTGTAACTGTATTACTTGGGAGGCTGAGACTGGGAATTTTATGGTTAAAAGTTATCACTAGCTGTAAAATTCATAACATTTTCTTAACTGGTTCTCCACAGTGGCAGTGCCTGTCGTGCCACATGAGAGTCTAATATTGGGAATATTGTGGTGTGAGAAAAGCCCAGACAAAAAGCACCTGAGACTATTCCCATCTCACCAGATGGAAGCTGGATTCCAGTGAAGATAAAAAGAAAAATCAAAAGTAGGTCAAGAGTGTGGCCTAGTGTTAGAGGCCTTGTCTAGCATGCACAAAGCCCTGTGGTCATTTGTTTGGTACCACTGAGCAGAAAAAGCCCAAAGCTGTACTGTGGCTCATGTGGTAAAGTGTTAGCCTTGCAAAAGCCCAAGAAAATTTCCCAGGCCCTGATTTCAAGCCCAAGGACTGAAAAAAAATAAAAGCCAAAACCCAAAAAGCAAAAATGCTCCAAGTACACATACTCATACACACTCAGACACACACTCCTATGTGAGAAGTGAGACTATCTCAAAAATAACCACGGAAAAATGGACTAGATGCATGATATCTGGCTTAGAGAACTTGCCAAGCCATCAAAAGGCCCTGGGTTCAAATTCCCAGTACAACTAACTAATGAATGAATTTTATGAATATGTAATTTGGAAAAATTCACCAAACCAATTTGTTTCTGCCTCAGGTTAGAGTGGTATACAACTGCACTTTCATGATGGGTTGATAAACCATGAAGGATACCCATATCTTAATGATGTGACCCTATGAATATTTATTTTATATGGATGAGGAGCTCAGGTTGTGGAGATTCTGTCTTGTGAATTGGACCCAACAAAGTCTTATGAGTTCGTCATCAAAGAGACACAAGAGAATACACAATTATGGTAGATGAATATGAAAGTAAGAATTTGAATTCATTCCAGGACAGAATCAGAAGCCAATCAGTGCCCTTGGCCGTTAAAAGCTGAAAAGGGAAAGACAGTAGATTTTGTTCTTAGAATGCTTGCACATCCAGTGAAACGGATTCAGACTTCTAGTGGATCAGAATCATATGACACTAAATTTATATTCTGTTTAAGCTACTTGAATTCATAGTAATTGGTTGCAGTGTGCAGTGTCAGTAGAGAATGACTACAAAGAGTAAACAAATTCTGCTAGATATCATGTTAAAAATGAACTACACAACTTGTAGGTAAAGGGGAGTCATGAAAGAAAAATTAGGAGAAAATTAGTGAAAAGGTAAAACTGTTCAAAAAGAAATATACAGCTGGGTCCCAATGGCTCATGCCTTTATTTTTAGGTGTTCAGGAGGATCTGAGGAACGTGGTTCAAAGCCAGTCCAAGCAGGAAAGTCCATGAGACTCTTATCTCCAGTTAATCACCAGAAAACTAGAAGTGGTGCTGTGGTTCAAATGGTAGAGCATTAGCCTTGAGCTGGGACAGAGCCCAGGCTGAGCTCAAGCCCCACAACCGACAAGAAAATATAAAAGGAAGAAATATACTCATTCCAGGATATGGAAACAAGAGCTATAAAATGTATGATTGTTGTTCTTAATGAACTGTGTTATTTCTCATTTAATTTGTTGTCCTTTGATTATCTCATATTGTTACAATATCTTACCTTGTGATCTGGTATATTGTATAAGTTCGTTTGTTTATTTGAAATTGGATAGGGATGGTGGGAAAGCAAGATGAGGGAAATGGGGACAAAAGCATGAGAGGCATATCAATGTTTGTGAAGTAATGTACCTCTTATCTGGCGAATATAATGTAACCCTTCTATAAATTATAATAAAAAAGAATATTAAAAAGGAAATATATTCCTTACCTGACTTATGTAACTGCAGCCCCTATGTATATCAACTTCACAATGAAAATAAAAATTAAAGAAAAGGAACACATAACTTACAGGTAGGTAGAACTGTATGAATAAGATGTCACTATGGAATATCAGTGGAGTGAGCAGATATAAAAAAAGATATAACCCTTAAAATTTATATAAGGTATTCTTTTGCTGACTCTTTTCAGCAGATAAAAAGTAAGACCTTAGAGACAGTTAAAGAAGAGAATTATAAAACAAAAGGTACCTTGGCCAGAAAGTGATGCTAATGTTTTATTTTACTGAGATGATTATTGTCCTTCTCTTTACCATGAGAGAAATATCAAAGATAGTTTGTTCTTTTTGTATGTTCCTGGTAGTTAATAGTATGCTTGGTGCATAAGAAGTAAATACCAAAAGGACTTTCAATATCAACAATAATATTTTTAAATAAACTGAATGCAGTTTTAATGGACAAATATAAAGTCTAATAAGAAGGAAGAATTTAAAAGTGGAGAAAGGACCTATTTTCCCAGATACAGACTGAGAACCAATTCAGTCTTAAGTTATTCTGTACAATGTATACAGGCCAGTGGCCTGTGAATCTGAGGTTCAAGTACAGGTCCACATAGAGAGTCAGACCAATCAGTCCCTGTATAATGTTGACCCAGCAAAGAAGAGGAGAAGTAGGCTTATGAATTTGAGATGTATGCTAAAAATCAATAATGTAAGTTTCTAGTGTGAATATATCACCCTTAAAAAGCTCTTAATCATAAACGACTTTGTATTACCTGAAGCTTTCACTTCTCACAAGTAGTATTTCAATTATGCCAGCATATATAAGCCAAGGAGACAGTTTCTGACCTGGTTCACATGGGAAACCAATATAAATAGGTTCACACTGAGATGAAAGCAATAACACCCCCCCACACACACACACATACACGTAGACACACAATCAAATAAAATAAGACTTCTTCATTTCAAAAAAAATGTGTTGCCCCAAGCAGGGGCTGTGATTCACAGAGAACATTTGCTTTCCGATTTTCACTCTACCTAAGTTCGGCATTATTTTAAGAACAACCCAATTATTTCTAACCTAAATGATTCTCTGATCTGGTACAAAGTTTTGCTTTCATCACACAATTCTCAGGCCTTCCAATAGGCAAGATCATTGTCATGTCATTCCCAAGATATAATCTCTTTCTCAGTGATGCATAAAAGGATTTTCCTCCCTTCATATGATAATTGAATTTAAAGCAAAGGTTTTTTTTTCTTTTTTTTTTTTTTTTTAAGGCTTTGAACTGCTCTGGTGAGAAAGGTCACTCATTGATCTCAATCTGTTAGCACAGCTGTGTAGAGAGGAAACTTTTCCTGCTACCCCATGCACAACTGTACTGTTCCTATCAAGTGAGAAGACCCTAGGCTTGCCTTCTTTAAAACATTTTGGCTAGTGGCATTCAGAAGCCTACAGAAACTTCATTTAGAAAGCTTTGTTGAGATTGAGAAGAAATAACAAATAAAATTTCAAGAAGATCAACCATAGGAAAACACCATTGACTCTTCTACCAGGAAGAAAATCAAGGAAAATAAAATCACATATTGTTCCTCTCAAAAGAAAGTCACTTTATTGAGAATATTTTTATAAGTATTATTTTCTTAATAATTATTGCTCTCTATATGACACAGTAACTATTTTTATGCTCAATGAACCGACAAAAGTTATTCATATGGGGTCCAGAAGTTTGGCCTATTGGTAGAGTACTTGCCTAGCTGCACCTGGGCTTGATTCGTGAGTACCACATACATAGAAAAAAGCCAGAAGTGGTGCTGTGGCTCAAATGGTAGAGCTCTAGCCTTGAGAATGTCCAAGGACAGTGCTCAGGTCCTTAGTGCAAGCCCAGGTCTGGCAAAAGAATAAATAAATAAATAAAAATATTCATACGGGGGGCCAGGAGTTTAGCCTAGTGGTAGAGTGCTTGCTTACCATGCACGAAGACCCGGGTTTGATTCCTTGGTACCACACACATAGAAAAAAAAAAAGTCAGAAATGATGTTGAGGCTCAAGTGGTAGAGCTCAAACCTTGAGAAAGTCCAAGGACAGTGCTCAGGCTCTGAGCTTAAGCCTAAGACTGGCAAAAAAAAAAAAAAATATATATATATATATATATATATTCATATGGTAATGACCATGAAAGAGGTTTTAGCACTTTTTTAAGACAATGAAAACAAATGTCCCACAGATACCAGTGAATTGTTGAATACTGACTTCAGCCCTTCATTTTCTGGGATTACATTATTATTGTTAGTTTCAGATAAATAACAATCTAAGTTTAGCTAATGACAAGTTGTGTCTCTGAACTTTCCTTATATTGGCATAAGGTATAGTATAACTTAAATCAGATATATAAGCCCATTGACAAACAGAGAAACCACATTTTGGAAGGTCAAATGGCAGTCTGCAGGAGGCCAATTGTTACAAAAAATACAGTGATCCACAGTGCTGATACCAAGCTTTTCAAGATAATGGCCACATGTTGAGTGAAGACAAAGACTCAGGAAAGCATTGTACACAAACACAGCATAAGGAGTAGGGTTCTCCTGGGGCCAAACAAAATGTATGGTATTCCCCAAAGCAAGGCCTTCCTGGCTCCACTCCTTGAGCCAGGCCTCTGCAGTTCAAAGGATGGCCTGTAGGTTATGGAGCTGGGTAGATAGCACCATATCTTGGCTAGGCACCAGGATGGTTGTATAAAAGGACCACCCCACCCCTACCATCTCCTTGCCAGGTGCCAGGATGACAGTGACTCATTTTCCTCACTTCAGTATGGCAAGGGAAGTAGAATACAATCTAATCTGCTAAAGCTTTCTAGTAAGACAAGGTTTCTTCCATTGAATACTATAGTTGCATGTATGGCACTAATTATTTCCTATATAATGACACAGCAAGAAAAATGGACTAAACTTACAGCAATGACTGAAAGTTGGAGTTTTCTTTTACTAATTTTATATAAATATAAATATTATCATTAATTAATAAATGCAAAAGGGTTCAGTAACTGAACTGAAAAAAAGTTTATCTGTCATGGATTATCATGCTGTACATGCTTTTCATGCCTAGCACAAATATAAAAATAACATTTCTTAAATATAGCTACCTAGAAATGACTAAAATAGTTTATATTAATTTTAAAGAAACACTAGCTTAGAGCTAGGGGCTCATATCCGTAACCCTAGTTACTTAGAAGGCTGCGATCTGAGGATCATGGATCAAAACTAGACCAGGACAAAAGTCTATGAGACTCTTATGTCCAATTAACTACCAAACAATAAAAATAAAAAATAAAAGCAGAAGTGGAGTTGTGACAAATGGGAGCACTAATCGTGAGAAAAAGAAGGTCTGGGCCAGGCCCAGAGTTCAAGCCTCATAATGGGAGCAGGAGGAGAAGAAAGGCAAAGATGGTAGTTAGCTCAGTAAATAGAGCAACCTTTAGGCTTTGTAAGTACTTTATATGCATTGCCTTTATAATCTTTATAACATCTCTTTAAGATATTTATAGTTATCATTACTTGCAATGATCATCCACAAATCTAATTTTATAGAGAAAAGACACTTTCAAAAATAATCTGATCTTCCCTCAGATTTTCCCATATCCCTTTCTTCCTATATCCTTTCCTGCCAACCTGTCCAGGACTAATAGGAATTAGTAAAGCGTTATCCTTCATCAAATCACAGAAGTGAATCTGTTGATCCTGCCCTTCAATTACGCATTGCTACAAATACTTTTATAACTGGGAAGGATCAATCAAGTAGTCCTTAAATATGTAATTAACATTTTTTTCATTGTAATGTATGGTGAGGTCACAGTTACATTCGCCAGAGGGTCCATCACTTCTCACACATTGGCACCCCCTCTCATGTTTTTGTCCCAATTTCCCTATGCCCACCCCATCCCTTCCCAATCCTCTTGTTTCCCCCTTCCTTTTCTTATTTCAAATAAACAAATATATACATATATATATACAATATATTAGTTAACAAAGTCAATATGAGATTAACCAAAGGACAACAAATGAGAAGAGAAATAACAGAGTACATTAAGAACAACAATCATAAAATATAAAGTTCTTGTTTCCACATCTTGGAGATAGGAATTAACATTATTTAAAGCTTTTCCCTGACTTAAGAATAATCATACAAAGCTATACTTTTGTGAAATAAATTTTATTTTATAAATCTAGAGCATCTTCAAGTTATAATTTATTGATTTATTTTATTATTAAAATGAAAAGATCTTATGCAGTGGGAATTTTCCATGCAGTAAAAATCTACTTTAAACTACAACTCCAGCAGTGCATTTAGAGTGAACGAATCCCAATTATTTAGATTGCCTTCCATATTTATTGACAATCTGTAACAGAACCCTCTAACACTTTCTCATCTAAGACACCTCATGAGTTTACCTGAGCAAAAGTGGATCTGAAAACTTTTATTGAGCACAGTGAAACTTGGTTAATAAAGTTCACCAGGCAAAGGCTGATTGCTACGGACTCGTTTCAGAGTTCAAGCCACTTATCTTTCTTTTATTTTAAAATCTTTGATTTCCCTAAATTGTAGCCATTTTCTAAGGCATACACTGCTTGGCTAAAGGGCTTTCCGGGAAATATTGTAAACCAAGCTTTATGCAAACATTTACCTACATCAAAAAAAACTGCATTTTGTTCTGTTCACTTAAGTGGAAATGTGTCAGTTAGACCTTAGTAATTGTCAAAGGAAAGAAGAATATCTAGTATCACATTTGTATTAGGATGGGTGCTAAAATGTTATATGATAACATTTACATTTTACAAATCATCGCTGTTTTGTGCATATGATACTTCAATGTATATATGTACTGAAAATAACATTGTTTTAAAAATACACATAAAATTCAACAGTAACTATTTCTATTCTTTTTAAATTATCCTTAATAATTTTATTCGTATAGATGATATACAGAGGGGTTGCAGTTACATGAATTAGGTACAATCATTGCAATTCCCTTTACACATGTCTTCCCTTTCATTGCTATCTCCCATTTTTAAATTTTTTTATTTTATATTTTTTATTGTAATTAATAAAAGGGTTACATGATATTTGCCAGATAGAAGGTGCATTAATTCACATATATTGATACCCTTTCACATGTCTTGGTCCCCATTACCCTCCCCCCATCTTGGTTTTCCCCCTTCCCTATCCAATTTGAAATAACCAAATACAAATAAATCCAATATATCAGATAACAAAGTGAGGTACTGTAACACTATGAAATAACCAAGGGACAGCAAAAGAGATGAGAGATAACCTAGTACATTAAGGACAACAATCATTCATTATATGTCTTTTGTTTCAATATCCTGGAGGTCTTTTCAATTAGCTTCATACTATATGGCCTTATGTATCAAGGTTTTGCTCTATTGCAGATCTCTGCTAGTAGAGCCCAAGGTTTCTACTGATTATGACAAATGAGGGAAACCATTGAGCCTATGTTCCTTTGAGTCTGGCTTACTTCACTTAATATGATTTTTTCTAAGACTTTACATTTCCTAACAAATGGGGCGATGTCGTTTTTTCTGACAGCAGCATAGAATTCCATGTGTACAAATACCACAACTTGTTGATCCACTCATCAACTGAGGGACATCTAGATTGGTTCCATATTTTTGCTATGGTCAATAATGCTGCAATGAACAATGCTATCTCCCATTTTCCCCCTCACAACCCCACCCATAAGAAATCCAGTTCAATTTCCACATAGTGTCTAGTGAGTATCACTGTTGTATTTGTTAATCCTTGTTCCGCCGTTATATATCCTCCTTTAATCTCCCAAATCCAAAATAAAAAAATTAACAGGACAAAAGGAAAAGAAAACAAACAGCCATATTGGCAACTAAAGAATGTATCTTGTTGCCTTTTCTTGGAGTTCATTTCACAGAAATTATTTGGTTTGATCAAAGGCTATTGAGACTTTTTCTAGTCTCCTTTGGCCTTTGAATATTAATGACTAGACTCCTATATCATTTATTGTGTCCCAGTTTTTTAGTCATTTGATGTGTTTATTTGTGGATTTATAAGCACATTCTAGTTACCACAAATGAAGGAAATTATGCAGACTATATTTCTTTGGCTCTGGATTACTTCTCTTAAAATATTTTCCAAATCTCTCTAATTCTTGACAAATTCCATTATATTTCTATCTGTCTATCTATCTGTCTATCTATCATATTCTCTTGATCCGTTTATCCACTAAGGGTCATGTAGTTTGACTCCATAGCTTGGCTCCGGTAAACAATGCTGGTGGTGCTGGTAGCTTTAGTGTAGCCTTGTTTGTGGTCATTTGGGTAAATGCCTAGGAGTGTGTTTACTGGGTTATCGGGTCTTTTGAATAATCTCCATACCACTTTCCAGACTGATTGAACAAGTTCGCATTCCCACTAACAATGTAATAGGGTTTCCTTTTCAGCCACATCCCCACAATCATTTGTTATTGTTTGTTTTCTTGACAATGACCATTCTAAGTGGAATGAGGTGGAATCTCAATGTTGTTTTGGTTTGTATTTCTTTTATGACCAGATATTGAACAATTTTGCAAGTGTCTTTGGGGCATTTTTTTCTTCCTCTGAGAAGTCTCTTTTAGGTCTTTAGCCCCTTTATTGACTGAGGTGTTGAGTTTTGGAGGGTATATTTTGTGGAAGGCTTAACTTTTTGAACTCTAAGTATATTTTAGATATGAGGCTCTTGTCTGATGTTTAGGTAGTAAAGATTTACTCCATTCTGTTTATTTTGTTAGACTTACACTATTCTACGTGTTAGCTTTGTCCTTTTCTAGGATTTCTAAGTTCTAGCCTTTTCTAGGCTCCTCAATTTGATATAATCCCATTTATCCAGCCTTTGATTTGCTGTGATTCTGGATCTTTGTTTGGGAAGTTTTGACCCACACCTAGAAGGCTTAGGATTTCTCCTTTCAGTAATATTTTCACAGTATCTGGCCTTACATTGAGAACTGTCATTCGCTTCTAATTGATTCTATGCAAGGTGGTACTTGGAATTTTAGCTTCAGTTTTCTGTACATAAATAGGCGATTTTGCAAGCAGCATTTATTGAAGAGGCTGTCTTTCTTCCAGCTTGTGTTTTTGGTCCCCTTATCAAATATTGGGTGGCTATGTGTTTCTGAGCTTACTTCTTGGTCTTCTATCCTGTTTCATTGGTCCTCAGCCCTATTCTTGTGGCAGTACCAAACTGATTTTTATTATTGTTGCTTTGTAATAAAGCTTGAAGTTTGGTATTGATACTCCTCCAGAGCTGTTCTTCCTTCTAAGGGATGTTTTTGCTATTTGAAGTCTTTGATAATTCCATATGAATTTTTGGAGTGATTTCTCTACTTCTTTGGATGAACTTGTTGGAATTTTGATGAATATTGCATTGAATTTGTATATTGTTCTTGGCAGAATTATCATTTTTAATGTTAATCCTTCCTAACCAGGAGCATGGAATGTTTTTTCCATTTAATTAGGTTTGTTTCTATTTCTTTCTTCATAGTTTTAAAGGTTTCCCAATAGAGATTTTTCACATCATTGATTAAGTTAATCCCTAAGTATTTTTGAGGCTATTGTAAATAGACTGGCTTGCCTGATTTCAGGATCACACTTCTCATATTGTCATATAGGAAGGCTACTGATTTTTTAAAATTTTATTTTATTGTCAGGGTGCTGTACAGTTACATTCATAAGGTAGTGAGTACATTACTTCTTTAACACTGTTATATCTTCTGAAGTTTTTCTTCCAAAGTTCATTTCTAACATCTTGTCTTGTGAATATCACTGTTACATTGGTTCACCCCTTGTCCTTTGTCTCATCATCTTGTGTTCCTCTTTCCTTTCTTAATTCAAATAAGCAAGTAAATGTATATACAATACACTAGATATGAAAGTTAGATATAGCAACAATAGTGGATAAACCATAAACGTGAATAAAAAGAGGAGGGAGATAGCATTCATATAGTACATTAAAAACAACAACCAAAAAGATAAACCTCTTGGTCCATATCCTACAGTTCATTTTGCATAGCATCATCCTTTATGTTCATATTCACATAGCTTTTGAGCTATTGTGATCCTCTGCTAGAGAGTCCTAGATGCATACTAATTATTAAAAATGAGGGAAACCATGGAGCCTAGGTTCCTTTGGGTCTGGCTTACTTCACTTAACATGATTCTTTCCCGGTTTTTCAATTTCCTTATGAATGGAGTGATATCATTCTTTCTGATGGCAGCATAGAATCCCATCAAATATCACATTTTCTTGATCCATTCATCCACTGAGGGGCATCTGAGTTGGTTCCATATTCCAGCTATGGAAAATAATGCTGCAATGAACATGGTTGGGCTGGGAGATTGAGTAATATTTGGGTCCATGTCCAGGATTGCTGGGTCATAGAGGAGCTCCATGTTTAGACTTTTGAGGAACCACCTTACTTCTTTTCAGAGTGGTTGAACAAGTTTATAGTACCAGCAACAATGACTTTTGTGGGTTGAGTTTATAACCTACTACTTTGCCAAAGTTTTAAATCAACTCAAATAGCTTGACTGGGGAACCTAACAGGTTCTTTAAATACACTGGTTGTCCACAAAGAAATATAACTTTATTTCTACTTTCTCCTTTATGTGGATCCCTTCATGTGTTTCTCTTGCCTCATTGCTCTTACTATATAATGCAGTACTATGTCGAAGAGGAATAGAGAGAACAAACACACTTGTCTCTTTTTCTGATTTTAGATGGAATGATTTTAATTTACTTCCTTAAGAATAACACTGACTATAGATTTGTTATCAATAGCCTTTATTATATTGAGAAATATTTTATATATTCCTGGCTTCTCCAGATCTTTTATCAAAAACGGTATTGGAGCTTAGCAAATGTTTTTCTGCATCTATTGACATGAGCATATGGTTCTTGTTCTTGCTTCTATTGATGTGTTGAACTTCATTAATTGACTTGTATATATTCAAGGAGCTTTGCAATACTACAATAAATCCTGTTTGATCTTAATGTATGATTTTTTTGGTTAGTTGGTGAATTCACTTGGCAAGAGTAATTTTTTTAGGATTCCTAAAATACTACAATATACCTATCCAATACATTTTACTGTTGCTCTTGTAAACTAGTCAAACCAGACTTATAACTTGATATTCTATTCTACATTTATTTTGTGACCAAGGCTGGCTTAATGCCACCCCAAGTTAGTAGTCTGAATACTACTCTTAGTTGTGAGAACTTAAATGAATAGGCACACAACCAAGAGAAAATACTGGGTAACAACTCTTAGCTTGATGATGGCTGCCCCATTTTTTTCTTTGCCCAAGAAGCTTTACCTTGAACTACTACAAAAAGACACTAGAAATCTTGGTGCCTCTTTAAAAAATGTAACCAAAGAGGTCAGATTGACAGGACAGGAATATGTGTGCCTACACAGCCTTTTTATTTTTTGTACAAGACAAGGGAAAGTGTACAAGGAAGATTTTTGCAGGCATGAATAGCTCCTACAGCACAAACAATTTCTAAAGGAATCTGGTAGATTGATGCACAGGACATTTAGAGTACTTCTTAGAAGTCCATTTAAGGATAGTTTGAGAGGTAAGCTAACCTTCCAAAAAAAACTTCAAGAAGGTCATGTAAATAACTGAAAAATGAACAGAAAAGTAAACTATATGACTGCCTGTGCATGTTTATCTCACAAAAATGTATGCAACATAATTTATTTTTTTGGCCAGTCATAGGGCTTGAACTCAGGGACTGAGCACTGTCCTTGGACTTTGTCAAGGCTAGAACTCTACCACTTGAACCACAGCACCACTTCCAGCTTTTCTCTATGTATGTGGTAATGAAGAATAGAACCTGGGTCTTTGTGCATGCTAGGCAAGCATTATAACACTAGGCCAAACTCCTGGTCGCAAAATAATTAATTTTAACATGGCATTATGTTGTGATATATTGAAAGATATATTAAAATTATTGATAATCATAATTAAGTTAAAGTTGCTTTAAATTGAATGTTACCCATACAACTTACACTTCAAAGGCCACAATGAGATAATAACTCAGTAAATCACTGCATCTAACATTCACAGCATTGTAGATAGTTCCCAAATCTTAGTGTAGTGATCATCATCTTCTATTACTTATCAATAATTACAAATAACAAGGAATTAAAAATCTTTCTAGGAATTCTGTGGGGGTGTTTTGTTCACAAATGGTGATTTAACACTGCAATCATACCTCTATTAGAATGTCATACTTTTTTTCAGTAACATTAATATAATACAAACAATGCAATAATAGTAATCATCACCATTATAATTTATAACAGCCTGCTTCCAGACATAGTAATTATCTAGTATTTCCATTATAATCCTTATAGCAATCAGTAAATAGCAACTTTCTTCTGAAAGTGAGATTTGAATGAATGTTAGTATATTTAAATACATATTTGCATTCTTATAATTAACAGATACTTCTTTGGATACTAGAGATGCAAACACAATGAAAGTCCTTATCTTCATAAACAACTAAATACAAAAATTTGGGACAAGTAGTCATATTTTGATGAAGAATCATCATTATAGTTAGAGTGTAGAAAATGAAGACATTTATAAGTACTTTTTTTTAAACTGCCATTCCTGGGGCTTGAACTCAGGGCCTCAGCACTGTTCTTGGACTTTTTCATCTCTACCAGTTGAGCCATAGCACCATTTCCAGCTTTTTTCTGTATATATGGTACCAATGAATCAAGCCCAGGTCTTCGTGCATGTTAGGCAAGCTCTCCACCACCTGGCCATGCTCTAGGCCATAAGTACTATTTTAAATATGGTGTTCCAAGAGAATCTCTGAAATATTAGTAATAGGAAGGACATAACCATGTCTTTGTAAAGGGAATCTGTATAGAAGGAACAGCAACAACCAATGCCCTGAATTGAGAATGATTTTAGGATAATTATTATGTATTAAAACTGGCCAGGTGCTGGTTGCTCTTGCCTGTAATCCTAGCTACTCAGGAGGCTGAGATCAAAGGATCACGGTTCAAAGCTAGCTCGGGTATGGAAGTCCATGTGACTCTTATCACCAATTAATCACCAGAAAACTAGAAGTGGCCTTGTGACTCAAGGGGTAAAGTGGTAGCCTTGAGCTGAAGAACTCAAAAACAGTGCCCAGGCCAGAGTTAATGTCCCACCTCTCACCAAAAAAAAAAAAAAAAAAAAAAAAAAAAAAAGAAAGGAAAAAAGAAGCTAGGGCATTTAGTTCAATAGTCACTGAAATGAGTGAAAAAAATGACATAGGAAGATAGTATGGGGAGAGCTAATGTAATTTTTTGTTGTAATTATAAAGAGAATGGATCTTTAAGGCATGTAAAGGTTTAAATAAGGAAATAATCTGAGGCATGATTGTACAATTAGCTTAAAGAAGTTTATTTCAACTATGGAATGATATGGAGGTAAATGTCGAAAGCTACTGACTTGAAGTGGATATTAGTAAAACCAAAGAGGCTTTGGCCCACGTAATAGACCCACGCATTAGAACAGAAGTTCTTGAGTGTGTGGAGCTGATGAGAACAGGTTCAAAATAGTTGTTTCACATAGGATTTGAAGTACTTGAATAAACACAGGATGTACCATAAAAAAGATGATATGGTGACTAAACACTGTAATCTTAGTCACTCAGTGGGATGAGATGTGGAGGGTTGCATTTGAAAGCCATCTGGGGAAAAAAGTATATGAGACTCAGTCTTGGCTTGCAAAAAGCTGGACTGGAGGCATGGTTCAACATGTCAGCTATGAGAAAGAAAACTGAGTAAGAAACCGACACTTTAAGTTCCATTCTTAGCGCTGGTTATCACACACAAAATAAGTTAATGATAAATCCTAATTTGGAGACCAGACATTTATGAGTAATAACTGATAACTCCTTTCTGAGCTTAATCATTTCCCACACCTTTGGAAATTTACCATACTATTCTCACTACTTCAAGAATTCCTGGGAGACTTCACTTCATTGAACATTTGACAATGGAATACCAATTAAAATAAATGGAATTGTTATAAAATTGGATTTAATGGCAAAAAGACTGTAATACTAAAAATACTGATTCTATTTATAATATAGATACCTTAGGAAATGAAAAGAAAGCCATTTTACTTTCCTCAAATTTTCTCTTAAAGCACGCTGGTATTAGTTCCTTGAAGCTAACAAAACCTGTATTTTCTCACCCTGCAGCAGTAGTGTACACATCAAAAAGAATAAAGAAATACAATCAAAGCAACACTTAAAAAATGGAAGCTACAACCTGTGGCTTAACTGTGTCACCCAGATTCCTCAAGGAGTTCAAACACAGGAAGTCCAAAGTATTGTTAACCAGGAAATATTTTTCCCAACAGCTCCTGATGGGTTTAACCGTTGACAGAAAAGACTTAGGGCAGTTCAGAGCCTCCAGAATATGTTCAGCATTCTTGGCATGAAGGCAATATTGATGGTTACCTACTGGACTGCAGCCTTTATCCATTATCCATAAAAGGTACCGTCAGATGCCCTGAGGCTTCACAGAGAAGTAAAACCATATGTTCACTGCTGTGAGGGGGATTGTGGAGAGCCATAGCACTTGAGTCAGACTGATGATGTTTGCTGGATAAAATAATGGCACCATGAGGTCTTTCTTTGTGAATTTTAATAAGTTAAATGTTCAGTAACATAAGGTTATGCATTTCCTAAGACTAGGGTCTCACTAATCTATTTATGTTTTCCAGCATGCTTGGTAAGTACTATCAGGTGTGGATAAATGCATTTCTTGAAGGCTAAGGTAACATGATTTTCATGGTCTTTGCTCTGACATTTATTCACTGGTAATAAGACAGTGGCCACGTTAGGTGATGCTCTCTAGCTTCTCAACAGATGGCAGAAATTTACAGAGGAATAAGCATGGCTTCTAGGCATCTGGGTTTTGAATAAAAGTGATAGGAGCTGGTCAACAGACAGATGCAACATTCAAGTCTGTTTTTCTCCTTAATAGTTGTAAGACCATGGGAAAATTGCGCAACTTCTTTGTGTAATACTTTCCTGTTACAGTTTGTGTAGGATCAAATAAAATAACGTGGATGATGCATTTAGCACGGTGTTGAAAGCTAGTAAGAGCTAGCTTTGTTGAATGAGAGCTTGTATTGAAAGATAGATGGGTATCTCTCCCCATTCCATCAACCGGATGACTCTTCTTAAGTATTCAGACTTCAATTTCTGTTGAAAAGAAAAAAAAACAAAAACAAAAAAAAACAAAGGCTGGGAGTTTGGCCTAGTGGTAGAGTGCTTGCCTAGCATGCATGAAGACCTGGATCTGGGTTCGATTCCTCAGTACATATTATAGAAAAGCCAGAAGTGGTAGAGCACTTGCATGAGGAAAGCCCAAGGACAGTGTTGAGGCCCTGAGCTCAAGCCCCAGGACTGGCAATACAAAAAAAAAAAAAAACAAAAAAAAAACAAATACATATTCTGGTGTATTTGTAAACCACTAAAATGGTCATTGATTATTTTATTTTATTTTTTGGCTTGAACTCTGGGCCTGGGTGTTGTCCCTAAACTCTTCGGCTGAAGGCTACCCGCCCTACCCAGGGCCTGGGTTTTGTCCCTGAGCTCTTCAGCTCATGGCCATCACCCTACCCCTTGAGCCACAGCACCACTTTCGGTGTTCAAGTGGTTAATTGGGGATAAGAGTCTCACAGACTTTTTTGTCCAGGCTGGCTTTGAACCCTGATCCTCAGATCTCAGCCTCCTGAGTTGCTAGGATTATAGGCATGTGCCACTGTGCATTTTAAATATTTTTTATCCTGATTCCATTTTGTTAAACCATGCAGGCATGATTCAAATCTCCTGCAAACATGAGTCATTTGATAACAGGGTCTAGAAAATGCACTTCAATACACTGTTTAATCTGATGCATATAAAAATCATGGGAATCCTTGACTGGAGTTCCAAGAGACAATATTATAAGCCGTTTAAGAATAGCAGCTCCAAACCCAGCTACCAGTGGGCAGAAGAGCAACTGAGCTTCAGGTGGGAATTCTGTGAGCTCAGTACCAAAGCTGGTAAGAAAATGAAGAGAAGAAGTTTTTCACTGAAATACTCAGAATTTGTTTATACAGACTTCACTTTTTGATCAATGATTGTATCCCCTGAACAGGAAAAAAATGGGCACCAAGACGACAGCATAGCACATTGTAATAGTTCCCAGAGCTAGAATGAAATTCTCTAGGACAGATCTCCTGTGGTCATTACAGTTTTATTCACAAGAACTTTATTGTATACAGCACAAGTCAAAAACTGACCTGGCTCCAAACTTACAAAAAGCAGAACAATAAACTGTGCCTCAGAACACAAAACATACACTTGACTCTGTTACTCTCATCACCAGCGCCTAAGCTCGTTGTTTTGGTGTGGGTTTTGAACTAATATTAGACTTTGAACACAGAACCACAAAATCTTGCTGGGCTCTATTCCTACCAGCTCAATATTGTGATGGCCTACAACGTCAATATTTAGAAGTCAGCCTCTTGAATATCTAAGTTATAGGCATGGGCTGCAGTTACTTGGCCCAAACAATTACCTTTAACATAGTTTGTGGTTTCTCATTTGACGTCCCTTAACATTTCCTGTATTCTTCTTTCCTTTCCTCACCCTGAATGTAACCCTCAGAATAGCTGTTTTTTTTAATTCCTAGAATGTGTCATATTTAGAAACTCTTATTCACCCTTCTTCTTTATCTTTCATTTTTCCTTCAGTCACCAAAATCTTTATTTCTCTGCCCAGTAGAGCATAAATGTATTTCAAAGCTAAAGCATTTCCCACTTTTTCTGGTAAAGCCATTTCAGTCTCTGACAGTTCAGTACACACCTTGCTTTCTCTTCCAAAGCATATTATGTACATCTTGGTTTGAAAACACATTGAAAATATTTCCCATGTTTATTCCAACCACCTTCTATTTATCTTTTGGTTATAATCCATACTTATTAGACTCTACTATGTGCCTTTCTATGTATTTTAAACACTGAACTCTTACTGCGTTTGATCAATATTTTTCTATTTTATTTATAAAATGATAGATCACAGATTGTGATGACATTTTGATCAAGTGATTAAGCTTTTTTTAAAAAATTAATCAGTGCTCTCAATAGAAACGGAAAGGGCAGTACACGTGTACAAATATAAAAGATATATTACTAGCAATTAGCTCAAATAATTATGGAGAGTGAGAGGCTCCATGGTTGTAGGCTCTATTGGGGAGTTGATGTAACATTCTCTGATCCAAATTAAAAGGCCTGAAGTACTGATGTACAAGAAAAGGAGATAGATGCCTTAGCTTGAGAAGAATAAAAAGAAAGTTCTCATTTTTAAATTTTCTTTGGCCCTTAAGATTTTGAATGATATCCATTTATACTGATTGGGAATATCTTACTCAGTCTAGCAAAGTGCTAATTTCTTTCAGAAACACCACTATGGACACACACAGAAATAATGTTATACGATATCTATCACCACTTACCTGGGTAAGTCAAGTTTGTCAAGTTAGGCAAATAAATTTAAATACCAGATATCGATCTGGGAGAAGACTATTCGGATGATCTTTAGTTCATGTTTACCTATTTCTCCTCTAGTTACAATGCTACTAATTGTATTTAATCTACTTGTAAATATAGAGTAATTGTATTTTCGCTAATTTGAAATAGTCTAATTCACATATGCTCTTTCAAACTACTTCAGCAGACACTGAACTAGCATTAGAATACACAATATGATGATGCATAGTAACCCTCAGATCTGATTTCTTCTTGCAGTTTTTCTGCCTCATCATAGCCCAGAATGACAAGAATATATACTTGATTGTATATAAAATAAACAAACAGTAAAATAGAGACCAGGTGCTGATGACGCCTCCCTATAATCCTATCTACTCAAGAGACTAGGATCTCAGGATGGAGGTTCAGAGCCAGTCTTGGCAGAAAAGTCCCTGAGACTCTTATCTTCAACCAACCAGCAAAGAGACAAAGCACATGTATTGTTGAAGTGCTAGACCACCAGCCTTGAATGAAAATGCCAAGCCAGGTGAAACCCTGAGTTAAGTACCAGTACTGGCATAAAATTAATTATTCAATAATTAGAATAAATCAATCGCAATAAAAATGGCCCAATAGCCTACACTTGTGGAGAGTAACTTTTCAACATATTCATATACACTTTGTCTTTCTCTAGTCATGTAAAACCTTATCCTTCAATGAAAAGAGATTTTATGTCAAGTTTTTTTCAATGCCTTCTCTCAGGATGCAGACTTATTTAGGCTTTTTCAATGAATACATGGAGAGGTCTTGCCAAAATCAGTCTCCTCTGTTAAATGTACCTAAATCCTGAAAGAGCAATCTTTATAAATTGTCTTGTCCATATGTTTCAGCAGGATATGCCATCTGGGATTAGAGTGCTTATATTTTATGAAGCAGGAAAGTAAAAATATGTTCACAATTTAGCAGTCCCAATTTGATGGAAAAGTAGAGCTGAATTTCCAACGAATTTATGTCATCTCAATATGTGATCCCACTGTGTACTAAACTTCATGTTAACCTCTCTTTGAAGCTGAAACAAATGTGGAGATGTTGTGTTTTTCTTTTAGGAAAAGGAGACTACAGAGAGATTTAAAGTAGTGTGCCACACAAAAGAAGAAACAAATAGCATGAGGCAGCTTTGATCACTCAATGCCAGCCCTGGAGATTGGCAGCAAATATCTTTCTGCTGTGTAAAAATGTCTTCTAGGGGAAAAGTATTCATTACAACATGTGCCATGTGCAGGCATGTGGTTGTCTATATGCCCCACTCTAGTCTTGTTTCTCTATTGACATTAAACAAACTAAAGTTGAGGTGTCGTTCCTCAGTAATGACACTGATGTCTCTCAACATCATTAATTTAATAATATTTATTGAGCCTTGTCACTGGTGATTCACCCCTGTGTACACTTAGTTGCTCAGGGGCTGAGATCTGAAGATCATAGGGAAAAGGCAGACCAGATAGTCAATGAGACTCTTAGCTCCAATAAACAACTTAGACAAAACAAGAAGTAGCATTGTGGTTCAAGTGGTAGAAAGTGATTATATTGCTAGCCTTGAGCATAAACAAGCTCAGAGACAACAGGATGGGAAGAGGGAGAGAGGGAGGGAGGGATGGTGAGAAGGAAGGAAAGAGGGAAAGAGAGAGAGAGAGAATATTAACTAAATGCTGGCTATTATAGAAGGAAAGAATCTTCAGTGCAGTTTGTGACTTCAAATGCTTGGCATCTTTGTCCATCTGGTGTTCTTATTGTGGCATATATCTTACTTAATAGTGTGGTATATGTCTTACATAACATCTTACTTACCTGTATGCACTATATCTTCATAATATTGAGGGTGTAATCTTCAATCCATTATTAGGTCATTAACGTTCAGTAGGTAGTTCTTAAAAGAACTGAGTGGGACAGGTGTGGTGACTCACACCTGTAATCCTAGCTACTCAGGTTGCTGAGATTTGAACCATCCTGGGTACCAAAGTCCATGAGATTCTTATCACCAATTAACCACCAAAAACCAGAAGTGGTGCTGTTGCTCAACTGTTAGGGTGGTATCCTTGGGGTGAAGAGCTCAGGAACAGTGCCCAGGCCCAGAGTTCAAGCCCCACAACCAGCCATAAAAAAAAGAACTAAGAGGGATGGAATGGAATACAATAGAAATTTTTGAAGTGATTCATGCATATTGGTATTATATGTATGGAGGCACTTGTGCAATTTGAGCATTGGTGAACATAATTTAAATCTTACCTATTATAATGTATAATGATTTAGATACACTAATGATTCGTAGTAGTGAAACTAATAATGTAGAATATTTAATGTTTAGAATATGCTACTCTTTAGTCGAACTCTCACCATACCTAGAAAAAAGAAATTAGTAAAAAGGAAATATACACAATGGTTTTTGGAAGAATGCATCTGCCTGCATGTCTCTGGTACTAATTCTTCACTTAACCCTACACATGTTTGACCCTACTATTATTGTTGTTATTATTGTGTGGGTCATGGGGCTTGAACTCTGAGCCTGGGCATTGTCCCTGATCTCGTCAGCTTAAGGCTAGCACTCTACCCCTTGAGCCAGAGCACTACTTCCAGTTTTCTGGTGATTGATTGGAGGAAAGAGTCTCATGGACTTTAGAGCTTTGAGCCACAATCCTCAGACCTCAGCCTTCTGAGTAGCTAGGATTACAGGCATGAACAATCGGTGCCTGGCTCTTTTTAATATTTAATAAATATACTGAAGTTATTCTGAAGCCAAGTCAATGGTTTGTATTGTTTGTATTTAATTAAATTTTATCTATATTTTCTTTCGATAGACTCTGAACATTTGAAATGCAGAGTTTGTACTCTACATTTTCAAATCCCATTATTATCTCCAGGAGAGACACATTGTAAGGGGTTGGTGAATATACATTGACATTCAAGGTGTAAGGGGACATTCTTTAGCATGACACATCAATTGATTGAAATGACCCACATCATCATGAAAACAGGTCAATTGCTTGCCTGTTAAAGGAATAAATATGGTGTTTTTAAGAGTCAAAGTGTTGCAATTCAGACTAGGTTGACCATGAAGTGAAAATCTCATCCCTTCCTCTTGAAAGCTATGATCACAGAGTGAAGATATACTCTACATCGCTTAGCAAGCCTGGCACTCTAGCATGGCACAATGAACATTACTAAATACAGCTTGGGTGACATTGTTTGAAGAGAATTTACTCATTCCCTGACTTAAGTAACCCATATCTATAGCACTCTTAAGTAACATTAAGAATAAATATAGTTTCATTGTTTCTGAGCATAAATTTTCTGTGATATTTTGTATGATATCAAGAGCATTGTTTAATATTGAGTATCTTATTAGGAAAAACTCCTAACAGCATTGTTCAAAAAAATGTTAACCTGAGGATTTCTGATGAAAATTAGATAAAAAGAAGTGGTCCACCTTAAATAATTTCAGAAATACAACTAGCATGATGTAATGATGAATTATCTTAAGGTTTCCACATATTCATGTTATAACAATATATTATTTACAGGTATTTCCAAGAGGAGAATCATCTCCTCAGGAATGTGGTGACAGTAATGTATAGCCATTGTTAGATTTATTTTGACCTAAATATCATTATTTCTATTCTATGATCCTCTAATTCTGGAAAATGAACAGCCAATCCAAACAAATTACACTGAGATTAGAAGCTTTGCCTCTGAAATTGCCATTCTCAATGCAGGCCAGGATCTTATTAGAGCTAAGTTACAGAGAAGTAAACATCATAAGTGAGCTTCAAAATTACAAATCTAGGTAAAGCAGTTTCCAAACTTTCCCTAATCTACAATATAGCTTTCTCGTTCCCAAATATTGCTATCAATTGCTATTTTTGTAAAGTAAGATTTCTTCTGTAAGTATTATAGAACATAATCCAGCTAAGCAGATATATAGTAACAATTTTTGTAGATAATATATTAAAATGCAAGTCAGTCATGTTATTGTTATCTATTAGAATATAATGTGATATTCTCAGCATTAATTTGTAGCTAAAGTTGTGCAGTCAACCTGATGGGCATAAAGGAAACAATGATATGTGATAGACTCAGAGAGAGATAGGTAACTAGGCAACTGTACACATATGCATAATCATTCTTTTAAGTATATGCATATGTGGAAAGAATGCATGCATCATCTACCATATGTTAGACCTCATGTATCACATGTATTTTTGTCAGAATCAATATATCATTTACTTATGAGTTACATAGAGGTGAGGAAACTTTCCAAATGTCATAAAGATATATTACACAAAGCCAGAACTGGTAATCCAAATCTCAAGAATATCCATGGTGTTTCCACTATAGCATATTATTTTTCAAAAACATCAACAGGCTACTTAATGCAGAGATGTTACTGTGTTATTTTATTAATATAACTAACTTCCATGTTTGCTCTCACAGATAAGAAAAAATAGATACACAGGAAAAGGATTTTATCACTATGAAGAAGTAGAACAAATAATGTGTGTTACTGAACAAATGATACTCAGGAATGTATCGAACTGGAAATGGACAGGCATGGAAAGATTATGTGAAGTGAAGTAATCCAGACTCAAAGAAATATAAATTGCATATTTTCTCTCATTTGTTGTAGCTGGAATATGCTTATAAATCTGCAAGTAAACACACTGAATGGTAAAAGACAAAAAGTACACATGAATATATAAAGTATATAGAACTCTAGACATATACCCAATGAGATCAAATAAAGGCATTTCTTAGAAGAAGATCCTCTCCTAAAGCTTAATATGTGCATATGATCATATAAAGTGATGTGTTCAAAATGAACTCCAAGGAATGGAAACTAGAAGGCTTTCTTTTCATTTGCTTTCTGATTTTGTTTTCTCTCTTGCTGCTGTTTTGGATCTCTGTACCTTATGTCTTATATATAAGCTTATCTCTCATGGGAGCAATAAGGGGAGCACAGAAATGGTAGGATAGACAAGTGAACAAATGCAGGAGTGATACCTACTAGGAACTATGTTGAAAATGAACCCAGTAGGGATAGAGGGTTGGGAGGGGAAAATTGAGAGACAAATGAGATAAGAGGTGACCTTGTTAAAAATGAAATGTACTCACTGCCTGATTTATGTAAGTGTAACCCCTCTGTACATCGCAATAACAATAAGAAGGACACTTTTCATATACCTTCCTCTTTATCAAATTTTGAGATAGGTGACTTGAACACACCATTTGTTCCCTCTCTATTCTCCTCTCTTGCCTCAATCTATTGTTAATGTTAAAGAGAGTATAAAATTGGATTATAAATAACTAACAAGTCTGTAGTTCATACCCATAATCTAAGTATTTAATAGCCTAGGATAAATGAGTCTTGTTTCAAAACACAAACAACCAGCCAGGCACAGAGGCTAATGCCTGTAATCCTAGATTCTCAGGAGGCTGAGATCTAAGGATCACGGTTCAAAGCCAACCTGGGAACTAAAGACCAAGAGAGACTCTTATCTCCGATTAATCACTAGAAAATGGGGCTGTGGCTCCAGGGGTAGTGTGGTAGCCTTCAGCTGAAGAGCTCAGGGACAGCACTTAGGCCCAGCATTCAAGACCCATGACCCACAAAAAAAATCAGATAAATAAAGTAGAAAATTTGTGTGTATATCTATGTGATACAACATTTCTACTTTCAATTAGAATTCTTTGCTTTAAAACAAATTATTAGACCTTAAAAAAGATCTAATTTCATTTAGTATTAGCTTGATATGAGAAAAAGTAGTCTTTTTTTCTTAGTATTGTAAATCAATGTAAATAAGTTGCTGGTAAGTCAAAGTCTAGCCCAGAATACTTTATTATAATACCAACAATATTTACTGACATTTATTTGAAAATGAGAGTTAATTTTTATATTTCTTTGAAAATATATTGTTATAGGCAAGGCATGGAGTATACGTTTATAATCTCAGCTTCTTTGAAGGCAGATATAGGATGACTGACTTTTGAGCCTCGCCAGGAAAAAAAATGCAAGCAAGAAGTTGTCTGGGGCACAAACACACACACACACACACACACACACACACACACACACACACACACACTCTAAAGGGCTAATGGCATGACTCAAGTGGAAGAGAGCTTTCCTAGCAAATGGGATACCTTGAGTTTAAGTTCCAGTAAACATTCCTCCACCCCCAAGTTTGAAAAACAATTGGAAGTTTTGCTCATTATAATGTATGATAAAGTTTATAGTTTATTCATATGTGCTATAAAGTTAAGCTCCAACAATTACAATGGTGAAAGTTGAAAATTATATATGAATAGACGGTGAGTTAATAAAATTTAAGTGTCTCTTGTTTTATAAAACTGTTATAATACTTTTATATAAGAGGTCCTGGTTCATTATTTGTTTCCTATAACAAATTAATATACTTCTTTCAAGATTTTAAAGAGGCTGTGCTGAAAATACATATACTCTTTCCTTCTTACATCCTCTGATTGTGCCCCAAGAAAGATTCTGAGTAACTCTTTTTATGTTGAGTCTTTGCTGAGGTTACTCAGCATGAACATGTTCTAACTACTTTCAGTCACTAGAAACTCTGCACCCTCAACAAGGCCTGCCTCTCAGACTACTATATGTGGGTTCCTGAAGAGACAGAAATAAAACGCTGGAGTTTTTTTTATTGTAAAGGTGATATACAGAAGTTATATAAGTCATGTATTGAACATATTTATTTTTGAACAGTGTTATTCCCTTCCCATTGTATCCCAGGTTTTTGTTTACCACCAATAACCCTCCCTTCACAATGTATAGTGCATTCCAACATCTAGTGAGTATCACTGCTGAATTAGTTCACCCTTTGTGCCACTATTTCTGTGCTTCTTCTTCCCCTCCCCAAATCAACTAAACATATGTAAGACAAAGGGTACATAAATTTAAAAAACAACAGCCTCGAAAGAGAAAAGGGAAATGGTGACAAAAAATAACAATAAACAAAATATAAAAAAAGAGGCAGTATAGATTCAACCAAGGGCAATGACATGCAGCATTAGATTGTCTTTGCTTGGACAGGTCATGACATGGACCATGCTTTTAGAGTAGGGAGAATAAAATTATGGTATACAATGATGACAACAGGGACAGAGATCCCCTAGACATAGGCGAAATATGATATACCACATAAAATACTGGGTAGAAGCTATTATGAATCTATGCTTCTCATGTGTAAAATGAAATGTGATATCCACTGTCTTTTTTCATATATTTTTATTGTAATTAATAGAAGGTTTACATTTTATTCGCCAGATAGAAGGTGCCTTAATTCACATACATAGATACCCTTTCTCATATCTTGGTCCCCATTTCCCTTGCCCCACTCTCACCCCTCATCTTGTTTTCCCCCCTTCCCTATCCAATTTCAGGTAAGTAAATACAAATGTATCCAGTATATCAGATAACAAAGTGAGATACTGTAACAATATGAGATAATCAAGGGACAGCAAAAGAAATGAGAGATAACATAGTACATTAAGGACAACAATCACTCATTATATGGCTTTTGTTTCTATATTCTAGAGGTCCTTTCATTTAGCGTCATAGTATATGGCCTTATGTATCTAGGTTTAGCTCTATTGCAAATCTCTGCTAGGAGAGCCTAAGGTTTCTACTGATTATGACAAATGAGGGAAACCATTGAGCCTATGTTCCTTTGAGTCTGGCTTACTTCACTTAAAATGATTTTTTTCTAAGACTTTCCATTTCCTAACAAATGGGGTGATATCATTCTTTCTAAGAGCAGTATAGAATTCCATTGTGTACAAATAACACATCTTGTTGATCATCAACTGAGGGACATCTGGGTTGGTTACATATCTTTGCACTGGTAAGTAGTGCTGCAATGAACATCGTTGTGCTAGTGGATTTAGTATGTCCTTGTTGCTGGACAATTGGGTAAATGCCAAGTAGTGAAATTGCTGGGTCATAGGAGAGCTCTATGTTTAGTCTTTTGAGGAACTGCCATACTACTTTCCATAGTGGTTGAATGAGTTTGCACTCCCACAACAGTGTAATAGTGATCCCTCCTGGCCACATCCCCTCCAGCATCTGTTGTTATTAGTTTTCTGGGTACTGGCCATGCTAATTGGAGTGAGGTGGAATCTTAGAGTTGTTTTGATTGCATTTCTTTCATGATCAGAGATGTTGCGCATTTCTTCATGTGTCTATAGGCCATTCTTATTTCTTCTTCAGAGAAGACTCTCTTTAAGTTTTTGGCCCATCTTTTAATGGGATGGTTGTTTCTTTGGAGATTAGTTTTGCATTGATTCAATTTTTTGAGCTGTTGATATATTTTAGATATGATGCCTTTGTCCATTGTATGGTTGGTGAAGATCTTCTATTCTGTATGCTTCCTAATTAATTTACTAGCTATGTCCTTTGCCATACAAAAGCTCTGCAGCTTAATGCAGTCCCACTTCTCCAGCCTTTCTCTGATTTGTTGTGATTCTTGGTCCTTATTAAGAAACTTTCGACCTGTACCAAGGAGGCCTAGTGTACCTCCTATTCCTTCTTGTAAAATTTTCAGTGTGTCAGCTTTTACCTCGAGGTCTTTGGTCCATTTGGAGTTAATTCTAGTGCAGGGTGACAGAGAAGGATCCAACTTTAGTTTTCTACACGTGCTTAACTAGTTCTGTCAGCACCACTTGTTGAAGAGGCTGTCTTTCTTCCATTCTATTATTTTGGCTCCCTTGTCAAAGATTAGGTGGCCATAATCAGGAACGAGACAAGGATGCCCACTCTCTTCATTCCTCTTTAACATAGTATGAGAATTCCTAGCCAGAGCAATAAGGCAAGAAGGAAGCATAAAGGGGATCCAAATAGGGAAAGAGGAAGTAAAACTTTCCCTCTTTGCAGATGACATGATTCTGTATTTAAAGAATCCTATAGACTCCACTCCCAAGCTCCTTGAGCTGATTCAAAACTTTGGAAATATACCAGGGTATAATATTAACCCTCAAAATCAACTGCCTTCCTCTATGCCAACTGTGAGAGGAATGAGGCACCAATCAGGAAAGCAACTCCTTTTGCAATAGTCTCAAAGAAAATAAAGTACCTAGGAATTAGCTTAACTAAGAATGTAAAGGACCTTTTTGATGAAAACTTTAAAACCCTGAAAAAGGAAATTAAAGCAGAACTGAGGAAATGGAAAAACCTCCCTGCTCCTGGATTGGAAGAATCAACATCGTGAAAATGACAATCTTGCCAAGGGCTATCTACAAATTCAACGCAATACCCATCAATATCTCAATGTCATTCTTTAAAGAAATAGAAGAGGCAATCCAAAATTTCATATGGAATAATAAAAGACCCTGTATAGCAAAAACACTTCTTAGCAGAAAGAACGGAACAGGAGGAATTTCAATACCAAACTTTACAGAGCTATAATTATCAAAACAGCTTGGTACTGGCACAAGAACAGGACTGAAGACCAATGGAATAGAACTGAGGACCAAAATATTAATCCACTATGTCTTAATGAGGAATTTGAAACAAAGAAAGTTTGGGGGCCAGGATCATAATCTGGTGGTAGATAGGACCTAGCATTCACAAAAAGTCATGATTCGATTCCTCACTACCACATACACAGAGAAAGGCAGAAGTGGTTCTGCGGCTCAAAAGATAGAGTACCAGCCTTGACAAAGCACAAAGACAGTGCCCAGGCCCTGAGGTCAAGCCCCAGAACTGGAAAAAAAAAAGGAAAGAAAGTTTGGGAGGCATATACATGCACAGAAGTATTCGGGATTGCCTATGGTTTATTTATTTTTATTCTTATTTTTTGCCAGTCCTGGGATTATGCTCAGGGCCTGAGCACTCTCCTTGTGCTTTTCTCAAGGCTAGAGCTCTACCACTTGAGCTTAGGACCACTTCCGGCTTTTTCTAAAAGTATGTGGTACCGAGGAATTGAACCCGGGTCTTCGTGCATGCTAGGCAAATACTCTACCACTAGGCCAAACTCCCGGCCCTGCCTGTGCTTTATTAACGATAGTATCACTCCTGTGGTACAGAGATATGACTCTTATAGAAATAATAGCCCTTTTCTTTAGGAAAAAATATATGTTTTAAAGATAACACTATCTTTTTAATTCACCTTGATTATGTCAAATTTAGAATCTGCGAGATCTGTAACTTAAAGTATAAAAGCCACTGACATCCAAGAAGTTATGAATTAAAGTTCCAATAATAGATTAGTCAAAGTTAAGATTTCAACACAGGGAAAGAGACATTTAAATACTCTAAAGTTAAAGACACCAGTCAATTGATTTGATTAAATTGGAATCAACTAATTCACGAAGGTGAAATAATCTGGAGTTCTTTAGGCAAGAACAAACCCCCAAATGATATTTTACTTTATTCCTGTTTCTATCCATCATTTTCATTTCAGAGCTACTCATTTTACTGAAACTCAGTGGATAGGGTCCTTATTTAATTGATTTCCTGCCCACTCTCACTGAGAATATTGTATATTTTAACTACTGTAGACAGTAGCAATGATACATTGGGGTAAAAAATTCACTGATAGCAAATGGTTTCACAAGTGGGTCAGAATGGTTTCTTTCTTCAAATTTAATCTTCTCCTGTATTCAACTTCTCTCCATTTGTACTGGTAGTTGCAACTTCAGTTTGTCTAATCTGTGATCCAAAATCTCCGAAGATGAATATTTTTAGAATCATTCACGGATTTCTTCAACATGTCTCCAGGGCTTAGCAAAATATACGTTTGCAATTTGCATTCCTCTAATTAGTGAGTTTGCACTTTAACTACCACTACAGTATAAGCTGTTACTTGTGTTTCCTGAATGTATGATCGATCATTGCACCAGAGACTTCTCTCTGAATCTTCAATTAGACAACATGACTGAATCATTGTTACTCTACAGAAAAACATACAGCAGTTCTCAGAGTTTATTTTTTATTTCTTGGCACTTATTTAAATATACTTAGAATAAACCCATTGCCAAACTGAGAAAAGAAAATTTGAGTACTGATAAAAGCTGTTGTGTGCCTCCCATCAAATAGAAGTAAACAGGTAGCATGAAGTGGTCTGCAGTTGTTAATTTGGATAGGGGGGTGAAATGGAAATAAGTAGGAATATACTTAAAGTGGATCATTTGTAAAACACATGACAATTACCAGGAGCCAGTGGCTCAAGCCTGTAATTCTAGCTACTCAGGAAGCTGAGATATGAGGACCATGGTTCAAAGCCAGCCCAAGCATGAAAGTCCATGAGACTCTTTGTATGTATGTATGTATGTATGTATGTATGTATGTATGTATGTATGTATGTATGTATGTAATGTATGTATGTAAGTATGTATTTTTGTCAGTCTTGGGGCTTGAACTCTGGACCTAAGTGCTGTCCCTCAGCTCTTGAGCTCAAGGCTGGCTCTCTACCATTTGAGCCACAGTGCCACTTCTCATTTTTAGGTGGGTAATTGGAGATAAAAGTTTCATGGACTTTCATGCCCTGGCTGGCTTTGAACCCCAGTCATTAATTCTCAGCCTTCTGGGTAACTAAGATTACTGACCTGAGCCACCAGAGGCCCAGGCCTTGAGATTCTTGGACTCTCTTAAACTCCTGAATAACATCACATGGGATACCTAAGGGTCTTCTAAGTATTACATAGTTTACCAGGTATTGATTTCCTCTGCCAAAAACAATATGTGTATATACAATGAGCAAGCATGGGAGAAAATTCTTATCATTATGAAATGAAATCCAAATATAGAAATAATAGCTCTTTTTCCCCACAATGAGTGACCTATAAAATCATACCTAAATCAGTGTCAGGTAAACAGATATTGTTTCATATACTGTATGTTATAGATCTTATATTCAGAAAATGGCAATCAAGAGAAGAAAATAACTTGATTTTAAAGGTCACACCTTGTATTTGAAGGAAACTGCTAGACAAAGTCTTTATATAACAGATACTATTAAAGTTTCATTCAGTAATGTTTAGTGCTCAAAATGTATCAAGTACCTTGGCAAAGATGCAGAAAACATAAAAGTAAGTCAAGTTTGGTTGAATCCTAGGTACTCAGAAGGTAGAGATTTTTGCCTGCGTTTGTGTTCAACCGAGGCAAAAAGTGAGACTCCATTTGTCACAGATTAGCAGGAGCATTGCCTAGAGATAAAGTGCTCGCCTAGTGTGCACAACACCTGAGATTTGGTTCCTCACTACCACATATACAGAAAAAGGCGGAAGTGGTGCTATGGCTCAAGTAGTAGGCCTTATCCTTGAGAACCCCCAAGGACTATGCCCAGGTCCTGAGCTCAAACCAGATTGGAAAAAAATTTGGCACAGATATGGATGCCTGTCTAGCTGGCATAGACAGGAAGATAACCATTTGACATCGATCAAGGCAAAAAGCATGTGACTCTATCTTAAAAATTATTAATGTAAAAAAGATGGGGCATCACTTAATTAACACAGCACCTTGTTAACAAATACAAAGTCCTGAATTCACACATATGGATTTATATATGTGAGTGTATGTATATCCAAATCTATATGCATCCATACATATATATGTATAGGTACATAAATTTGTATAAATATATGGATATATGTGTATTCAAAGAGTTGAATATGGAGGGCAGAAATTTGTAAACATGAGCCACAAATATCTATATGATTCATTCAATTTTTTTCATTTTATGGATGAGAAAAGCTGGATTTAGAGAAGTTATATAGCTAGCAAATAGATCTCTGTCCTGTCAGGATTGTATATTTTTTATCTGCTCTTTACAAATGTCAGTTTTCCACCAAGCTTATTTAAACACACATTTATGGTAACTATGTATATAAGCAGGAAGGCAGAGTTTCATAATCATGCCCATTTGACCATGCTTTTACAATCTGACTCTAGTGAGATTTTCAACCATCTTGAGTAGGAAAGACAGCCTGCAGTCAAGTATTTGCCCGTAAATATTTTTCAGAGTTACAGGTAAAATTGAATTAAGTCAATGTTCATTATCCTGAACAGAGCTCTGTGGTGTGTGTGTGTGTGTGTGTGTGTGTGTGTGTGTGTGTGTGTGTGTGTGTGTGTGTGTGTAAGAGAGAGAGAGAGAGAGAGAGAGAGAGAGAGAGAGAGAGAGAGAGAGAGAGAGAGAGAGAATCAGAAGAGAGAGAGAGAGAGAGAGAGAGAGAGAGAGAGAGAGAGAGAGAGAGAGAGAGAGAGAGAGAGAGAGAATGTGTGAAACAGGTTTTTATTGATTTTGATTACACCTAAGATACAAACAGTCATGTGTTGAATGTTTTCTAAAATCCTGTTCACTCTCATCTCACCTAGACACTCATTCTAGGAAATACACTCCTGACAAAATACCAGCAGCTATTACCAGTAGAAACAACTATCCTGCTAATCATGACAGCTGTGTGCCATTCTGTGATGCTCAGAACCATTCTAATGTGTCAGAGTGAACATTTTTTCCTAATGGATAGAAATTCATCCAAGGGAAGTGAGGAAGAATTTACTAGGATAATGCAAGGACTGGATCAATGATGCAGTGAATATATAGTGAGTGTTACATTTATCTCTTTAGTAGGGTTCAGATTCTATTATGTATGAAAGAGGAGACAACTATTTATAAACAAAGACAAAGACAATAACCAGTTTTGCCAAAAGAGCATTGAAGGAATAGCCAAATAATGTAAGGTATTTTTCCCTAAAAGTATATAGTATTCTTAACCATTTTTATGGCAATTCACTAAATAGAACAGAACTTAACTCTGTCTCAGATGTAGTTATTAGCAGAGTGCTATGAGACCAATCTATATCAATTGGGTTCAGGCCAAGAGTTCAGGTCCCAGGACCTACAGTAAAACAGCAACAACAGCAAAAAAAAAATTTCCATTGACTGGTGTTAGGTAATTCTTTTGATTTCTGAAATTGAAAGGAAATATCAGACAACACTAAAAGTTAACTGCATGTTAAAATGAAATCATTCTATGTTTGAAAATCATACTATCCAAACAGCAATAACAACTCCAAAGGATGGAAGAAAATATTTTCAAAATATTCGTCAGTGAATTTCTATCAGAAATATGGGGAGAAACTTTTTAGAAACTCCCCAAGATATAGGCAAATAACTTCCCTTAATAAGCAAGTAAAGATTATAAATAGGAATTGTTCTCAAGTGGCAAATCAAATGAAAACTGTCCCATTTAGTAATCATGAAATGGCAAACCAAAAACCATTGTAAGAGAACTTCTTCAACAGCTCTTCGTGTGGTTATGATAAGGCTATTGCTGGACATTGGAGCCCAACAATCCTAGGTATACTGTAGTCTGTGATCTGATGATTGGTTCAAATTCAGTCAGGCAGGAATGTCCATAAGACCTTTTTCTTTAGTTAACTATCAAACAACCCAGGCATGGATCTGTGGCTCAATAGCTAGAGGGCTAGATTTCAGCACAAAGCTCACAACCACACTTAGGGCTTCAGTTCAAGCCCAAGAGTAGCACACACAAACACAAAAATGTCATCAGCTAAAAAAAATGAATGAAATGTAAAATTTCATGTTGAAAATGTTGTTTAAGTTTTACATTTGTACATGCTATATGAGGATATTGAGCATTGAAGCCTTCCAGCATTGCTGCTGGGAATAGAACATTTGCAGATGCTTTGAAAAATATTTCTGGCAGGTTTTCAATTGCTGATACAGTTACCATCTTACCCAGTGACATCACTTATCAGCATATACCTCAGAGACTCCACAGCTTGTGTCCAGACAAAAAATTGCATATGAATATTTATAACAACCAACTTATTATAGTAGAAATATGGAATCAAAACAATTGTTTATCAATTTGTCAGCAGTACTATGGGTAGAGCTGTGGCTCAGAGGTAAATAGCTGAGTACATATACTTAGCATATATGAGGTACCCGGTTCAATTGTCGCCATCCAAACACTCCCTGAAATGATGTGATTGAGGTTGCTGTGTAACATAAAATCATTTGCTAACAGTATAAAAATGAGTGTTCATGCCATACATGGATGAACCTTTAGATCATTTTGCTGTGAAAGTAATCACCCACAAAAGAGCATCTGTGTCATGACCCCACTTTCATAAATTGTTCAGAATTAGAAATTTCATAGGAGGGGCTGGGAGTTTGGCCTAGTGGTAGAGTGCTTGCTTAGCATGCACGAAGACCCGGGTTCGATTCCTCAGTACCACATACATAGCAAAACGCCAGAAGTGGTGCTGAGGCTCAAGTGGTAGAGTGCTAGCCTTGAGAAAGTCCAAGGACAATGCTCATGCCCTGAGCCCAAGCCCAGGACTGGCAAAAAAAAAAAGAAATTTCATAGGAAGGAGCTGAATTTGAGTTTACAAAGAAAGCAATGCAATTTCTTTTTTGGGGTGATGGAATAGTATAAGCATAGTGTGTCAATAGTTTAATCAAACATTTTGGGGTTATAGTCAGAGCTACTTCCATGCATTTGGAATTGACAAATTTTGATAGATACATAGATACATAGATATATACGTACATACATACATACATCAATTTAACTGCTGGAAATAATAACAATAATGTAGTATGTTGTAAAAACTAAGTTCACATTTGCCATAATAATATATCTCTCAATGTATTATAGTAATTTGTATTTAACTTCAAGCTTTCCTCTGAATATTTCTACTTAATTTCTTTGTTCTTCAAGTACTTTCCAACTTCTTTTTCTAATCTATTTATCTGCCTTGATATGTGCTATTTCTCTCAACTTGGCCTAGTTTGCAAATTTCCTTATTTACACCATTTTGAGAGAAAATCAAACTGCTAATTAAATTGGATCTAATATATATATCCCATGACAATCACTCAGACACCCAACAATATATATTTGAATTTATCATTTTTTACTTGTTAGTCTTTGGTTAGTTTGTGCTCCAACATAACTCTATAAAAATGACTATTTTGGGAAAATAGAAAAATATAAAATGCCAGAATTGATTAGTACATAAAAAGATAACAAGGCATAAATATCTCCTTTGACTACTTTAATATTACTTCCTACTCTGTCTTCAGTTCGTTCCAACTATATTAACTTTATTATACTTAGTGGATACTTTTGATATCAATATTCATATTTCAGAACCTTATGTTTGATAGAAACAATAAATCTACATCCAGTTCTCTCTCTCCCTCACCCATCTCTTTCTCTCCCCCCACCCCGTGTCAAAATGGTTGGAGTAATCTACTACCAGATTTTTTTTCTTCTTTAAGTGGGAGAGAATGAATTGTTATTTCTCAGAGAAATCACAATCGGGAAGATTTCCACCCTCACTCTTCAATTCCATCTATTATATATTTCAAACATATTAGAATGGTGGGGGTGTGGCATTGGTGGGCGCTGAATAATTAACTCTCAAAACTCCAAACATATGGTGCACAGGAGAGGAAAATTAGTATAGACAGCTACTGATAAATTCAGATTTTAATGAGATATCAGCATCATTACCTAGAGTGCAGGTTCTAATAAAGAAGCACTGGGGCACACTCTAATTTCTCTTACTAAACTAAATGATTCATCTATCATCTATTCAAAGACAGTATGCTTGGAGAAATGAAACCTTCCCAATACTCTCTCTGTGGGGTACTAAGTGTGCAAGTACAGATGGCCAAGTATTATAAGCAAAAATCACCAAATATAACCTTCTCATCTGAATGCAAACAGCTTAAATACTGAAAGAGCCAATATCTAAAGACCAGAATGCTGTTTACTTCTGCTTCCGTGTCATCCATCTGAAATCTCATTCCTTCCTTGTGAAGTGGAAAACATCAAGTAAGGAAAGTAAGGAAAACCTGGAGATGTTTTCTAAAATAGTTTCTGACTCAGAATTGAAACAGGTATTTCACTTTTGCTCATTTTATCGGAACTTTAAGATGTAAATTAATCTCCATACTTTACCTACATTGATCAGAGTTCCTATCAAATGAGGCATTTTGTCCTCAACAGCACAGATTACAAGGTAATGTTTACTATTTATTTTCATGTACTGATGATTGCTCTTAATTCTGACACGGAATATATGCTTACTCTGAGTGTGTAATATAAAAGGTAGATATAACATAAAAAAACACACATAAGTACTCTTTCAAAATTATACCTCGGAAGTGATAGGCAGGTACTTTTTCTGGATGGAAAATTATGGTTATGTGAATAGAATTATTTGATCAACTTTATAATTAATAATGGGCCAGCTCTAGAATTCATGCTTTGTGCACAATGAATATAGAAGAAGGAAATATCAGTGATTAGAACACATTCCTCTACTAAGTGTCAACATCTTAGATTTCATATGGTCTGAGCAAAAGTATTGAATCATAGGTAATAGGCATACATGTTTAGCTTAATTTTGAGTGAATGATACAGCCCCCATTAAGTCATAACAGCTTCATTAATGACTTCTAAATGCTAAAATGAAATTGAGCTAAACTGTTATTCTTAGCATTTAAGACTTTTGATATGAAAGTTTTATTGCCCTCAAACCCTTCAGTAAATAAATGCTGAAATTTTCTAACTACAGCTAGGAAGGAAAATAAACCCAAACACTAGTGACAGAATGGCCACCAATTTCTCAGTACTATTTGCATATTTACAACTCACCATATATATCTACCTGGACTAGAGCCTACCAGAAGGGAAGGAAGAGATGAGTTTTGAGCCTCTCATTTGGACAATCCATAGGTATAATGCCCAAACTTAGGAACTAAGCAAGTGAAAATCTTAATTGTCTTTTCTCAACTGAGAGCCAATGCTATTTTTAAAAAGTTTACAAGTCCTTGTATATTTAAGATGCAAAGTAGAACTCATCTACATTCCCTTTTATTAATCAATTTGGTTTCTTAGGAACTTATGATGGAGAGGCTCACAACAATTTTTACCAATTAGTCATTACCTCACTTCTAGAAAACTGTCATAATTTGGAGCACATTTATGCATCATTCTGATCACAATATTCTGCTACTTATTATTCACTGGCTATTCTCAAACAGTGAGAATATGAGAATATACTATGTTGCATTCATCAACATTCGTGAGACTGGTTCATAATGCCTAATGTGCAATTTATTGCCTGAATTTTTTTCTACAAGAACTGTTTCCTTTCATCTCATCTCTCTTGGAGATGCTTGTAGTCTCTAACTATATGTCAGTACCAGAAGTACTAGACTTCATCACATCTCTACTTGCTTCTTCATAAATAGGCATTCTTCATATAGTCATATCTGTGTCTAATAGATTAATTTTTCTCAAAAGGCATACATATGCATTTTACAAAGAATATAAGAATATTTGGGTATTTCCCATATGGTTCACCCATAGATACTCCTCAGAGTAAGTGTGTGTGTGTGTGTGTGTGTGTGTGTGTGTGTGTGTGTGTGTTTGCGTGTGTGTATATTTATGTGCTTTATTATTTGAACTTATTTAAAAAGTCAGGAGATTTGGACCATGAAGAATTGTTTTCATTTCAAGTGTTTTCTCAAATTAAGACTTTTCAGGACATAAACTTGAATTTTTGCATTTCTTTATTGCCTATCAGATAATACTCCCAATGTTCAGGCTTGTTGAGAATATTCTATGTGGTACATAATGAAAAGGGATTAACGTTAATATTGGAATTAATAATTTAACCAATTACAATAGACAATGATTTGTGACTTATTTTTTCTTTTGATTATAACATATATCAATTACACAAGGTAATATTTCAATACAAGTTTATAGTGCACTTTGATCAAATTCAGCCCCTCTCTTTCTCTTATTTCACTTCTTTAATGAATGTTAATAACATTCATCATTCTAATTTCATACTAGTATATGAAGGCTTTTGACCATATATATACTCTTGTCCTCACCTTCTCTTCAAACATAACTACTCTCTTCCAAATCCAAACATGTTACTCATTTTACACTCATGCTTTTCATTTTTTCTTTTGTGGGGTCTAGAGGTTTTTGCAATCTGTTTTATTTCACTTAATATGATGGTCACCAGTTCTATCCATTTTCTTGCAAGCTTCATTTTATTTTATGGCTGAATAATATCCAATTGTGTGCATATTCTACATATTCATTATCAACTCATTAATTACTAAATATTATCTAGACTTATTCTATAACTTGGCTATTGTGAATAGTACTTATGTCAACATGGGTATGCAGTTATCTCTACAATGAGCAGACTTACATTTTCTGTTTATATATTTATGAACAGCTCAACAATATGATAATTCTACTTAGTTTTTAAGGTTTTTTTTGCAGTGGATAGAATTGGTGGATATGAACTCAGTGCCTCTTGCTTCTTAAACAGGAATTCTACCACTTTGGCCACATCTCCAACCAGATTCTTGAGAGAGTCCTTTTGACTTCCCTAGTCCATTAGTTTACATCCTGCTACAAGCTTATGATCATCTCTTTCCACTCTCACCCAGAATCCTCATCAATATTTACTGTTGTTTTCTTGATGACTGTGATTAGGGTAATATGAAAATCTCTGTGGGGTTTTGATTTGCATTTCCTTTAAGAATAAAACTTGAATATATCTTGTATTAAATGTCCATTTTTATTTCTTCTTATGAAAACTTTCCAGGTTATTTGTCCACTTATTAATTTTATTGTTCTTTTTGTGATTTAGGATAGTTTATATATTAATCCTTTATCTGATGAATAAATGGCAAAAAATTGTCTATCATTCTTTTGGTTGCCTATATTCTGGTAAATGTGTTCATGTGAAAAAGTTTTAAATTCATGATAATCATCCACTCAATACGAGCAAGAGTTTTAAGAAATCTGTTCATGAATTCAGTAGTTTGGCATATCTGTATGTTTTGTAAACATATAATTTTCTGAGATAGAAAATAAAATAACATACTTTTAACTGTTAAAACTCTTCAAGTGAGTTCTAAGTTGAGAAAAGCCAGTGGTTGTTAATTCAAACAATTTAGCCTAAAACAAGCATTCCTACCTTCTTCCCAATTTCATATTGATTTCCAGTTACAAAATTATATTTTCAGAAATGAAAGGAATGAGAAACTTTAGTTACTTTACACTAAGTTCCTAATACTATATCATAGTTTTGTAACATTGTTCCTCTACCAGTAGAGGAACTTGAGATAGCTCTACTTTTGAAAATTGAATCCAAACCCTTAGTATCTCCTAATTATAACTTTACTTTAACATATTTTAGTACTTTATGTGAAACATTTTATTTCTATCCCTGAACTCCTATTGACTGATATGAAATGTATCCTAATAATGTAATTTTTAGAGAGCTAAGAAATAGTATGAAGAAAAGAGAAAATAATACCCTGGAATATGATATTTGCTAATATGTACCATCATGACTTGTTTCATCAGTATTTCCAAAGGAACCACAAAATATATATAATTTTTCCACAAATCCTTCTCTGTTCCCTTCATGCCTCCAAGGAAGGCTCAAGAAATTAAAAACAATGTAAGCAATGTAACCTACATTTTCAATACATGAGAGATTTCAAAGACTGTTCTTTCAAATAACCAAAGTTGCTCCTCAGGAAAATTATTACTATATTTACCTTATCCTAGTTTCTCTTGGCATCAGGTACCCCAAAGGAACTCCTTTCTAATCTTTAAGTCTTTCCAACCTGGGATGCTCTCAGAAGAGATTGATTAGTCTGGTCTCAATGCTCCATTCCCTCTAGTCTCCTCAAATAAATTCTCTGACGTATCTGAAGTGCATATCTAGCCTATGAACATTTATCTCTTTTGATTTGTGACATCAGCTTTGAGGGTCGATTCAGCTATTTCCCCATACACAGTAACAATCATTGACACCTGATTTTTCTCCTTATCGCTTTCTACTAGCCCTCTGTCTTAATCACATACACACACATACGCACATACACACATCAGACCCTTATTTTACTTCATCATGCCTATTAGTTTCAATAACAATTATTCTTAGATACTCTTGAAGCAAGTATCAATATCCACCTGAACACAAGTTTATCTCCAGTGTGTGAAAAGCGAGTCCTATTTAAAGATTTCTCCATATTTTGTCCAAGGCTTCCATTCTTACAAGTGAACTTGTGAACTTTATTTTTTCTCTCTATATTTTTACCCTAGGTGAATTCCTTTCTTCTTTTTAACTCAAAGCACTAAACAGTTTTTTTTTTTCACAGCTGAAAAGCAGGAAAAAAGTACCTTAAATAAAATGACTATCTTGATTCCAATAAATTCAAAGACAAGCTAAAAAACATTCTTAGATTCAAGGATTTCAAATACAATGTGTAACACAAACCATTACAAGTGAATATGGACAGGAGAGAGAATAACTACCTTAGTTTAACTTGGGAACAAATATATCAACAGCCAAGAAAGGTATTAAGATAGTCCACAGTAGTGCTACTTTAGAAAATTGATGAAAGGATAAATTAAAAGCAGACTTTGAGTTAGAAAAGAAATGTATATTTAAATGTTTTTGAATGTGGCATAAGCACTTTGCTAGAAGTTTGTACAAGACTCCATTAACCAGAGTTAAAATTCTAGCTTCAGTAATTGCTGTGATAATACTTGTGAAAATCTAAACACATTCTTCAACCCATAAACCATGATTTCTGTTAGGTCTGCCTGGAAGAAATGACTTCTTCCCTTGTCTCTCTCCCCCTGCACCCTGGAAATCCCTGCCCAGTAACTATAACCCTGGCCACTGGCTTACTGTTGGAGCAGTGGGGGGTCCCCCAGTCTGAGCTATTTCTCCATCCTTTGAGATCACATCCACTCCTGCTGTGGCCACACCCTTCCCCCTATATAATCTCTCACTTCCCACCATAAACTCTCTTGCTCCGCCCCATTCCATCTTGGGTGGTACGAGGTCTGTTCTTTCTTCACACAATAAACCCTCTTCTCCTGAATTGCTTGGAGTTTCTTTTTAGCAGATCTTACAATTTCCACATTTAGAAGAGTTATATGTGGTTACATTATAAAATTAACACTGTGAAGGTTTTGAAGTAATCTCTGTTAAAATCTGAACATCTAATAGAAATTATTCCAATTCAAGTCCTTTCTCCAGGGCTAAATACACCAAACCTCTACCCAGAGGTTCACAATGCGACAATTGAGACATTATTTTATTCCGAGACTTCCATGGACTTAGAGTTCAGTGTAGTGGGTTGATTTAAGCAAATTTTATAAACACATGGTCAAAGACCAGGAGATTGAACGTTTCCATTATAGCTAAGTGACATTGGGCAAGTCTTTTCTACCCTTCAATTTCTCATTTTCAAGTGAGACTCATAAAGGAAGTATGATGACCCTTATATGGAAAGTATACAGCATATATTTTAATGTCCAGCACAAAGAAGTCCTTTTCTTCCACCTACAAATGTTTTCTGCCCATCTGTCACTTTAACATTTCATGAAACTGCAAAAATTAATGTACTTCACTTTCAGCAGTTCACCCAGAAAGGGGGAGGATGAAGAGGGAGAATGATGGGTGGTCTGGCTCTGATCAAGAGGCAGCTGTCTGTCTATCTGTCTATCTATCTATCTATCTATCTATCTATCTATCTATCTATCTATCTATATCTATCCACCTACATTAAGATGACAGTCCCTTGTGTAACTATTTGAAGCTATTGGAAAAATTAAAATATTCCAAATTTGATTGAATATCATTATGAGTTGAGAATCCCTGACTAGTCCTCAGTATTAATTCAAAAAGATTATTCTTTTTTTCATTATTTGTGCTGGCCTGGGGCTTGAGCTCATGGCCTGGTCACTGTTTAGCTTCTTTTGTTCAAGGATAATGCTCTCCCACTTGAGCCACAGATCAACTTCCAACTCTTGCTGGTTAATTGGAGATGAGAGTCTCACAGACCTTTCCAGCCCTGGTTGGCTTTGAATGTTGATCCTCATATCTCAGCCTCCTGGGTATCTAGCATTATAGGCATGAGCCATTGTGCCAGACAGGACTTCTCTTTTAAAATGAGGAAATCATAGTTTACAGATTAAGTAGACTGCCCACTATGAACAGATTTATCACACAAACTGCCAGTGAATAGAGACAAGATGGATAAGGTGGAGACTTTTTATAGCTTTTAATTCTGTAAAATGAAATTCTAGTTCACTATAAAAGTCTGACTTTTAAATTATACTGTGTATGACTTGTACAATACAAATGAAAATGTAGTCACATGTACTTATTTGAATTTGCTCTACCTTCTACTATCATTTGAACAAAGTTTAGCAAGGTATATTTGGGAAACTTTTGTTGTACAAATTTGTTAGATAAATATGTGTCTGACTTCTTTGAGCTAAACTTTCCAAATATAATTGAAAACACTGACATCATGAATTTCTCAAACTCAAAGATAGATACATTTATACTATTGTTATTCCCACCCAGAACATGACAGATGAATATTATGTAACTTACACAAAGGCAAAATTATATGTACTGAATAATTAACATATATCTTTTAATTGCCCTCTAGAATTAAAATAACAACAACCAACTTCACAGTTTATGATGTAATGAACATGATGCCAATATGTATAGTATCTGAAATCATTAAATAATTTTAGATAGGTATTATTATATTCAATATTTTATAAGCCTGTGCAAGTTTTTGTTTAGTTACCCACCATAGGTCATACAGATGTCAAGATCTAAAACATGAACTTTCAGGAGAAAAAGAAACTATTTTTTAAGTAGTGGATATTAAACTGAACAAAAGAAGCGCTTTTCTACTATCATTTTCCATTCATGCAAATATATTTTTCTCACTTACATTCACTATGATTCTGTTTCTCTTCCATTTTGCCCTCACTCTCTCTCCCTTTCAACTTCATTGTGCATATATAACCCAATAATTTATTAGAAATTATTTTATTATAAGTGTTAAGTGAAAAAAGCAGTGCATCATGGCAGTATATATAGTATGAAAATAGGGGACATGAATATTACATATTTTTTTATTTACAAAAAGAATCACTGATGCACATATGAACAAAAAAACACATAAAACAAAGGCGATATCAAAAGCAACATTAGGAATGCAAAAGTTTTCCTAAAAAATCCTATCACATGGTTTTAACTTTGCACTGAAGGTACATAAATTTAAGTCAAAATAATAAGAACAAAATCTCTAAATTCATAGCAAATAGAAAGAAATGAAAACATTAGGCATTAAGTTGATTATCTAATTCTCCATTAAAAATATTTTTAAGTGTTCTCCAAGCAATATTTTAATTATATGTGGAAAGAAGTAAATGCTCAGAGGACAAATAGTACTAGAAAAAAAATTACAAATTTTCATTAATTAATTTATCTTCAGATAAAATACTTTCTGATATTTTTTGTTGGTTGTGGGGCTTGAACTCTGGCCCTGGGTGCTATACCTGAGCTCTTCAGCTCAAGTGTACCACCCTACCTCTTCAGCCACAACATTACTTCTAGTTTTCTGATGATTAATTGGAAAAAAGAGTCTCATGGACTTTTTAGTGTCTGGGCTGGCTTTGAACTGTGATGCTCACATCTCAGCATCCTGAGTAGCTAGGATTACAGACATGAGCCACTGTGCCAGGCCTATTTTCTGAATATTTTTGTGTAATTTTGTGAAATTAGTAAAAGCCATATAGGATGAAGGAAGTTAATCATTATTTTCTATAATTTGAGTGTTAGGAATTTTTCTGATTAAATTGCAATAATTGTAAACAATGAAGCATATTGAGTAGATATTAACAATTTTGCTTTCACTTACACTGATATTTTGAAAATAATTAATTCTACTCACTAATTAATTCTACTCATTAATTCTACTCACTAAGAAAAAAAAAACCTCAAGAAATAAAGAAGTCACAGGTGTTGCCTGCCACAATGATGCATCACTTTGGACGTGGACAAGGAATGATCACAGACTCAAATAGCTGTAAGCAGAGGTCTTTTTATTTCTCTCTCCTTTCTTCTTTCTCTCTGCTTCTCTTCCTCCCTTCCCTGGAAATACTCCACTATTTATATCCGTAAACAGTCAATCACAGTAACGGTCATCTGGGCGTGAAGCAAGCATAGGTGGAAAAATCTAGCGATCACACTCTATCCACAAGAAAGGAAGAAACAAATCAACCAATGCAAAGAAACTTCCTGGTTGGCAAGTACTGACTCATCCTCTTTGGCACACTGCCAGGAGCCATTTTAAAATCTTACTTCCTCAGGAGGCTAAAAGCAATGTCTCCAACACACAGGAACAACTAAGCTGGTTTTGAAGTAATCTCTGCCATTCCTCAATAAAAAGGTTTCAAATTCTTAGAGAACTGGCTACTTCCTGGATATAACAGGATGTATGAAGATGAGCATTTCATTATGTCATAGAGAAGACAAACTCTAGAAGATGTATGAGGTTGAACTAAAAGTCACAATTAAAGAGGTTGTTTGACAAATCTAAATATTAAATCCTAAAAAACAATTGTTATAATAGAACAAAGCAGAACGGAAGATGGCACCAAGACAATAGGGACGCTGCCTAGCTCTCTATCACAAAAAGAGAGAACCACGGAGTCCCAAGAGCCAACTACCTTAAGAAATTCACAACAACAAACTCAAAAAGCAACGGAGAAGGACTCAAACAGGAAGAGAAATCCAGATAAAGCTCACATACAACTTTCTCAAAGAGTTCTGAACGCGAGGACCCCTCCCCCACCCCTCGCCACCTGCTCTGAACCCTGAAAAGCTGCAGCAGAGGGCGCCGGGCCGGGCAGCCCCCACCGCAGAAACCAGCATAGGACTCGGCCAGCGAGCCGCAGAAGCAGTGGAACCCAGACATGGAACGCAGGTGGCGGTGAAGACCCGAGTGGAGTGAAAGACTCCCCACCACCGTGGAACACGCACAGACGGAACGCAGAGGCGTGAGTAATACAGTGGGTCCCCAAATCCATCGGGAAAGCAGAGCTGGTGCCAAGCAATAGAACTTAACTCAGACCACTCCACCCCTCCCGAGAAAGACTGGCAGGAGCAGGGGGGCAAAAAATTTAGAATCCTGTCCCTTCCCTCAACAGCCCCCTCCCCAGGCCTTTGACTGGAGACTGACAGGCAGGGGGAGCTAAGACCCAGCACCCCACCAAGGGAGGCGGAGCTGTCCCAACTCCCAACCCACACAATAGGTTCCTCTCCCAGGCCACTGGATCTGGAGAGTGGACGGCGCTGAGTCCCAGCCTTACAACAGCGGGTGGGGTGTGCGGGAAACTAGGAGCCAGCATCTGTCCCCCTCAAATCTTGAGCAGGGCATCCTCCAGCTGGAAATCTTCAGCAAGACAGCACTGAGGGGCCCCCCACAATCACAGACTCTCTGACAAAGCAGTGGAAACACAGCAGGGATCTGAAGGACCGACCAGCAGCCAAGCTTGCCTTCTGAGAATCAGAAAGGTGAGGCTTTGCCCTTGAAGCCCAAGTCCTTAACTGGGCCCCACCCCTGGGAACAGAGCAGTCTCCTGCTAGTCCTTCTGAGAGCCCCTGGAAACTCTCAAACCCCAGACACTTGGTCGGGGGTGGCCTCTGGAAGCAGCACAGGAAAATGTCTGCCCACCGTGCTCAGACTGAAGCTCGCAGATCCATCCCACGGCCCACTGTGAGGCCACTGGTTGGGATGAGAGCTAGTCGTGTAGCAACACATAAGTTTTATATAATACTTTCCAAACTTTGTACTCAAATACGCTACCTACTTACCAACTTAGGTCAGTTGTCTTTACGCTATAACTTTTCTTCATTACACTCCTACGTTAATCCTCTTGTACCTCCCCTGATCTCTCTCATTCTATTTTTCTATCCCTGGTCCTCTGTTCGTCTTTCAACTCTTATAATGCATGGATCTACACTTGATGGCTGTTGAACAATACTGTATATCTAGGTGTTAAATTATAATCTAGGTTCAGAGGGACTTAAATACAATAGAGATTGGATTGACAGGCTTATTGTTTTGGTCATAAATTGCTTATCAGTGGTTGTATTAGACTGGTCTGTAAGTGCACAAAAAGAAAGAGTGATAACACCAATCAAAAAATGTGAACATTTAGTATATGCCAGCTAAAGAGGTCTAGGTTGGTTATATCTGAAAAACTATAATAGTGTTTTGTATTAATCTTGCTCCCAATTTCAAATGGACAGAACAAGAAACTTAAGAAAAATGTCAAATCAAGGAATAACATCCCCACCCAATATAAACAGACAATGGAACAGTCACTGGCAACCCTAGAGGAGAGTCTTCCAACTGCTATACAAATGCAATTAATAAACACCATTAATGAAAAATGTGAAAATATAAAGAAAGAGATAAGGGAGGAAGCCATAGCTAAACAAGAGGAAACCATAAACTAGGTGATAAGTGAAAAAGAGGAAGCCATAAAGGAGACCATAATAAAGGTTTTTCAAAGAAAGATGGATGAATTCATAGAATCCACAAATAAAAAGGTGACCGAACTCCAGCAAATGTCCAAAGAAAATAAAGCTACTGAGCTAACCACTCAAATGGAAATCAAGGAGCTAAAGAAATCCATACATGATCTAAAAGAAGAGATGCAAGGCATCAAAAATGAGCAATTAGAAGCAAGGGAGATGAAAAATAAAGTAGATAGCTTTGATAGTAGGCTAGATAATGCAGAAGAGAGAATTTCCATAGCTGAAGATAATTTAGTTGTTATAGAGAAAGAACAGAAATGAGTCAATCCAAATCTAGGAAATATGAGACAGCGTTTCAGGAGGTCCAAGATACAATTAGGAAGCCTAATTTAAGGCTAATTGGTATTGAGGAGGGTCTGGTGAAAGAGGTCAATGGTATTGGAAATATACTTCAGGGAATCATCTCAGAGGATTTCCCAAATATCCAGAAGGGCAGGCCCATCCACATACAAGAAGCTATTAGAACCCCAAACAGACCTGACCAGAAAAGACCATCCCACTGCCACATTGTAATCCGAACTGGATCAATAGAGACCAAACAAAGGATCCTAAAGGCAGCCAGGGGAAAGGGATCAGTAACCTACAAAGGCAAACCAATCAAAATAACCCCAGATTTCTCAGCAGAGACCATGCAAGCAAGAAGTGACTGGAAGCATATATGCCATGCCCTTAAGTCAAATAACTACCAACCAAGAATACTGTATCCAGCTAAGCTCTCATTCATAAATAAGGGAACAATAAAAACATTCCATTCCAGGGAAAAGCTGCAACAATATGTAGCAACAAAACCAACACTACAGAAAATTCTCAGAGATGTTCTACACATAGAAAACCAAAATAAATGCAATATAGGGAAAGAAATGGCACCTACACAGCATACCATCTAAGTACGACAAGAACTGTCAAGACACAGGCACTAATAAACCTTTTAAAAATGGTAGGAACTAATAAATATCTCTCAATCCTAACTCTCAATATCAATGGACTTAACTCTCCAAAAAAAAAAAACAAAAAACGATATGGACTATCTAGTTGGATCAAAAAGCAAGATCCATCGTTCTGCTGTCTTCAAGGGACACATCTTACCCCTGAAAAACAAACATCTTTTGAAAGTGAGAGGCTGGAATAAACTCTATCAAGTTAACGGCACCCATAAACAGGGTGGAGTTGCCATCCTCATATCAGATAAAATAGACTCCAAACTAAAATTAGTAAGAAAAGACAAAGAAGGTTACTACATACTACTAAAGGGATCTTTCCTCCAGGAAGACATAATGATCCTAAATATCTACACACCCAATCCCGGACCTCCAAACTTCATCAAGCAAACTTTACTTTCACTGAAACCATACATAGATCGAAACACAATGATTGTTGGTGACTTTAACACACCACTCTCACCTAAGGACAGACCAACAAGGCAAAAACTCAATAGAGAAACCTTAGAACTGAACAACTATATAGATCAACTAGATCTAACAGACATCTGCAAAATATTCCACCCAGCAACAACACAATATACGTTTTTTCAGCAGCACATGGAACATTTTCCAAAATAGAATACATCTTAGGCCATAAAACAAACCTGGACAGATTCAGAAACACAGAAATTATTCCCTGCACGCTCTCAGACCACAAAGGCATCAAATTGGAATTGAACACACATCTCCACCAACGAAAACCCTGTAATTCATGGAGACTGAACAACACATTGTTGAATCACCAATGGGTCATCAGAGAGATCAGAACAGAAAGCCAACAGTTCATGAAATTTAACAATAAGGAGCACACAAAATACCAATTCCTTTGGGACACGGCAAAGGCAGTACTCAGAGGAAAATTTATAGCGCTCAGTGCTATAAATTCCCAACAGCAAGTGGAAAAAATCGCAAACCAACAAGTTACTGTCTCACCTTAAGCTCCTGGAAAAAGAGCAACAAACCAACCCTAACCCCAGTAGAAGGAAGCAAATTATTAAAATCAAAGCAGAATTAAATGATTTGAAATCCAAAACACTATGGAAACAATCAACAAAACAAGGAGTTGGTTCTTTGAAAGAATTAACAAAATTGATAAACCCTTAGCAAATCTTACCAAAAACAGAAGGGAGCATAGCGAAATAAACAAAATCGCAGACGAAAATGGTAAAATCATGACAGAGATTACCAAGATCCAGAGCATCATGAGGGAATACTTATCAAACCTTTATGCCAACAAATTTGAGAATATAGAAGAAACGGATGAATTCCCAGCCAATATTAACATACCCACACTGAACCAAGAAGAACTAACTCAACTAAACAGGCCTATTTCAAGCTCTGAAATAGAAATGGCAATAAGAGAACTTCCACCTAAGAAAAGCCCAGGGCCAGATGGATTCACAGCTGAATTCTATGAGGTCTTCAGAGGAGAGCTCACACCAATTCTCCTCAAGCTCTTCAACGAAATTGAAAATGAAGGTTCTTTACCAAACTCATTCTATGAAGCCAGTATATCCCTCATCCCCAAACCAGACAGAGATTCATCAAAGAAAGAGAACTATAGACCTATTTCTTTGATGAACATCCATGCAAAACTTCTCAACAAAATACTGGCCAACTGTCTACAACAACTTATAAAACAAATTATAAGTTACGATCAAACAGGATTCATCACAGGGAGGCAAAGCTGGTTCAACATACGGAAATCAATTAACATAATTCAACACATCAACAGGAGCAAGGACACAAATCACATGATTGTCTCAATAGATGCAGAAAAGGCATGTGACAAGATCCAACACCCCTTTAGGTTAAAAGCTCTGGAGAAACTAGGAATCCATGGAACATTCCTCAATATAATAAAAGCTGTGTATGACAAACCCACAGCTAGTATTATACTTAATGGCGAAGAGCTAAAGCCATTCCCTCTAAAATCAGGAATGAGACAAGGATGCCCACCCTCTCCACTCCTCTTTAACATACTATTAGAATTCCTAGCCAGTGCAATAAGGCAAGAAAGAAGCATAAAGGGGTTCCAAATAGGGAAAGAGGAAGTAAAACTATCCCTCTGTGCAGATGACATGATTCTGTATTTAAAGAATCCTATAGACTCCACTCCCAAGCTCCTTGAGCTGATTCAAAACTTTGGAAGGGTAGCAGGATATAAAATTAACCCTCAAAAATCAACTGCCTTCCTCTACATCAACAGTGAGAGGAATGAGGCAATAATCAGGAAAGCAAGTCCTTTCGCTGTAGCCTCAAAGAAAATAAAGTACCTAGGAATTAGCTTAACTAAGAATGTAAAGGACCTTTGTGATGAAAATTTTAAAACCCTTAAAAAAGGATATTAAAGCAGAACTAAGGAAATGGAAAAACCTCCCATGCTCCTGGATTGGAAGAATCAACATTGTGAAAATGACAATCTTGCCAAGAGCTATCTACAAATTCAACGCAATACCCATCAATATCCCAAATGTCATTCTTTAAAGAAATAGAAGAGGCAATTCAAAATTTCATATGGAATAATAAAAGACCCCGTATAGCAAAAACACTTCTTAGCAGAAAGAACAGCGCCAGAGGAATTTCAAGTACAAACTTTAGACTTTATTACAGAGCTATAATTATCAAAACTGCTTGGTATTGGCACAACAACAGGCCTGAAGACCAATGGAATAGAACTGAGAACCACAGACCTATAGCCATCTAATCTTTGACAAGGGAACCAAAAAATAAAATGGAAGGAAGATAGCCTCTTCAATAAGTTGTGCTGGCAGAACTGGTTAAGCACCTGCAGAAAACTAAAGTTGGATCCTTCTTTGTTACCATGCAGTGGAATTAACTCCAAATGGATCAAAGACCTGGAGGTAAAAGCAGACACACTGAAAACTTTACAAGAAGGAATAGAAGATACACTAGGCCTCCTTGGCACAGGTCGAAACTTTCTTAATAAGGACCAAGAATCGCAGCAAATCAGAGAAAGGCTGGATAAGTGGGACTGCATTATACTGCATAGCTTTTGTATGGCAAAGGACATAGCTAGTAAATTAATTAGGAAGCCTATAGAGTGGGAGAAGATCTTCACCAACCAAACAACGGACAAAGGCTTCATATCTAAAATATATCAACAGCTCAAAAAATTGAATCAATGCAAAACTAATCCCCAAAGTAACAACCATCCCATTAAAAAATGGCCCAAAGATTTAAAGAGAGTTTTCTCTGAAGAAGAAACAAAAATGGCCTATAGACACGTGAAGAAATGCTCAACATCTCTGGTCATAACTGAAATGCAAATCAAAACAAGATTCCGGCTCACTCCAGTTAGAATGGCCAGGATTAGGAAAACGAATAACAACAGATGCTGGAGGGGCTGTGGCCAGGAGGCCACACAGTTGGTGGGAGTGCAAACTCATTTCACCACTATGGAAAGCAATATGGCAGTGCCTCCAAAGGGTAAACATAGAGTTCTCCTATGACCCAGCAATTCCACTACTTGGCGGTTACCTAACCATCCAGAAACTAGGGCATTGTAAATCCACTACCACAACAATGTTCATTGCAGCATTATTCACCATAGCAAAAGTATGGAACCAACCTAGATGTCCCTCAGTTGACGAGTGGATCAACAAGTTGTGGTATTTGTACACAATGGAATTCTATGCTGCTGTCAGAAAAAACGACATCGACCCATTTGTTAGGAAATGGAAAGACCTAGAAAAAATCATATTAAGTTAAGGAACGTAGGCTCAATGGTTTCCCTCATTTCTCATGATCAGTAGAAACCTTGGGCTCTACTAGCAGAGATCTGCAATAGAGCAAAACCTTGATACATAAGGCCATATAGTATGAAGCTAATTGAAAGGACCTCCAGCATAATGAAACAAAAGCCATACAATGAATGATTGTTGCCCTTAATGTACTATGTTATCTCTCATCTCTTTTGCTGTCCATTGGTTATCTCATATTGTTACTGTATCTCACTTTGTTATCTAATATATTGGATTTATTTGTATTTGGTTATTTGAAATTGGATAGGGTAGGGGGAAAACCAAGATGAGGGGGGGGTGGAGGGGAGGGTAATGGGTACCAAGACATGTGAAAGGGTATCATTATATGTGAATTAATGCACCTTCTATCTGGCAAATGTCATGTAACCCTTTTACATGATGAAGTAAAATATCAGTGAAAAAAAATAAAATAACATTACATAAAAAAATCAGAGAACAAATCATATTGAACTCTTAAAATATATGTTGTTTTGTTTGATTTTCTAAGTCTGAGACTCAATCTTAATACCTAACAGTTTCGCTTGTTGGCTGGTATTCTACCACCTGAGCCACAACTCTAACCCCCAAATAAATTTATATTTGTATTCAAAACAGAGACAGAAAAGTCTAAAATATTGCTAATTACAAGAAAAGAATATTTAATGAGAAGGATAACTTTAAAAAGATATCACTGGGGGCCGGGAGTTTGGCATAGTGGTAGAGTGCTTGCCTAGCATGCATGTTCGATTCCTCGGTACTGCATACATAGAAAAAAGGCCAGAAGTGGTGCTGAGGCTCAAATGGGAGAGCTCTAGCATTGAGAAAACCCAAGGGCATTGCTCAGACCCTGAGCTCAAGCCCAGGACTGGCAAGAAAAAAATAGATATCACCATTATTTTTTGCCATTGTAGTACAAATTCTAAACTAAGCAACAGTACTTGATATATATATATATATATATATATATATGTACAAATACTTTTGCCTTATTTCATTTGATAAAATGACAGAAAATTGCCATTTTAAAGTTCAAATGGTAAAATATTGATTCCAAAATTGTTTATTTGGTGGTTAAAACAATTTATAAATATGAGTTATACATTTAAATATGGAAAATGAGATAATACATGAGACTGAGACTTTCCTTTTTCTTCAACAATAACAAAAAGTAAACAAAAATCACATGAGCAAAATTGTGTGTATGGAATTAAATATAAGTATTCAATATAAATATATGTTCAATGTATTATTCTTTTTAATTTATGTGCTTGAGTCAAAATTTTAACTAAATTGTGTAATAAAATTTTATATCAATGTATAATAGATTCTATGATCTATGTGCACAACCCTGCCAAAGAATTTGAGATATGATAAAAAGTAAACCTGTTTCTATATCCTAGAGATCCTTTAATGAATGATTGTTGTCCTTAAGGTACTATGCTATCTCTCATCTCTTTTGTTGTCCCTTAGTTATCTCATATTGTGACAGTATCTCACTTTGTTAACTGATATATCGGATATATTTGTATTTGGTTATTTGAAATTGAATAGGGGGGAAAACAAGATGAGGGGTGGAGTCAGGGGGAGGGAAATGGGGACCAAGACAGGTGGAAGGAAATCAATGTATGTAAATTAATGCACCTTCTATCTGGCAAATATCATGTAACCCTTCTACTAATTACAATAAAAAATATATCAACCATAGCAGAGCATGACTTTCTCTAGGGTGTCTTCACATTTTCTTCAATATTTTTTTCTCCTAGCGTACACATTTTCGGTTCAGTTTATTTTGACCTGTGTTTTGGTTAGCCTTCACTGTGTCTCACCTTCTTAGAATGTCTTAAGCACTCATTTTGTCTTAATGAAACTGTCAGTCATTATGTATGTACATAATAATGCTCAGACATGTTGAGCCAGCAATACTGCCTGCCTGCAGACCAGAAATTTTGATACATGAGGGTAGAATCTTTTCTACTAAGCAAATCCCCACTTTAAGTTTAAACTGAAAAAGTTTTAGATATGATACACATAATAGTTGAAAAATTGAGAGTATGTTTTAAAGAATCATTCCATTTGTTTTCCCCTATCCCTTCCTTCTTATATTTATATCTTTTTATTGTTATTGCTATTTTTTGTATTTTGTTTTTATATCTTTTTTGTTATTAGTTTTAAGGAGCTGTCATTTAACAAAGCAGTTTATGAATACAATACATCTTGATCAATGGCCCATTCTCACCCATCCCTCACTTACCACTCCTTCTCTCATTCTCCCTAATGTTGTAGCATGTACACTGGGTTCTGATGTGCATTTCCCCCTCTTCTCATTTTGTTTACCTTGACCTTATACCCTCCTTTTGAATACCTGCTTCATGGTGCTTTATTCTGACGAACTATGATTTTTGCCTTTCTAAGGAATTACACTATTTGATATCTCCCATGAATCTATCATATTTCAGTTAATACACTGTAAACCACACGACATATTTACTTATGAATTTGCAAGCAAAATGTACTTTCCCCGAATAAGGAAAAACATGCGTTTTTTTGTCTTTCTGTCCCAGATTGACTTCACCTGATATACTTTTTCTACATCATTCCATTTCATTACAAATGATACAATATCATTCTTTCTGATGAATGAGTAAAATTCCTTCATGTGTATATACCACTTTTTAATTTTTTGTTATTATATGTATATATATTATCATTGTCACTATCATCTTTAATGTTTTGTTGTATGTCTGCAAACCAGTAAGAACACTACATTTGTTATAATATACATATGTAATATATAATATAAATATTATATAATCTATCTATTTATCTATCAATGGCTTTTAACTTGGCATGTCTCTCTTAACATTATGTTCTATAATTCCATCTTTTCCTGAAAATGATATAATCTCCTTTTTCTTTACAACTCAGAAAATATCCCATGAGGCATATGTAGTGTATTTTCTTTATCCATTCATTGGTACTTCAGTTCATTTCACAGTGCACCTATTGTTAACAGAATAGGTAAGAAGATAGGAGTTTTGTTTTGATTTAGAGGCCTTTGAATATACCTAAAGATAGTATAGTAGGGTGATATGGTAGATCTATTTTTACTTTCATTGAGGAAATTCTGTATTGACTACCATAAGGGTTTTACAAGATTATGGCTGCTGTTCTAATGCATTTTTAATTTGTTTTCTTAATGACTTCAAAATTATTGGCGTAAAATATAATTTTACTATAGTTATGATGAACATTACATTTTTGATCAGAAATTTGAAGCATTACATCCCAACTTTATTAGCTATTTGCATTTCTTCTCCTGAGAAATATCTATTCAGTTTGTTTATGCAGTTATTCATATGATCTCAACAACTCCATTGTTCTACTTTCACATACACACACATAGTATTTTTTTTGTTTGTTTGTATTGTTTTGATGTTGTAGTCTGAGCTTGAGTTCAGGGCATGACCACTGTCCTTGAACATTCTCAAGGATAGAGCTCTACCACCTGAATTTCAGAACCACTTCGAGCTTTTTTTCTATGTATGTGGTACCAAGGAATCGAACCCTGGTCTTTGCGCATACTAGGCAAGCTTAGGCCTCTGGTTTGATATCTGGGTCCTCAGTTCTATTCCAATGGTCTTCAGGCCTGTTCTTGTGCCAGTACCAAGCTGTTTTGATGATTATAGCTCTGTAATAGAGTCTAAAGTGTGGTATTGAAATTCTTCCTTCACTGTTCTTTCTGCTAAGAAGTGTTCTTGCTATACAGGGTCTTTTATTATTCCATATGAAATTTTAGATTGCCTCTTCTATTGCTTTAAAGAATGACATTGGGATATTGATGGATATTGCATTCAATTTGTAGATAGCCCTTGGCAAGAATGTCATTTTCACAATGTTGATTCTTCCAATCCAGGAGCATGGGAAGTTTTTCCATTTTCCTTTTTCAGGGTTTTAAAGATTTCATCAAAAAGGTCCTTTATATTCTTAGTTAAGATAATTCCCAGGTACATTATTTTCTTTGAGGCTATTGCAAAAGGAGTTGCTTTCCTGATTATTGCCTCATTCCTCTCACTGTTGGCGTAGAGGAAGGCAGTTGATTTTTGAGGGTTAATATTATACCCTGGTACATTTCCAAAATTTTGAATCAGCTCAAGGAGCTTGGGAGTGGAATCTATAGGATTCTTTAAATACAGAATCATGTCATCTGCACAGAGGGATAGTTTTACTTCCTCTTTCCCTATTTGGATCCCACTTATGCTTGCTTTTTGCCTTATTGCACTGGCTAGGAATTTTTTATACTATGTTAAAGAGGAGTGGAGAGGGTGGGCATCCTTGTCTCGTTCCTGATTTTAGAGGGAATGGCTTTAGCTTTTCATCATTAAGTATAATACTATCTGTTTGTCATACACAGCCTTTATTATATTGAGGAATGTTCCATGGATTCCTAGTTTCTCCAGAGCTTTTAACCTAAAGGGGTGTTGGATCTTGTCACATGCCTTTTCTGCATCTATTGAGACAAACATGTGTTTTGTGTCCTTGCTCCTGTTGATGTGTTGAATTATGTTAATTGATTTGCATATGTTAAACCAGCATTGCCTCCCTGTGATGAATCCTGTTTGATCATAGTGTATAATTTTTTGATGAATTGTTGTAGACGGTTGGCCAGTATATTGTTGAGAAGTTTTGCATCGATGTTCATCAAGGAAATGGGTCTATAGTTCTCTTTCTTTGATGAATCTCTGTCTGGTTTGGGGATGAGGGTTATACTGCCTTCATATAATGTGTTTGGTAAAGAGCCTTCATTTTCAGTTTTGTTGAAGAGCTTGAGGAGTATTGGTGTGAGCTCTCCTTTGAAGACCTCATAGAATTCAGCTATGAATCCCTGTGGCCCTGGGCTTTTCTTAGGTGGAAGTTCTCTTATTGCCATTTCTATTTCAGAGCTTGAAATAGGCCTGTTTAGTTGGGTTAGTTCTTCTGGGTTCAGTGTGGGTATGTTAATATTGGCTAGAAATTCATCCATTTCTTCTATATTCTCAAATTTGTTGGCGTAAAGGTTTGATAAGTATTCCCTCATGATGCTCTGGATCTTCGTAATTTCTGTAGTGATATTACCATTTTCGTCTGTGATTTTGATTATTTCGGTATGCTCCCTTCTTTTTTGGTAAGATTTGCTAAGGGTCTGTCAATTTTGTTAATTTTTTCAAAGAACCAACTCCTGTTTTGTTGATTATTTTTATACCTTTTTTGGACTCCAAATCATTTAATTCTGCTTTGATTTTAATAATTTGCTTCCTTCTACTGGGGTTAGGGTTGGTTTGTTGCTCTTTTTCCAGGAGCTTAAGGTGACACATTAAATTGTTGGTTTGTGATTTTTCCGATTTAGTATTGTAAAACTCAGAGCTATAAAATTTCCTCTGAGTACTGCCTTTGTCGTGTCCCAAAGGAACTGGTATTTTGTGTGGTCCTTTTTGTTAAATTTCAGAAACTGTTGGCTTTCTGTTCTGATCTCTCTGATGACCCATTGGTGATTCAACAATGTGTTGTTCAGTCTCCATGAATTACAGGGTTTTCGTTGGTGGAGATGGGTGTTCAGTTCCAATTTGATGCTCTGGTGGTCTGAGTGAGTTCAGAGAACAATTTCTGTGTTTCTGAATCTGCCCAGGTTTGTTTTATGCCCTTAAATGTGGTGTATTTTGGAAATGTTCTATGTGCTGCTGAAAAAAATGTATATTGTGTTGTTGCTGGGTGGAATAATTTGCAGATGTGTGTTAGATCTAGTTGGTCTATACAGTTGTTCAATTCTAAGGTTTATCTGTTGACTTTTTGACTGCTTGATCTGTCCATAGGTGAGAGTGGTGTGTTAAAGTCACCAACAATCACTGTGTTTCAATCTGTGTATTTTTTCAGTGAAAGTAAATTTTGCTTGATGAAGTTGGGAACTCCGGGATTAGGCATGTAGATATTTAGGATGGTTATGTCCTCCTGGAGGAAAGATCCCTTTAGTAGTATGTAATAACCTTCTTTGTCTTTTCTCACTAATTTTAGTTTGAAGTCTATTTTATCTGATATGCGGATGGCAACTCCAGCCAGTTTATGGGGCCATTAGCTTGATAAAGTTTATTCCCACCTCTCACTTTCAGAAAATGTTTTTTTGGGGGGTAAGATGTGTCTCTTGAAGACAGCAGAACGATGGATCTTGCTTTTGATCCAACTAGATACTCTATATCGTTTTTTTTTTGTTTTTTTTTGTGTTTTTTTTTTTTTTGGAGAGTTAAGTCCATTGATATTGAGAGTCAGGATTGAGAAATATTTATTAGTTCCTGCCATTTTTACAAGCTTTCATTAGGGCCTGTGTCTTGACAGTTCTTGTGGTACTTAGATGGTAGGAGTTTTAGGTGTCATTTTTTTTCTCTGTATTACATTTGTGTTGGTTTTCTGTGTGTAGAACATCTTTGAGAATTTTCTGAAATGCTGGTTCGTTTGCTACATAATGCTGAAACTTTTCCCTGGAATGGAATGTTTTTATTTTTCCCTCAGTTATAAATGAGAGCCTAGCTGGGTACAGTATTCTTGGCTGGTAGTTATTTGACCTCAAGGCATGACATATATCCTTCCAACCTCTTCTTGCTTGCATGGTCTCTGCTGAGAAATCTGGGGTTATTTTGATTGGTTTGCCTTTATAGGTGATTGTTCTCTTCTCCCTGGCTGCTTTTAGGATCCTTTCCTTGGTCTCTATTGATCCAGTTCAAATTATAATGTGGCAGTGGGATGTCCTTTTCTGGTCAGGTCTGTTTGGGGTTCTAAAAGCTTCTTGTATCTGGATGGGCCTGCCCTTCTGGATATTTGGGGAGTTCTCTGAATTGATTCCCTGAAGTATATTTCCAATACCATTGACCTCTTTCTCCAGACCCTCCTCAATACCAATTAGCCTTAAATTAGGCTTCCCAATTGTGTCTTGGACCTCCTGAAGTGTTTTCTCATATTTCTTAGATTTGAATTGACTCATTTTCTGTTCTTTATCTATAACAACTGAATTATCTTCAACCCCGGAAATTCTCTCTTCTGCATTCTCTACCCTATCAAAGCTTTCTACTTTATTCTTCATCTCCCTTGCTTCTAATTGCTCATTTTTGATGCCTTGCATCTTCTGTTTTAGAGCATGTATGGATTTCCATTTGAGTGGTTAGCTCAGCACCTTCATTTTCTTTGGACATTTGTTGGAGTTTGGTCACCTCTTTGTTTTTGGATTCTATGAATTCATCCATTTTTCTTTGAAAAACCTTTATTATGGCCTCCTTTATGGCTTCCCCTTTTTCACATATCACCTTGTTTATGATTTCCTCTTGTTTAGCTATGGTTTCCTCCCTTATCTCTTTCTTTATGTTTTCACACTTTTCATTAATGATGTTTATCAATTTCATTTCTATAGCACTTGGAAGACTCTCCTCTAGATTTGCCACTGACTGCTCCATTGTCTGTTTATATTGGGTGGGAGATACTATTCCTTGATTTGACAACTTTCTTGAGTTTCTTGTTCTGCCCATATGAAAATGGGGCAAGATTAATACTAAACAAGGTTATAATTTTTCAGATATAACCAACCTAGACCTTTTTAGTTAGCTAACAATAGATGTTCACACTTTTAGATTGGTAATATCACTTTCTCTCTTTGTGCACTTACATACAAATCTAATACAGATTAACATTTTATGACCAAAACAAAAAGCCCCTCAATCCAATCTCTATTGTATTTAATTGTTTTTTTTTTTACCTAGAGTATAATTGAACACCTAGATACACAGCATTGCTCACCAACCATCAAATGTAGATCGATGCATTATAAGAGTTGAAGGATGAACCAAAGACCAATGATAGAAAAATAACATGAAAGACAACAAGGGAGGTAGGAAAAGAATAATTCAGGAGTGTAAGATTATTATAGTAATGAAGAAAAGGTATAGTGTAAGAATAACTGACCTAAGGTGATAGACAGGTAGAATATTTGAGTAGAAAATTTAGAAGAACTTAGATAAAACTTATGAAATAAGAAGAGTAATAAGAGGAATATATAGAGAAAAGAGGGAGGTAAATATAGCAGATTTCAATGATACAAATTTTAAAATGAAAAAAGAAACAAAACAACAACAAATGAAAGAAAACCAAACACACCAAAAACAAAAAAAAGGTGGGGGGAGAGTCCTCACTATTGTGAGTTCTTACCAAAGAGATACTAGAGTTGAGAACCAGGAGATTAAAAAGCAGGTGACTATATCAATATAGATATCATTTTTATTCAGACTGTACCCAGAGCTAAATGACCACAGTGACAGAAGGAATGTGGGAAAAGAGAGGAAAAAAAAAAGAAATGAATCATAACATTAGAAAAAACGGTGTAGGTAAAATGGCAAAGAGAAAATGACACCTAAAAATCCAAATTAAAGGGGGTAGAAGAACAACAACAAAAAAAGGTCTTTTTCAGTTTTTTTTTGAGGGGATAGGGCAGGGCAGGATAGGAAACTTGTGTCTCCACTAAATTTGGGATCGAAACACTTCACAGTGTCTTTTTCTCTTATGATGTGGCTTTGCGGTTTTTTCGGATCAGATAGCTTGATTGGGAAAACAAAGGTGAAAGGTTCACGGGCGGCTTTATTTACCAGGTCTGTAGCCAGTGCAGGGGACAGACTTCAGCAGTGCTGGTGCCAGATTTCTGGCTAAGGGATCTCTGGGAAATCCTTTGCCAGTTATAATGATGGTGCTGTCAGCAGCACCTCTCAGGCTCCAATTGCTTTGGCCGAGTCTTTGCCAGCAGGCAAGATGGCACTGCTCTCAGCTTCTGGGGGAGGGGCTTCCCTCCCAATGCCATTCCGCGAGCAGAAGTGGAAACTTCTCCTAGGAGGTATTCACAAATTGTTGGATTCTCCATTCCCGTGAAGCTGGCAGGTCCATGCATGGCCGGGTGTTGGCTCTGGGCTTGCGCAGGCTCTGTGTGGCTCTGTCTGCAGCCTGTGGGTCTCTGCTGCAGAGAAGCTCAGTCTGCTTTGTGGCTGGTGGGGCTCTAAGCAAGCATTTATTTTTTTTAATATTACTTTATTATGATGAAAATATTAACCAGCAACTCAATATTCTTCATAATATTTTAAATATACAAAGAATATTATTTACTATAGGTAAAAAGTTGTACCAGAAGTTCTGTAGACTATCTATTTGACTGCAAATGTGTGCTCACTGCATACATTTCCCTTAGACCCTGGAATCACCATTCTGCTCTTTGATTCAATTATTTATTATGGATACCTCAAGAAAGTCCAATTAGCTAGGTACTGCTGGCTCACACCTCTAATCCTACCTACTCAGGAGGCTGATATCTGAGGATATTGGTTCAAATCAGCTCAGTCAGGAAATCCATTAAATGCTTTAAAAAGAATTCAGTTTCATTGTCAGGGTGATGTATAGAGGAGTTTTTTGTTACATTTCTTCCCCAACATTGTTACCCCCACTTACATTGTTCTCCCACTTTCTCACCACATCCCACCTCCAGTTTTTAAAGTTCATTTCCAACATATTGTCCTGTGATTATCACTGTTACATTGGTTCTCCCTTTGTCCTTTCTCTAATATTATCTCCAACTAACAACCAAGCAACCAGAAGTGGTACTATGGCTCAAAGTGGTAGAGTTTCTTACCTTGAGTGTAAAAGCTCAGAGGTAGTGCCTATTCATTACAGATGTACTGCTAGTTTGATTTTAGCCTGAGAATACAGGTTACTCCAAGAAATCTGCATAAAGATAAAAGAGGAAATAAATGGAACCTTTCAGACATGAAAGAGTTTCTTGAAAAATGTGTTATATCTTACTCTGCCCAAAATAACCTGTCTCATGACAATTTAAGCACAGATCTAATCAAAATTTTCTCTTTATTTATTTGTTTACTTCTGAGAATTGAGTTCAGGTCTCACACTTGCTAGCAAATCACCATGCCACTGATACACAGTCCCAACCCAGTATCACTTGTGTTGCATTTACCGTATCCTGTCCTTAGTGTGATATTGGTGTGCAGATTCCACTTCCCCAGTCTCATTATTGACATCATTATTATAAAGTCATTGAAAGAAAAAGCTGGCATGCAAAATAACTGGCAGACTTTGAAATTGATATGTTGGGGTAAATATTATCCTATATCAAATAGTAGTTTTACATTAAAAAATCAGGAAAAAGTTACCTTATTTAAGTATCAGCTTACAGTGCCTTTAATTTGAGGAAACCCCATTCAGAGAAGCTCTGTGAGAGTTATATAATATTAAATTAAAATTCCTAATGGTCCTCAACACTGAATTATCACTAAATCAATACCATTTCTATATTGCCTTGACTTAATTATTTGTTTCCTTGACTTTCTTATTTGTTTCCTTTTTCTATTTTCTCCTATTAACTGCTCAACAAATGGATTTGGGGAGTCTAACATTTCTTTTTTTGTAAGCCTTTGTTATGATGAATATGCCGTAATTTGAAGAATATGTGAACCTTGATATCAACTTGTCCAATGCTGACATAAGACAAGAAACAACACAAACATCTCAAAATAACATGCTGCCTTTTCTCCAACTTTCTGGAGCATCTTAACCATTAAAAACTGAACTCTCCATCATTTCTTGATGAAATCATTTCTTGCCACTTAATTTACATTAATCTCTCCTTGTTTAGAATTCTGAAATGAATGTACTTCCAATTACAAATACCAATTGAAACTCAGCTTATTAAACATTTTTAACCTTCACACAATTTATGTTAATAATAACAAAAATTTATAGGTACATTTTTCATTTTTTTCTAGTACCAATTTTTTAAATAGTGGTTAACAATAACAACTCTCCCCTATGTAAACCTTTATAGCTCCCAACTCAAAGAAATGCAGCAGAATTGAAGGTAATAGCCTGACATTATATCAACCCTAATTATTTTAGGTAAAAATATTCAATTTAGGACTTCAAAGATACCTCATTATTTCACCGCACAAGAGATGGTAAAGTATCAAATTCTTGGCACACTCATTTGAAAGGCAGTGTTCTGGACTGTGTTCTTATTCTTCTCGAATAACTGGTAGGAGTAGGAGGGACAAATAATTCTGGCTATCTTGTCTCCTGGCTTTGCTTTGGTCACCATGACATCACACTTCAGCTCTCCATTGGGGTTGATCTATGTTGTTGGTGTTGTTTTTCTGCCTTTTTTTTCTCCCTTGCTCTCATGGCTAGTTTTCTAAGAGTTAGGGTTGCAGGACTTTGTGACAATACTCTACTTATAGACACCAGGCTTTTAAAAAAGACTCTCAATTCAACCTCTCAAATTATGGCTTCTCTGTATCTCACCAACTGTATTCATCTTACAACAACATAAGACCAACTTCCTTCTTTCCCTCCCTCCCTCCCTTCTTTCCTTCCTTCTTCTCCCCACCCCACATTTTCTCTCTTCCTTTCTTTTTTGGTAGTATTGGATTTATATTCAGAGTTTCTTCTTGATATGCTGGATCAGACTTTAGCCTTTCTGCATGGATTATTTGTTAGTCCCACTTCCAGTCTGGGCATGTATCTGGATAAAAATGAGCTTCATAGGTGAAATGACAACAACATGCCTTATGTTGAACTTCAACCATTGATCTAGAATCTCACAAACATTTTTGCTCTGGTTGGCCTAGAACTATCATCTTCAAAGCTCAGCCTTCACATTAGCTGGAATTTCAGTCATGTACTTCCACTTGGCAGTTACAGAATCCATTTTAGTACCATTCCTGTTTATAAGTAGCATTGCTGAAAAGAAGGGCATCATATAAAGTTATATTTTAATCATTATTATTGTAATTATACTGCAATATAGGTATTGCTATATATTACTACCTCACTTCCTTAGATACTTTATATCATATGTACAAACCCATATATTTTATGTATTGTCTTCTGCCACACTCTTTAAATCATTTATGTTTCATTCAGTGTTTATAAGTAGAGAAATTTTTAGTTCCTTGGATGAATTAATATAAATCTTCATTTAGAATGTTCACACATTGTGTTTTCTCACCTAGAATGTTTTAACTTATTGACCACAGTTCAATCTACAAGTAAAAAAAGAATGTTTCATTTTCTGTAGGCTTCCTTAGACCTCTGGTATGGTTTGGACATGGATTGAGTGGTTTAATCCTCAAAATTATACATGCTGAATTTTAATTAATTCTCATTGTGAAATATTATAGGGATTGACCATTCATTTCATCACACTAGAATTTGGAAATTTAGGAGGTGATTATGTTTAGATCATGTCATCAGGATGGAATCCAATGATATCATATCTTGCTAGCACACACACACACACACACACACACACACACACACACACACACGGGACTTTGCCTGCCAGTAGGCATCAAGAGAAGAAACCACTACATCTTGCACCTCTTGAGACATGAATTAAGCTAAACATTCATTAAGATGTCTTAACTGATCCCAAGCCTGGTTGCCGGTCTCTCCCTTGCAGCATTGGCAGTGGAAAGTCATGGCTGAACAAGTATTTAGGAAATTTTGGCCTCTGTTTGACAGAGTGCTGGTCAAAAGGAGTACAGCTGAAACTGTAACCAAATGAGGCATTATGCTTCCAGAAAAATCTCAAGGAAAAGTATTCAAATAAAAAAGTATACATATATGCAATAAACCAGGAACAACATTCTGATACAGTTCTTTCTAACATTTTATTAAATCTATTTTATCACACTTTTAACAACAGTAATTATGTGCCTATTAAAAATTTCATTTTTGGGGCCGGGAGTTTGGCCTAGTGGTTAAAGTGCTTGCCTAGCATGCATGAAGACCCGGGTTAGATTCCTCGGTACCACATACATAGAAAAAAGCCGGAAGTGGTGCTGAGGCTCAAGTGGTAGAGCTGTAGCCTTGAGAAAGTCCAAGGACAGTGCTCAGGCCCTGAGCTCAAGCCCAGGACTGGCAAAAAAAAAAGAAATTTCATTTTTTCCCTCCATTTTTTCAATTGATACCACGTGATTTGTTTTGTGTGTGTAGTACAATGCATACCACAAAATCACACAAATAATTTACTAAACTATCCAAGATTTCTAGAGCATTTTGAATGCTATTTTTCTGAGAGTAAAATGTAATATAAACCTTTCTCGTTCTCTTTGTTTTTGTAAAGAAACCATTATTGCAATTATAGATCTTGGGAGATGTAGATAGCTGGAAATTCCTCTTGAACCTAGTGACAGAAATTTCAGGTGATTAGGGCTTTATATTTTATTTCATCAGTAAAACTTTGAAATGATTTATATTCTCAAGCTTTCAGGATAGACACAACAGGATTACATTTCCCTGCTCTATTTTCCTTCTTCTAACATTTTGGCAAACGACTCAGCATATCGCCATAACTGCCAACTCCCCTGTCTCTTTCCCTGCTGGCACTGACTCTTTTCACTTTAAAAATCTAATCCCAGGATTTATACAGTCCCTGACCTCTTCGTACACATTTCAGCCTGCTGATCTCACAAAATCCTGTTTGAGATGGATTGCTGGGCTCTGTGATTTTTTTTTTCTTCAGAGAATGTCCTTGTTACACTGTCACTCCCAGACTTGGTTACACTGTTACTCCCAGACCTGAACACCAAGACAGACTGGAAAAATGTGATCCTTGTACAAGACAAATGTATTGTAAAAATTCATATGCTAAGCAAATTTACATATAGGAATATGTTTAGAATTCATTATATAGCATAGGGCAGTTGCTTTTACTTCCCTACTTGCTTTGAAAAATTAAGTCAAAGAAATAGACAATCTTCTGTTTTCCTGGCATTTACTTTTTTCCCTATTTGACTTATATTAACATATTTTCCCTTGTTACTCTACTTAATAAAATTGAATGCATTTTCTCTGAGTTAAATTTGCTAATCCAGTCACTAACAATGAAGAGCAAAGATTTTCCTATACATGTGGATTAGGCTATGTAAACATCACATAGACCTCAAAGTCCAAAAATTTAACCTTAGATCTTTAATATCCAATTAGGATGCCTATTTATATTGGACCACATAAAATATTTCTACAGCATGCAGTTAATTATTGTTTCTCTAAAGATTATGTTCCCACTCTGCCGTGGATGAAGCTTCTTCCTCTGCTTCTATTGTTGTTATAGCTTGAGAAATGAAACCTGAAAGTGTAATTTATCCATTATCAGTGAGGAAATGAAACAAATCAAAATGTGTCCTACAAAAGTCACAAATTTACAGACAGTCCTGCCAGGCAGTGAGGACTACTCTCAGGTCAGAATGCGAAGCTGCGATCACTCTCTGAGTTGCAATGACTCCCTGAGAGCTCTTTTGCATGAGCTCTGAAACAGCTCTAACTCAGTGCTTTCAGAAAAGCTTACTACTAAGCAGTTTAATCTAACTATGCATATATAATTTCTAAAGCGGTTTGTTGTTAATGATTTATCTTCGTTTTTATCATTTACTTCATTTCAGCTACATTATTTTTTCTTTTTAATGCTTTTTTTATTGTTATTGAAAAGGTGGTGTGCAGAGCGGGTTACAGTTACATAAGCCAGATAGAGTACATTTTTTTTATCAGCTACTTTATTTTTTAACTTTGAAAATTGCCTTGGGGAAACAGAAGAGAAGTAAGTGAGGAATTACCTGGAAAATTCTAAGTAGTTGATTTTAATTTTTGTCTCTTTTCATTAGTATTGTTTCAATGTGTATGACTTCTTCCTGATTTATCATAAGAGCCTTCTAGACTACATTACCCTCCCATGTCCCATCTACTCTAAAGAATATTGGATTCAATGACTTCCTGTACAAATGCCATTTTTTTCATTACCTTGGTTCATTGCAGTGGTGCTCAATGTCCCTCCACTTCTGATGAGCAACAACAGTAAAATCTGATCACTTATTAGTAATGCAAATTCCTGTCCAGAGCCACATCCTATCCTTCTTTTTACTTTAAGTAGATTTATTTTCCCTTTTCCTTCCATTTACCTGCTTTGTGGTTTTCATGGTTGCTTACTGTGTGTTGATGAAATTGCATTTCATAATATTGGAGTAGATAAATAGAATTTGGAAGATAATATTGAAGAGAGAGCTTCAGTAGCTTACATGACAATAAACATCAATTTTAGTTGGTATAAATGAACCATCAAGGAGAAATCCATTAGTCTTCTGAATGTGTGTGCCTTTATATATTTGTATGAAACACTTGTCAAAATCTATGACATATCTATCTTTAATGTCTCAGGAAAAATATGCGTACTGTAATGCTATGGACCCTGAAAGTCATCATTTGGAAGCAATTAATAGCAATACTTTCCCTACTGTATCATATAATGATATTTGTTCTTCCTAATAAAAATTCAGAGATGTTGATTATTCATGCCCATAAGTAAAATTAGAGCTAAAGATTTAGAAATAACAATGTTCAGTCAGGTGTGGTAGCTCACATCTGTACTCCTAGATAATCAGGAAGCTGAGATCTGAGAATCAAGGTTCAAAGCCAGCCCGGGCCTAATAGGACCAGAGACTCTTATCTCCAATTAACCTGTAGAAAATGGGAAGTGGGACTTGGTCCAAGAGTAAGGTGGTAGCCTTGAGGTGAAGAGCTCAGGGAAAGTGCCCCAGCTGAGTTCAAGCTCTATGACCCACAAAAAAAAAAAAGAAGTAGCAATTTTCTCCCAACATTTTACTCATACATAGTAGATTAACTATAATTGCATGTATTTCTAACATGTACAAGAGGAAAATCTGGAACCTGGGGAATGGCTCAATGGTAGGTAGATTTCCAGTCATGAGTAAAACCAAGCTGATCTGGGTCCCTGAGTTCAATTCTCAGTATTGGCAAAAAGAAACCAACAGAGAAAACAAACATATAACTACATATAACTACACATTTGACATCTATTCTTGAAATCTGGTCTCTTCTGTGTGCAGACTTAGCCAAGACTGTAGGCATAAAGGATGCCAAGCTTTGTTTCCAGGTATGCACCTATATGTGAATCAGCACTGGGGCACCTCCATTTTTGTCGTGCTGAGAAGCCTAAATAGAAATTACAACTATGCTCTGTGTTATTAGCTATTGCTAAATTTACTTAAAAAGTCACCCTTGAATTTAGAAGTATTTGTTATCAGTAGTTAATTCCACAGGTTTGCTTAGATTGGTTAATCTAGGCAAATTTTGTTGGGTATGGCTACTTGCTATGGTTATTCATTTCAGATAATCTTGCTATCTGTTCATCTAGAATTGGGAAAAGGATATCCCAAATTTCTTATGAAGAGACACAAGCAAGTAAAGTCTGAAGACCTGAGCTTAAATAGAGGACAATAGCATGCAATCTAATGGTATTAGTTGTGAGGTAATCCTGAATCAGGGAAATGAAAGATTTTTCTCTCTTGCTTTAGTGAGAAGTACAATCATGTCATCAATGGGCTTACAGAGGGCTTGAAACATTTGATATACGATGCAATCTACCACATAGCATTAACACAGCAATGCTAAGTAAGTTAAATTGACTAAGTGCATTATGTGTTGCTCTTAAAGATCATTAACTTAGTGTCTCAATAGACTAAAAATAAGTCTTGAAAATTTCTTAGTAAGAATAAAATGGCTCCAGCCTTATGCAAATAAAGCATTTATTCATATTCACTACTGACAAAAGATTTACTTGTTTCCCTTTCTAAAAATTTGACCTTACTGGTGAGGCATTCAAAACAAAGTGCATTAAATAGATTTAAAAATAAAATGCACTGAATAGATTTAGTCTATTCACACTAACTGTGTGACAGCAAAGCCAGATTCCAATATTAGTGCCACCTACCCATTATTTGACCCCAATTAATTAAACATTCTGGTCTCAGAGTAACAATGTTTATTAGGCAATATTTACTAGGCTGGTAGGATTAATAAAATAATCTGAAAGAATAGCTGACACAATTCCTGTTACATAGCAATAGTCAAAAAGATGGTCTTAGACTAAAGCAAAGATTACCCATTATGTAAAGTAGTAAGAGTTATATACTGCTACTAACGCAGAACCATTACTATAGTAACCTATGTATTTAAATATATTATGAATTATTTTATCCCTTTTTTTCAACAATTTATTTTGTTTCAACATCTATTGTCTAGGAGGATTACCCTATATGAGAGAGGTCCAATGCAACAAGGAATGAAACAGACACCAGTTATTTTCCTCAAAGCAGAGAATGTAGTTTATGAACAATAAATTATAATCATCACTTAATATATGATATATTAGCTAGTTATATGCACATATAGATATCTATCTATACATATCATTCTTTAAATCAGCACATAAAGCCTACATTGACCCATATATATATATATACATATATATATATATATATATATATAGTATTCTTGGTGATGGAATAGGTAAAATAGCACTTGAAACATGTTAATTGACGAACACTTAAAACCAGGTATCCATTTTTAAATTATTTAAAATTATCCTAATGTAGAATATCACACACACACACACACACACACACACACATTATGGAGAAATAAAGTCCCAATAAAAAACACTTATGAAGTTATAATTAAATACCTTGGCTTGAGAAAAAAATTGTAATTTTTGTCTTCTACCATAGTTCTAGATTAGGAATTCCCTCTTCAGTGACATATGAATAGGCTTCCTTTACTTTGAGAAGCTTCTAAACTGGAATCGGTGATTCAAACGCTCCTGTTCTGAACTTCCTGCCCCATCATTAAGGCAACATTATATCACTTTCATGAGATAATGTACTCATTTAGGAGCTGATGTTGGTGGTTAGTTTCTGTAATCTTAATTACCCAGAAAGTTGAAATCTGGATCACCACAGTACTTTTATGGAGTAAATATCACTTGATGCTTTATCTAAAAAATCAGTAAAAACTGGATTAGATATATGGCTCAAGTGGTAGAATACCAGCCATGCAAGGAAGAGCAGAAAGAAATACCAGCTAGTATGAGTCCCTGAGTTCAAGCCTCAATGCTGGCAAAAATAGTAATAATGTAGACAAAAAATAAGAGGGTAAAATTATTCTTAGTATCTAATTAAAAATGAAGCATCTTGGGGCCAGGAATTTGGCCTTGTGGTAGAGTGCTTGTGTAGCATGCAAAAAGACATGGGTTTGATTCTTTGGTACAATATAGATAGATAAAAGACAGAAGTGGTGCTATGGCTCAAGTGGTAGAGATCTGGCCTTCAGAAAGCCCAAGGACAGTTTTCAGTTCTCAGTTTAGTGCCCAGGCTGGGTACTAAAACCTCAATCCTCAGATCTCAGCCTCCTGAGTAGCTAGGATTACAGGTGTGAGCCACTGCACCCTGCTGCGATGAAGCATCTTGCTCTAAGCCTAAACAGAAAAGCTAAAGCTAAAAAATCAAGCAAGCTTTCAGCTCATTAGAGACAAGATTTAACTAAACAACAATATTTTGAAACCCAAGAAACATTCTCTCTGCCCTCCAGGGGAAGATTGACATTCAAATACAGGTAGAATTCACTGGTATTACTGTCAAAACAAGGAAATAAGCAATTTGGGTAGTTTTTAAATTTCACTTAAAAATACTGATTCTATATTTTTACAACCACTTAGGTATTTTGTGTGATATGTATATAGTGTGCTAATATTTTCTATGATGTTGAAATATTCATCAACCTAGCTGCATAGTTAACAGATGAGCTGAAACAAGTTTTGTCAAAGATGGTGGCTAATAGGGGACGGTATAGATGAAGTGATCAGATAGACAGAGTCAGTATATCCAGTGTACATATCTGAACATGAAACTAGTTAATATGAAAGGATGGATGGGCTTGGGAGAGGTGGGTAGAATGATGGAAGGTATCAAATTGGCCAATTGTCCTCATTGGTCATTGTCCTCATAGTTTGACTTGTTCACTGGGAATCCATTACTACAACTAATGAAAAATAATTTCAATGGTAATAAAAGAGTCCCGGAAAGTTCTTGTCCCACCTAGTAACAATGTACATTTGTGATGTACTTTATTCTCCTTGAATATTTGTAATAACAAGCATATACCATTGATAAACATATGCCAAAGTCAACAAAATGGTGAAATCAGAGAACATGCCTTCAAATACTTACTTGTCTGTTCAATTCCTTACTTGTTTCTGTTTATGTTGTTTGCCAGTACTTATGTCTGAAGTCAGAACTCCATTACTTTTGGGCCATGCCTCCAGCCCTGCTTTCTGTGGATAGTTTCTGTCCATGCTGACTTTAAACTGATGTTCTCCAGATCTAAATCTGTGAGTAGCTAGAATTACAGATGGAAGCCATGAATGCCCATCTCCAAATAATAAAATTGAGACCTAGGAAATATGCAATCTTCTGTTGGTTCATGCCTGTAATCTTAGCTACTCAGAGGTCAAGATCTGAGTATTTTTATTTGAAGCCAGTTTGGGCAGAAATGATGTTGAGAGGCTTATCTCCAGTTAACAGGAAAAAAGATGAGAATGGAGTTATGTTCATGTGTTAGATTCTTGGTCTTGAAGGTAAAAGCCAAATGCAAGAAGGGGCCAGTAGTTCAAGCCTCAGTACCAGCGCATATATATGCATAAAGATAGTAACTATTTCTGACATGTAGTTAATTATGCTTATTAAAATTTACTTGATGACACTTTAGTTTGTGTTGCATTTGCATGCACTATATAACATAGCTTTGAATGGCTAAAAATCTTATTCATTCTGCTAGAATGATGTGATCAAAACAGATTTCATATTCATTTATCAAATTCTCTGGAGTGGAAAATACTGTATTATTATTACTTATAGTCCCTTTCACAAGCTCTCATTTTCAAATGACAGTTTATGTATCTCCAGGTTATTCTTATCTTGAGCTATCAGACATCTGAGACACTGATTTCTTTTCTTTGATAATGTTCTAATATTTTCTTTCATCTGACTTGGTCTGTTTTTATCCCTGATATGATCATTATGAAGAGAGTCATTAAGCATATATTTTTCTTTCTTTGAAAAGCCTGGGCTATCACCCTGTCTAGTATCTTATCCTACTTAATTATAGTTTGCACATTTGAGTGTCTTTCAGCTTCATTATCAAGATGCAGAGCTTTATCCATTCCAAGCTTTCTTTAGTTTTATTGGGAGGGGTATAGAGAAGGATGGGCAGAAGGTGCAGTATATGCAACTTCTCCTAGGAAAGTCTCACAGTATTTCTTGTTCCTTTTGAACTCGGCTGAATTTATAACCATGGCAAGTAACATTATGAGTGAAAATCTGAGGTCAAGCAAATACCAAAATGAATAAGACAAAAAGATTGGAAATGTTTTATGTATTTTTACCAAATGAATATTTTTTCTGATCATTTTTCTTTTTTTGCCAAAAGTAGCATTTATGGCTTCCAGTAAATATTACTTTTATTATACTATAATACTGACATTGCAGTATGCTCAGATTCCTAGATGGAAAGTTCAAAAATATTATTTACTCTATTTGTAGTACCAGATAACTACAAAATCATGAGGAAAGCAAAGATAATAGTAAATCAAAGCATGCTACAATCCAAACACTATGCTAAGGATGTTAATAATTATCCACATAATTGTTGTAATAATATAAAATAAATATTAGTAGCAAATGTGCCATGGTTAAGCCTCTGAAACTTAGATTTTTCTGATGCTTGCAAGCAAATTTTATCTCAAGTGATATATTGAAACTCAAAACAGATGCAGCTGAAAAATACCAATATCAATTTCTATCACTGCATACCATACAAAAAGTAAATATTCTCCATTAATTTATTTCCATATTGAGAAATTCTTGACAACCATCCTCCAAATTTTCTTTCATCTTCAAATAAAAACCTTAAGAAAATCTGGGGACTAGTGACTCATATCTATAATTGTAGCTACTCAGAAGAATGAATCGTGCAGATTGAAACTAAAGACAGCCAAGGCAAAAATCCATGAGATTATTATCTCCAATTGACCAGCACAAAGCTAGATATGGAAGTGTGGCTCAAATAGAAGAGTATCATTCAAAAATAAATAAACAAATTAAACTAAAGAAAGATATAAAATCATAGCTTGCATATATAAAGCTTAGGTTATATATACAAAACCTATCTATATATCCATTGTTAAAATAATGAAATCTTAGAGTTATTTATACATATTATGGTAACTGCTGCATGATATAAATCCATTATTAATATAATCATATATTTGGGTATTCAGTTATTTATTTTAAGGAAAAATCATCTAAGAAGAAAGTTTAGATTGATTTAGGATTGGAGAATTAGGACAATATAGTTGTAAACCTGAGTCATTCTCCTTGAGTTAAATATCCATTTTGCATTGCCAGTTGGCTAGATATTTCACATCTCTCTAAGTCTGACTGGCTTCTTCATTGAAGTTAGTAGACCTACCAACCATAGAATTATTATAACATATAAATGATTTAACTTAGACATGTATACTATGTTGCGCACAGTGATTGCATTATAAAATTGTCATAATAAACTGAAGGTAGTCGATGTAATTTGGTTAATGCTAGAGATTCCCTTTGTAAGGTCTTGTTCCTTTTCCATCTACCTCAAACCAGTAGTACTCAGATTTCTCTCACTAAAGCTATATTGTATTGACACAAAACAATGAACCTCTAGGAAAGTTAGAACTATGTTGTTAGTTTTTCCTGAAGATAATAATTTAAATAAGTGGTTTTATATACTGAGAATGTACACAGGATTCTCAATAGGTTTTGATTTCTTCACAAAGCTATTTTTGTTTTAGCAATGAAAGAAAGCCAGCAAGTCACCTTAAAAATCTTTGGTACACTTTCATTCAGGAAAATAATTTCTTTGTCAGACAAGTAGGTCGTTAGATAGGTATATACAGAGGAAGCCTTCTATTCTAGGATAAGAAATAAAGTACAAATCACTATAATCTAACCACTTGAAAATAAAATATGCTTCTGAAAAATGAAATTTCAAAAGTGAAATAAGCTGAAAATTGTTTTGATGTATATTTGAAACATGTTATAAAACAAGCGAATTAATTTGTCCTATTCTATGAATATATAAAATTGCATCTATTTTAAAGTTTAGCTAACTTTTGCTATTCCTTTTCTGAAGGTACAATCCAGGTCCACCTTACTCACTTTTTTTTTCCAGTCCTGGGCCTTGAACTCAGGGCCTGGGTACTGTTCTTGGGCTTTCCTCAAGGTTAGATCAATACCACGAGAGCTACAGCACCAGTTCCTGATTTTCTATCTATTTGGCACCAAGGATTTGAGCACAGGACTTCGTTCAGGCTACTCAAGCACTCTACCACTAGGCCAAACGCCCAGCCACAGTTTGCCTCACTTTTGTCTCTAATATTGTCAGTTTATTTAATATGTTAACATGCAAACTCCCTTGCCCCGACTCTCTGTCTGTCTGTCTGTCTGTCTGTCTGTCTGTCTGTCTCTCTCTCTCTCTCTCTCTCTCTATATATATATATACACATATACATTTTTGATTTTGTTTTCACACCTAATTCATGTCTCTCTAATTATACCCACAGATTTTCTGCGGTTATAAAATTTACCTTAAAATTCTACAGCCTATCATTTTATATTCTTCTGAAACATTCACAATCATTAGATCCCAAGCTCAGCTAACCCGCTACTCAGCTAATAATTTTTCAGTTTCCTGTGCTTCGTACACATGTTCTATTTACTTCTGCTTCTCTAAAAAATCAATTATTTTTCATGTTCCCTAATTTAGCATGTTCACAAAATTCTGATTAAGCACCAATGTCTTCCTGTTTTCTAGTTATCTTTCGTCAATTCAAGACTGCAATGTCTTCCTCTTTTCTTGCCTTTTCTGAAATTGCCTCTTCACATAAGTATAAGAATGGCAGATTATGCCATGCAATGTTTCTGTGCCTTTCATAATTGCTTATTGAATTTAAGACAAAATCTATGGCTGTAATCTACCTGAATTTCTTTAATGCTTCATTTGTTATGCTTCAAATATATGTATCAAGAATACATAGAACTTTTTAGTCTTTTTTTATTATGGCCTTCACAATAGAGCTTGCATTTGTCTGAGGTATTCTTTTCTACTTAATAAAATAATTTTTAATAGATTATGATTTGATTTCTAAGGAATATATATGTATATATATACATATATATCACCTACCAAATGACTAATTCTACTTGTTTAAAGAGTACTGAAACCTTTTCAAGCTACAAGCTAAGAGATTCACAGTTGTATCTATATATAACATATATAGAGTATAAATGCAGCATATATGTATGTAGTTTTATGTATATTTGTATAAATTTGGGCCAGTCCTACAGCTTGAACTAAAGGCCTGGGTGTTGTCACTGAGTTATTTTTCCCCTCAAAGTTAGTGCTGTACCACTTGAGTCACAGCACTGCTTCTGTCTTTCTGATAAGAAATAAGAAATAAGAGATAAGAATGTCAAGGATTTAGCTGTCTAGACTGACAGCTTTCCCCTCCAAGTAAACACAGCCAGAGGCAGTCCCACCCTTCTCCCACTCTCAGTTGAGCTAACTAAAACAATAGTGGATCCAGGCTGGGTCAGTGGGAGCCTCTAAAGATCACCCTAGATTCCAGATAGGACACAACTCCACTCTCATTTAAGCTATAGAACACAGTCAAGTTTCTCCTACCAGATCCACAAAACACAGTAAACAAGCCTGAGAGGACAGTCACAAAGACCTCAAGTCTGTAAGGCACATTTTCTGCCCACTCAAATTGGAAAAAATCAACTAAGCCAAAGAAAACCTGACCACCACAAGGAAATTAGAGGCTGGATCCTGGAGATAGAGTTTCCCCAAATAAACTGAAGAATTTTCTTAACCAGAATTTTAAAAAATTTCACTTTTTTACTGTTTTCATTTTTACTTATCCTTTTTTGTCCATTTTTTTCTATATCCTTTTTTTCCGTTTTACATTCCATTGTGGTTTTGTCTACTTGAAACATAGCAATGATTCTGGGCTTTCTATTTCACTGTGTACATACTTAATTCAGTCACCTAGTTTTCAATCTTAGTGTTGTCAATTTTAATACTACTTGTTTAAACTTGAAAAATTTTAAGATTTTTTTAAATTATTGATCTGTTTTTTATATTTTTTCTTTTTAACTTTCTGTGTGTGTGTGTGTGTGTGTGTGTGTGTGTGTGTGTGCCAGTCCTGTGCTTGAGCTCAGGACCTGAGCACTGTCCTTGGACTTTCTCAAGGCTAGTGCTCTACCACTTGAGCCTCAGCACTGCTACGGCTTTTTCTATGTATGTGGTACCAAGGAATCTAACCCGGGTTTTTGTGCATGCTAGGCAAGCACTCTACCGCTAGGCCAAACTCCAAGCCCTTAACTTTCTTTTTTTTTCTTTTTTTCATATATTTTTTATTGTAATTAATAGATGGGTTACATTATATTCACCAGATAGAAGGTGCATTATTTCACATACATTGATACCTTTTCTCATGTCTCATCCCCCACCCCTCATCTTGTTTTTGCCCCTTCCTTATCCAATTTCAAATAACCAAATACACATTTATCCAATATATCAGGTAACAAAGTGAAATATTGTAACAATACGAGATAACCAAGGGACAGCAAAACAGATGAGAGATAACATAGTACATTAAGGACAAGAATCACTCATTATATGTCTTTTATTTTTATATCCTAGAGGTCCTTTCATTTAGCATCATACTATATGGCCTTATGTCTCTAGGTTTTGCTCTATTGCAAATCTTTGCTAGGAGAGACCAAGGTTTCTACTGATTATGACAAATGAGGGAAATCATTCAGCCTATGTTACTTTGAGTCTGGCTTACTTCACTAAATATGATTTTTTCTAAGTCCATTTCCTTACAAATGGGGCGATGTCATTCTTTTTGACAGCAGCATAGAATTCCATTGTGTATAAATACCACATCTTGTTGATCAACTGAGGGACATCTGTGTTGGTTCCATATCTTTGCTATGGTAAATAGTGCTGCAATGAACATCATTGTGCTAGTGAATATAGTATGCCCTTGTTTCTTGATCATTGGGTAAATGCCAAGTAGTGTAATTGCTGGGTCATAAGGGAATCTATGTTTAGTCTTCTGAGGAACTGCGATACTGCTTTCCATATTGGTTGAACGAGTTAGCACTCCCACCAACAGAGTAGTAGTGATCCCTCCTGGTCACATCCCCTCCAGCATCTATTGTTATTAGTTTTCTGGGTACTGGCCATTCTAACTGGAGTGAGGTGGAATCTTAGAGTTGTTTTGATTTGCATTTCTTATATGACCAGAGATGTTGAGCATTTCTATAGGCCATTCTTATTTTTTTTTACAGAAGACTCACTGTAAGTCTTTGGTCCATCTTTTAATGGGATGGTTGTTTCTTTGGAGATTAGTTTTGGAGTGATTCAATTTTTTGAGTTGTTGATGTATTTTAGATATGAGGCCTTTGTCTGTTGTATGGTTGGTGAAGATCTTCTCCCACTCTGTAGGCTTCGTATTTAATTTACTAGCTATGTCCTTTGCCCTACAGAAACTCTGCAGTTTAATACAGTCCCACTTATCCAGCTTTTCTCTGATTTGTTGTGTTTCTTGGTCCTTATTGAGAAATTTTCGACCTGTACCAATGAGGCCTAGTGTGTCTCCTATTCCTTCTTTTACAGTTTTCAGTGTCTCAGCTTTTACCTCAAGGTTTTGGATCCATTTGGGGTTAATTCTTTTTTCCTGTCTTTGACATTGGCTTTTAGTTATCTTTACTCTATTCCTTTTTTTTTTAAGAATCAGCAAATGAAGTTCTATTTTTTTTATCAATCCTGGGGCTTGAATTCAGGGCCTGGACTCTGTCCCTGAGCTTCTTTTGCTTAAGGCTAATGTTCTAATGTTGATGAAAATACTTGGCCAGGAGCTTGTGGCTCATGCCTGTAATTCTAGCTACACAGGAGGCTGAGATGCGAGAATCACAGTTCAAAGCCATCTGAGAAAGGAAAGAGCATGAGACCCTTATCTCCAATCAACAATCAGAAAACTGGTACTCTATTCCTTTCTTTCCCTGCATTACTCTTCTCTTATTTTCTCCTTTTGCCTGTCTTTGTACTACGCTATTTCTGGTCTTTTGCTATTTCTTTGATTTCCGTAATATGTGGATCTACAATTGACTGTTATTGACTCAGACTGTGTTTGTATTTGTGGAGTTAAAGTGTAGGTTCAGATTGAGTTAAGCCTTCTAGAGACTGGTTGGTTTTGCCTTGTTCGGTGGTGGTGTTGGAGCCTTGTTTGGTGGTGGTATTCGGTGGTGGAAAATTCTAGAGGAGAGTCTTCAAAATGCTCTACAAATGCTACAGGTACACATGACGAATGAAAAGGTTGAAAGCATGAATACAACTATCTGAGGAGGCTAATGAAAAATTAATAGAGGAATTCATGGAACCCTGACAGAAAGATGAATGAATTCCAACAAAAGTGTAATAAAAGTATAGTCACTCAGCTGAACCAGCATTACAGAAAATTCTCGAAGATGTTCTACATATTGAAAACCAACATGAACATGATATGACAGAGAAATGGTACCTAACAGAATACTAGGTAGTTACAGCAACAATTGACAAGTTGCAATCCCTAATGAAACAGATAAAATGGCTAGAACTAACAAACACTTTTGATTCCAACTCTCAATATCAATGAACTTAACTCTACAATTAAACTACATAGGCTTACTAGTTGAATAAAAAAGCAAGATCCATCCTTCTGCAGTCTTCAAGAGACAGCTTACATACACACAAAAACAAACATTCTGAAAATGAGAGGCTGAAATAAAGTCTATTAAGCAAAGAGCCTCCATTTACAGGCTGGAGTTGCCATCCTTATATCAGATAAATCAGACTTGAAACTACAATCAGTAAAAAGAGACAAAGAAGGTTATTACATGCTACTAAAGGGATCTCATCTTCAGGAGGATATAACTATTGTAAATACATACATAAAAAATGCTAGAGCACCCAAATTCATCAAAAAAAACTTTACTTCCACTAAAAACACACATACACCAAAATATAGTGATTTTTGCTGGCTTTAACAGCCAGCTAGATCAACAAGGCAATAACTCAACAGTGAAACCTCAAAACTGAAAAATTACATAGACCAATTAGACATAACAGAGGCAAGGGCAAAAATCACATGATGATTTCAATAGATACTGAAAATGTATTTAACCAGACCCAACACCCCTTTATGATAAGAGCTCTGGAGAAATTTGAATACATGGACCATTCCTTAGAATAATAAAGGCTGTAATGACAAACTTACAGCTAGCATTATACTTAATGGCAACAAGTTAAGGCCATTCTCAAAAATCAGGAACCAGACAAGGATGTCCACTCTCTCCACTCCTCTTCAATATAATATTAAAATTCCTAGCCAGAGCAATAAGGCAAGAAACAAACATCAAGGGGATACAGATAAGGAAAGATCAAGTAAAAGCTTCCCTCTTTGTAGATTCTGTATTTGAAGAACTCTATAGACTCCACTCCCAAGTTACTCGAGCTGAATCAAAACTTTGGCAGAGTAGCAGAGTATAAAATTACTCTCAAATATCAATAGCTTCTCTGTATGCCAACAATGAATACAGTGAGGCAGAAATCAGGAAAACAACTCCTTTTTCAATAGCCTCAAGAAAGATAAAATACAGGAATTAACCTAGGAAGTAAAAGACCTCTCCAATGAAAAATTTAAAAACAAGAAAAAGAAATTAAAGACTAAGGCAGTAGGAAAATCTCCCATGCTCCTGGATATGAGGATTGACATCATGAAAATGACAATCCTACCAAAATTTATCTACATATTCAGTGCAATACCCATCAACATCCCCAGGTCACTCTTTAGGGAAACAGAGGAAGAAATCTAAAAAGGAATATAGCAAAGACAATCTTTAACAAAAAGAACAGCATTGGAGCAAGGTCAAAGTTCAAACTCTATTACAGAGCTTTAGTAATTAAAAAAAAAACTTGATGCTGGCACAAAAACAGGCCTGAGGACAAATAGACTAGAACCAAAGACCCAGAAATGATCCCACATACCTAAGGCCACCTAATCTTTGATAAGAGAGCCAAAAAAAAAATAGGATGGAAAGAAGACAGCCTCTTCAAAAATGGTACTGGCAGAACTGGCTAAACACCTACATAAAACTAAAGTTGGATTTTTATATGTCACCCTGCACTAGAATTAATTCCAAATGGATCAAAGACCTTGAAGTAAGAACAGATACCCTGAAAATTTTACAGAAAGGAATAGGAGATACACTATGGCTCCTTGGCACAGCTCAAAATTTTCTTAATAAAGGCCCAGAAACAGAACAAAGTAAAGAAAGTTTGGACAAACAGGACTACATTGAACTGCATAGCTTCTGTATGGCAAAGGACATAGATAACAAGCCCAAAGAGTGGGAGATCTTCACTAACCATACTATCGACAATGGCCTCATATCAAAAATATACCCACAACTCAAAAAGTTAAAATTCTCAAAACAAATTTTCAAAGAAACAACTATCCTATTAAGAGGACTAAAGACTTAAAGAGAGACTTCATTGAAGAGCAAATAATAAGGGCCCATAGGCACATGAAGAAATGCTCAATATCTCTGGCCATAAAAATATGAAAATCAAAATATGAGACTCCATGTCACCCCAGTTAGAATGGCCATTATCATTAAATCTAATAAAACAGATGATAGAGGGGCTGTGGCCAGAAGGGAATACTAGTACACCATTGGTGGGAATTTAAACTTGTTCAGCCACTTTGGAAAGCAGTATGGACACTACTCAAAAGACTAAACATAAAGCTCCCTTATGGTCCAGCAATCCAACTGGGTATTTACTCAAAAGTTCATAAACAAGGCCATACCAAAGCTACTAGTACAACTATGTTCATTGAAGCATAAGCTTCCTCGTTTGTAATAATTAGTACACATCCAGGATTCTCCAAGCAGATGTTCACAATAGCTCAAAAGCTATGTATATATGGCAATATAGGATGAGGCTGAGGCTGAGCAAAATGAACTCCAGGATTGGGAATCAAGAGGTTTATCTTTGTTATTGTTGTTCTCAATGTACTACATGAAGCTATTTCTTTTCTCCCCTATGGTTTATCTCATGTTGCTACTGTTCTTGAATGTACCACATGGTACCTGGTATATTGTATATACTTTGTTTTTTTTGAAATATGGAAGGGACAGGAAATACAAGATAATTGGGAGCAGGTAGAGGGAGGGAGAAAATCATGGGAAGGATATCAATGTTTAAGAAGTAATGTACCCACTACCTGAGGAATGTAATTGTAACCCTTCTGTATATCACTCCTACAACAAAATAAAAGAAAAAAGAAAAAAATAATAATTAAAACATTGATCAAAATATAACATACTACTTTGTTAAATGGCAACTCCATTGCATACATATAATAATAAAAATGAAACAAACATGGTTTGAAATAGGGAAAAATAAAACAAAGTAGAATAATAGAACAGAAAGATGGAAGAAAATTCACACATTTGTTTTGCTTCTATATAGAGAAAAATGATGAATGGTGAATTCTTTAATTTATATGTTAGAATCTTGATTAGGACACTGCCACAGATTCAGCAAGGTTTCCATCCTCCTATATTTAATAGCAGTTCTGTCCTTGTCATTATAATAAGCTAGTAACACCCTTAGGGACTTCTGACTATGAACCACTGAGGGTAGTATCAACTTCAGGTTGATAAGCAAATGAAAAACTAATGCTTTCCTTTGGAGCAAATGTTTCTCTCTGCAAACATGATTGTATGGCAGATAATATTATCTACTTTTAGGAAGATAAGGTATCTCAAATCAAGCTAATGATTTTCCTAATAATTAAGTAGTGAATGAATATCAAGACTTCATCTTCTTTTTTCTATCTACTCTGCCCAAATATCCACAATATGGAATAACATATTTAAAATTAGAATATGTTTGTAATTAAAGAGCTGTAAGTTTTAAAGTGTTTGTGCATTGATGGTTGATTCTAATCTTCAGGAAAGATTTCCTAGAGGATGAGAAATTTAACCTGAATTTGTTGGTTTTTGTTTTGTTTTGTTTTGTTTTATTTTATTGTTGGAGTAATGTACTGAGGGATTACAGTTATATTGATCAGGTAGTGGGTACATTACTTCTTGAACATTGTTATCCCTTGCCATGTTTTTCTCCCACTTTCACTCCCCCCACCCCTCCCATTGATCTTGTTTTTCCTTACCTCCCCTTTTTCAAATAAACATACATACAATATACCAGGTACCACATTCAGATACAGCAGCAACATGAGATACACCATAAGGGGAGAAGAAGAGAAAAGAAATAACTTCACATAGCACATTGAGAACAAAAATCACAAAGATAAATCTCTTGTTTCCCTATCCTGGAGTTTATTACTCTTGGCCTCATTCTTTATGTATATAGCTTTTGAGCTATTATGATACTCTGTTAGGAGAATCTTAGTGTATACTAACTGTTACAAATGAAGGAAACCATCGAGCCTAGGTTTCTTTGGGTCTGGCTTACTTCACTTAATATGATTTATTCCAAGTCTTTCCATTTCCTTACAAATGGGGTGATGTCATTCTTCCCGATGGCAACATAAAATGCCATGATGTAAATATACCATATCTTCTTGATCCAGTCATCTACTGAGGGACGTTTGAGTTGGTTCCATATCTTAGCTATGGTGAATAATGCTGAAATGAACGTGGCTGTGCTGGTAGATTTAATATGATTTTTTAAACATTAGAATGTACAATGATGTGGTTCAGATAAAGGAAATATCCTGAGCACACTTTATATACAATTTATTGGCACGTAAATCATAAATAGTCCACTTTAATTATTATAGTCAGGAGAGTAAAGATTTTTTAAAATAAGTTGACTAAAACCATTTTGTTGAAAACCCTTAAGAATTTGTGCTTGTTTTAGAAAGCACTTGGCCACCTTTGAATCTAAGAACATGAATATCCATAGTCTAGCTAAAAAGAAGGAAAAAGTGAAAGAAGGAAAGAATTCAGCAATTCCTGATTGCTAAGCAACATGACCATTGGTGATAGTTTTTGTTCTAGTGTACTCTAGCTTTCTTACCTCTGTAAGTAATGTAGCAAGAAGATCAGGCTTTGAATTTAAGAGATATATTTGAATTCTTGCCTACTCAGTTGATGTGCACTCTGACCATGTAACTCCTCCTAATCCTTGAATCTTCACTCATAGTTTATGAGAGAGAGAGAGAGAGAGAGAGAGAGAGAGAGAAAGAGAGAGAGAGAGAGAGAGAGAGAGAGAGAGAGAGAGAGAGAGAGACAGAGACAGAGACAGAGAGACAGAGAGAGACAGAGACTGAGACAGAGAGAGACAGAGGAGAGAAAGAGAGACAGAAAGGCAGAGAGACAGAGAGACACACACAGAGAGGTAATGATGAATTCTTAAAAATCATCCTAGTATAGTAGCAGAGCACAGGTGGCTCACACCTGTAATTCTATCTACTCAGTAGACTAAGGTTATGAGGATCATAGTTCAAAGCCAATCCAGGCAGAAAAGTCTATGAGATTTTTATCCCCCCAAAAATTATTTACCAAAAGCCAGAAGTGGTGCTGTGTTTCAAGTGGTAGTGTGCTACCTTGAACACAAAGAGGTCCTGAGGGCCTGGGATACGTGCCAGGCCCTGAGTTAATGCTCCAGTTAATCCTCTAACAAAAATAAATCATCCTGGTAAACTACAGCAATTTTTTTACTATTAATATATTATTTAATTCTGAAATAAGTATCCCCTATGGCAGAATTCAATAATATCTTTAGATCTGGAGCATGTAAAAAATCGTGTGTCTGCAATGTGAATTCTTTTATGATATCTCTAGCAGAAATGACTTAGTGCCAATAAATGAGCTGTAATATGGTATGAGTGTGAGCTTATACACATTTTTGATAGAGGCTTAATATTCACACAGTAATTCTATTGTACCCTGCTTTTTATGTTCTGCAATAATGCATAAATTAAAATATGCCAATAAAAGTTCAGAATTATTATTTAACTATGAGACAAGCCAAATACAGCATTTTCTATACATGGCTTTCCCAAGTGTTCTTAATATGTATCAAGAGAGTCAGTGAAATAGGCTTAGCTATTCGGGTCAATCTGTTACCTTAGATCATGAAGAAAGAAGTTCAAACCATTTTTTTTCATATATTTTTATTGCAATTAATAGAAGGATTACATTATACTTGCCAGATAGAAGGTACATTAATTCACATACATTAATACCCTTTCTCATGTCTTGGTCTCCATTTCCCTCTCCCTCCACCCCCACCCCTCATCTTGTTTTCCCCCTTCCTTATCCAATTTCAAATAACCAAATACAAATATATCCAATATATTAGATAACAAAGAAAGATACTGTAACAATATGAGATAATCAAGGGATAGCAAAAGAGATGAGAGATAACATAGTTCATTAAGGACAACAATCACTCATTATATGGCTTTTGTTTCTATATCCTAGAGGTCCTTTCATTTAGCATCATACTATATGGCCTTATGTATCTAGGTTTTGCTCTATTGCAAATCTCTCCTCGGAGAGACCAAGGTTTCTACTGATTATGACAAATGAGGGAAACCATTCAGCCTATGTTACTTTGAGTCTGGCTTATTTCACTTAATATGATTTTTTCTGAGACTTTCCATTTCCTTACAAATGGGGCGATGTCGTTCTTTTTGACAGCAGCATAGAATTCCATTGTGTACAAATACCACATCTTGTTGATCCACTCATCAACTGAGGGACATCTGTGTTGGTTCCATATCTTTGCTATGGTAAATAGTGCTGCGATGAACATCATTGTGCTAGTGGATTTAGTCTGTCCTTGTTTCTGGACAATTGGGTAAATGCCAAGTAGTGGAATTGCTGGGTCACAGGGGAGCTCTATGTTTAGTCTTTTGAGGAACTGCCATACTGCTTTCCATAGTGGTTGAACAAGTTTGCACTCCTACCAGCAGTGTATTAAGTGATCCCTCCTGGCCACATCTCCTCCAACATCTGTTGTTACTAGTTTTCTTGATCCTGGCCCATCTAACTGGAGTGAGGTGGTATCTTCTGTATTTAAAGAATCCTATAGACCCCACTCCCAAGCTCCTTGAGCTGATTCAAAACTTTGGAAGGGTAGCAGGCTATAAAATTAACTCTCAAAAATCAACCGCCTTCCTCTACACCAACAGTGAGAGGAATGAGGCAACAATCAGGAAAGCAACTCCTTTTTCAATAGCTTCAAAGAAAATAAAGTACCTAATAATTACCTTAACTAAGAATGAAAAGGATCTTTTTGATGAAATCTTTAAAACCCTGAAAAAGGAAATTAAAGCAGAACTGAGGAAATGGAAAAACCTCCCATGCTCCTGGATTGGAAGAATCAACATCGTGAAAATGACAATCTTGCCAAGGGCTATCTGCAAATTCAATGCAATACCCATCAATATCCCAATGTCATTCTTTAAAAAAACAGAAGAGGCAATCCAAAATTTCATATGGAATAGTAAAAGACCCCGTATAGCAAAAACACTTCTTAGCAGAAAGAACAGTGCAGGAGGAATATCAATACCAAACTTTAGATTCTATTACAAAGCTATAATCATCAAAACAGCTTGGTACTGGCACAAGAAGACCCATGGAATAGAACTGAGGACCCAGATATTAAACCACCGACCTATGGCCACCTAATCTTTGACAAGGGAGCCAAAAAAATAGAATGGAAGAAAGACAGCCTCTTCAACAAGTGGTGCTGGCAGAACTGGATAAGCACCTACAGAAAAGTAATGTTGGATCCTTCTTTGTCACCCTGTGCTAGAATTAACTCCAAATGGATCCAAGACCTTGAGGTGAAAGCTGACACACTGAAAACTTAACAAGAAGGAATAGGAGGTACACTAGACCTCCTTGGCACAGGTCAAAACTTTCTTAATAAGGACCAAGAATCACAACAAATCAGAGAAAGGCTGGATAAGTGGGACTGCATTAAACTTCAGAGCTTTTGTATGGCAAAGGACATAGTTAGTAAATTAATTAGGAAGTGTACAGAATGGGAGAGGATCTTCACCAACCATACAACTGATAAAGGCCTCATATCTAAAATATATCAACAGCTCAAAAAAATTGAATCACTGAAAACTAATCTCCAAAGAAATAATCATCCCATTAAAAGATGGGCCAGAGACTTAAAGAGAGTCTTCTCTGAAGAAGAAACAAAAATGGCCTATAGACACATGAAGAAATGCTCAACATCTCTGGTCATAAAAGAAATGCAAATCAAAGTTTAAACAATTTTAATGGAGAAGAAACAAAACAGAAGCCTGACCAATTAGTAATAGTAAACTCAGGCTAAATATTTGGATAAGCTTCCTTCACCAATAAACTTTAGGGACTGAACTTTCCTTTTCAAAATAATCTTCAGCTATCTTCTTTCTGGAATATAAAATACAAGATACAAGGAAATAAGTAGTAATTAAACCTTCATTTTGTTCCATCCATCCATCTGGTGTGCTCTTCCCCCAGTTTAGTTTGACTGTCTCAAACTTAGGTCCTCTGCTCTCTCCACGAAACCAGGTGACATAGCCAGGCCTGTCCATAATTGTTAGCCCCCATTCCAGTCCCCAACGTACATGTATCTCTAACCTCCAGCTCCATTGGTGGAATACTGTCCATCTAGTTCTGACCACAGCCACTGACCTGTCCTCAATAGAAATTCCCGCTCTCAGCCTCCCTGTCCTGCCTTCGGCTTCCATGGCTACATATAATTACCCCCTTGCTGGAAGACAGCTGCTACTCCATCCTATGAAAGCCAGCCTGTCAGCTGCTGCTGACATTAAACTCCTTTCCCTGTACCTGGTGATGTGACCAAGTGATTTTCTGGGCTGATACTTTCAGTTTGTTTTAGTTAAATATCTTCATGTTCTTTAACACTCCAGTGCTCCAGAGAAGCTCAATGAGAGCAATCATCTTCAGATAACTAATATCAATGATTTTGTTTGTTCTTTATCCAGTGCTAAAAGTTTTGGGAGAAAGGTCATAATCATGTGATTACTGAGCATATGGAGCTGTAAAACCTTATGATTAAGCGCCTGCAAATTGCCATTTTTCCTAAGCTGAGGTTTTACATATTATTTTTTTCCACTTTAAAAAATCTTTTTTTCATATATTTTATTGTAATTAATAGAAGGGTTACATTATATTCACCAGATAGAAAGTGCATTACTTCACATACATTGATACACTTTCTCATATTCCTCATGCTTTTAGGATCATTTGATATTTGAAGACTGTAAGTGTGATGTTACCTCCTACAGAATAGTAAAGGAAGTATATAAAAACATGAACCTCAACAAGGTAACCACAAAACTTGATCTATATTAGTCAATATGTTTATCTTACTTATTTGCAAAATGCAAACACTATACACAAGGAACTAATTATTACTATATATTATAAACAAATCTATGACTTTTTACAAGTAAGGACTCAATTTCTTGAGTGCCTACTCTGTATCAAGTGCTTAGCCTTTGCTATTTGAAATCTTTAGACTGAATGCTATTGTCTGTTCACATGAAGAATTTGAGTCTCAGGAAAGAGAAAATGTTATCCTTTACACAGCACAGCTGGGCCTTATCACTAGGCTATTTCCTGGTGATTCACACTTTATTACTCTCATTCTCTCATCGTGTCTGACGTCTCACTTTCCATAGCCAGGAACCACCCTAACAAATTTGTGCCAGCAATCTTTATACTAAATAAGATAAATGCATCAAACAGAGTCTTTTATCTACTCTAAAAATAACATCCCTGCTTTGCATAGAGTATCATTGAGTTCTCAGTGAGAACCCAATAAGATCCAAATCAGTGATTATATTAACAAGCTAAATCTATGATGGTAGTAATTAGTTTAGACAGATATCACCAGAAATATGGTTATTAAATCATGGATTTGAACCCTCAGCCATAGGATAAAAACTATCCCAACAACAATTTAAGATTATTTTTGACAATGCCTGTTATTTTTGACAAAAACTCTTGCTACTTAGAAGCCTGAAATCTGAGGATTATAGTTCAAACACAATTCTGTGAGACTCTTGTCTCTTGTCTACAATTAGGCGCTAAGAAAAGGGGAAAGTAGAGGTACAGCTCAAATGGTAGAGGCCTAACTATGAGCAAAAAAGGGACATCACATAGGTCATGAGTTAAAGCCCCAGGCCTGGCAGAAAGGATGTTTTTTTTTTGAGAAAATTTTTTTCTTGAACATATATACTGTCCTACAAAGAAAGCATCTATACCCCTTCTAAATACTATTTCTATGTTTGGAATGTCCAATGTATATCCGGCTCCACTCTTCCTTCTATATGTACAGTGATACCCACCGTCTCCCTCCTGTTGCACTTATATGAAAACACCTCCTCAATTTAAACTTTTCTAGAGTAATTTTTTTCTTGTATTGTTTGTATTATATCCCTGGAAATCCAGGATTTTGTTTTCCCTTTTTCAGGTTATACAGTAAGTAATATTGGTCTCACAAATATCTAGAAATCTCAATTGATATTAACATTATGTATTTTATATTTGAGACCTATGAAATTTACATCATTAACATTCCTATTTCTCACATACTAAAGCTCCTTCTGTGGACAAGTGGTAGCCTGTGGACTATCTTGGATGCATTCTATGTGTCATGACACATATGTAACTAGAGGTCAGAACGCACATTAACAAAACTCCACACTTATTTATTTTCTATCTTGAAGCAGTATTAAATTATTTTTGAAAATGTCCCTTATGAGAAGATGCTTTCAACCCTTTCACAATATACTTAGGTTGTTTTATTGCACTCTTACATCCCTTTTTCAGGGAGCAGAATTTCTCTTTCCTTTTAAAATTGACATCTTTTTCATGTTTTAAAATTATTGACTATATGGCATTAATTCTGAATTTGACTGTCTCAGCCAATGGGGCTACTAGATCTCAACAGACATGATGCCTCATTCAAGAATTGAATGATATCAATCTGTCAGAGGAAATAATGCAATAAAATAATGAAATATAATATAAAATATAATAAATGGTATATTTGAACATCAAGACTGGTATGATACAAACCTCAGCTACCTGGAAAGCTAAAGAAGAATTGTTTAAGTACAGGAGTTGAAAACCAATCTAGGAAACATAGAGTTTTCATTTTATGTTTTGCTTTGCTTTTATACATGAACAGGAATAGAGAATTGATAACTTGCTTGAAACCATAGAAGCAACATACATGAATACAGTAACCTTCATGAATAGTTTTGCAAACTACTTATGAGAAGTCCTTTACTTCTCCTTTTATTAAATTTTCATATTTGCATTAAAATTTTATCTAACCATTCAATCTTGGTTCTATCTTTGATGGATTAATTATATATATATACTTATAATTGTATATTGCCAGTTTATATATATATATAACTTATAACTATATATATTGCCAGTATACACACACACACACACACACACACACACACACACACATATATATATATATATATATATATATATATATATATATATATATAGTCCTGGGGCTCGAACTCAGGGCCTGAGCACTACCCTTGGGCTTTCTCAAGGCTAGCACTCTACCACTTGAGAGTCACAGCACTGTTTCCGGCTTTTACTGAGTATGTGGTACCAGTGACTCGAACTCAGGGCTTTGTGCAGCTAGGAAAGCACTCTACCACTAGGCCACACTCCTGGCCAATAAAATATTTTTATTAACTTATCCCAAAAGTTAGGACCATGGAGTGTAAAGATGATGACATAGTTCATAACCTCTAAAGAATGTTCAAACTAGAGAAGAAAACCATATATATTTTGGAGCTTTGTTAGGATACACATATAACCTAAACAGAGAAACATCAGAAATTCAGAGTTAGATGTTATAATAGATACCAATAGGCAATAAGAGGAGCACTTCTAATGTCAATTTTTAGGAATTGTGTTGAACTTTCTGCCTTACAAATATCTTCTTATTGAATCACTACATCTCAGAATGGATAAGATGGTAGGTATACTGGGGAATTATTTTGCATTTCAGTGGAGATTAGGTATTAATTTTTTCTCACATCAGCTTTGGCTGACGGCTACATTTTGGGCAAGTGTTTAATTGAGCAATATTTGAAAGCACACATAAAGTATGAGTATTAAAATTCATTGGGATAGATGTCAATGGCTGGAAGTGGAGAACACTGGTTAAGGTACTTTCGATAAAATCTTGCCTATGTGTGAAAGAATTGTAATCCCCTTTGGCACTTTTGATTAATAGAGTAGAAAAGGGAATGACAGAATACTCTGGGCAAAAAGAAGTAAATAAATGGATGAGACAAGGAAAAATTTAAATGTATAAACAAACAAAAGTGTATTTCACAATTTTCAAATATTCCAATAAGGAAAATGAAGAAAACATTTTAAAGAAAAATAATAAATAACAAGTAACAGATTTATATTTGCTATTTGGGAAAAAAGAACATGTGCTTGATATGCGGGACCATAATTTGTTGCCTTTCCATGTATTTTCCACAGTAACATCCTGGCAAGTTTAAACCTCTTTTCTTTCAATTTCTTGTGAGACTCTTGGCCAGAAAAACATTCCCTATAGTCCACTTGGCTTCTAAAGTAGAAAGCTAGGAGTGAGCAAGCTTTGGACACTGTGAAAGGATGCTGTGACATTTACCAGACCCATTCTCAAATGTATTTTGTTGAAGTGTTGCATCCTCAGTCTTTGCCAAAAAGTTTCAGCCTTTGTGAAGCTCCTCATGCCTCCTTACATTCATCAAATAAAAATCCTTATTTATTTAGTTTTAACAATTACAATTAGAAAATATTATGAGTTGATCAGAAAGCAATTCTGTAAGTTGATTATACTTTATCAACTTTTTAAATGAACAATTTGATATATCATTGTCCAACTCAGAAGTGAGAAAAAACTTATTTAAGAGTCTGAAAATATTGATCTTCCTATAAAGTGATTCTCTAGATTCTTCCCAAGATGAGTTTTGGGACAGAACTGGGATGGAAAAATTGGTCAAGTGGATATTTCTAAGATCCTATTTCATGACACCTTGCTAAAATTTATGAAGTCACAAATGTTATGCATTATCTTAGTCATGTGTGGGTTTTCTTTATGCTTTCTCATCTAATGTCAAATAAGCTATCCACCATCATCATCCTTATCCAGTCCACCTTAGTTAATCATTAGGAAATTGAACACAGCAAGAAAGATGATACTATAAATAATTCTAGAAAACAGGAAGAAAATGTGTATAAAATTTAAATATTTTATGTGTCTAAAATGAAAATAAAGTTGATATCAGTGTTACAGAAAATTAAGAATATTGAAATATCCAGATAAAATTTCATGGCTAATTCAATTTTTGATGATTCTCTTTGGAGCCAATGGTTTATTATATTCACAGAGTATCCTTCTGTTTTCTGAGTGAAGTCAGGGGTAATAAAATATCAATATTGGTTTACATTAGAAAATCAATATAGAAAAAAAGCTATTAGCCTTGTTGTGTGGTGATGGCACATTTTTCTCTTCTAACAAATTAAAACACAATTGAAGCTGGGAACTAGTGGCCGTGGCTCATTGTTTATAATCCTAGCTACTTAGGAGGCTGAGGTCTGAGGATCATAGTTCAAAGTCATGAGACTCTTATCTCCTGCTAACCACCAGAAAACCAGAAGAGACATGGTGGCTCAAAGTAGTAGAGTTGTAGCTTTGAGCTAAAGAGCTCAGGGACAGCACCCAGGCCCAGAGTAGAAGCCCCATGGCCAACAATACAAACAAACAAAAAAGCTCATGCAAAATTAATGACCAAACATGGAACTTTTTACCTTACAACAACATTAAAGGTGAGAAAGCTGACAGCAATATACTGAGCTAAAAACAACTTGTCAGGAAAGTAGAATTCCTTTCTCCAGTTCTGAAGGAGAATCTATTTCATGTCTTTTCCATGTTTCAGATAAGCCCACTCTCTCAATGCATAGTGCTTTTGGTCTATCTTCAAAGATAACATAGGTGAATAAGGGATTTCTTATAGGCCTCCCTCTGACCTTTTATTACAGTCAAATCTTACAACTCATCCTTTCTTGCTTCCCTCTTTCATTTTCAATAATCAATTCATTTGAGTCCACTCATATTGTACAAGATAATTCTTAATTACAAGCATAACCTTAATTCTTTTTTCGCCATGTAACTGAATGTCTTCATAGGGCCTAGAATTTAGAAGATGGATTTTGAATTTGCTTTGCTCTCCAAATTGCTTCCGTCATCATATTTTGTTTGTCAGTAATCAATCACCAATGATGCTTAAACTAGTAGCAACATACTTTTGGAGAAAAACAATGTCCATATGATTTCATTCAATATGCTTAATATAGAATACAAAGAGTAATTTTAAAGTACTATAACCTGGAAGACAACAATGTAATTCAAGTTAAAACTTTTTTTAGGACATGCTAATATCTTGTATTCATTTTTAGAAAATACATTACCAATTAACATTAAAAGAGAATTTTGTTCAAACTTATTCTCAATCATCAGAGAAAAGAAATCACTCATATTATACATGTGTAATATGTTCATATGTGTCATTCTTAGAGGAAGTTAACATTCATAGAGTCTAGATAGAAGACATATGTGTACTATTCTTACATTTCTGCAAGTGGAAAATTATGTTAAAATGCTTCTTTAATGGAATATGTTAAGAGTGTGAAGTTAATAGTGCTTGCCAATAGATTACATATGTAAATGATAACATAAACAGACTTCAATTTTAGTTGGGTAACACTATATTTTGGGGGAATGGAAATATTTAAGATGAGTCACATTTGGAGGCAAACCTAAATATGAGAATCTTCATCACATATGTGGTCTTTTAAGACATAGGAATAAGTGAATCCTCTTAAGGAACTAGGTAGAGGAAGTTGTAAACTGGTGGAAAGACAGACCTAGGTGATAATAAGGGTTGAAATAGGAGGAAGAAAAAAGAATCCTACAAAAGGAGAGAAAAAGAGAACATCAAATACACCCAGTTAAGACATTTTTTCACAAGAGACTAATCCATAAGAACACATGTTACTAAGAAAGTAAAAATGAAGATTGACATTCTCTATCTGATGTAGGAATATGTCTTTCATTGATGGCCTTGACAAATAAGGTTTAAGTGTCAAAAGGTGAGCTAGGGCCAAGAGTTTGCCCTAGTGGTAGAGTGCTTGCCTTGCATGCATGAAGGTTTGATTCCTCGTTACTACATACATAGAAAAGTGGGAAATAGTGCTGTGGCTCAAGAGGTAGAGAGCTGGCATTGAGAAAAACCCAGGGACAGTGCTCAGGCCCTGAGTTCAAGTCCAAGAACTGGCAAAAAAAATGGTGAGCTAGCATGAAAAATATAGTAACAAAACAGTAGTAACTTTCTTTTCTAGTTACCAAAACAATACCATAGACATGGGTTCTACAACTGGAATTTCTTTTCTCACCATTCTGAAGCTACTTACAAGTGAAAGCTACAAATGAAATCAAGGTACTCTGTCAAGTTCTTTCCTCCTGACGTGCTCACTGGTAATTCAGGACAGTTGAAACCAAGTTTTTTCAAAATAAGAATGTACTAAAAGAAGACTTGAAGTAAGAGAGAAACAATTTAACTTATTTCCCCAAGAGAAACAAGGTTACAGGAATAGTTATTAGTAGATTAGTGTATTGGATGGTGACAAGTTGAACACTTTACTTTATGGTTGCTTATAATTTTCTCCATGAAGTAAAAACATAACTGAACTTGGTGCTGGTGGCTCATGCCTCTAATCCTACTACTCAGTAGGCCTAGTGTCACAGTTAGAAGAAGTCTAACTAGCTATGAAAGCCACTTTTACCTCCAACTGAGCACCAACAAATCCCCCCAAAACAAAGCAAACCAACCAAACCAACGACCAACAACAACAGCAACAACAAATGCTAGAAGTGGAGTTGTGGCTCAAGTGATTAAAGCAGTAGCCTTAAGCAAAAAAGCTCAAGGAGACCACCCAGGCCCTGAGCTCAAACTTCAAGACTTTGGGTGCACACACACACACACACACACACACACACACACACACACACACACACACACACAAAGCATAGCTGAAATATTTTTTAAAATGACAGATGAAGTCTAGAAGGAAATCTTGAATTTACTACTGAAATACAGCAGTGTTGCCATTTCAATTATATGGGCATCAGAAGCTGTCTACATTCACTTACTCTATGTTAGATTTATTTGGGTTGGGATATTTTTTCAGTTGTGGGATTGAATTTGGGGCTTGGGCACTGTCCCTGAGCTCTTCCACTCAAGGCTCACACCCTACCACTTCAGTCACAGCAGCACTTCCAGTTTTCTAGTGGTTAATTGGACATAAGAGCCTCAGATTTTTGTGCACAGACTGGCACTGAACCATGATCCTCAGATCTCAGCCTCGTGAGTAGCTGGGATTACAGGTACAGGTATGAACCACAGGCATTGGCTCAGGTTCAGATTTTTGAAAGGGAGAATGAAGAGCAGAGATTCTATTAACTAAAGTCTATGCAAAGAAGCAGACACAAAGATAAATAAATGGGCTTATTCTGCTTAAGAAGAAAAATGAAGTCAGATGATAGTAAAATGTAGAAGGGGCTTATTCTGCTTTTATAGGATGAGTAAAACGATTGCTAAAACTGAGCAACTAGAAACACAAGTGGTACAGACAGGATACTGACAATATCAAGATCTTTGTCACTGATAGAGTTCATTTCCTTTTGTGTTTTATTTTCATTGCTAGAAAATAAAACATGAAAGAGAACTTACATACACCAAGAAAGCATTCTGCCATGGAGCTGGGTTCCTAGTGATGTGAGCTCAGATCTGTGGAACGAGCAGGGAGACTATGTGAAATGGAATGGGAAAGAACTGAGATGTCTGCAGTGTTTGATTAGTATGTATTAAGATAACAGTGGATATAAAACTATGCTAGAATTTTTTGTCATGTGATAAAGCACTTGTTATAAATAACTTAAAGAACAAAGGATATGCTTCTGGCTTTTGGTTTCAGAGACTTCAGTATACATGGCTTGAGCCCATTGCCTTACTGCAGTTCAGCAAGAACATGTCGGGAGAGGATGCAGGGAAGGACAGCCAGAAAGCAGAAAGAGAAACAGGAAGCCTGTGACATGAAATCACCCCAGTGACTCCATCCAGCGAGATCCCCCTCCTACTGCTGTACCATTGCACAATAATGTCACTAGTCTGGGATCAGAACTTTAGGTGATATTTCATATCTAAGCAAGAAATGAAGAGAAAACATGAAGTGTTTTATGATTAAGAGAGTGACCGAGGATTATAATAACCAGAGTATTGGAGATTCTCAAGGTCAAAGGTGTTAATGTGTTATGTCTTTGTCTCTATTTATATATTTACTTATATGAAAGAGTAGTTGATCCAGATACATCAAGAAGTAATGTGGATTTTCATCTTACTTCTTGCTTTTCTTTTGATATGAGTGGTATGAAGAAATACCCTACAACTGCTTCAAAGGGAGAAAAATCAGAATAAAAGCAGGATTTTCTGTGCATAGGCAAAGTAGAAACAAAAGATGAAAAAAGCATACGCAATCTCTTTCTGTACTGTGCTTTAGTTGAATTCTTAAAAGTGAGAATTTCAGGGCTTGGATTTTTTTTTGATCATTTCCTAAATTATCACACAGTGAAAATGGATACAAGGGATTCTAAAGAATGTGTTAGTCCATGAAATATCCTTTTCCTCCTAACCTTGCAGAATACTGAGAGTGACATTCTCACCCACCTATTTTTCTTTCTGGGTAAAACAGTTTTCTCCCCCCAAATTGAATTTGTGGGAATCACTTACAAATGTATCTTGGGAACAATTTTGATTAAATCCAAATAAATGATAAATAGCATGCTTACACTCATTTATATTTATTTCTCCTCTGTTAACTACGTTGGCAACGCCTCAAAATTTAGTGCTATCTGAAAATTTCATTAGCAGGCAATTTATTCCCCCCTGGGGATGATTAATAAAGAGAGAAAATAAAACTTGACCTCATGCCAAAGCTCCTGCAGCTCTACCTGCCACTTTCCCCTCCCCCCACCCAAATGGACGGGCTTCTATTTATCAGCACCTTCATTTGCACCCGCCTCTGGGCCAAATGATGTGATACTGTTCTCCTCCACTCCAGCTGGAAACAGGTTATAACAATGAATTTGCTCAGACATGGAACTAAACGTTCCAACTAGTTCCCTAATAAAGCCTAGGCTGTATTTCACAAAGATAAGAGCTTTGTCGTTCTGCAAACAGACATAATGTTTGGCATCATTACTTTTTATAAGCCTATTCAGCCATATTAGTGAGTCTACTGTTTTCTAAGTTATTTATAGATTTGCTTTCAATATCTAGGACTTAAAGAAAAGAAAAAAAAAAGTCCTGACATTACATGGATCATGTAACAGTGAGCACTCTTCTGTTTGAAGTTCTGTACCCTGTCTGCTTTTCTTCAATGCCTGGCACTATTCCAGTTCTTAATGATATTTCACAGATTCTTCTAAGTAGTTTAACAAATGACATCCCACTATTCCTGGCCCTAAGTGATTTTGAAGCAGACTATTCTGATATTAATATTCTTGGAGTTGGAATTTAAATGTAGCCATGGGATTAAGTCAACTTGGGTTGCTTTCTCTTTGTTTCCATTCTTTGTACCTTTATTGAGGGAATTTTTGCATAACAATATGGAATCAATCCTGAAATTATCAGATTTGGCTGTTGAGATTTAGAAGCTAAATGAATCTTTTTCAGTTTATGTCATTTATTATATTAAATAACATAGTCTATGTTTTAATGTAAGGGGAGGAAATTTGCACTTTTGCCCTGAAAACCTGGTTCAAAAACCAAGTCACCACAAAATGTATTTTAATGGCAATAGCTAGAATTTGGGGACATTTTGGCTTTCTTTTCCTTTTCCCTTTTATGCTTATTTCAACATAAAAGTAAAACTTCAGCATAAAATATATGGTAGGGAAAATTTAACTGAGATCCAAGCTAATGTGGCTTAGAAAATATTTGAAACCACTACACTACATATTCTATATAAATATTAAAGAAAACTTCTTTCAGAGCTGTTTTGCAAAAAAATGATGTAGCTGCATGAAAGAAAACATAATTACCCATTAATAACTTCAAAATTTTCATTTGTAGCATATAGTTCACTATGTTTTTTTGTTTTTTGTTTTTTGGTTTTGTTTTTGTTTTTTGCCAGTCCTGGGCTTGAGCTCAGGGCCTGAGCACTGTCCTTGGACTTTCTTAAGGCTAGAGCTATACCACTTGAGCCTCAGCACCACTTCCAGCTTTTTCTATGTATGTGGTACCAAGGAATAGAACCCGGGTCTTCGTGCATGCTAGGCAAGGACTCTACCACTAGGCCAAACTCCCGGCCCCTAGTTCACTATGTTTTTAAAGACAAATTTTGTTGAAGACTTCTCACTGGAATGTTCAGCCTGTTTATATATTTTTTTCAGATAAGTGTTTGAACATTTATACTTAAGCTTTCTTTGAAACTTAAACTATTAACATGGGTGTGTGTTTACCTGATTTTTCATTCTTCTGACCCCCAATAGTTGCAAATTTAGAAAAAGAATTAAAGGAATTATGATTCAAAATTAACTAATATTTAATACATTTGAAATACATATGCCTTACACTTGAAAGACCATTGCAAAGGAGCTAATTTGAAAGTTCTCTTTGGCTAGCCACTCTTGGCTCACATCTGTAGCCCTAGCTATTCAGTTGCCTGATATAGTGATTGTAGTTCGAAGCCAGTCCAGGCAGAAAAGTCTATGAGAACCTGATCTCCAGTTTACAATGTGAAAACCAGAAACTCAGCTGTGGTTCAAAGTGGTAGAGTGCTAGCATTGAGAAAAACAAAAAAGGAAAAAAAGAAAAGAAAACCAACCATGGCCAGGAATTGGCCTAGTGGTACAGTGCTTGCCTAGCATGCATGAAGACTTGGGTTTGATTCCTAGGCACTACATACATTGAAAAAAGCTGGAAGTGGTGCTGTGGCTCAAGGGTAGAACTCTAACTTTGAGAAAAGTCCAAAGACAGTACTCAGGCCCTGAGTTCAAGCCCCACAACTGGCAAAAAAACAAAAAGAGAGAAAACCAAACAAACAAACAAAAACAAAAAAATTCAAGGACAACACTCAAGCTCTGAGTCCTACCATCATACCAAAACAGTTATATTTGCTTTTTAGGTAATTGTATGTTCTCATCAAAGTATGGGTAATATTTCCATCATCAGTGTTAAAAACACAAGAGGTGAAAAATAGAAAAACAGAATATTAAAAAAAAAGGAAAAGCAGCATATTAGGAAATTGAAGTATTTGAAAACTGTGAGACATACAGTGGCTAAGATTGAAAAGGAAGCTGTGAACCCAAATATAAAAGATGTGAGAGGCGTGAGGTTACATAGCATGAAGCTGGACATTCTTTGTGTTTTTCATTGTTCTTTTCTTTTTTTTCTGGGACTTAGACTCAGGACTCTCAGGACTGCGTATTGCCTTGAAGTATTGTGCTCAAATCTAACCTTCTACAGTTTGTGCCACAGTTCTACTTTTAGCTTTCTCTTTTCTTTTCTTTCTTTCTTTTTTTTTTTTTTGTTGTTGGTCATGAGGCTTGAACTCAGCCTAGGCTCTGTCCCTGACCACTTCAGCTCAAGGCTACCACCCTACCCTTGAGCCAAGCCTCACTTCCCATTTTCTAGAGGTTAATGGGAGTCCTTTTGTGTCTGGGCTGGATTTAAATCTTAATCCTCAGATCTCTGCCTCCTGAGTAATTAGGATTACAGACTTGAGCCATGTACCAAGCAAGAAGCTAGATTTTCTTTTACAAGAATTGCAAAGCTATTGGAGAATAAGAAAAATATAGAACTAAAACTGAGTCACATAATCATTTGCCACAGTATGAACATTTGATAGAAAAAGAAATAACTTTAGAATGGGAAATAATTCAAAAGAGCATTGCAAAAAGACAAAACAAAACTACTTAATGTGCATAATAAACAATTATTTACCAAACCTGTACCATCTGTCCATTACTCTCATGAAAACAGAATACAATATAAACTAAAGAGAGCAAAATCTTGACTTCAGGGAGAGCAGTGGGGAATAATGAACAGAACAACTATGCATAAATTATGCAGTATAATAACAATGTTAACTGAGTTGGGAAAATATAAACTGGGAGAGAAACAGGAACTTGTGTGAGGAATGAGGTAATTCACAATTACAGTAATACAATCAAGGTAAGCCCCTCTGTGATACTGTAGGGGAATCTTGAGTAGGTTGATGACAGGGATTTCTGGGAGAAACATTTTCCTAGTAGAGAAAAGTGAGAGAAAAGGCTTTAAAGAAACATTGTACCACTATATCATGACAGAACCAGGAAGCCAATTCAGCCACAGTAGTGCTATGAATCAAATGAAGGAGGTTGTGGGATTAGTAAAATTGATGACTAGGAGATAGATTAGGGATTTGTAGGATGCTCCCAAGACTGCCATTTTTTTTCTCTCTGGAGGAAATGGAGAAGTGGTACAGTTCAGGGTTTGAGCAGAGGAATGACATAGTATTAATTATGTTTTAAAATAACTATGTTTATACAATTATACAGTGGTCACATAATAATGACCTTTAGGCTTGAAGAAGATTCAGGCAGAGAAATACCTACTGCAGTGTTACAAAGTGAGTGTGACAAAGTCACACACAGGGGAGCACTGAGAAGTAGTTAAGATGGCATTAAAAAAAAGGAATCCCAGCACTGGAGGTTTATTGCCTCTGTCACAAGTTATTCAGGAAGCTCAAATTTGAGAATGGCAGTTTGATGCCATCTGGTGCAGAAAAGTCCATGGGATACTTTTCTCCAATTAACTAGCTACAGGCTGAAAGTGGAAGTAGAGTTCAAATATTAGAATACCAGTCTTGAGTGAAAAAGCCAAGAGTGCAATGTCTTGAGTTCAAGCCCCAGCAACACACAAAAGAAACGCAACAAAAGAACTAGAAAGTTCTGAACTAAATGATGGCTAATAAAACTTATTAACTGAATATATAAAGATGAGAGAATTTAGTCAATATTTTTAGGTTCTGATGTGGATTGCCTAAGAATATGGTTTTGCTCTTAATTGAAATATCCCAACAAAGGAGAGGAGATCATGTCATAGCAGAACTATTTGCAAATGGGCAAGGTGATCTATTATTAGCATTGTCATCATTGTTATTGACATTGAACTCAATGATAATGGGTCATGTTCAGCTTTCTTGCTTATGTTGGCACTTTACTGATTTGGCCATGTTTCCATTCTAGCTTTTAGCTGGATTAATTGGAGATGGAATCTCGATGGATTTTTCAGCCTATTCTGGATTTATACTACACTTCTCCAGGTCTAAGCCTTCTGAGTAACTAGGACTACATGTTCACACTGCCAATATCTTGTTTGATTGCTTAGTTTGTATTTTAGTGAGTTAATCATTTTATATGTACTTTCCTTTGTGTCAAAATTTTAGCTAAATAAGGATATTGAGTTTTATTCTCAACTTCTGAGTCAAAATATTTTAGGCAATAAAGACTACAAAGTCCATCAGAAGTTAAATCATTAAACTACAGATATTAACGACTTAAAAACAAAACTCTATGATCTTTAAGTCCAAACTTCTCAGTTATATTAATGACTGTGCCTCTCTCTTAGCCACAATGTCTTTAAATTTTCCACCCATGAGAGACTAAGTGTTCCGACCAATCATTTAACACACTTAATTAAATTTTTAGTTTAATGACAAAAAAGAACATTTCACTTCTTGTCGCTTCTAACCATTGCTTTACCTCTTCTTTTTACAGCTCATTTTAATAAGTACAGATTGTACTTATTTATCTGAAATTCATACATAAACTCACTACAGTTTACTCCCCTATAAAGAAATAGCATTTTCTTAGTATGTTCAATGTCCAATTGGCATTGCTTTTTATATACATGCAAAAAATATTGTTATGTAAATACAATATACCTCACATAAAAATTAGAAATAAACATAAATTCCTGATAGTCAATCAACACTAGTATATAGCAGTCCTAAGCTAGTCTATCTTCATTTGGTTAATTTAGTTGTTATTGTTGGGGTAATGTACAGAATGATTACAGTTACATTCATCAGATAGCGGGTACATTACTTCTTGAATATTGTTACCCCTTCCTATGTTTTCCTTGCAATTTCCATCCCCCTACACCCACATCTTGTTTCTCCCCTTCCCTTTTTCAAATAAACAAATGAATGTATATACAATATACCAGGTACTAAAGTCATATACGGTAATAGCATTAGATAAATCTTAAGGATAAAAGAAGAGAAAAGAAATAGCTTCACACAGTACATTAAGAACAACAGTCAGGCAAAAGTGGAAAGGAAAGGGAGACAGGACTAAGCACTAAGCTTCAGAACACTGAAGTGTACTAGGACACTATTTTATGTTGTTCCTTTCTACTTTTTGTCAATCCAGGCTTGAACTTAGAATGTGAGCACTATCCTTGGGCTTTCTCAAGGCTAGAGCTCTGCCACTTGCGGCACAGCAACACTTTTTCTATGTATGTGGTACCAAGGAATTGAACTTGGTTTTCATGTATGCTAGGCAAGCATTCTACCACTAGGTCAAACACCTGGCCATTATATTGTTTCAAATAAACCTGATTTGTCTGCTTTAACAAAAAAAGAAAGAAAGAAAGAAAGAAAGAAAGAAAGAAAGAAAGAAAGAAAGAAAGAAAGAAAGAAAATCACAAAGGGAGATGATACCTTAATTTTAGTTACTTCCATACTTTCTCTCACAGTTCATTAGAAGACCACATCTGGGTTACTTGACTGATCAAGGTACAGAAATTCATAGATGCATACAGAGGGTAATGTATGTGCATAAAGAGAAAACTGAATACTCTCTAGATGTACAGAAGAAAAGATGAATTAATGTCAGAAGGCAATGGGAGTGCAACTTCTGTATCTTTGTCTACACTAACGACAAAAGATTTTACAGATATTTCAACAATTTGGAAGACATTTAGCATGGTACTGGCTGCTTTTTCAAAATATTACAAAATTAACATAAGCTTTATTTTTTAAGATATGTATAAATTTTTCTTTATGGATAATAAATTGACTTAAACCTTTAATTGTTGAACATTCAATTATTAGAATTGCTATTTCCACTATATAAACCACCTTCTTCATATTTTCCTTTTTCTTTTCTTATTCTTGACTTTCTTAGGCCCCTAAATTAATATTTGGAAAACTTATTTCAGGTGTGTTTGTACACTCCTGTAATCCCAGCTACTTGGAAGGCAAGGAAAAAGGAAGTAATGAAAACTAACAAAATTGGGGCTGGAAGTTTGGCCTGGTGGTAGAGTGCTTGCATAGCATGCACGAAGACCCGGGTTCGATTCCTCAGTACCACATACATAGAAAAAAAGCTGGAAGTGGCGCTGAGGCTCAAGTGGTAGAGTGCTAGCCTTGAACAAAATAGAGTCCAAGGACAGTGGTCAGACCCTGAGCTTAATCCCAGGACTGGCAAAAAAAGAAAACTAACAAAACATAGAATGTAGGTATATTCCATATCAGATAAGTCATACATAGAAGAAACAGTCCAAGGTAGACACCAGGCTAAAATCTAAGACCCTATCAGAAAGTAACTAAAGCAAGAAAGGACTAGGACTATGAATCAAATATTAGAAAGTCTGACTTGTAACTACAGCACGGAATTCAAACCCTTGTGACAAATTGAAAGAGAAAGAAAAGAGAGTAAGCAAGAATGGGAAAAAGTGTGAAAGAACAGTATCAAGCAAAGAACAGAAAATAATTGCAATAGGAGAAAAAAACATTTTAAAGTTTTTTTCTCATTTTTATTTTTTTTCAAAAATAAAACTTTTTATTGAGATAACAATCCGTGATCTCAATGATTTTAAAAAGTATGTACTCACAACTCCTGTATTTACACACACATACACACACGCACACACACACACACATACACACTACTCTGTATGTTTTATTTCAAAAGAATATTGTTATTACTTATGAAAAGATGCCACAATGAGTGAGCATTACATATTACTGAAGCAGCAATTATCTAAATAATTTCATTTTCTTCTGACAGCGTAGTTTATCAATCCATGTTTAAGGGGAACTATGCTATAGGTTTTTTTCTTTTTCTCATAAATACATTTAATTTTTTCCAATTCGTATATAAAGAAATGTCAACTCAATAGTCTTTTTTGTTGGTCAGAATGTTATCCTTAAAGAACAACATTTTGAAAAACCTGTACAACCATTCTTGAAATAGTTTTTCTATGCTGGGAGAATGATATTCATAATTATCTAAAAATACCAGATATTAATCAGGCACAGTCCTTCTCAGACCCATAGTATGAGTAAACCCAAATTGATTGCCAAATCATATCCTGTTTTACTAAACACATCTCTTTGTTATACATGGGTCATTTTATTTCAGGTGATGTTGGTAGTTATACAGATTAGTTTTATTTTTCAATGATTTTATTTACCTGGTGTGCTACTATCTACAGGGTTCCCAGCAAATATATTTATTCTAGAAACATAGTGTGTAATTGCATGATGACCAAGTGTTATTTTTTACATTTGAGAAACTAATTAAATATGCTACTTCTCTAAATTCTGAGTAATTAATGAAATGCATAAGAATTTGCAGCTGGAGATGGCTCAGAGTGAATTTCCCCCTATAGTATTGTCCACAGTAAGTGCTTGAAATAACCAAGAGACAGTCATTATTTTCCCTACTTAATAACTATTTTTACAAATGCAAGGGGAATTGAAAAATTAAATGGTTAACAAATAAAACAAAGAGAAATAAAAACTTTAAAATGACAATGAAATAAATTTTATTTTCCTTATTTGCTATTATATTTCCAATTGCGATTATTCATTGAAGACTGGCATTACCATATGCAAGGAATTGCACATTGGTACATAACTCAATGGGGTTAGAATTTACCATGTTGATAGAATTACATTAGAGAAGATCAAAAGAATATTTGCTATTTTAAATACATAGGTTTATTGAAATGTTCTATATCAAAATTGAGAGTGCTCAGAAATTGAGGTGTGGCTCAATTTCTAGAGCACTAGTCTTAAACAAGTGAAAGTGCAAGACCCTGAGTCCAAGCTCCAGTCTCCACAAAGAAATATGTTGTAAATTCTGAAAATTCTCTGAAGACACTGTCTGAAAAAAAAATCACTCTATTTGTGGAGATCGCTCACCTACTAGAACTCTAAATTCTAGCAGTGTGTAACTTTCTAGTATGTCCAACAGAATCCACTATTATTTCATATAATAGTATTCATACATCTTTAACTTTACTATTTACACGATGTCTATTTTCCACATCTAACTTTCTGCCAAGCTCACAAAGTCAGGATCCTAAACTACTGCATTGACTAATAATATCTATCCAAACAGAATTTTCTTCTGATTATTCTCATTAAAATGTTACTACATTGTACTATTCTAAGGAAAACCCTGTATCAGGTATTTCTGTCTGTCTGCTAGGATCTGGTTAGGGTTTGAGAGTGTTATACTATATCAATGTCCCGAACTTGCCCTAGCTCTTGTCTGTGTTAAGTGTTACAGTTTATTTCCACCCCAGAAAGCACTGAGATATGAAATATATATTTCTTTCAAATGACAGCTGCCAAATTTTCCTTTTTATAAAATAAGAACAACATAGCTAACCACACACACACACACACGCACACACACTTGAGTTGAAGAACATCAGAGTCCAACAAGAGTGAGTAGTTTTCTAAGTGATACAAGATGCCAAAGCATTTATGTTAATATTAATCTCTTAAAATAAAACCTTGACTCTGAAAATGTCATTGCTTTCTAAGGTTCAAGAAAGTTCAACAAAAAATGTAGATTCTCTTTAGAAATAAAAGGAATTATAAATTATCCCTGATTGAAGAACCTTTCTCTCTGCCTTGAAAATTGTCGAAGCTCCTCCCTTCATGGAACTACAGTTAACTTCCTGTCCTTCACTGGATGTGATGTTAATTATATAGCTGTCAGCCTACCTGCTCTATTTAGAAGGAGAGTTGTACATTTTTCCAACAACCCACCACTTAGTTCTCTTCCAATTTTTAAATAGTGCTGACTGGTACTTTTTAATTAAGACTTGACAGTAGAAATTTGCATTCCAAAAGCTCGGTGGATTCCATGGAATTAGATTGTCTAGTGTCCCACATGTACACCACAGATACATTTCCATACCACTTTTTGGGGTTTTTTTGCATGCAATTGTTTTCTGTTGCTGAGTTTTGGTAGCATATGTTCTACAGATTATAGGCAACTTGGTCTTTAAACTAAATTAGTAGTTAAATTCTAAGTTCATTCAATGTAGTGTAATTTGGGCGAGTAGGGAATTTGTGCAAAATTTAAAATACTGGTTCTATCCATTATTAATTTAGATTTCCTACAAGTGAAGAAAATATTTGTGGGTGCATGGACATTAATTTCACTGTATTTAATGCTACAGTTTTGGTATGTGTTAAGTGAGAAATACTACATAAGGTCCTAAATTTTGATTCACAAAAGAAAAGCTATGATTCCTGTCAATTTAATTTACTATAAAATTATTAGTTTTATATGCAATAAAAATGCCTATGTATATACATATATATGTATATGTATATTTATATGTATAGATCCAAGACAAAAGCTGAAGTGTGATTGCTTTCTAATTAGTTTAGCAAAAAATAAAATGCTATTATATCCCCCACATAAAAGCAGAATCATTGAAAACACTAAGAAAAAAGACTTTAAATAATGTTTAACAGTATTAAGATGAAAGACAGGCACTTGGTCATGCTTTAGTATTTCTGTTCTCAAGAGTGAATGGCTCAGTTTAACAATTTTGGATCTAGTGGTGATTGAACCATAAACCCAGGAGATACAAATCTAACAAAGTATTTGAGGAGCTGTGGATGCAGGTAATTACGAAGTAAAGAAAAATTCCAAGTCCCCATATTTGGGGAATTTTAAGAGGAACAATAGAACAGACAGATAGAGGAAAAAGAAACACGTGAGTGAGAATGAAGGAGAGAAAAATTTTAAGATATCGGCTCCTACAATTATGGAAGCTGTCAAGTAGAATATCAGCATAATGAACTCATGGTGTGAATTATGTATAAAAGTAGATTGCTTGTAAAATTCTGGCTAACTTGTAGGAGATTATATTACTATTATTATTATTATTATTATTGTTATTATTATTGTACAATTCAGACCCTCTACTTATTGAATGAGGCTCATTCACAGTATGTAAAATAATGTGGTTAATTCAAAGTCCATGCATTTAAATGTTAACATATACTAAAATAGTATTACAAAAAGTTCAGAATATAAGGTTACTTAGTAACCAGTCTTGATGGCTCAGCTCGTTTACACATAAAATTAAACAACCTGTCTCCAAAACTATTTTTCTTGTTGAGAAAGAATTTATCATGTCTGAACTTCTTACTTTTTAAGCATAAGAACATAGTTACACATTTCATATGGAGGCTGTGGGAGTAATTTAGTAATATATTGCTTGTATTGAATGTAGAAGTCTCTGGTTCAGTATCAGCATACACACACACACACACACACACACATACGGAAGTAAAAGTATGAATTATTCAAAATAGCTTTGAAATTGAAGAACCACTTGGGGATACTTATTCAATATGAGGGATAACTCATATCTAATAAAAATTGTTTCAAGATTAAGCATTTTAAGAAGTGTGTTATGTATGGAAAGTAGGTATTTAAATGAATCATAACAGATTTTATTAAGATACACAAATACAAATAATTGATTTTAAATAATGTATTAGAATTAACTACAACAAAGATAGGATAGCATTTTCAACAAATGTGTATTTTATGTGGAGGAGAAAAACAAGAAAAAATGAAAAGGAATGAAGAAATAAGAAAGATAAAACAAACCAAAACTACTAGAACTTAGGCTATTTTTAGTTGTATATTTTTAGTTTCCGTACTAAAGTGTAGGAGCTTGTGCTTTCAAGGCAAGTTCTCTACCATTTGAGCCATTCCAGACCCTTTTGATTTTAGTTACTTAGTGATGGCAAACAAACATTTGGAAAGTAACTTTCCTTTAAAAATCTGCCACTACGCATACTAAATCCACTAGCACAATGATGTTCATTGCAGCACTATTTACCATAGCAAAGATATGGAACCAACCTAGATGTCCCTCAGTTGATGAGTAGATCAACAAGATGTGATATTTATACACAATGGAATTCTATGCTGCTGTCAGAAAGAACAACATCTCCCCATTTGTAAGGAAATGGAAAGACTAAGGAAAAAATCATATTAAGTAAGCCAGACTCAAAGGAAGATAGACTCAATGGTTTCCCTCATTTGTTATAATCAGTAGAAACCTTGGGCTTTCCTAGCAGAGATTTGCAATAGAGCAAAACCTAGATAAATAAGGCCATACAGTGTGACTCTAAATGTAAGGACCTCCCAGATATAGAAACAAAAGCCATATAATGAGTGATTATGTCCTTGATGTACTATGTTATCTCATCTTTTTTTGCCATCCCTTGGTTATCTCAGGTTGTTACAATATTTCACTTTGTTATCTGATATATTGGATAAATGCGTATTTGGTTATTTGAAATTGGATAGGGAAGGGGGGAAAACAAGATGAGGGGTGGGAGTCAGGGGAAGGGAAATGGGGACCAAGACATGAGAAAGGGTAGCAATGTTTGTGAAGTAATGCACCTTCTATCTGGTGAATATAATGTAACACTTCTATTAATTACAATAAAAATATATAAAAAAATCTGCCACTACATTGTATTAAAATATATTAAATTGAAGAATAATAAACTTGACAGTTTGAAATGCTATGAAGATTTGTATAGCTGGTGTCATTACAAAATTCTAAAGATACTTAGGAGAACCATTTACATTGTTAATAATGCTAATCTTTAGTGTATGATCAGAAATTTTACCTTAGTTCTCCATGAAAAACCACGGGCACATGGTTGCTTTTTGTAGCTTTACACATAGTCATTCAAAATCAGAAATATGCTTTCCCCTGAATGAGTAAAAGGATGTATATAGGCATATGAAATCTGCACCATAAATTGAATTTCTGATGCATATAAAACATACACGCACTGTTACCAGTAAAAGAAAATGGACAGACTCAAAGGACTATATACTGTTTGCCTCCATTTTTTAATGATAGCTATTAAACCTAACTTTATAGAAAATATACCTGGACATGTGCTGGTTGCTCATGACTGTAATTAATCTTTTTGGGAAGCTGAGATCTGAGAATCAAGGCTCAAAGCCAGCCCAAAAAGGAAATGTGATCTCCAGTTTAGCACCAGAAGGCCAAAAGTGGAACTGTGCTCAATTGGTGGAGCTCTAGTCTTGAGCATAAAACCTCAGGGACATTGCAAATCTCTGCTAGTAGAGCCCAAGGTTTCTACTGATTATGACGAATGAGGGAAACCATTGAGCCTAAGTTCCTTTGAGTCTGGCTTACTTCACTTAATATGATTTTTTCTAAGTCTTTCCATTTCCTAACAAATGGGGCAATGTCATTCTTTCTGACAGCAGCATAGAATTCCATTGTGTACAAATACCACAACTTGTTGATCCACTCATCAACTGAGGGACATCTAGGTTGGTTCCATATCTTTGCTATGGTGAATAGTGCTGCAATGAACATTGCTGTGCTAGTGGATTTAGTATGTCCTTGTTTCTGGGTGGTTGGGTAAATGCCAAGTAGTGGAATTGCTGGGTCATAGGGGAGTTCTATGTTTAGCCTTTTGAGGCACTGCCACACTGCTTTCCATAGTGGTTGAACGAGTTTGCACTCCCACCAACAGTGTAGTAGTGATCCCTCCTGGCCACATCCCCTCCAGCATCTGTTGTTATTCATTTTCTTGATCCTGGCCATTCTAACTGGAGTGAGGTGGAATCTTAGAGTTGTTTTGATTTGCATTTCTTTTATGACCAGAGATGTTGAGCATTTCTTCATGTGTCTATAGGCCATTTTTTTTTCTTCTTCAGAGAAGACTCTCTTTAAGTCTTTGGCCCATTTTTTAATGGGATGGTTGTTACTTTGGAGGTTAGTTTTGGAGTGATTCAATTTTTTTGAGTTGTTGATATATTTTAGATATGAGGCCTTTGTCCGTTGTTTGGTTGGTGAAGATCTTCTCCCACTCTGTAGGCTTCCTGATTAGTTTAGTAGCTATGTCCTTTGCCATGCAAAAGCTCTGCAGTTTAATGCAGTCCCACTTATCCAGCCTTTCTCTGATTTGTTGTGATTCTTGGTCCTTATTAAGAAAGTTTCGACCTGTGCCAAGGAGGCCTAGTGTATCTCCTATTCCTTCCTGTAGAGTTTTCAGTGTGTCAGCTTTTACCTCCAGGTCTTTGATCCATTTGGAGTTAACTCTTGTGCAAGGTGACAAAGAAGGATCCAGCTTTAGTTTTCTGCAGGTGCTTAACCAGTTCTGCCAGCACAACTTGTTGAAGAGGCTGTCTTTCTTCCATTCTATTTTTTTGGCTCCCTTGTCAAAGATTAGGTGGCCATAGGTCGGTGGTTTAATATCTGGGTCCTCAGTTCTATTCCATTGGTCTTCAGGCCTGTTCCTGTGCCAGTACCAAGCTGTTTTGAGAATTATAGCTCTGTAATAGAGTCTAAAGTTTGGAATTGAAATTCCTCCAGCGCTGTTCTTTCTGCTAAGAAGTGTTTTTGCTATACGGGGTCTTTTATTATTCCATATGAAATTTTGGATTGCCTCTTCTATTTCTTTAAAGAATGACATTGGTATGTTGATGGGTATTGCATTGAATTTGTAGATAGCTCTTGGCAAGATTGTCATTTTCACAATGTTGATTCTTCCAATCCAGGAGCATGGGAGCAAAATCTTGATACATAAGGACATATAATGTGAAGCTAATTGAAAGGACCTCCAGGATAGTGAAACAAAAGCCATATAATGAATGATTGTTGTCCTTAATGTACTATGTTGTCTCTCATCTCCTTTGCTGTCCCTTGGTTATCTCATATTGGTATAGTAGCTCACTTTCTTATCTGATATATTGAATTTATTTGTATTTGGATATTTGAAATTTGATAGGGAAGGGGGGAAAACCAAGACGGGTGGGGGGGGAGGGAAACGGGTACCAAGACATGTGAAAGGGTATCAATGTATTTGAATTAATGTACCTTCTATCTGGCAAATATCATGTAACCCTTTTACTAATTACAATAAAAAAAAAAAGCTCAGGGACAGTGACCAGACCCTGAACAAACCCAAAGACTTGTGCTTTTTTCCATTCCTGACATAGTCCTTAATTTATTCTAAAAAATATTTTTAATTTTTAAATTAATCTCTAATATTCATGACTCAAATTCTTGGCCTCTGAATTTAGAAAAAGGTAATGTGATTTTTGAAAAGGTCAACATGTACAGGAAAAACCATACTCCTCCATCTGTAACTTGCCTGCAAGTAAAAATAACATCCATTTCCCTGGACAGAACCAACATAAACCATTAATTAACATGACTAACAATCATACACATTTCTCTGTTGGCAAGAAAATGCAAAAAGAAAAATTAGGGGAGGGATGGTTTGGGAGTAATGAGGGCAAATGGTAAAAGGAATCAGATTAACCAAAGTTCATTGTACTTGTAAATTGATTTGTTGAATGGCAACCCCTTTGTACAACTACGTAAGGTAATAAAACCTAATTGTAAAATAATAAAATATGGATTGAAGATAGTACAATGAATAAAAAATATAATAAATGATCAAATATAATTTAAAATATACTTAAGATAAAATAACATATAGTTTAAATATAATATGCTAGAAGTCAAATACAAAAGGTGCTTGTCCTTCATTGATCTCTATTTTCTAATTTCTTATTTTCAAATTTGGTTTGTTGCAAATTTGCAAAATTAGACTATAGAAAAGACACAATACTGACATTTTTTTTTTTTGCCAGGGCTTAAGCTCAGGGCCTGAGCACTGTCTTTGGGCTTTCTGAAGGCTAGAGCTCTATCACTTGAGCCTCAGCAGCACTTCTGGCTTTTTTCTATGTATGTGGTACCCAGGAATCAAAGCCTGGTCTTCAGGTATGCTAGGCAAGCACTCTACCTCTAGGCAAAACTCCCGGCCCCTGACATATTTTTTAACTACAAAATAGTTATTAAATTTTACTATATATCTAAAAGTACATTTCCTAAGATTCATAATTGAGAAATTTCCTATTGCTGTTGAAATGTGTGTTGGAATGTGAAGAGTTCTTAGTTTTTAATCGTGTGTGTGTATGTGTGTGTGTGTGTGTGTGAGAGAGAGAGAGAGAGAGAGAGGGAGACAGAGAGAGACAGAGACAGAGAGAGAGACAGAGAGAGAGACAGAGAGAGAGACAGAGAGAGAGAGAGGCAGACAGATAGAGGCAGAGACAGACAGATGAAGAGAGAGAGAATCTGAGAGAGGGATTTGAACTCAAAACCTGTACTTGCTCACTTACCATTTCCATCTGAGCCATATTTCTAGGACTGTTCATTATTTTGGATATGAAGGATCACCAAATACTGCTCATGCTGGCTTCTGAAAGACATGATGGAAATCTCAAACTATTTGAGTAATAAGGATTAAAGGGGTGATTCATTATTTCATGAGCCCCCAATAATTCAAGGAGTGCCATATCAAGATAGCATATTATTATGGTTATTTATTGTGTAAATTTTTTTCTGTATGCCATACTTGTACTTTTCTTCAGAGGTAACATAGAGAATTTTTGTAAATATCTTTTATTCATTTCATATGTTATCAAATCTAAGACCCAGAAATGAATCTACAGACTAATAACCAACAAAACTTTGATAAGGAAACCAGAAACAGGATGGAAGAGAGACAGCTTCTTCAACAAATGGTGCTGGTAGAATTGGCTATATATGCTTAGAAAATGGCAATTAGGTCCTTATATATCAACCTGCACTAGGATCAGTTCCAAATGGAACAAGGAACTCAACATAAGACCAAGTACCCTAATTTTTTTTCCAGTCCTGTGGCTTGAACTCAGGGTCTGCACAGGCCATATCCTAAAGTTTTCCTAAGGCTAGTGCTCTACTGCTTGAGCCACAGAATCATTTCTGGCTTTTTTCTGTGTATGTGGTGCTGAGGAATCAAACCCTGGGTTTATGTGCTTGCTAGGCAAGCATTCTCTCACTAGGTCATACTCATGTTCATAGGTCATGTTCAAAAAGAGAACACTACTACACTGTTAGTGGAACATAAAGTGACTCAACCACTCGGAAAGCAATATGGAAGGAATAGGAGAAACACTAGGCCTACTTGGCACAGGCCAGAATCTCCTAAGATCTAGAAATACAACAAATCAAAGATAAGATGGATAAATATGATTGCACTAAACTGAAGCATTTCTACATGGTATAGGGCATAGCTAGCAGGATAAATAGAAAGTCCAGATAATGGGAGATTATCATTATTAGTTGTACATCAGAGAAAGGTCTAATAACTAAATTATACTTAGAGCACAAAAAATTAATCCGCCTCCAAAAAAAAATCCTCAGAAAACAACAGCCACATCAGCTAGTGGCTAAAGAGAAACTTCTCCAAAGAAGAAATAAGGATGGCCAATAAACATGGAGAAATGTTCAACATGTCTGACCATAAAAGAATTGTAAATGAAAACAGCTTTCAGATTTCACTTCACCTCACTGAGAATGGCCATTATTAAGAAAACTAACAATAACAGATGCTGGAGGAGATGTGGCAAAAAGAGAACATTACTACACTGTTAGTGGAATGTAAACCACTCAACTACTCTGGAAAGCAATATGGAAGTTCCCCGAAAGACTTAAAATAGAGCTCCCACTCCTGGGCGTTTACTCAAATGATCACAAACAAGGCATACTAATGCCACCAGTACAACCATGTTTGTTGCAGCATTGTTTAGCTTAAGATATAGAATCAACCTAGATATCGCTCAGTGGATGTTAAGATATAGAATCAACCTAGATATCCTTCAATGAATGAATGGATCAAGAAAATGTGGTACACCTACAGAATAGGATAGAAGACTTTCATCAGAAAGAATGATATTGTTCCATTTGTAAGGAAGTGAAAGACTTAGAAAAAAATTCTATTAATCATTGTCAACCAGACTCAAAGAAACATTAGGATTCAGGGTTTCCCTCATTTGTAATAAGTAGAATATGTTAACAAATCTTCACGTAACAACAATGGATAGTAAAAAATATATTTATACTTGGGCATGATTAATTAAACAGCACTCTAAGCATTCCCAAAGTTAATTCAAAGGAGGATACTTTTAGGAGAGAGATACTTTTAGGAGAGAATAGATATGTGCACATGGCCATACAAAATGATGCTCATGGAAATAAACTCCTGAAATGGAAACAACAGGACTTAAATTGTTCTCTTTGTAGTTATTTCTGTTTTTCTTTCTGTCGTTTGGTTTATTTCTTGTTGTTGCTGGGTATTTTTCCTGTACACTTTTTCTTATATATAAATTTATCTAAGTTTGAAAAATGGAAGGGGAACCACAGAGTCAGTGGGAGAAAGTATGAACGAAATTGAAAAGAAATACTCACTAGGAACTACATTGGAAATGAACTTTATAACTGGGAGAAAACTGCTGTTCCAAATGAAATTTACTCATTGCCTTACTTATGTAACTGTAACCTATCTGTACATCACCTTTACAATTTAAATTAAAAAGCAAATATTATCAATTATATATTTTTACTCTACACTCCTATGTATATTCCATATTGCACATTATTTTACTGAATATGAAACTTATTCACTGCCTTGGAAGAAGTTTAGATAAAGAATACTTTCACAGTTTTCTTAGAATAGTTCTGTGATATGATATACTTTCTGAACTCCAGTCACAAGCTATCTTTAATAGAACTAAGTCTTTACTCTCTGGGGCATGAGACAATGTCCTGACCTTTTACTGTCTCATCTGATAAATTCAGAACCATGTGTACCAAATTGTTATATTGAGCACAACTGTGTTTTCAGACTTTCTAAATCCCTGGATTATTTTTAAAGAATCAGTAAGGTTAAAACTCAAAATCTTTGAGATGGTCCTTTGAGGAATAAATCCTAAATACCTTTAGTGCCTCAGACAATAAAATCCTTTATACTATCTGGGCTCACTAGAAATAGAGTCATCATCATAAAATAAAAAAGCCTCTGAGGTCAGAAGACACTGTGTGCAAGCAAGGCTGTGAATGGCTAGGTCACAAAGGTGTCACTCTTTTTTAAAAAACTGTTTCAGTGCCCCAGATGCAGGCTTTGCTTCCTCATCTGTATCACCCCACGCTATTCAGACTGCCAGTGGTTAAACGTGAATATTTGTTCTGCACAGTCTGGCCATTAGGAGACAGGCACACAGAGTTCTCTGAATATAGAGAATGAAACATCGAAACAAAGGCTAGTAAAGACTTGGACAATCTAAGCTTTTTCAAGATAGTGCTCATAGTTCAAATCTCCTTGGGTGTGGGAGGACAAGGCACAAGGCAGAAACTTGGGCTTGGATTCTAAACAGAAAGGGATGAAATGTGAGTGAAAAGAGAAACATATTTTTCGCAAAAATTATAAACCATAAAATGAAAATGGCATACTTATACTTACATTTATTATACTATATTTCTACTTATGTGATACTTATATTTACATGTATAAATATAATAGACAAAAGCCTGTTTTATTTAGTAATTCTATTTGGTAACTCAGGCGATTCAATGGAAGGATAAGATTAGATGCCTGCTAGAGTCTGCCCAGCAGAGCTCTCACAGAGTCTGGCTCTTCAGTGCTACTAAGGAATTTTTGCAATAAAAATGGATGAATGGAGACAGGAATTAATTAAAATGGTTGCCTTTCATTGGCAATATAGGGCCAATTTTCTAATCCTTATGACCTTACTGGATGGGTATTAGTATATTACAGTGGAGACTGATACCTGGAAAAGCTTTTTCAAGTTCTTCTTTACTTAGAGGCAGAACTGAAGCAAATCTCTCACTGACTTGTTCTAGGAACTGAAACTTATAGGTGAAGGACTGACAAAACTGACCGTTAAGATTATTTTAAAGTTGTAAAGGAGATACTAGATACTGTGCTCAGTAACATTTTACACAGTTTCTCCTTTAATTCTCAAAAAAAATCCCACAATTTTTCTTGGCTAGTTAAGTAAGACATGAAATGGCTCTCTCAGAATGGCTTTCCATTAAGAATGCATCCCAACTGTAAAATTGAGATAAACAGAAAGTCTCCCTTCCCTACTCTGTCCCTTTGCAATTAAATACCATATATTCCAAAATGTGACAATCAACAGTGTTCAAAGTTTTGATGAAATCTGCACTTGGAATTGCCTTTATATATCAAAAGGACAACCTTTTTTTTTATAACTTTGTTTCACATGGTTAGTAATACATGATTTCTTAATCAGGATGAATGAATATGTTGATTTGATCTATTGGCTGTGAATAAGAGTAGTCTAGTTTATTTTATTATTGTTGTAAATGTGATGTACAGAGGGATTAGAGTTACATAAGTAAGGAAATGAGTACGATTCCTGTTAAAACAGGAATCTCCCTCTTTTTCTCCCACTCTCCATCCCCCCACTAACTTCTCCTGAAGTTGTAAAGCTCATTTCTAACATGGAAATGTTGCATTGGTTCTCCCTTTGCCCTTTCTCACACCATTTGTTATTCTCCATCCCATCTCCGAATCAGATAAACCCACAAAGGGTACCAAAATCAAAAACAGAGACAACAGAGGGTAAACTAAAGAAAAATGAAATAAAAAAATAAATAACTGCATACAGTACATTAAGAGAAAATAAAACCTCTTCTTTCTATACTTTGTTGTTTATTTTGATTAGTATATTTTGTAAGGTTATATGTACATATCTATTTAAGTACTGTGATCCTCTGATGGAACTATCCTAGACCTATATACTAATCATTGCAAATGAAAAGCCATGTTTCTTTGAATCAGGCTTACTTCACTTACTATGGTTTTTCCAATTCTCCATTTCTTTAGGAATGGGGTGATGTCATTTTTCTGGTGGAAGCACAGAATTCTTTTGTGTATCTCTGGAAAGCAGTATGGGCCCAGAGTTCAAGCCCTATGATGGGAAAAAAGATAATGATACTATTATTCTATATTCCAGTTTGTCTTCTCAGCTAATTAAGGGAGTATAAGCTAACTAATGTATTGTATGGGTACACATTTGCCAAAAGTTGGTTACATATTCAAGTTTAATAACTATTTGGATGAATGAAGTACCTGGAGTTATACTTTATTTCCATATTTCCCTATGCTAATTTGGGGCTGAAGAATGGCAGTAGACTCTATTCTACCCACTAAGGAAAAGGGCCCCGGAGAATCTGAAAACGCTTGACAACTATGAGCCCTCACAATTCTTTGCCTTGCCTGACTCCCCCATACAATTTAGCTGTGATTTCACCTCTCTATTACCCACTCCCTCAATAAATGCCCTTCCACTGAAAGAAGCCTGCTTTTTCCATTATATACATATTTTTTCATGCCTGAAAATGAGCAGACTGAAATCTCAGTTTTGACTTCCCATTTCTTCCTCTACTAAGACCCTTTCCAACTTATAATTGAATCCTCTGTTCTTGGAAGCTTATACTGACAGTAGTTTTATGACCCAAGATTTTTCAATTTCTCATCCTAAGCCAACCTCATCTCAAGTTCCTGAATTTATGGGCATAGGAAATGACATATGGGATTAAAGTCTTGAGAGATTTCCAAAAGTGACCTGCCTTTGCCCAGTAGCCAAGGTTTTCCCAGGAAAGAAAATGTGGATAAAATCTGTTATAGAGAGTGGTTGACTAACTTGCATACTTAACAGGTCTTTCCTGTCCCTCATCCCTCACTCTCTTTCCTTGACCTTTTGAATCACTTCTAATGGTAGGAATAAAGAAACTGTAAAGTGCTCATTCAAAAGTAAATGTGACCAATATTAAAATAAAGCAAAGCTGTTTGGATTGCCAAATTGACTAAGTTGCTACCTGTTCTGAATGCTTTCTGAGTTCTGTTGTAGTTTATTGTTTGACATTACCTTTCTCCAACTCTGCACTTCTTTAGCTTCCTCTCTCAAATTGTTTCCTGGCAAAAGGCAACTTCATTATGCTTATTCATTTCCTTCTATTGGTTTTATTCTGGAAATACTAATGACATCTTTCCTTTCTACAGCAAATAAACTTCATTTGGCCCGTTTCTCATGATCTGTGAAATGTAGCTTTTCTAAATATAGTCACAACTCTGTCCTGGAATCCAGCCATTTGTCATGATTGATGTCAAGAGAGCTTTACTCTGAAAAGGTGTCTGACTGGTAACACAATGACAAACAGCAATACACACGGATACATAATCTAACAATTAGAAAGTATTTTATATCAGTATTTTAAATTATATAGACTACTTTAAGCATTTACACATATAGTTTTAGGTTGGATATTCAAATACAGAGATTTCTGAATCAGTCTACTCAGGGATATAAAAAGATTATTGGGGCCCAAAGCATGGTCTAGTGATAGAGTATGCTTGCCTAGCATGCATGAAATTCTGATTTCAATTCCTCAGTACCACATACAGAGAAAAAGCCAGAAGTGGCACTGTGGCTCAAGTGGCAGAATGCCAGTCCTGAACAAAAAGTGTACAAGGATAGCTCACAGCCCCTGAGTTCAAGCCCCAGGAATGGCACCAAAAAAAAACACCATCTCTAATTATTGTAGTTCTTGGAGGCACTAAAATATTTATCTATTTCTTTAAGAATTTTCCTTTTTTGATAAATATAGAATGTCATGTTTAATTTATTTCTATTTGATGATAAAAGTTTTAATTTGTGCTAACATTTCCTCAACTACTTTTTAAACTAGATTTTTTTCTCTACCTCTGCATTACTATACTTAACCCCAATTCATGAATTCCTTCACTTTGAGCTTAGAAAATTAGAATGCTAGAATTAAGTTTGAACAATTGTATACATGGACTGGACACATACACATACAGACATTGATACATGGATAGGCAGAAACACACACACACAGACACACACACACACACACTATATATATATATATATATATATCTTGAATATTGAAAAATAAGTCTTTTTATGACTAAATAATGTTTTTAAAATTTTATGGTAAAGCTGATGTCCAGAGGGTTTACAATTACATGTCAGATATTGAGTATATTTCTTTTGGAACAATGTCACCCTTCCTTCATTTTCTCCCAGTTTTTTCCTCACTTCCACCCCCAAGTTGTATAGTTCATTTCCAACTTCGTGTCTAGTGAATATCACTTGTGAATTAGCTCACCATTTGTTCTACCATGTCTGTGCTTCTTTTCCCCTCCACAAATCAAATAAACTTACATACAAGACAAAAGGTACAGATTTCATAAACAGTGAGAAAAGAAGAAAAACAGAAAAAGAAATACACACAGACGAGATCGGGCGCGTTCAGGGTGGTATGGCCGTAGACAAGAAATACACACAGTAAAATAAAGAGAGACTTCTCAGATGAGGTAAGAGTGGTCAATAGACACATGAAGAGGTATTCAATGGAATTACATCAGATGTCAGAAAGAATAATGCAATTCATTCATTCTCTTCCTTTCTTTTCCTTTTTTTCTTTTGCCTTTTCTTTTTTTCATTTTCTTTCTTTCCTTTTTTTTCCATGGGCTTGAAATCAAGGCCTGGGCACTGTCTCTGAGCTATTTCAATGCTAGCACTCTATTACTTGAGCCCCACATCACTTTTGGCTTTTTCTGTGTATATGGTAACCAAGAAATCAAAACCAGGACTTCATTCATACTAGGCAAACACTCTAACACTAGGCCACACTTCTGGTCCTACACTGCCCCATTTTTAAGGGAATAGAAATATTTGAAAAAAAATTATATCAAATGGAGTAAGTCAAACCCAAAGAAACATAGGGTGCATGGTTTCCCTTATTTATAATAATCACAATGTGCCCATAAATCTACAAGTAGGTACTGGGAGTATGACTTAAGGGTAGAAAGCTTGTCTAGCATGAACTAAGCCCAGGGTTTGATTCTTCAAAAAGACATTCATAGCTGGGTGCTGATGGCTAATACCTGTAATCTTAGCTAGTCAGGAGGCTGAAATCAGTTCAAACCAGCCAGGGCATGTAAGTGCATGAGACGCTTATCTCCAATTAATCACCAGAAAACCAGAAGTGGGGCTGAAGCTCAAGGGGTAGGGCAATAGTCTTGACCTGAAGAGTTTAGAGATAACACCCAGGCCCAGAGTTCAAACCACATGACCAACAAAACAAACACAAAAAAGGTTTATTGCTTAAAAATGTAAACAAAATTTCTTGTATTAGATCCTATAAGCTCTAAGCCATCTGGGAAACAAATGCAGTACAAACCTGAGATGTGTTCTCCCCTAGCACCCTGTGTGCTAATGCTTGGTTTAATACTCAGAACCCCAAAACAAAACACAAGCACACGTTAAAAAATAAAAACAACATAACATCTTATGTTAAAAATCCTGAAATATGAACTGAAAACTAAAGATGAAATACAGAATCCAGCTTTTTTAGGAGAATCACAGGACATGTCACAGAAAATTAATCTAATATTTTAGTTCTAATTTCTAATCACCAATTGCAACTCTTATCAATAAACAATAGGATCAAAATAACCTGAATCTACTCTTTTATAATTTCCTTCTCTCATATTCCAGAAGTATGAGAGGAAATAGAAAATGTATATATAAATAAGCAAAACATATTTGAATTATATTTTATCACAGATGAACATAGATGAGAGATTTTTGACTGCACTAGACTTTAAATGTCTGAAATGATACCATTTTTCTAGCTTACAGAGTTCTAAAATGTTTGGATCTGCTTTACAAGCTATCAATGAATGGAAAAACATGATTTGACATGATTATTTAAAGCCAGTAGTGGGAGAAAAGTACAACTTAGCCTCTATGTTGAGCCAAGACTTGGATATTCAGCAAACATGAAGACTTACTTCTGTATATTTTTCTTTAATATTTAATTCTCAGCGCATAACCAGTTCTCATAATGATGGTGTTGAACAACATCATTAACTAATATTGAGCTGATGAATATTTGCTTACATTTCAATATATAAGTAAATACCTCTCGTGAAATCTATTAGAAAATTAGTGTGAAATCTAGTCTTCTACGATTTTTGAGATTTCACACATATGTCTCCAATCATGACCAAGCAGTAGCACAACTTAGCCTGTGGTGGAATTAAGAGTTCATATTGGTAAATTCCTCATCTACCATATTGAGACACAATCTGGGCTCACTCATAGAAATTGTCAATTGAAATAGGTTATAAGTTTACTTATGTATTGCTCTATGGCTTACCAAACATTGATTTAAGAGCTAAAAGTAACACCAACTCATCAATATTTATACATCTATATATTTGTAAAGATTCACCATGAGTGTTCTTCTGTTGTTTCCATTCTAAATCTGATGTGGAATCTGAGACTGAAATTCCTTCGTTTTTTTCTTTTCCATATATTTTTATTGTAATTAATAGAAGGGTTACATTATATTCACCAGACAGAAGGTGCATTACTTCACAAACATTGATACTCTTTCTCATATCTTGGTCCCCATTTCCTTCCCCCCACTCCGCCCCTCATCTTGTGTCCCCCTTCCCTATCCAATTTCAAATAACCAAATGTGCATATATACAATATATCAGATAACAAGGTGAAATACTGTAACAATATAGAAACAAAAGCCATATAATGAGTGATTGTTGTCCTTCAGGTTTCTTTACTTACCTCAAATAGAGTTGGGCTTCTTTGAAAGGAAGGTGAGTTTCAGAGAGGGTAAACCTTAATTTCCAAGTGTTTATTAAGAACTTGATAATATTCCACAGGACCAAAAAAGGCATACACAAAAGCCCAGAAATAATTTAAGAAGGGATAGGAACATAAGGAGATATGTTCATTAGAAATTTAGCAAAGTTGCATTTCTTTGCTATCTAGATGAATGTGCTCATGATTATCACCTTGCCACAATACAATAATGGCTCAATAATTATATGGTATTTTTCTTATCTGGACTTGAAAATCAATTGAGAAACACAGAAAATCACTTCCTTTGGAGGACCATTTATTTCTACATTTTTTTCTTACCTAGACATTACCATGTGATTCCAGTATCATTTGTCCATAGTTTTCTATAAATTACAATTTAGTCCTATATTTCTCGATTTCCATTCTCCACACTTCTGATAAAGATACTTAATTCACCTTTATATCTCCTATATTACTCCACATTAAGCATGCAAGCATATTTATATACTCATGTGAACGTATTCACACTACTTGATATTCAAGAATAGTATTTATATAATATTTATCCTAGAATCTCTACATTCCTTGAACAAATGATTGAGAGTTCTTTCCCAGTCCTGGGCACTGTCCTTGAACACTTTTGGTCAAATCTAGCTCTCTATGACTTGAGCCACAGCAACACTTCTGTTGTTTCTGTGTATGTGATACTGAAAAAACAAACTCAGGACTTTCTGCATGCTAGGTAAGCTCTCTAACATTAGGCTACATTCCCAGCTCCTGTAGTATTCTTAATCTGCAAAGGAACTACAGATTTCCAAACTAACACAAGATACAATGAAAGTTATTTCTGTGATTAATCGAAACGGTGCTTTCTGAAATGAATGTACTGCTTTACATTGTTATAATGCTACAACTGTACACACACACACACAAATGACAATCACTTAGAAAGACCATCTACATGAAATCATGAACAAAGAATGCTTTTCACAAAAATCCAGACCAGATATATTTCAATACATTTGAAGTTTATAAAATGAAGAAATAAGAAAGAATCTTGGAAAGGAAAGATGAAGCAGTAACTTATCATTTTTAATGGTAAATTCACTAATGAAAATAATGTACAGAACAACTTTTAAACTATAGATAAAACTTTCAATTTCTTGAATGGGCCTCATAAGGGATTATATGAACTTTTCTCTGATTGTATTTAGCTTTAAGATTTTAAATTATAGAAATGAGGTTTTTTTCCATTTTCTCTTGAACTGATATTCTTAGTATATTAGTCATTCTATATATTCATGTTTGAATCAATTACTTTCTCATATCAGAGATCATATAATATATTTTCTAAAATAACAACTATATTAAGAAGACACCTGATACAGTCCATGTAGATACCATCACAATTATTATTGAAGTATTTATATTCAAGAGTTGAATTGGCCATACAACACTGTGTTAGTGAAATATTTTCCCTAATCTACAGAGGTACAGGTATAAAATCCACCTTTGTAAGTGGAGAATCTGTCAGCCAAGGTTGCACTATTTCCTCTAGAAAGTACAATTCCAAATGTGCTCCTGGCATATATTAGAAACTCAGCAAAATGAATTGAAATTTTTTTTATTTTTTGCCAGTCCTGGGCTTGGGCTCAGGGCTTGAGCACTGTCCTTGGACTTTCTCAAGGCTAGCACTCTACCACTTGAGCCTCAGCACCACTTCCGGCTTTTTCTAAGTATGTGGTACCGAGGAATCGAACCTGGGTCTTTGTACATGCTAGGCAAGCACTCTACTACTAGGCCAAACTCCCGGCCCTGAATTGAATTTTTAAATTGTTGAATACATTTTCAATATTCCAGAACAATCAGTTTAATGCCAGGAAATAAACAGAAGATCTACATAATCCATGGATTAGTTATAGTCTCTGTACTGCACAGCCAATTTCAGTATTTTCAGTATTTGACCTTACTTCCTTTGTAGAATACGATGTTGCAAAGGCCAGAAAGAAAGTCTAATAATGGCACTATTTTCTCTTCCTTCAGAGATATTTCATGAATATCCACTGAATAATTCAGTGTTCATAGGATAGAATCCTTGCCTCTGTTATAATTATGCTGGTGGTATAAATATTCAATATTACAATTTTTGTTAAAATTGTTAAGGTAGAGGCTATGCTATTTTGTTATAGAACTCATTAAATTTCTCTACTTCTCAGGAATGAAAAATCCTTCTAAGGAACCTTGCCAAACTTAAATATATTAGTGACAAATAAAAAAAATTTTCCACAAAGGCCTGTTAATCTACCTGCCAGAGTTGAGCCATGACTACAGAAAGTCATTAATTATCTTCTCTCTGTTCCATAGGACTTTATTTTATTTTACTATCTATTTTATTTTACTTTATTCTATTCTATAATTGGCATAAAGTCATTTTAGCTTATCTTATCCTTTATCACCCAACATACGTTAATTTGAGATTTGAACATTTATTATTGTTTTTAAGAAACTGAAGGGTTGAATTCAACATGTACAATGCACCTTGATCAATGTCACACTTCTATTATTGTCCACCATCTGCAGGACATTTCAATTCTTTTTTTTCTCGTAATTAATAGAAGGGTTAGAGTTATATTCACCAGATTGAAAGTTCATTACTTCACAAACATTGATAACCCTTCTCATGTTTTTGTCCCAATTTCTCTCCCCACACCCTCCTCATCTTGTTTTCCCTAAACACCAAAGTACATTGCTATTAATTCAAAACACATGCTGAAGTTCAACATAGAACCTTTCTCATCTTCTAGGTCTTCTCATCATGCCCACACTACTTTTTTTTAGAGTTTTCTGGGTAAGTGAGCCTCTGAAACTGACTTCACTTTCGTTTGATTAAAAGTGTCTAGTTTTACACAATACTACATGCATGTTCTTTTTTTCATATACTTTATTGAAATTAATGAATTTCATTAATGAAATTAATGAAATTAATTCACCAGATAGACTGTGCATTACTTCACATACATTGATACCCTTTCTCATGTCTTGGTCCTCATTTCCCTCCCCCTACCCCAGCCCCTCATCTTGTTTTCCTCCCTTTATATATGTGTTCTTACCATCATCCCTGCTTCTCAGATCTCCTCATTGAAATCCTTTTTAACATCAATATTTGCCCTAAAAGAGCAAACAAAGTGGTATACATGTGAAATATATTTCATATCTCTCTATATAAATGTCTGATTAAAGAATATAAGTGATCAGAAATTTTTAAAGAATGGAAAAATAGGAGAAGACTTTATCTCTGTAACTGACACTAGTAAGAATGGTATAAAATAATTATTTTTTTCATATTTTATTTATTTTTAATTTATTTTTTATTGTGATTAATAGAAGGGTTACATTATATTCACCAGATAAAAGGTGCATAACTTCACAAACATTGATACTTACAGGCTATTTCTCTTCTACTCTGACCTTCCATATTATGCCTCTGCAGACCTGGTGAAACTGGAATCAACACGGCAGACGTGACATCATCTTGGCATTCTTTCTGCATGTATATGTACAGAGCTCTAGTAGGAAAGTGGATGATTAATGAATTTGGCCACCTGACAGGTTAAGATTAATTACACAAAATGCAAATCTGTTTGTTACCAGGCAAACAGAGTTTCTCAGGCAATGACTTACTTTCTGTCAGGCACAGGAAACTCCCTATTGTCTTAGACCTATTTTAATAGATGTTAAATAAAGGAGGAATAATCTACTGTGTTAAATCAAAGGGAGGAACTGGTCAGAAATACTATTCAAACACTGTGTTGTCTATACAACCAACTTTTTCTAACCCATATGTTGTTACTTTTTATTTTTTGACTATCATCTGTTTTTATAGTAGGTCATTATTTTTCATTTTTACAATTACAAGATCATGGTTCTGTAACAAGCTCTCTCCCTAGTTCACCATTGTTGCTATTTTGTAAACTTCAATAACGTAGAAAGGATAGTTTGAATAGCTACTGTTTATATGGAAGTTTATTTGGATCTGATTAAATCATTTAGTAGATTCCAATTCTTGAGAAATAGTATTTCTCATTCAGGTGATTATTCAACTGTTGAATTCAGACACACAATAAAAGAATTTGTTTCCTGACCATTCACCCATCCCAGTGTTCTATAGAATATACCACGTTTGGGAAGTAACTTTCATTTAAAAATCTGCCCCTACACATACTAAATCCACTAGCACAATGATGTTCATTGCAGCATTATTTACCATAGCAAAGATATGGAACCAACCCAAATGTCCCTCAGTTATGAGTGGATCAACAAGATGTGGTATTTATACACAATGGAATTCTATGCTGCTGTCAGAAAGAACGACATCTCCCCATTTGTAAGGAAATGGAAAGGCTTAGAAAGTAAGCCAGACTCAAAGGAACTTAGGCTCAATGGTTTCCCTAGGATTCTCCTAGCAGAGATTTACAACAGAGCAAAACCTAGATACATAAGGTTATATAGTACGACTCTAAATGAAAGGACCTCCAGGATATAGAAACGAAAGCCGTATAATGAGTGACTGTAGTCCCTAATGTACTATGTTATCCCTCATCTCTTTTGCTGTCCCTTGGTTATCTCATATGGTTACGGTATTTTCCTTGTTATCAGATATAGTATATATATTTATATATATGTATATATATATATATATTTGGTTATTTGAAATAGGATAGAGAAGGGGGGGGAAACAAGATGAGGGGTGGGGGTGAGGGGAAGAAAATGGGGACCAAGACATGAGAAAGGGTATCAATGTTTGTGAAGTAATATACTCTCTTTCTCGTGAATATAATGTAACCCTTCTACAATTACAATAAAAATATGTGAAAAAATAGTTTTTTAGAATAAACAGTTCTCAACCCTACAATGAAACATCAGTTCATAAGTCAGTTTAACTTGTTTCAACAAAAAATAATGTTTGAAATTAATTTTATTGTATCTAATTTATATTATGTTATTTTATCTAGCTCCGTTTTGAAGATGACCATATTCAATAATGCAACATGAAATAATGAATCATACTCTTCTCTAAAAGTTTAATTATATGTATTTATATTGTAAAGATGACATACAGAGGGATTATTATTAAATAGGTCAAGTAATGCATACATTTATTTTTGATCCATATCACTTCTTCTTTCATTTTTCCTCAGCATTTTCTTCCTGAACCCTCTACCCCACAAATTGTATAACTCACTTTCAACATAGTCATAAGTGATCATCACTGTTCACCTTTTTTTTTTTTGCCAGTCCTGGGCCTGAGCACTGTCCTTGGACTTTTTCAAGGCTAGAGCTCTACCACTTGAGCCTCAGCACCACTTCCGGCTTTTTTCTATGTATGTGGTACCAAGGAATCGAACTCAGGTCTTCATGCATGCTAGGCAAGCACTTTAACCACTAGGCCAAACTCCCGGCCCTACTGTTCACCTTTTGTCCCACCATTTCTATGATTGTCCTTACCATCCACCAAACAGGTAAACTTACATATAAGAGTAAAAGTATAAAATTCAAAAACAGCAACAAAGGAGTTGGGAAGGTGGAAAACAGACCACACTAAATCTACCAGCACAACCATGTCCAATGCAGCATTGTTTACCATAGCTAAGAGATGTAATCAACCTATATTCCCCTCAGTGAATGAATGGATGAAGAAAATGTGGTGTAGATACACAATGGAATTTTATGCTTCCAACAGAAAGATGAGTATTACCCTATTCCTAAGGAAATAGAAACACTTGGAAAAATTATATTAAGTGAAGTAACCCATACCCAAGAAACCAAGAAATGGTTTGCTTCATTTGTATTAAGTAGAATGTGCCTATAAATCCACAGGCAAACAAAATGGATGGTAAAAGAGAAACAACTATATTTGGACATGATAAATTAAACAGGACTCTAAAAATTCACACAGTGAGAGCTAAGGAAGATGTTTTTAAGAGAGGGTCACAAAGATTCAATATCTATGTGCATATGATCATATAAAATCATACTCTTTAATGTTTTATTTCATAAATTGATATGTTTCTATGACATACAAACCCTTAGCCTAATTTTGATTAAGTTGTAAATACTAAGTCCCAGAGAATGTAATTAGAGATTCCCTCCTTGAACACTTGTTTGTTAAACTTATCATTTAAAATATGATGTAAACATAAGCCATATAAAAATCATACTCTTTTGATTGAGATATTATTAAGGTATACATCAATAAGCATACAAGTTTCATTATAAAGGTGTTTCATTCAATTCAAACTATTCTTGAGATTGTAGAAAGAAAAGTACCAGTGACTTTAATTCCTGTCTCTGCAAACTTCTCTCAGGAGGATAATGGCAATGATTGACAAGCCTGCTGACCATCAATTTTTCAGGGAAGAAATCATCAGCCATTTGTTCTACTGGGTGTTTCTTCTGGGTGCTCACTGATGATGGGCAGTTAAGCATTCTTATTCCATACTGTCTAAGCAAGGGACCTACTAATAAGGAGATTAATAATTAATCTACCAGATTCCAAAGTCAGCACCTTTATAAAGTCCTACTTTTGAGAACTCCTAAGACTACACAAGTAAGCATCTCTCCTCAATGGATGGCAACTTCTCTGTAAGAAACAGAGAGTAAATATTTTAGTATCCGGGCTGCTACTTTTTATTTTAGCCCCGGAGAACTGAATACATCAATAAAAATAAGAAAAAAATATGTCATGTTTTTGTGGTAATGAAATCTAATTGTTAAAGAATACGGTAGACTTAATTTGCCCTTTGGCTGCAGGTGGTTGACTTGTTCCATGGTGTATTTTCTTTCATATCAAAAAAGAAAAATATCTCAAGACACAAACTTGTGCCATATTGAGGAGATGATATGTGAATTAATTTTCCTTTGTTGAGTTAAAAATTATATGAGAATATTTGACATGGTTCAAATTCTAAGAAGAGTGTTGCCATTACAATAAGCACTTGAAGCCTATTTGTTGAATACATTAACTAATGACTGAGTTCTAACATTATATTATTGTGGTCCTAGGAAGCAACCTAAAAGATCTGAGTTCTTTTCTGTGATTGATGAAATTTAGAAAAGAAGAGAGATTAAGGCATAATTTTTAAATCCACTTGAAACAAATGGGGCACTGAAATAACTTGCATGCCTAAGAACATGTTAGAAAGTTCTTGGATTAGAACAAGCCGACCTCTTCCTCAATACACATTATTGATATATGAAAGACTTATAATGATGCTGAGATTTTCTATATAGGTCTATATTTTGTTTATATACATATGTGTATGTGCGTATTTATGCATATATGCATATTTGTATACAGGAAATAGCCAAAATTATATATAATATATAATTATATATGTATAATATGAGTATAGGTATATAATTTTATACATTTTACCATGTATCATATATATTAATATATAATTATGCATATAGTTCCTGATTATATATAGAATTATACAATGCATAATATATAGTATATACATCTAATATCTGTACATATGATGTATTATATTTTTATAGTGTATAATATATAACATAGAATATAATAATATATGTATATTATATAATATTTATAAATATGTAATGTGTCTTTGTTATATATAGCTATATTGAATTAAATATTTTTAATTAAATATCCCATCACTTAATATTTGAATATAACCTGATAGCCTTGCTCTGGACAAGATGAAATAAAAAAAGACTGACATCTCTTACCTCGAATAATTCAAACATAAGACATATGGCTCCATAGATTTTTTAATCCCTATGTTGTTGTTTAGACATGAGAGGTCATCTATCAACTCAAAGGTGGACCCCAGATAGTGGTAGAGGGAGTGAGAATTTTAGGGGTGGGTCTTACTTGGGGAAGGAGGTAACCTGGGAAGGACATCTTGTTCCTGTATTCTCCTTACCATTCTGTCATTCCTAAATCCAGCAAAACATGGACTGAAGCACTCAAAAGTTTAAGGCAAAAATGATTTTTCCTCTTTCAGCTGGTTCTTTGAGATATTGGTCACATAGGTGGCGTGTCTAATGTACCAAAGGATACTGATCCATGGGGTCAAAGCATAAAAGATAATACCTTAGATAATTTCCAAGACATACTCATGAAGAGATTAACACTGAAGACTCAAACTGAGTTATCCTGTGCTGCTGGCTATTGAACTGAGAGTCTAGGGACATCAGGCAGACTAGATGAAGAAATATACAAGAGAACTTATGCAGAAAGTGAACCCTGGAAACCTGCAGAGACTGTAATGGAAGATGTTTTTATACATTCAAACACAGAAGCTCTCCAGGAATTGACCTCTTGTAAAGACAGAAAAAAATAACCACAATGACCTATACTGAAAGAGTATGTTTATTCCAGCTACCTATAGTGGGAACATCAAATGAGGTCTTGGTATTTAGGATGGTTTTGCTTCTTTGCTCTAGTCAATATTTTTCTTCCAATTATCAGTTTAAAAAAATCCTAAAAAAAGCAAGAGGAGTATGGATCACAGTATTTCCACATAACTAAAATCTCTCCCAGTCTGAAAGTTCAAGAATATTATATAAATATAAAATGGCCTATCATCCAGTCATTTTAAACTCTTAACATTTAATATGAATTAAGAATAATCAATTATGAAAGGAATCAAGAAATTAGACTATCATTAGGATGAACATTTCTTGAATCTAATCTATTTACAAAAGATACATATCAAAGAATTAGCGAAAAAATGTTAGTAACTACCCAATTGTTCAAAAAGACAAATAACAAATTAGATGTAGTAAGGCAAAATTTGGGAAATAATTTTAAAAACCCAACCTAACTTCAAACAGTAAACATTAAAATCTCATATTTAAAAATCCTCCAGCAATGGTTTCTATATTGTGAAATAATATCCTTGTGGAGAGAATGGTATAGTAGGAAACACAAATATCTGAAGCATAACTTGCATCATTTCTCTCATTTGTGGTAACTAGAATATGTCCACAAGAGAAGACTCTGGATGGTGAAAAAAATACACTGACACATGGTAGTTTCTACAGGTCTCTAGACATTCACACAGTGAATCCAAAGGAGGATATTTATAGGGGATCATAAGGGCTCAATAGCTGTGTGTACATGGTCATAGAAAATAATAATTTTCAAAATGAACTTCAAGAAATGGAAACAAGGTAAAAAGGATTCAAAGGGAAAAGAGAGTGAAGAAAAATTAGCATTTATCTATGGGACTTAATTTCTTGTTATGTACTTCATACATTCCTAAATGCAGGAAAAAACATGGGCAATAATGATATATAAGTAAATAATAAGTGAATAAATTCTGAATTCTGTCAAATGCATAAACCCCAAATTCAACATATTCAGCCAAAATAAAGCATAATATACTGAAGAAAACTGTGTAGAAACATTAAAGCCTTATAGACAAATAGATAATAGATGATATGTAGTCAATATAGATATACATTTCAATCCAAAGAACAACTTAAGAGTAATTTTTCATAACAGAAAAGATCCTTCCCAGCAGTCTGGCACTGTACTAAATGTTAATGAGAGATTTTTCCAAGAATACAAGGAAAGTAATTTCAGGTAGAAATCTTGATCTGTACAAAATATTGCTTGACTCAATGGTAATTACTAAGTACATATAAAAAGATTTTTCTCCCATAATTTAACTTTCCTCAAACAAAACTTCATGAATTCCTTACTAACTTCGATGTCTTTTAGTCTTATTTCTAACATACCATTTATTCATGTATTTATATACTTGTTTATTTTATTTCCTACTGTCCTTGCTCTTGCTCAGCCTGTTCTTCTTGGCTTGTACTCTACCACTTGAGGCATGGCTCCAGCCAAGTTATTTTGAGAGTTATTTTGGAGGTGAAACCTTATAAAAATTTTCTGCCCAGTTTGGCTCTGAACCATGGTGCCCCAGGTCTCAGCCTCCTGGGATTACAGCGTGTGTGTGTTATCAGTACACAGCTATAACATATCTTTGTATTCTTTTCTTTCCAAGGTTAAAGCACTAGAAGCTTGGAGTGAGATGTCTTCAAGCTTACAGGAGATGGCAGAACACTTGGGAATGCTACATGAATGGAATTTGCAGGCATGAGATGCTAACCAAGCGTCACTTGCCATGTCTTTTCATTCTGGTTGTGTTTTCCTTCCGCTAAATGCAGGTTGTCCTTGTTTGTTTTTAAACTCATTGCTCCTTCACAGAGAAGTTTTGTCTGTGTTTTATTACAACATGCTGACTATGTACACTAAATTACCCAAGAACGTGTGAAATACAATATCAATATATTTTGTATTTGCATTCCTTTTTATGATCATTGACATGATTAAACTGTACACATTGAGTGCATTTCTACATTCAGTTTTTCCACATTTTTCTTTGTCTCTCACTTTACACCCTGAAGACAATTTCAGTTCTTTGACAAGGTCCACTGAAGGCAGCTCTATATTTACTCTGAACATTGGTTCATGATGAAGCAGGAGAAAGCAACATTGTGAATAAGAAACAAAAGCTAAGCTGAATTTCAGTAAGATAATACAATAATAAAGTCATGGAAATATTTAGAATTCTCTGAATGATGTGTAATATCTTTTCAATTTGTCTATAAAAATGTATCTGCTGGGATTGAAGAGTCTGCCATGATCAGCTTTATTCAACACCCAACAAATAATTTTTTTCAGAAGTATCTTTGCAATAAATATTTCTGAATTATTTGTACCACACTTTTGGGTTTTTTGTTTGTTTTTGTTTTGTTTTCATGGGGCTTAAACTCTGGGCCTGGGCGCTGTCTCTGAGTTCTTCAGCTCAAGGCTACCATCCTACCCCTTGAGCCACAGCCCCACTTTCTAGTGGTTAATTGGAGGTAAGAGTCACATGGACTTTAGTGCCTGGGCTAGCTTTAAACCTTGATCCCAGATCTCAGCCTCCTGAGCGTGAGCCACCGTGTCTGGCTATGCACTTCTGCATTAATGACGAGTTTTATGCAGCAACTATGTATTTTGAACATTTATTACAACTCATAAACTGTTGGGATCACTTTAATACCAAAAGATTCTTCATAGAACAAAAATAGCACATACTACCATTATACAAGTTCAATTTCTGCATGGCTTGTGGGGACTATGAAATTCATATTTTGTAGTGAATGCTATCATATAAAAGGGTGGCTTACCTAAATATGGCCCCAACTACGTTCATGTGGAAAGAAAATATGGAAACAAAGTTTTGAAAACTTTCTCTGAGAAACAAGACTGTAACTTTCTTAGATGATTAAAAATAATAAAAGCAAGCAAATTGCTGCAAACCCTCCAAAATCCTCAGATGCCCAATAACTATTACTGCGTGTACTCTCTGAGCTGCTTTGCTGGCTAGAGAGACGAACAGCCTCCAGTCTTCTTCCTATAATCATAAAGCTCATCCACTTATATGAGGATAAACAAGCTACCACAGAATGCTAATGGTGGAAACTTTGTGTTTTTATTTCACTGCTTTTCTGCTACTGCTCAGTTGAACATATGTGAAAAAGGCAGAATCACGGTAAGTGTAAAAATAGCAGAATATGTATATTTGAGGAATATATGTATATATATATATGAGAATGTGTAGATTGAGCAATATATTTGAAGACTTTAGATAATCCAGTGTGTTCAGAAAGCTCTGATCGTTTAGAATGGACAAGATTAGAATTTTGGAAACAGAATTGAGGGAAATTTAAAGCAAAATGATTTTCCACTCAATTTTTTATTCTTGATATAATAATTTTCCCTTATGATTAATCCTCACAGTGTAACACATTTTAGAGAATTTATTATAGTACTTTGATCATTTATAAAATACAAAATTAGAAATTTGCTTAAGTAATACTACTACCTGAATAGTGTTTTGATTTAAATTTGAAATAATTATTGCATTTTCCTACCTATGGTGAATTCATTTTTCACTCTCCTGTTAGAAATGTAAATTCCCAATAGTGAACTAATGAAATTTTCTAACAAGAGATTGAGGTGAGTATCTTTGCAAACGAACTAATGAAAACTGACATGTAAACTAAGGCTTGCTAGAGAATAAATTCGAAATAAGAATTTGTTATTTCAATTTCTCTACATTTCCCAAATTTGAGAATCCTGGGAAAAGTAAAAAACCACATCCCCAAAAATGAAATACGCTGTACATTGTGTAGCTTAGGAGACTTACAACTAGGACCATTATTAAGGAATTGCTGATTTTAATAATATTGTTCATTGCAAATCTGTACACAGTTTTTCCATTGTCATTCTAATGGCATAATATTCATTTACAATATCATAACATTTTCTAATTATAAAAGATTATTTGGAATTTTTTCAGTTCTTAGTTATAACAGGTATTGCAGCTACAAGTATTTTTGCACATTCATGTTTTTCTCAATTCTTGCATTAATAACAAATGTGATAGATTCTTTTTTAATAGTTTAATATGTTTAAGTACTTGTACAGAAGAATTGTACAAGGTTCCCCCAAAGACATGGTGCTTTCATTAATGTCATCCCTTTGAGCATTCTCAGCCACCCTTTCAAACCCATGTCTTCCTTCCCATTTCTTAATTTTTAGGTTATATATTGATTTTTTTGCCATTTACAAGAACAGTTTATATGCACAATCTTGACCTCTGTAATCATTTCAACATCTTCATCCCCCCTTCAAGCCACCTCTTCCCTTATATTTCTCAATTTTGTGGTACATTGCTATTGCTTGCATTTTGTTGGGCTTTGACTTAGTCTATTTAAAGAATTATAGGGCCGGGAGTTTAGCCTAGTGGTAGAGTGCTTGCCTAGCATGCACGAAGAGCCGGGTTCGATTCCTTGGTACCACATACATAGCAAAAAGCCAGGAATGGTTCTGTGGCTCAAGTGATAGAGCTCTAGCCTTGAGAAAGCCCAAAGATAGTGCCCAGGCCCTGTGTTCAAGGCCCAGGACTGGCCAAAAAGAAAAAAAGAATTATATTATTTGAGCTCTCTTTAGGGACAATTATACTTCAGTTAATTTGTTTGTAGCCATTTGCTTGCTGCCCCAAATGTTTACTTATAGACTTATAAGAACAAATGAGGGAAATCAGGCAACCTATGTTTATCTAGGTCTGGCTAATTTATTTAGTTTTGCTAATTTATAAGTGTGTTGAACTTTTCACAGTTGTTTCTTTAGTTTCCACATTTCTTTGTACAATTTGTCAGTTACAGTATATAAAATCTAATAATTCTGAGTGCTTGTTGAATGACTAAGTAATTGAATAATAAGTTATTTCACTTTTTATCTTTTAGAGTTGTGTTTGAGCCTTACAAATTTCTGAACTTAAATATATAATTTCTGCATTGAGGAAAATGAATTTGTTCTTAATTATACATACAGAGATATGTATTTTTATTACATTCATGTTAAATGATTTTTCCTTTTCATGTTTCCAAAATAAAATGTTTTGCTTTATCCTCAATTTGAATAAATAAAATTTTTTCAATACTTCTGTCTTATTGATTTTAGTATTTCAATATATTTTACAAAGTACTTTTTAATTGAATATGATTATTTCCTATCCATACTTTCCTATCAGTGCAAAACATTTGGTTAAGGCTTAGTTTTCTAGAGTTGACTAACATGTATTGCTTTCATTAAAAATATATACTGAACAACCTAGTGTTTAATGTTCAAAGTTTGCATGAAAATATTTATTTACTTTTAATATATATTGATATACTGTGATTATAACCACAAAAATGCAATTTAACATAATCATCTTCTAAACTGACATTTATGTATGTTCACGTATGTTTGTTGAGAGTAGAGAAATGAACTTTGGGAGAAGATCTTCACCAACCAAACAACGGACAAAGGCCTCATATCTAAAATATATCAACAACTCAAAAAATTGAATCACTCCAAAACTAACCTCCAAAGTAACAACCATCCCATTAAAAAATGGGCCAAAGTCTTCTTTGAAGAAGAAAAAAAAATGGCCTACAGACACATGAAGAAATGCTCAACATCTCTGGTCATAAAAGAAATGCAAATCAAAACAACTCTAAGATTCCACCTCACTCCAGCTAGAATGGCCAGGATCAGGAAAACGAATGACAACAGATGCTGGAGGGGATGTGGCCAAGAGGGATCACTACTACCCTGTTGATGGGAGTGCAAACTCGTTCAACCACTATGGAAAGCAGTGTGGCAGTGCCTCAAAAGGCTAAACATAGAACTCCTCTATGACCCAGCAATTCCACTACTTGGCATTTACCCAACCACCCAGAAACAAGGACATACTAAACCCACTAGCACAACAATGTTCATTGCAGCACTATTCACCATAGCAAAGATATGGAACCAACCTAGGTGTCCCTCAGTTGATGAGTGGATCAACAAGTTGTGGTATTTGTACACAATGGAATTCTATGCTGCTGTCAGAAGGAATGACATCGCCCCATTTGTTAGGAAATGGAAAGACTTAGAAAAAATCATATTAAGTGAAGTAAGCCAGACTCAAAGGAACTTAGGCTCAATGGTTTCCCTCATTCGTCATAATCAGTAGAAACCTTGGGCTCTACTAGCAGAGATTTGCAATAGAGCAAAATCTTGATACATAAGGACATATAATGTGAAGCTAATTGAAAGGACCTCCAGGATAGTGAAACAAAAGCCATATAATGAATGATTGTTGTCCTTAATGTACTATATTGTCTCTCATCTCCTTTGCTGTCCCTTGGTTATCTCATATTGGTATAGTATCTCACTTTGTTATCTGATATATTGAATTTATTTGTATTTGGATATTTGAAATTTGATAGGGAAGGGGGGAAAACCAAGACGGGTGGGGGGTGTGGGGGGGAGGGAAACGGGTACCAAGACATGTGAAAGGGTATCAATGTATGTGAATTAATGCACCTTCTATCTGACAAATATCATGTAACCCTTTTACTAATTACAATAAAAAAAGAAATGAACTTTCAAGAAATGTGTGGCAATAATAATAATAATAACTTCAAATGTCAATAGCTTCAAATAGCACAAGTTAATATTTAAAAGTTTTATTTATATGGAGAACAAAACAATTTGTATCAGTTAATACCAAGAGTTTTGTGGAAATAAGGGTAGTTTATATATGCAGCCTCTTTAGCATGGAGAGTGTCTGCATAACGCAGAGAAAGCTACAGTGGCTTAGGTTAGCCCTGCTATGCCTTATTTTTGGAAATGTTATTCCCTTTTTGATGTGATTTTTCAATCATATTTTTATGTTATAGATTTAGTAATATATGGCCTATCTAGAAATATTTTAATTTTTTCCAGTTTCATCAGACCACTGAACTGTAATTTTTAAATTACACTGAGGTTTCACTTGCACATGACAGTTTATAAATACAATGCCTCTTGATCCATGTCATCCCTTCCTTTATTCACTCCCATTGCTCTCAAGCCCACTCATCTCTTCAAATAGGTTGGTTCTTTTCCATATATGTACCCAAACCTTCCTCTTTCCATTCACCTCCTTCCCCTCCTCTTGACATCTGCATGCCAACCAAACATTGGTTTAGTGTTAAAATTGTATGTTTGTTGTTTGAAGGGATTACAACACAACATTGCAATCCTTCCCTTATTATAAATATTTTACAATATTATTAAAATACTATTTTCTTAATCTGCATTTATTTTATGGCGAGGGATGTTGAACATCTCTTCATGTGTCTTGTGGCCATTCTTTCTTCCTTTTCATAAAAGTCTCTAGCCCAGTTATGGAGTAGATGTTTCTTTGAGGATTTCTTTTCATGGGAGTTAATTTTTTTGAACTCTAAATATATTTTTATATGAGATCCTTTTCTGTTGTATAACTAGTGAAGATCTTCTCCCTATCTCTGGGCTTTTTCTTTATCTTTATTAGCTATTTCCTATGCCATGCCGAAGCTCTGTAGTTTAATGTAGTTCCATTGATCTAGCTTTTGTTTGATTTATTGTTTCTGGATTTTTACTTAGGAAGTTATGACTCTTGCCATGAGTCTCTAGTGTTTCCATTATCCCACATGTAATATTTTCACAGTATATGATCCACTTGATGTCTTTAAACCATTTGGAATTAATTCTGGTACAGGAAGATAGATAAGGATCTAACCAGTATTCTATATGTATAAACCAATTCTGCCAGCATCATTTGTTGACGAGGCTGTCATTCTTCATCCTGTATTTTTTACTCTCTTATTAAAGATTAGGTGGCAATAGGTATGTGGGTTCATTTCTTGGTCTTCAATTCTACTCTGTTGGTCCCCAGGCCCTTGGCCTGTATCAAGCTGTTGTTTTCATCATTATGGGTTTATAATAGAGTTTGATGCTTGGAATTGATATTCTCCATCACGACTCTTCTTAATAAAAATAGTTTTTGGTATTTTGGGGTCTTCTACTATTCCACATGAATGTTGGGATTGCTTTTATTTCATTAAAGACTGTTTGGGTGATATTGATGAGTGTTGCATTATATTTGTAAATAGCTTTTTACAGTATTACCATTTTCACAGTGTTAATTCTCCAAATCCAGAGCATAGAAAGTTTTATTTTGGGAGGTTTTTTTCATATATTTTTATTGTAATTAATAGAAGGGTTACATTATATTCACCAGATAAAAGGTGCAATAATTCATAAATACTGATATATGTTTTGATCCCCATTTCCCCCTCACACCCCCGTCCCTCATCTTGTTTTCCCCCCTTGCATGGAAAGTTTTTTCCAGTTCCTTAAATCTGCTCTAATTACATTTTTTTCCCTAAAGTTTTCATTATAGAGGTCCTCACATCATTAAGTATAAATCTGCCTGTTCATTTGTCATATACAGCTTTTATTATATTGAGGAATGTTCCATAGATTCCTAGCTTCTCCAGAACTTTTATGATAAAGGAGTGTATGAATTTGCAAATGTTCTTTATTTATCTTTTGAGATGATTATGTGGTTCATGTCCTTGCTCTTACTGATCTGTTGAATTACACGAATTGATTTGTGCATGTATATTGAGCCAGCATTAGTTCCCTCAAATGAATCCTATTATTTCTCACTATTATTTTTTGATTAGTTATTTAAGTTGTTTAGACAGAATTTTATTTACAAATTTTGCATTGATTCATGTAATAAATGGGTCTATAGTTCTCTTTATTTAATGAATCCCTACCTAGTTTTGGAATGAGGATTATGCTGACTCCATACAATGAGATTGGCAGTAATATTTTGGTTTCTATTTCATTGAATACTGAGATTTCACTTCATCCTATTTAGAATGGCCATCATTAAGAAAACTAATAATAACAGATGTTGGAGGGGATGAGGCAAAAATCCTCCCCAAACAAACAAACAAACAAAAACAAAAACAAAAACTAAAAGCGCTACTACACTGCTGCTGGAATGTAAAGTTGTTCAATAATGCTGGAAAGCAATATGAATGTTCCTCAAAAGATCAAGTATAGATCTTCCCTGTTATATAGGACTTTCACTCCTGTGCATTTACCCAAATGTCCACAAACCATTCTACACTAATTCCACAAGCACACTCACGTTCATTACCGCTTTATTTACCATAGCCAAGATATGGAATCAACCCAGATGCCCCTGAGTAGATGAACAGAACAAAAAAAAATGTGGTAAATATGCTCAATAGAATTCAATGCTTACATCAGAGAGAATGACATTTCCCCATTAGTAAGGAAATGGAAAGACTTGGAAAAAATTATATAAAGGAAATAAACCAGACCCCCCAAAACACAGGCTTCATAGTTTTCCTCATTTCTAATAACTAGAATACACGTTAATTCAATGAATAGTAAAATACAAATGGTGAAGTTTGGGCATGATTAATTAAACAGCAGGCTAAGCATTGCACAATGAGAACATAGGGGGATATTCTCAGGAGAGGATCACAAGGATTCCAGAGCAATGTGCATATGATCATATAAAGTGGTGCTTATCAAAATAAATTTCAATAAATGGAAACAAGAAAATTTTTTTCATTTTTTTATTGTACATTATATTCACCAGATAGAAGGTGCATTACTTCACATACATTGATACCCTTTCTCATGCCTTAATCCCCACTTCCCTCCCCTCATCCCTCATCTTATTTGACCCCTTGCCCTATCCAATTTCAAATAACCAAATACGCATTTATCCAATATATCAGATAACAAAGTGAAATACTGTAACAATATGAGATAACCAAGGGACAGCAAAAGAGATGAGAGATAACATAGTACATTAAGGACAACAATCACTCATTATATGGCTTTTGTTTTAATATCCTACAGGTCCTTACATTTGGTGTCATACTATATGGCCTTATGTAACTAGGTTTTGCTCTATTGCAAATCTCTGCCAGGAGAGCCCAAGGTTTCTACTGATTATAACAAATGAGGGAAACCATTGAGCCTATGTTACTTTGAATCTGGCTTGCTTCACTTAATATGATTTTTTCTAAGTCTTTCCATTTCCTTACAAATGGGGCGATGTCGTTCTTTTTGACAGCAGCATAGGATACAAGAAAATTTTTATTGAATTCATTGCAACTATTTTTTCTTTCTCTTTTTTCATTGGTTTATTCCCCGTTGTTACTGTTTGTTCTTTTTCTTTCTTATTTTCTGTACACTTTGTCTTGTATAGGTTTATCTGAATTCAGAAAGGGTAGGTAAATCACAGAACCCATGGGATAAATGGGGAACCAATGCAACTGTGACACTCAGTAGACACTATTAGAAATGAACTTCACAACTTTGGTAGGAGAGGAGTTGGGAGGGTGGGAGGAGTGGAAGACAATGAGGGAAGGGTCAACATTGTTCAAAAAGATATATATCCATTACCTTACTTATGTGTCTCTGTGCATTACCTTTCAAAATAATATTTTCATATGTATATAATGATCAATAATCATTATATATTTCACTATATTGAATATTGAAATTGTCCAGTTGCTCACAATTAAGAAAAATATTAAATGATATTCCTTGCATACATATCGTTATCTTTATGCTTTTTAGTTCTTTCAAAATAAAATTTAGTTCCTTTAAAATTGAATTATGGAGCTATGTCCCCTAGCACATACTAAATTATTTTCCAGAAGCCTGATCTAATTTATGATACAAGCAGTAGTTCCTAAGTCAGTATAAGCTTGCCAACAGTAAGTGGTATTTTTGAAATCTCTGCAAGCTTAGTAATATAAAAATGTTATCAGCCTGAGGTTCCTTCTATTGATAGTCATGTATGCTTTTTTGCCATTAGAGTTTATTTTCTATTAGTCACTTCTAGGCAAGGAGTGTCAATATGTGTCTTTATTCTTTTGTAATTGTTGTTTAACAAGAAAGAAATGTTTGTATTTCCCCTCAAATCATTTTTACTTGCTTTAATTTGTGGAGTGCTTTACTCATTAATGAACTCAATTTTACCAACATTTCCTTGGGATTTTCATGAAAATGGCAGAGGATTTTAATGTATTTTCCCAACCACTGTTTATGAACTTGAACTTTCATTTGATTGTTTTATTCATTTTTCTATATTAAAATTTATTCAAGGCCAGAAGTTTGGCCTAGTAGGAGAAGTGCTTGCCTACCATGCAGAAGACCCAGGGTCCATTCCTCGGTACCAAGCTCAAGAACAGTGATCAGGCCCTGATTTCAAACCCCAGGACCGGGGAAAAGTTTATTCAAAGAGAGTTATTTCTTTCCATGTATTGAATAATATGAAGATTTATTATGCAATATGAGGATTTTTTTCTGTTTGGTGGACTACTTATTCCACTATTAATTGAACATATTTATTCTCTATTCTTTATTAGTGAAAAGTTCAGAATATAAAAACATATTTTACAATTTTTTTCTTAATGCATATTTACTCACTGGGTGCAGGTAATTCACACCTGCAATTCCAGCAAATCAGGAGGTTGACATCTGAGGCTCATAGTTTGAAGTCAGCCTTATTACAAATATCTAAAAAAGTCTTCATTTCCAGTTACCACCCAAAAGCCAGAAGTGGATGTGACTCAAACTTTGAGCAAAAGAGTCAAAAAGAGTTCACAGTCTGATTTCAAGCCTCAGGGCTTAATTAATTAATTACCCAAGATGTAGTATTTTGTAATAGCAGCACAAACTAAAATAGTGTTAAAATATTAATTTACAAAAGAATAAAATTACCCATATATTTACTCATAACCTTACAATACCAGGATAACCTAACAATAGTTGCACATATTTTTATAAACAAATACATGCATCTAGAGATATAGTTTGTTTACAAATATAATGATTACAGAATTCTATTATACTTACTGAACATTGATCATATATTTACATTCTTTCCACTATGTTCTATTTTGGATTATCTAGTAAAAAATAAAAGAATCATGCAATTTATAGAACTGTTGTCCTGTGATCTTACCTTAAAATTATGAAAATAAATTAAAGTTTATGAAAATAAATCATGCAAATAGTTCCTTTTCATTACTGATACCATGAAGAACATGAGCAAGCTTGAAAAGAATATAGCAGGCTGAGAGATTGGCCTAGTGGTAGAGTGCTTGCCAAGCATGCCAGAGGACCCTAGCTAAATTCCTCGGTACTACATACATAGAGTAAAGAAGTAAGTGGTACTGTAGCTCAAGTGGTAGAGCTCTGCCCTTGAGAAAGCCCAAAGACAGTGCTCATTTGGGACTGGCAAAATTAATAAAGACAATGGCAAAAGTACTACATGCTTTTTGAAGAATAGCAAAGTTAGATAAATGCATTGAAGCTGTGATGATTTCTCCCAATCATAAATAAATAATTAAATAAATCATCCAGAATTTTGCCAGACTTTGGTAGAAAATACTGGCTAATTGATTGATATTCCAGATATCACCCAGAGGCATACACTTCTTATGATTATTTCCACAAGTCCAAGTTTTTGTGCTCAATGCAAACTATGTGGATATGGATTGGATGTATGGTCTAGTGATAGAGTGCTTGCTTAGCATTCATGAAGCCCTGGGTTCTATTCCTTGGTACCACACACACAGAGAAAGAAGGAAGTGATGCTGTGGCTCAAATGATAGGGCACTAGCCTTGAGAAAGCTCAAGGACAATGTCCAGGCCATGTATTCTACCTCTCAGACTGCAAAAACAAACAAACAAAAACCAAACTATCTGTATATGTATTTCAGTAACTTGAAGTCAAAGTGTGGGCATTTACTTCACAATGCTGCTTGAAAAATACATTGTTTGAAATATTTCTATCATTTTAAAAAGCATTCAAAATTTGATTTTACCCACATATTATGATACTATATTATAATATGTAAATATACATATTTCTCCTGAAGCCACAATGCTAATGTAAAAATTATTACTTAGATTGCTTGTAATTCAATGAACAGCTTACTAGCTAAAGGGCCTGTGCAACTAAAATATTAATATAGATATAAAATTTGAATGACCCTTTAGCAAAATGTGACAAGAACAAAATTACATTGTCCCTGTGAAGTCTCTCCTGCTTTGTCATTGATTGAGTTAGGGAAGTCTTTGTATTGGTCTGATCTAAAGTAAAATTATGAATTTGGCCTACTATCCATGAATATAGATTGACAAGTATACAGTTTTTGAATTACACACTTTTTGATATGCAGATAATCACAACAGTCATAGATTTTATAGAAAATTAAAGCTGTCATCAATCATTTGGGGATGGGAAAGGTTATCTTCAGTAAGTTTGGTCACTACAACTCTAATTCAATTCAAGACTAATTTTTATGCCATTAATATGCAATCCAACATACACTTTGGTAAAGTTCAATTGCTATTGACAACTGTCTGCACAACTTTGTCCTTTCTTCAATAAGAATGGAACTGTGAATGCAACTGAACACAGCATGCCTTTCCCCCTCATGGTTCATAATTACAGAAACACCTGGCAAGCAAGAAAATTTGTTGACTCACGATGATAATTCATGAGACTCAAGGGCTCTCCATATATTTCACTTCCAGCCAAAATGTCTTCAAGTGACTGACGAGTGAAGCAAGAATAAACTCAGTGGAAAATATCCCTTACTGTGACTGTTTTGAAGGAAAGCCTACTTATAGTGTGCACCTGTTCCACTTGATGTTAAAACAATTTTATCTGTCTTATTGAAACATCGTGCTTAGGAGCCATAAATTTTGGGTGTGTTAGGAAACAGACACAAGCTTCTGTTGAACCTGTGTTCTTGACTTTCTTTGTTCTAGCATGTAAATTTGATATATAATAGCCTATGTTCCTTCTTCCACATGTGCCGTTATACACATTGTTCTTGTTTAATATTACAGGCTACAGAAATTGATAATCTCTCACAGGTTAATTTAAGCCCAAACATCTTAATCTCTATGAATTATCCTGAATTTTTGGCAACATGTACTATGTATCTAGTCTTCATACATATCAAGCATTTTCAAGAACTTGGAAAAATCCAGAAATGAGCTACAGTTATAACTTTTTCTAGATATATGACAAAGGACCAAACTCCCAAGAACATTATTTCAAAATCTACTTAAAATGTTCGGCAAATGTATCATTTGGGTTACTTACTAAATATCAAAAACCAATCTGAATTATTTATTTGCTTTAATCTAATGTATCCACCAGATACAATTAGGTTTTCCATTTTATGCTTAAATGAAATTTCTAAAATTTAAGCTCATTTATTTACTCAAGTTGTAAAAATATGATTCATATACAAATCTGATTCACACTGTAAATTCTCTAGCTTGAGAAGTAAAGGTTTTTATTTATTTTTTTTTGCCAGTCCTGGGGCTTGAACTTAGGGCCTGAGCATAGTCTTTGGGCTTTTTCCTCAAGACTAGCACTCTGCCACTTGAGAGACAGCACCATTTCTGGTTTTTTATATGTATGTGGTACTCAGGAATCAAACCTAGGCAAGCACTCTACTCTAGGCCAAACTCCTGACCCAAAACGTAGAGGTTTTAGAGAGAAACTTCGGTAGATTTTGAGAATAGACTGCTTTCAAATATTTATCTTACAGATAAGTAACTAAAATTTCTCTGAACAAAGAAAAGTCATTAGCTATTGCAAATTGTTGTATTTGAAATAAATACAATAGCAACGCATGTAGACATAAACTTAAAATCAATTTCACATTCCTAAAGCAAATTAAATCAACTGTAAAGAGAATTTATTCTTGACTAAAATTAAGATAGTCTATCTTGAACTATATATAATAAAAATTATACTATACTGAATTACATGATTGTTACCCTATGATTTTTTCAAAATTATATGAAAGCTGGTGAAAGACGCCAAAATAGCTTTGCCATAGAATGTTGTTTGTTGTGGAAGTTTTTAGTGGATTTACATGAGCAACAATAAGATGCAGTGTCACGGAGAAAGGATAAAGACCCAGTTTCCAGCTGAATATGTGAAGGCTCTTGAGGCAGGTGGTATAGTGGTCTTTGTCTTATCATAATTGTGTGGAGCCTTCCCACATCCCAGAGGATCCTGTCAGATCCACAGCTTGTACTTCAATGTCTGAGCCACATTTATGTGTGGTGTTATGGAAAGAGTGACTAATGAATGCATCAGCTAAGTTGCAGCTTTGAGACTGGAAGCTGTGAGAGAGAAATGGTACCTTTTGACATTACAGTTTCTTAAGGTGCATCATTTGTTATGATCAAACTGAATCATCACATTGATGGAAATGAAAAAGAAATGGAAATGGAAAAGTAAAAGGGAACTCATCCTAAAAACAGAATAAGAAAGTACAATATAGGCTAACCAGAGTTTATTCATTCCAACACTTAAAAATGAGAAAGGAAGAGCTTGTGTATCTCTGATAAAAATAGTAACATGTGATTGACCCTGTGTCTCCTTTTATTATGGCCATTCCCTCTAAAGTCATATTCTTTGAAGTTCAGTCTTACTCATGCTATGTCGCCAGCCATAAGATTTTGAGAAAATTAGAAAGCCCTTTCTATACTAGGGAGTTACTTTTATGTTCATGACTTCCATTACTTGTTAACACAGTATAGTAGCTTAGAACAATAGCAATTCAGCATGATAAGTTTTGGCCTCTTAAATGCTGAATCTAATTAGTGCAAGAACAGTCTTGGAAGGTACTTGAGTTGAATGAACTTGGTTATAATTATTATGGACTTATCATTAGTAAGGAGATATTCCTCATGGATACTTTTACTCTATATACTTCAATAGGAATGAGAAAAACAAGATAGAAATTGCTAAATATTTGTGAGAGACTTAATTCCTATAATCTGAGAAAAAAACAAACCTCGGGTTCTTCCAATTTCAATTTCATTATATTATACTAGAAAGGACTTCAGTGGTTTAAATGCCAAGAATTTTAATTAAAATGATTTCTAAACTGCAAAAGGAAACTGGATGTCTAGGAAAAGTAGAGTTATTACTTGTTTCTGTAGTGAAAATAATAATTCAAAACTTACTAAAAGCTAAAGTTCATTTGCAAAAACTTAAAATTCCAAGGTGTACTGTACTCAGCAGACAAACATCTTTGAAAATGCATAAATGATCATATAACTAAGTCTAAGAGATCTGTCTCTCTCTTGTCCACATGAAAACACTGACAAAATAATAATTGCATAACAATATCTTACAGTAAACAATAGTCGGCTCTAATGCTATTTCTTACACTTTTGGTTTAACAGAAAAATTACAATGCTCTTAAATGTAATCAAGGAGTGCATTATAATGCAATTTAGATCTATAGTTCTCTGCTTGTATAATACAATGTAAAATCACTTGAAAACCTAAATGAGTAGATAGAAATTTATAATTGGGATCTAATTTACAAATGGAATCTTTGCAAACACAGTTAAATACAACTATTTTATATTGGAGTGAGCTCCTAGTCCAGGATGACAGATGGGTTTGTAAAAATGTGTACAGCCGGGCAGAGTAGTTCATGCCTGCAATCCTAGCTACTCAGGAGGCTGAGATCTGAGGATCAAGGTTCAAAGACAGCCCAAGCACAAAAGGGCCTGAGACTCTTATCTCCAATTAACCTCTAGAAAATGGAAAGTGGGGCTTGGCTCAAGGTTAGGGTGGTAGCTTTGAGCTGAAGATCTCAGGGACAACTTCCAGAGTTCAAGCCCCATGACCCACAAAAAGAAATGTGTAAAGATTTCAACATAAGCACAAATACATGGAAAATTTCATCAAAATTGCAGGTGAGGTATAGGCTGAGAGAAAAACCAGCAAAACCTTCACATCCTAGTTATCCTAGCCAACATCTGGACTTTACACTTGTCGCCTCTAAAACAGTGAGACATAAATTTTATTTTGTTTAAGCCACCTTGTGACAACACTTTATTAAGGCATTTAAATAAACTAAAACATTTCCATAATTCTTTCAAAGTATCTATGTTCTTATATTTAAAGAAGTTCAGATTTTACCATCTTCTTTATTACTCTTTCTTTCCTTTTCTTAATTTTTTAATTGTATTTTATTGTAGGGTAACATATAGAGGGGTAACAGTTACATTCATCATGTAGTAAGTATATTACTTCTTGAACATTGATACCCCTTCTCATTTTTTTCTCCTCCCACTTCCCCTTCCCGTAGCCCCTCCCAATCATTTGTTTTTCTCCTTCCATTCCTGAATTTCAAATAAACAAATAAACATATATATAATATACCAGATAACAAAGTAAGATACAGAGCCAATATGAGATTAACCATAAGGGGGAGAAAAAGAGAAAAGAAATAACTTTACATAGTACATTAAAAAAATTTTCTTTTCTTTTTTGCCAGTCTTGGGACTTGAACTCACAACCTCACTGTCCTTGGACACTTTTTGCTCAAGGCTAATAGTCTATCTCTTAAGCCACAGTGCCACTTGTAGCTTTTTCTGTGTATATGGTACCGAGGAATTGAACCCAGGGCTTCGTGCACGCTAGGCAAGCGCTCTACCACTAGGCTATGATCTCAGCTCCAGCTCTATCATTCTTTCATGTCTATATTTACTTTATATTTAGTGTAACCATTAATAGTTTGATTGTATCTAATCTATTTTTCATTTCATTTTTGTTTTGCTTCTATTTTCCTCTATATTAGTCTTTTTTATTCTGTTTCCTTTTGACAATATTGAAATTTGAACTCCAGATCTCAGACACTTGTGTGGCATCCAAGGTTGGCATGCACGCTACAAAGCCATCCATGCCTCCAGCTGTTTTTTTCCTAATGAGGTCTCTGGGATTTCTCTACTACTCAGGCTGATCTCAAATCAAAGTCATCTAGATTCAGTCTTCTGAGTACCAAAGACTAAAGATATGTGTAGATATTGCTTGACTTCTGTCTTCCATTAATATTTTATATTTTATATGTTAAATGTTCAATTTAAACTGATCTTTAGGCTTTGGAGAAATATCTCTTAATAGGATGAAATTAGTGACTGTTCCATGAATCATCCACAGTCTACTGAAAGCTAATTATACACAATTTCACATAAAATGTGAAAGTCTTACATACTGCTGATCTTCATGTTATAACAATCATATGTCCTATCTGTATTCATGGACAATCCAACCAGAAAAATGCTAACATTATCACTTTGTCCCACATCATTTCAGTATAAAGAGGAAAAATAATCGAGCTGTAACCAAGCTGTTGCTCTTCCTTGGCTGAATCTCCTTCCATCACCACTTTCTCTAGATTAACCAAGGCTCTTTACCATATCTTGAAGAGCAAATCTACTCCCAACAATTTACCTTGCTTTACCTTTATCTGCCATTGTGGACTGTGACTTCATTTTGAAAGGAGATCACTTGCTCAGATCTCCATGGATTAATTTTTCTATATATTTCAAGAACATGTTCTATTTGTTTGTACTTATTCCCTGTAAGGAAATTAATTCAGTGTGAAGGATTTCACTATGTTTTCTGTGACTTTCAGTAGTTTTATGATAATGTATCAGAGCATTGTTTTCTTTACATTTATTCAGTTTAGTACATTGAGAGATTTTGAGATGGATGTTCTGAGATGGAGAACTACTTTGGCTATTCTGATTTTACAAAAATCCTCTGACCCCCATTTCTAGCTTGTCTCCTTTGATGACTCTTAAAATTAATGTTAAAATTGTGATCTTAAGTGGACATATTAATGTATGCCTGTAATCCCAGTTACTTAAGGCAATCAATCTACTACTTGAGCCACATCCCCACTTCGGGCCACATGTGGTTAACTGGATATAACTGTCTCACAGCCTTTCCTGCCTGGGCTGGCTTCAAACTATGATTCTCAGATCTCAGCCTCCCGACTATCTAGGATTATAGCTGTGAGCCACTCACTGGTTCCCATATACTTTTTTTAAAAGACATGTTTAAAAAATTACTTTTTGAAGTAAAAACTATTTTTGATATGGAAATTATTAACAACACTCATAAATGCACAGTTGAAGTCGGAATTTAAGAAAAAACTTATAAGTGGGATAAAAATAAAACAAAAACTATCTGACTTAAAACTAAAATATGTATGTTTTGGTAGAACTGAGCTATGAACTAAAATTAGTAGCATGTTATTTTTCAAAGACAAAAATGTTAATTTCTCTGGTAAAGAATATTTTACATTTTACTTTCTCAAAAAAGCAATGCAATAAGCCACCCATGCTATTAAATAGTTCCATTTGAGTCCAATCTTCAAGGCTTCCCTGCTAAAATCTATCTGAGCTGTTTCTGGCCAGGGGAGAGGTCAGTAGAATGAGGTCAGTACAATGACCTCAGCTTTCTCTGTGGCATTAGAAGAATAAAAACATCTCCTCATTGAATCCTGAAATTTCTAACATGTAGCAACATGAGATAGAACAAGATGATCACAGATGTACAGTGGAACTTTATAATGATACTCTGCTTGGAGGGTCTTGTTGCAGAGGACAACATCACAAGTCTAACATGAAGAAATTATAGCTTTGGATTACTACATTGGCAAGACATTGGAATCATATTGCATTCCTTTCTTTCAAAGACAAGCAATGGTGCATTTTATTGGTTTATTTATCACAAAGCATATAGACTCAACTTATTTTAGAACATAAAAATAATCCAGTATATTTTGAAACTACTAGAAAAGCACAAAGAAAATGTGTCTATTTTTGAACATTGTAAAAAATAAAAAGAAAAGCAAAGCTATTATAAAATAAAATACATGTTTCTACAAAATTAGCACACAATGCACCTAGTGAATGACGAACATTGATAGAATAACTTACAAAGACAAACATATATCCAAGAAAAATATAGTATTTGTTTTACACAGAGAGAGTTAAAAGTTTTTCTAAGAATAAAAATACCTGGATTACAATAACAGCTTTAAAACTAACATAATATTGAACTCTAAATAATAAATGAAAAAAAACAAACCAGAATATATCTTTTTGATTTGTCTTAAGAAGTAAAGAAAGACAAAATCATGAGAAGTAATGCACTATCTATCTGGAAAATGTAACTGTAACCCCTCTTTACATTAAAATAAAATAAAATAAAAAAGAAATTGTAAGGGATAGGGATCAAATTTCAACATTCTACATACCTTGTTTTCCCAACACCGTTAACTGTGAAGTAAGCCAGACCCAAAGGAACATAGGCTCAATAGTTTCCCTCATTTGTAATAATTAGTACACACCTAGGACTTCCTAGCAGAGGATTGCAATAGCTCAAAACCTAAATACCTAAAGCCATATAGGATGAGACTAAATGAAAGGACCTCCAGGATATGGAAATAAGAGCTTTATATTGTATGATTGTTGTTCTTAATGTACTGTGATATTTCTCCTCTCTTTTGCTGTTCCTTGGTTATTTCATATTATTACAGTATTTCACCTTGTTATCTGATATATTGGATATATGGATATTTGGTTATTTGAAATCGGATGGGGGTGGGGGTAGGTGGAGGGAAATGGGGACAAAGACATGAGAAAGGGTATCAATGTATGTGAAGCAATGCACTTTCTGTCGGGTGAATATAATATAACCCTTCTATTAATTACAATTTAAAAATATATGGGAAAAAAGAGCTTTATATTGTATGATTGCTGTTCTTAATCTACTATGTTATTTCTCTTCCTTTTGTTGCCCTGTGGTTAATCTCATATTGTTGCAGTATGGAATCAACCTAGATGTCCCTCAGTTGATGAGTGGATCAACAAGATGTGATATTTGTACACAATGGAATTCTATGCTGCTGTCAGAAAGAATGACATTGCCCCATTTGTTAGGAAATGGAAAGATTTAGAAAAAATCATATTAAGTGAAGTAAGCCAGTGATTATTGTCATAATCAGTAGAAACCTTGGGCTCTCCTAGCAGAGATTTGCAAGAGCAAAACCTTGATACAAAAAGCCAAACTCTTTAATGAAAAGAAATATGCCTACACAACCAAAAAGTCCATTGACATCTTAGTTTTCATGTCATTATTCAGTACCATGTAATTCAGAAAAAAGCAGCAACATATAAAATATAAATATACAGTAATACCCAATGCGTCATCAATATTACACTAGTTGACTGAATTTTTCTGCACTGCGAAGGAATGATTCTTTTGTTCTTTTAACAAAATTCTCAATGTGTGGAAAATCCTTTTTTCCTAGCAGATGTTGGACCATTTGAAGATAATTGAGGTGTTAATTATTGTTCAATATATTAAAAATCAATATAATCAACCACAGTGCTGAATAAAGAAAAAGTTACATGAATATAGTAAGGCACAGAAAGCAGTTGAAAAAGTTCAATATCAAACTATAGCATAAAAACTCTCAGACATTCACATAGTGAGACCAAGAAGAACATTCTTAGGAGAGCATCAGGAAGGACTCAATAGTTATGTGCATAGGATCATACACAATTATATTTATCACAATGAACCCCAAGAAAATAAGAGGATTTTTATCTCACTTTTTCATTTTTATTCTCCCACACACACCTTTATCGCCATTTTTTTTCTTTCTATACCTTTTGTCTTTGTGTGTTAGTTTATATGCTTTGGGGAGGCCAGGGACAAAGGATGAACAAATACAGAGTGATACTCACTAGATACTATGTTGAAAATCTACCACACAACTTGTGTTTGTGGGTATGGAAGGTATAACGGGGAGAAAAGGAGGAAAGGAGTGACAACGTTCAAAAAGAAATGTGCTCATTATCTCTCTAATGTTACTGTAATCCCCTGAACATCACTTTTTCAATAAAAATTAAAAAAAAGAAAACAAACTTTCATAAAACTAGTGGTATGGAGAAATTCTTCAACTAGATATACTGCATTATAAAAATCCTAAATACAAACACTGAATGTTTATCTTCTAAGATTAGTGGAAATTGCTCTCACTGCTGGAACTGAATAAAATAATGGAAATTTTTTCATCTTTTCCATAAGTAAACAAAAGGAAGTAAAAGTCCTAAGGATCATAAAGAAAAAGAAAACAGGCATAGAAAAATACCAAATAATCAATATGAAAATTGTAAAATGTTACATCCTAATTAGGGTCAAAAGATATTTTTAAATGTGCCATATGTAAATAAGATAAATATGATTCCTATTTATGTAAAATACAATGCAATAAAAATATGAGAAGACTCAATATGGTCTCTACAGAATTTTTTCTGGTAAAATTCCTTTCTTGATAGAAAAATGGCATCAATCTTTTAACACAATATTTTCATTCTAGTTGATCTTTTCCAGAATTTGAATTTTTTTTCAGAATTTCTGTATTAGTATAGAATTCCACATCCATGTCCTACATTGCCTTTTTCAGGTCATGAGCTCTTTTTGTGCTCTGAATTCTTGCAAGCATTTATTTGTGTTTTCTCTAATGTTATTGATAACTTCAGAGTTTAGTTTAATTAAATGGGATCTCCTACATTAGTATTTGTTTTCAAGGATTTGTTAAATTTTGGAAGGGCAATGTTCTCTTTTTGTTTAATTATTTCTTGTTTTCCTATCTTTATACTTTACATAACAAGTTATTGGAAGGAATTATTTGTTCATTTGTAGTCTTTCAATTGAAATACTTTCAGTTGTTATTCAGGACAGTGAGGTGGCAGGTAATTTCTCTCCAGGGGTAGAAGTATGTCTCGGTCACCAATCATGCCACCAGCAGTCCCAAGTCACTAGGCCTGATAGCACAGGTCACATGCTAGAAAACTTGCTAGGGTCCCTGGTAAATGTGTTAGTTGCCTTCTTCTGGCCTGCTTTCTCTACAGAAGTTTTCTTTGTTTGCTTATGGGGTTTAAATCTTTCCACAGAGTGTTTTGCCACCCGTGGATGAGGCAGGGTCTTAATTGTTCCAGGAGATATTTATTTTAATGTACCTTGGGTAATTAGTTATCTAATCCTAAGATATCTCCAAGTACGTTCAGAGAGCAGGAAGAGCGAACAGAGCACTGATTTCTTCACTTGATGGGCCTGGGCACTCTATCTGCTGCTCTCTCTTGGTAGCTTCATATCCCATTGATCATTTCTCCAAAACTGTGGTGGGGATGGGTTGGGAGTGGGGACAGTAAATAGAGGCTTTATAAGTTCCATGATTCTCATAGCCTTGACTCCAAACTCTTAGCTCTGCCTAACAGAAAAACACATGTAGTTAGGAGGCAGGACCTCCAGGATCAAGTAATATACTAGCTACAAGCACCAGGCCATTAAAGTGATGGGACTCACAGGTTTCCAGGGAGGGTAGGACTTCTCTCTGTCACATCCTTCATTAAATAAGCTTCCTGATGCTTGAATTAATTAGAGGGTCAACATTAGTACTATCGCCTTTCTAAGCATTTCTTAGAAGATATGGTGCAAAGACTCAAGTCTTCTTAAGCTGTGATTATTTGTGCTTACCAATCATTAGATTATCTCAATCTCTTAATAAACCTCCTCTCAAAACAGTACCATATTATTCTTTTTTGAGTTTGGGGGAGGTGACAAAACGATGTTCTTCACCAAAATTAACCTACCCATCCAGAACAGTCAGTATCTCACCAATATCCCACATTGTGCTTATGGCTTGTGGAGTGGGCTTACCCGCAGCTACAATTACCAGGTTGTGTCAAGACAGTCTATCTTACTTTACTATTTTGTTGTAAGCTTTCTCCTCCCTTGACATCCAGTGTTAGAATTCTAGAATCTTTCCTTCTTTTTTCTGTCACCCTTCGGCTTTCCTGTATTTTAGTTCTTTTGCTAAAAGACAGTGATTCCTGACACTCTTCCTCTACTTCTGTTTTCTCAAGATACTACCTCCTTTTTTACTATGATCCTTCACATTTCCAAAACGAAACAGATAATTCTTGTAATTTGATCTCTGGTCCAGCCATTTGACAAAAGCATTTTTAGAAGTCATGAATAACTAATTTGAAAATGAATTGTAAAGTAATAGTACTAATAATAAAACTGGGCACTGGTGGCTCACAACTGGAATCCTAGCTAATCAGCAGCCGATGATCTGAGAACCTTGGCAGGAAAGTCTCTCAGACTCTTACCTTTAAGTAATCAATAAAAATCCAAGAGTGGAGCTGCAGGTCAAATATTAGAGTTCTAATTTTAAACAAAATGCTAAAGGACATTGCCCGGGCCTGTGTTCAAACCCCAGTACTTATACAAACATAACAATAAAAATAACAATAATAATAGTAAATTACTATGTATCAGGTGATACATTTGTTAGATCCCTAAAAAGTTTAACAAATCTAATCAAATACATGAAGTGTGCCAACAGAGAGGACATCATGGACACAGATTACAGTCAAAAGAAAGTGTTAATTAGCTAGCCATCAAGTACACTGGACATCTGGACCTGGTAAGGCATGAGTTTTTGCTCAGGGCCCCTTTTTATGGAGGAAACTCATATCCTTGTTTTCTCCCAGGTGGAAAGTCCCCAATGGCAGGTGCAAGCCAAGGAGGAACTAACGGAAGCCAAACACAGTATTATAGAAAAAGTTTGACCTATTTCTAAGACCCTTCTTTATAACCAATTTCTATGAGTAGACTGAGCACATTTTTCTTATAAATGTCAAGAGTCAAGGGACAAGGTCCACTGATGGGAGTGTTTTAATTCCAACCCAAAGGAACTTTTATCAAGCAGAACCAGGGTGCTCTATCACAATATTATTAACATGTTGCTAAAATTTTAGAAAAAAAGGCCTCCTCAAATGCAGATGCATACTATATACTACTAAAAGGACCACTTGTCTGGATTAAACTATTCTAAATACTATTATATATAATAATGCACTCAGGAAGAGGTTAACAGTTTTATATATATTTAGATTAGTACAGAAATAATAAAAATACAAAGTAAGCTTACTTAATAAACAGTATTATTTATCCCTGTATGAAAAAAATAGCTATCCATAAAAAACACATGTCAGATAAACCTAAATAATTATTTAACATTATATTTTTAATATTTTATACTTCACCAAATAAATATAAGGCATTTTACAGTCATAAGATGGAAACACAAAATATATCACATAAATGGAATTTTTTGGTAACACTGGAGGGGGAACTAAGCTTCTTGCTTAATAGGCACTTACTCTACCTCTTGAGCAACATCTAATTTTGCTTAAGTTAATTTTTCTATAGAGTCTTGTCTCCTATTTTAAGCTTGGACTGACCTGATATTGTGATTTCTCTAACAGAGACTTCTATATTACTAGGATCACAGGCATGTACTGCCAAACATAGCCCATTGGTTGTGATAAGATCACACTGATTCATTTTTCGCCTAAGCAGGCCTATGATCTGTAGTCTTCCAATCTTTTTCTCTCATCTAGAATTACTGGCATGAGACATGGAAAAATGACCCTATAAGAAGCAGGTAATTACCTGCCACCACTGCCACACAGGCCCCCTCCAGCTACATGACCGGCATTTCTACCACCAGCTCCTGCATGTCTACCACCAGCTCCTACATGTCTGGTGAGGGCTACCAGAGCCTGCAGTCCATGATGAAACCCGAGGGCCCCTCATATGGTGCCCTGTCACCAGTCTACAGCCTGCCCACTCACCTCCCCTACCATCCCCAAGTCTACCCTCCCAACCCACCCCACCACCTGTACCCCTTCCCCCTGCTTCCTTCCCCCACCCACCATGCTCCCTCCTGCTCCAAGCTATCCACCTCCACCCACTTACAACCCCAACTTCCCACCTCCACCCCCACGCCTGCCTCCCATGCAGTCCTACCTCACCCTCCTCCAGGCTTGGGTCTGCCACCTGCTAGTTACCCACCTCCTGCTTCCCCCCCTGGAGGACAGCCACCCGTGCCCCAGCCCATCCCCCCTTCTGGCATGTCATCCCCTTGGGGGACTGGGGCCAGCAGCCTGGATGAGATAACGTGATGCCTTTCTTTCCTTGATTTTTACCAATTTTTTTTTCTAATCAACTTGAAGAGTAGTTTAATGGGAAAGCAGCAGGGTACCTTGGATAATGCTAGAACCTGCGGGAGGAAGGGGTGAAAGGCGGGAGGTCCTTTCTCACATCTGGATGGTGGGATCAATGGCTCCAGTGTGGCCCAGCCTCTCTCTCCTGGTCTCATACACGTGGTTTAAGCTGTTGCCTAAAAGTCCTGCACTGGGTTACTTTATACTAGTGAAATGTTCACCAGCCATATTGGCTTAAGAAATAGCTTCAGTAAAGAGTGGATTTCTTCTAGAAATCAATTCCTCCTTTCCTGGAAACGATTTTCAATAGTCCCCCTCCATCCAAGTCCAACTGTTTTCTCGTTCAGTGACATTGTCCATGACGTCCAGTAGGTGAGCCACTCTTGGCTTTGTAGGTACCCACATCCTTTGTCCTGAGATTCTCTTGAAGGGGTCGCCTTGTGAGATGACCTACTTCTGTTTCTTCCAGGGAAATGGGGAGAAGTGTACTTGGAAAGTAATGTATGTTTACATCTTTTTGCTTATTCCTGTACATAAAGATACATTTTTTAAGTGTGAATGTTATCGGCATACTGTGAATTCCATCTTGGTTACAAATGAGACTCCTTCAATCAGTTATCCAAATAAAATCAGTTCTGAAACTAACAAAAAAAAAAAACAGAAGAAGCAGTTAATATACCGGAGCACATGCACATTAAATTACAAAGAAAATATTGAGCAATTTTGAAATTTGATTTATAATATAATTACAAGCAAAATTGAAAGTGAACATGAAACATCCACAATTTATTTTTAAATAATGCTGAAACTCATTAAGAAAATTGGCTACAACAACCAGAAAGTAGTTTGTAGACAGGAAAAGCAATAACCAAGACATTTTAATTTGAATCTTATTTTTTCTTAATTTTCTTCTTAATTTCTTCAGTGATCCAGAAATCATTCTTAAATGTGTCCTTCAGTCTTCAAGTGCTTAAACAGTTTTTGGACTGTTATTTGCTATTGATTTTAGTAACATTCTATTATGATCTGATAGGGTACGAGGGAACTATTTTGATTCTTTTGTGTTTTCTGAGATTTGCTTGAATATGGTCAAGATAGCTATTTTAGAGAAAATTTAATGAAGAAATGTAATTTCCTTCTGTAGGACACAACGTTCTATGGGTGTGTCCTAATTCTATATCATTGGTGGTACTCTAAAAGGTGCTGTCATTTATTTTTCTGTGTGTTTTGCCTAGTGATTAGAATGGAATGTTGAGGTCAGCCAATGATATTTCATCTAGACCAGTTTCTTTATCGTTGGTAATATTTATTTCACTATTGGGGGCACCAATAATGGGTACATAAATATTTAGAATTGACATACCTTCTTCATGTATTATTCCTTTTATTAATATGTATTACTTTATTTTTTATTTTCATTTTTATTTTTTTTATTATTTTTTTTGCCAGTCCTGGGCTTGAGCTCAGGGCCTGAGCACTGTCCTTGGACTTTCTCAAGGCTAGAGCTCTATCACTTGAGCCACAGCACCACTTCTGGCTTTTTCTATGTATATGTGGTACCAAGGAATTGAACCCGGGTCTTCGTGCATGCTAGGCAGGCACTCTACCACTAGGCCAAACTCCTGGCCCTCTAATATGTATTACTTTAATATTTACTAAGTAGCTTTCTTTTTTCCTGTGAAATCTGCTTTATCTGATATGATTATGGCTGACTCTGCTTCTTTTCAATTTCTTCTTGCTTGGTATATCATTTCCATTCTTGCATTTTTGCTATGTGTGTATCTTTGCCTGTAGGGTTTGTTTCTTGTATATATAATCTCTTGGATCCTACTATTCAATGCAATAGGCTTTGCCTTTTTAATGAGTTACAAGCTCTTTTATATTTAGAGTTTTAATGAGAATTACTTAGTGATTTCTGCTGTTCTACTGGTATAGACTAAATTGTAGTGGTTTCTACTTTTCATTATTTGTGTTCTTCAGGTTTTACTACTTTGCTAGATTAAATATTGTCAATAGCTTTTTCCCATGTGTTCCTCCATTGCAGTTTTGAAAGTCGTTCTTTCTGAGGCTCTCATTGTGTTCCATTCACTTCATATAATATTAATTGATGCCAGTCTTCTTTTGCTTTATTCTGTCCAATGGCCCAGGTCAAGCTGCTAACTTCCACAGAGATATTTGATCACAAGATGGCCTACAGATATGGCTGTTGGCAAAACATAGCAAACAAAAAGTGTGATGCAATGATCCAGAGGGGTAGCAAATCCATCTCAATTCTGTGAAGTAAATAGGGACTCTGTTCAAGCAATTTTTTTTTCTTTGCTTCTCTCAGACATTTGAAGTTCAGTATTAATTTAAACTCCTCTAATCACCATCTATCTGGAGTTTCACTAGTACTGTCTCCTAGCATACTAGTAAAGTGTTCACAGTTCCTTGAAACTGCATTTCAGTGCTTTTATTATTGGCATGTAGAGACACAGAAATATGGTGCCTGCCAGAAATGGCAATATTTTACAAAGACAGTTTTATTTTGAAGGCTCACAAATACTTCACTTAATGCTTCTCATATACTAGCAGGTAATTGCATTCTAAGCGCTCATCAAAATATTTAAGAACTGGTTAGCTCATCTATTTTTTTTTTCACAAAATTATATCACATTGTACTGGTGTATCATAGCTTATTTATCCTATCTCTCTGTTTTTGTTTTCTTGTTCAGGGTCTTGAACTCTAGGACTGGGCACTGTCCTTAGCTCTTCAGCTCAAGGCTACAGCCCTACCCCTTGAGCCACAATGCTACATCTGGTTTATTAGTGGTTAATTGAAGATGAATCTCATGGTCTTTTGTGCCCGGGCTGGCTTTGAACCTCAATCCACAGATCTCAGCCTACTGAGTAGCCAGGATTACAGGCGTGAGCCAAGGTGCCAGGCTTTCATTATCCATTTAACATTGACTCTAGTTTGGAGAAATTATGAATACAATTACTACTGGCATTCACAAGCAACTTAAGTTTGCATACCAACGCAATAAATATTTTTCAGTATGAATGCTGGAGTTTCTTTTAAACTTATTTTTAATATTTATTTTCTAATATATTTATTTATAAATATATTGTTTTTAATAAATATTTTAATGGGATATAGTAATTTTATTTTAAATATTTATTATAAATTTTTGTTATAAAATTCTGAAATGAGAAAACTCTATAAAGTCCACCAGAAATCCACAGTTTTTGTTTTCCCAAAACGACAACCACAATTTTCATGCTAAAGCTATTATTAGTTTACTTGAGATATTTATGCAAGGTAGGGATAAAAATAACACCATTAGGCCAGAAGTTTGGCCTAGTGGGAGAGTGCTTACCTAGCATACACAAAGACCGGGGTTCAAATCCATGGTACCACATGCAGAGAAAGAAGCCAGAGTGGTGCTGTGGCTCAACTGGTAGAGATCTAGCCTTGAGAAAGTCCAAGGTCAGTGCTATGGCCCAGAGTTCAAGGCCCAGTTCTGGAAAAAAATTAAAAAATATAATATCATCTGCCACCTCCTTTAGGCCTTAGACTTTGATTCACGTTAATCTGCATAGTTTCATTTATTCTTTACAATGGCTGAAAAATACACATTCCATTAATAACTGAACCCCAGACTAAGTTTCTCCCATAAAGAAAGCTGTGTAAGTTTGGATCTCCTTATGTTCTATTTTAGAGAGTTCTATATTTTTAGCCATACATCCATAATATACATATGTGTATTCTTATATGTTAAATTATTATAATTATAATTTCTGGGTAATAAAATAAACATTGCTAAAGCTGATATGTTTTCTCCAGCTTAGAAAAAAGAGCAGGCTACAATGAAATTTTTAAGTACAAGACATTATTTTTTTATTAAATAATTTATTAACATTGATTTTTACGTCATATTTCAAATGACATGTTTAACAAACAAGTATTCAAGAAGGGAATTTCTATATATAATCATTGGGACTTAGGTTTTAGAACATAATTAAAATTAGGCTAAGAGTTTATATGTCATAGGTACATATTAATCTATGTAATAAAACATTATGTCTATAGCCTTTTATGTCTATGTAGTTGTGTTTGTATTTCCAATACCATGTCCTTAGCATTGGGTATGAAAACATAGAGTCCTCACTCTTGTACTGTTTTGATCTAAATAGCCACACATTATGGATACCATGCACCTTTTGTTCCTTTGATCTTGACTTGTCTCACTCAACATGATTCGCTATAGATTCTTCCACTTCCCTGCAAATGCCATTATTTTATCTTATCTGTTGGCTATGTATAATTCCATTGTACATACATATATATATATATATATGATATTTTCTGTATCCATTCATCTGCAGTAAGGCATCTGGATTGTTTCCATCACCTGGCTAGTGTGAATAGTGCAGAGATAAACATAGCAACATAGCTGAGCAGGTGTCCTTATCATATCTTGGGTTGTGATGTTCAGGGTAGATGCCCAGAAGTGGTATGGCGGGATTGTAAGGAAGGTCAGTTTTCAGTTCTTTAAGAAACCTCCACAGTGCTTTCCAGAGTGGCTGAACTACCTTACAGTCCCACCAGCAGTGCAGTAGGGTTCCTTTTTTTCCACAACCCTGCCAGCATCTGTCATTGTCTGAGTTCAAAATCTTAGCCATTCTTGTTGGGGTAAGGTGGTATCTTAGGGTTGTTTTTATTTGCATTTCCTTTATGACCATGGATGATAAACATTTTCTCAGATGCTTTACTGCCATTTGAATCCCTTCTTTGGATAAGTCTCTCTTTACTTCCCTTGCCCATTTAGTGAATGTTTTGTTGGGTTTGGGGAGGATTAGTTTCTTGGGTTCCCTGTACATACTGGATATTAATCATTTGTCTGATGTATTATTGGTAAATATCTTTTCCCAGTTGGTTGGCTGTGTCTCTAGTTTTGTGGCTATGCTTTTATCTGTGCAGAAACTTTTTATTTTTAGGTAGTCCCATTTATCGAATCTCTCTCTAATCTGTTGTGACCCTGGGATTCTGTTTAGTAAACTTTTGCCTGTGCCTATGAGTTCCAGTATCTCTCCTACTCTATCAAGTAGCAGTTTCATGGTTTCCAGTCTGACATTGAGCCCCCTGCTTAGGTTTGGGTCAGTCAGATGCTGGCTAGCAGACTCCTGTACACCCCCACACGCTGTTGGAAGTCAGGGTCTCAGCACCCCTCAGTCTCCAGTTTCAGTGGCCTAGGAGAGGAGGCTGTTGGGTAAGTGGGATCAGGGACACCTCCACCTCCTTTGGCGGGGTGCTGGGTCTCAGTGCCTGCCTGCCTGTCAGTCTCCATTCATTGCCTGGGGAAGGGGGTTGTTGGGGGAAGGGACAGGAATCTGAATTCCTTGCCACCCTGCACTTGCCAGTCTTTCTTGAGCAGGGTGGGAGTGGTCTGGGTTAAGTCCAGTAGCTCACCACCGGCTCTGCTTTCCCTGTGGATTTGGGGAACCCGCTGGACTACTTACTGATGGGGTATGGCCGTGAGCTGCTCCTTGGTGTTGTAGGGTAGTTTGCTTCTGTGCCCTGTCTGTGTGGGTTCCTGTGTCTGAATTCCACCACTTGATGGTGTTGCTGGATGTAGGGGCTTCCAGTCCCTTCCTCTCTGGCTTTCATGGCTTGGGGGGAGGGGTCCTTGCATTTCAGATTCTTTGAGAATGTTGGATATAAGCTTTTCCTGGATTTCCTTTTCAGTTTGTGTACTTCTCCCATGCTTCTTGAATGTGTAGTTGTGGATTTCTTAAGGTAGTTGGCTCATGGGATTCCCTGAATCTCTCTTTTTGTGGGAGAGAACTAGGCTGGGTCCCTATTGTCTCGGCGCCATCTAAGAAGTTATTTTTGAAAACCTGTGGTTGCTCAAGCACATTCTCAGTTTGGAAAGGCCTGTAATTTACAAAAAAAAGAGATAAATTTCAGATTTCTCATCTGTTATATAGATGTGTTTGTTTAGAAAAATTCTTATAATTGTTTACTCTCTAAAGTTTAGATATGTAATGCACCTACTACCTGATGAATGGAAATGTAACTCTCTATACATCATCAAATGATAAAATATAATTGAAAAAATAGATCTGTAAAGGGCTGAATTGCAATTTATCAAAATTCACATATAGAAACTCTAAGGAACAGAGCTTCACAATATTAAAATGCTTTCAGTTAGGCTACATATGAAGGAAATAAAGTGAAAATGAGGTCATTAGAAGAGACTATTTTGAGAGGCATCCTATTGAAGAAGAAATCTTTCAAAACAAAGGTTCCTAAAGACAGGCACACAAAGAAAGACAGAGGCCATCACATAAGGTGGCTATATATCTATCCTCAAGGAGAAACATTAAGAGAAAGCAGATCTACTTATATAGTCATTGTGACTTTTGGCCTCTAGAGCTTTGTTTGTGTAAATCATGACACAGATATTATATAGCTAATAAATGAAAATCTGGCATCACCGAAGTATTGTGGAGAGCCCTTCCAGGTTTAGATGTTAGAGTAGAAGAGTCTTTTTTCAAGTGTTCAGCATGTATATAAATTCTTAAAAGGAGGGCCCAATTTTGTCAAGCAGCCAAGTTTCAGTTGATAAATTACTCAGGAAATTCTTCAGAAATGTATTCTATATTCCTCTGAAAATTTAATTCCAAATTGCAGTTTCCTAGAAAAGAAAATGGTAAGTGGTATAAGTTCAGTACTTTTTGATCCCTGAGGCTTCCAGAGGCCAGCCTCGGGAATCCTATTCATCCAGATTCACATCCTGTGCCTTTTTTTTTTGCCAGTCCTGGGAATTGAACTCAGGGCCTAAGCATTGTCTTTGGGCTTTCTCATTGATCCACAGCCTAATTTCTGGCTTTTTCAATGTATGTGATACTGAGGGATTGAATCAGGGTCCTTGGCAAGCACCTCTACCACTAGGCCAAACTCCCAGCCCAAATGTTTCTTTTCTTTTCTTTTTTTTGTCACTTATACAGCTTGAACTATGGGCCTAGGCACTGTCCCTGAGCTCTTCAGCTCAAGGCTACCATCCTACTCCTTGAGCCACAGCACCACTACTTCTTCTTCTGCCTTTTTATATTAAAATTGCCACTCACATCCACAATCCCACCTCAATTCTGTTTTTCTTTCATTGATGTTGAGCTTGACAATTAACATGGTTTTACCAAGTCAAATAATGACTACTCCATATCCCAGCAAATAGCTGAGAGAGGCATCCTTTTGATTGGTTCTCTGTCATGACAGTGAATACTCCCTAATAGAGGACAGGAATGACATCTTACCTGTGTACATGAATTTATAATTGGGTAAAAATACAATAAAATAAAATAAGTGCATGTTGTGTTAAATCCCTCAGCTCTGAAATTGTTAATTATTAAGATAAAATTGACTGATAAAAATAGAATTAACTCATTTGGATCTCTAATAGTATTTATTGATTACTAAACTATATAAGGCACTTATGAGAAGACTACAAAAGATAATTAGGAAACATTGTTATTCCCTAAATAAGTTGAAATCTGACTAGAATTCAAATTTAGTGGCAGAATGTGTAAAGTATTATCAGAATTAATTTGGGTGCAGGTTACTCACACCTGTAATCTTAGCTACACAAGAGACTGAGATCTGAGGATCACGGTTTAAAACCAGACTGGGCAGTAAAGTCTGTGAAAATCTTATCTCTAAATAGTCACAGAAAAATATGCAATGGAACTGTGGTAGAGTGCTAGCCTTAAGTGAAAGAACTCAGGGACAGTGCTCAGGTCCTGAATTCAAACTATAACCAACAACAAAGAAACAAGGAAAATGAGAGGGGAGAGAGAAAGAAAAAGAGAGAGAGAGGGAGGGACGGAGAGACATAGAAGGAACTCATTAATTAGAATAAAGAATGACCTTAAAATCTGGCTTGAGAATAAGACCAGCAGAATAAATTTTAATCAAACAGATTGTCTAAAAGTTTACATTGAAGGAATAAGCCAGATTTTCAGACCTAGATGTCAACATGCAGTCACAATATCATTGATTCTTCAAAGAAAATTACTCCAGCAAAGGACCTAGACAGCACATTGGTTGCCTATTATCAGGATTTTGTCCAATTTCATTTAGACTTTGCAGCACTTATCCTTATGTAAAAGATGCTAGAAGCAAAGAAAAGATTAATATATGACTGACTGCCAAGAACTATTGAAGCTTGAATTTAGTTTGTACAAAATCAAAGTTTACTTTCATAAAAACTACAGTGTCATATACTGTAGAGATCTTTCCAAGGGACTCTAATGCATACTTGATTGCCCTTTTTTCAACTTTGACCTCTCATAGAATAAACATCTTTTGAACTGCCATATTTCTTATTCTGTGTTTGCTGATACAGTCTTTTCCCCTGATTTTGATACCACATTCTTTTCCAAATGTAAACACTTTCTATATTGTTAGAACCAATTGAAATATTACTGTTAAGTATCTTCTCAACAAATTCAATGTCCATGTTATTTCTTTTTCATCTTAACATAAACTACTTTAAATTTTCTTGGCTATAGGTAGACTAAAATTGTGTAGATACATAGAAGGTAAGAATGGTAAATAAGGGGCTAGGAGCAAGCCTAGTGGTATAGTGTGTGCCTATCATACATAAGACCCAGGTTCCATTCCTCAGTACCACATACATAGAAAAAGCCAGAAGTGGTGCTTTGGCTCAAATGGTAGCCTTGAAAAAAAACCAAAGATAGTGCCCAGGCCCTGAGTTCAAGCCCCAGAAATGGCAAAAAAAAGATATTGTATACAATAGAGAGGAAAATAGAGATTGATTAAAAATTAATGATAGAATAAATTAGATGAAAAAGTTTAGTATTTCATTTTTACTATGTCTACCTTTTATGTATAATTATGCCTATACTGGCAGCCTAAGTGAAGACTGATGATAACAAATGTAAATTATAACTTTTTAAATAGTAGCTATTTGTTTCTATTGTTATCTTAACGTGTTTTATTACACATGCAAAATATTATAGCTATAACTGAGATATAGTTGAGTATAAAAATATCATTGAATATTTGCATATGTAGTTGACTATAATAAAGTGTTAATATGTAGTAAAAAAGAAAAAGAACGTGATTACAAAGGAGCTGAAACTTTTTCTCAGTGTCACATAACAGAAGATATTATGTGCAAGTGGACACACAGCAAAATTAAAAAGAAAAGCATAGTCTTCCATTTCATGGACACCTTTCTTATGTTTGCAAAATAGGTCTACTATAACTTAGCTTCATAATTTCATGCTTTACTTTTAATAATATCCCAATTTCTTTATATTCCAAGCACTTCTAAGCCTAGAATAAAACCAATGATAATTTGCTGAACTGAAACTGGTAGAGTTTAACACTAATATATCTTTTAAAACATAGTCAAAGCTGAAGTACATAAACCTAGTCAGATGTATTTCAAAAGCAACCAAAAAGTGTATAATTTATCAAAAATATACAAGTGCAGAAGTCTTTATGAGTACTGTGCATAGTTGTCCAATTGGAAAAAGCAAAAAATATCCTCCAAATATAAAACAAGTAGATACATTGGCATATTCACAATAGAAAAATAAAACTACAAGTGTGTGCAGGAATATGAATAATTTTGGATATAAATACTAGCTGCATGATTTCAGTCACATCAGTTCTAAAAATGCACAGAATTAATCTATGTGGTGAGAATTCAGGACAGTAGTTGCTTTGAAAAAAGGGTGATGACAGCAATTCCACTCCTTGGCATTTACCCAATTATCCAGAAACAAGGACATACTAAATCTGCTATCACAACGATGTTCATTGCAGCACTATTTACCATAGCAAAGACATGGAAAAATCCAGATGCACCTCAGTAGATGATTGGATTAAGAAGATGTGGTATTTATACACAACGGAATTCTATGCTGCCATCACAAAGAATGACATCACCCCATTTGTAAGGGAATGGAAAGACCTGGAAAAAAAATCATATTAAGTGAAGTAAGCTAGACCCAAAGGAACATGGGCTCAATGGTTTCCCTTATTTGTAATAATTAGTACATACTTAGGACTCTTCTAGCAGAGGATTACAGTAGCTCAAGACCTAGATACATAAGGCTCTATGGGATGAGGCTAAATGAGAGTATCTTCAGGATTTCAAAAAAAGAGCTTTATATTGTGTGATTGTTGTTCTTAATGTACTGTGAGATTTCTTCTCTCTTTTGCTGGCCTTTGGTTAATCTCATATTGTTAGAGTATCTGACTTGGGTACCTAATATATTGTATATATGTTTATTTGTTTATTTGAAATAGTAAAGGGAAGGGGCAAAACAAGATGACTAGAAGGGGTGGGGGAAAGGAAATGTGGACAAAACATGAGAAGGGGTATCAATATGTGCATGCACCTTCTATCTGTAACTCCTCTACACATTACAAAAAAAAATGGGTGATGAGGTGAGGCTATTCAGCATCTGTGATGGTAACATTCTTTCTTCTGTGGTATCTAATAACATTTTATTCTTTGTCTAAATTAGTGGTACACTATTCTTGCAATTTGTGTTTATTTGCCTCTATATTATAAATCAATGGTTTTTATGAGAAGAGTTGTCATTATTCATTTTCATAAATAAGGGTAATACTAATGGCTACTAATAAGACTATGTTAGAAAAGTCAAAATGTTAATTCATATAGATTTTGTGGTATATACAGATGTGAGTATATCCAGAGTGATTCAGCAAATGGAACATTTGGTCACTTACTACAAGAATACATTTCTGTAGGATGCTGTGGCATTCTCCAGGGACCTGACACATTTGACAGATCATCAGCACTAGAGAAGACTTAATTGTGTGCTGATGGAAAACTGAACTCCAATTGAACAGGCTCAGTTCATAATCTTTGACATTAAATACTATGGGTCTTGGCAGCACTTAGATCAGAACTGTAAGTTGCAGGAATGAAACAACTGTCTTTATAACATCCTTCATGTACATTTTTGCAATGAGAACTTTCCTATCTACTCGGAAGAGACCAAAGTGCCTATCATTTCTCTCAAATTGAGCTCTGAATCACAGAATAACAGCATGAAGCAAGTTGCTGATAAGACTTTAGAAAGTTCAAAGATTGGGTTAATAGGACACCAAAGCAGATTAGGTAATTGAATCAGGCAATGTATCATGCTCTTTATCAGAATGCAGATGATACAGATGTAGATGTATTTGTGCATATTGCACATTTCCATATCTTTGAAGGACTCATTGTCAACCTCTGTATGCCTCTTTTATAATTAAGAAATTTTGCTTTGATTTTCTCTTTAAGGATGTGTTCTCTCCTGAGTCTCTTATCCCTCATGAAGTTAGTGATTGGTACAAGAAGAGAAAAGAAATACCAATGAGGTATATTCTATGTCTGTGGTATACTAAGTAATTTAACATGAGAATGAGGCTACAAGTCAGTGAATAATGAGAGTCACAAAAATTAAAATGATGCAAGAATGCTAGAATTCTTTCCAGAGTTGTGTCAAGAAGAAATCATTTCTATTTTTATCACTCTATACCACCACCCAAAAGAAGTTCTGTTACTGTGTGTCATTGAGATATATATTCTGAGAAGTAGAAATTAAATTAAACCCCATCTACTGCCTAAAGCATTGCAACAAATCTTCTACTTAGTAACAATGTACATGAGCTTCCAACCAGGCTATAGATAGATGTAGAAATAGACAGTGTGGGATACCAACAGTCCTAGAATGCAAATTTGAACATAGATTTTTGTTTTGATTGACAATCTTATTCTTCTGTTTAATTTTCTATATCTTGCATGAGATTTTTTCATAATGATTTTGTCCAAAGTAAGGACACATGAGCTTTAATTCCTACACATTTTTGGAGAGGAAATGGTTCCTCTTCTTTAGAGCGAAGGAAGAAAGTTGCAACAACAACTCCACTGTCAAAGTCATTACAATACCAAGAGAATAGCTTTAGGGAAATTTGAGGTATTCGGGTAAGGAAGAATCTATACAGTCATGAATGCTGCTGAGGATGATTCTGTGTGATTCAGTCTACAGAATGTAGGCTAGTACTGCTTGCTTTCTTCATCTTCTCCCTCTGATAGGCTTACCCAATACTTAAGTATAGCCTGCTCTTTTTCTACTTAGAAGATAAAACATATTAATATCATGAGAAATAATGATAGGGAGAAAAAGGCCATAAAAATATTTCTGTTAGAAAAATTACAGAGATTAAATTAGTAAAATTGAGCTTTTCTTTCTGATTTTCTACTAGAGAAATGTATATGTGTACAGTATATTGTTAAAGCAAAAATTCCAAATAACAATAAAGTTGTGATAATTCCTACTTTTTATTGTCTACTCTGTGATAAACACAGACCTTTAGATCAGTAAAATTTAACATTTATTATTTGTTATTCCTTTCTTCAAAAGCTTTTAGACTGTGGATTGTTTCTTAATTTGTTTGAATGTTAGTTTACTCTTTCATAGCATAAGCATAGCAATTCCCCTTTAGGTCAACCATTTCTAAGAAGTATAGTGCAAACAGGCAATAAATGTTTGATGGCATAGTATATATTGTACTAACTCATTTTATGCTACTACTTCCCTGGTCTTATTCTTATTCTATTAAGATTGTAGTCTTTTTTATTACTGCTAAACTATATTTTCTGGAGCAAAAGCTACTCTTTGTCTGTTTTTAACTTTTCTCGCTTAACAATTGTAAAATATCTGCATATATTTGTTAAAAGCAAAAACAAGCGGAAAAATCTTTTGATTTTATGTCTGTGGTTAACAATATACCATCAGGTAACAATAGGCTATCCAAAGTGTAAAATTTTATCAAGTACACTAGAAAGGATGGACTTGATTAATATTACACCAATAACCCATTTCAGATGTGTTGTCAAAAAAACAGTAAATGTTGTAGACATTTATCACAGTGTCAGGCACATCACTGAATCTAGTACATGGGAACATATCAGCACTAAGTAAAATTGCAAAGAATCTAAGTTGAAGCACCATTATTGGAACACACACACACACACACACACACACACACACACACACACACACAAATAAACCCAACAACAATATAGAGAAGCATTCTCTATCATAATAATCACAGCCCAAACTAAAGGGTACATAATTTTCAAGTGAACCTTTGACATCTGTGTACTAATTACATACTGAAAATATCAAGATAATGAAAGGACTTACTTTGGTAATAGTGATATTTTCAGCCATAGCACTGAATAAAAGTATGCATATCATGTCATAAATATTTTGGGTAGAAACTAATTCATCATAGAATTTTAAAGGACAAAACACTGTAACATACTGAATAGTTTACAGCTGACAGTATGGAATTGGAATTCAGAGTTAGCTAATAGTTGTTATGGAAAAAATAACCAAATTTATTGTTATATTTTTTCATATTTGAAAATCATCAGGCCATTGTTTATTTCCCTTTCAAGTGAAGGGCTTGTGCCCTAAATGTCACATGTACATGAAATGAGGATTTGCAAACTTGCAAACACACACACACACACACACACACACACACACACACAAACACACAGGCATGCATGTATGCAGAGCAGCTTGCTCAAATACAGAAAACTAAAGTAGAAAAGTGTAGATTTTGTAACTGCATAGTAAAAATGAGGTCAAAGTACTCAGAAGCATCAAAACTGTCATGATTAAGTAGGAATTGGAAATGAATTGAATCATGTCCCAGTAACCAGAGGATAGGAAGCTTTAAGGACCAAAATTAAGTGAAATTTGTATTTCTGGCACAAAAAGAGCTATATTTAACAATATTCAATATTAAACATTCAATCATATTTATTATGAACCCACAACAGATAAAATGGTGAGGAAAACCAGATATACTACTACTCCCATGGATATTATACTCTAGTAGGAGAATTTAGCACTAATAATATCTGCTACCAACCTTATGTGGAACCAGATTAAAGAAAAGGAAAAGCTCACAGATCATTTATGCATATACTGAATTGCCTCAGTCCATGTGCCTTGACTGTCACTCATGGTTTATTATAATTTTACACTAAATGCAGAAAAATGAAAGAATAAATTTACTTTTATATCTATCTTACTAAGGAAAACATGGGTTAGTTAATGATTAATTGTCTATTTGGGCAAGTGCTCACCCTCTGAGAGCCAGAAAGGCATGGCTCCGCCCTCAGAGCCCATTTCCTTGGCTGGGCCCCACCCTTGGGAACAACACAGAAACCAGTTGGATTGGATTAGCTGAGAGAAACCAGAAATTTCCAAACCCCAGGCCCTTGGCTGGGCCCAGCACCCTGGGAACAGGGCAGGAAATCTAGCCATCTGCCAGGCTAGCTGAGACTGAAGTGCACATTTCCATCCTTTGGCCCACTGTGGGGCAATTGGTTGGGCTGAGAGCTAGCAGTGAAGCAGTACACAGTCTCTGGGAACAGGCTGAACACCTGTAAAAGCTACAAACTCTGACCTAGTCAACATCAGAACCAATTTAGCTGAGAACCACACATATACACAAATTCCCAGAACCACCAATCCTAAATAAAGTAAAGACCACGACCTACGCAACAGTCCTTGATCCCTCGGAAAGCTCAACAATGAATTATGACATACATAAATAATCAAAGTCCCACACGAAGCCCAAAAGGAAACAAGAGTGAAGGGACGAGAGAGATGTGACCATCCCAAGAAATGACACCTGAAGAGACTCTATTCAAGGAGATGATTGTGGACATGACTAAAGCAGATTTACCAAAACAATTCTAAGGAACATAAGAAGGAAATTACCAAGGAGCTCCTCAAATTCAAAAGAGAAATGGAAGCAAAGACTAATACCCTCTCAGCAGACATGAGCAGCTCAGTGTCCACAATTCAATTCTTCCATCCAATGGTGAAAATTTTTACAGTTTTCTCAGCACCACATGGAACACACTCCAAAATAGATCATACAGAAAACTTAAGCAGATACAAGAGGACTGATATAATCCCATGCATTCTATCTGACCAGAGTAGAGTCAGACTAGTTCTGAACAATTCAGTAAAAGTCAAAAAACATTCAAACACTTGGAAGCTGAACAACACACTTCTGAATAACTCCTGGGTTACAGATCAGATCAGAGAAGAAATTCAAAACTTATTTGAATGCAATCATAATCAAGAGTCATCACAAGGAACTTATGAGACATAGCAAAGGTAGTTGTAAGGGGCAAACTCATCACACTCGGAGAGCATATTAAAAAGACAGAAGAAGAGCATGTAAATAGCCTAAAAAAAATTAGAACACCTAGAGGAGCAAGAAAAAGTTAATTCTAAAACAACTAGAAGGACAGAAATAACAAAAATAAAATCAGAAATAACAGAGATTGAAATAAGATCTACGGTATACAAAATTAATAAATCAAAAAGTTGGTTCTTTGAAAGAGTCAACAAAATAGACAGACCCCTGGCAAGATTACTCAAAAAAGGAGAGGGGAGACTCAAATAAACAAAATTAGAGACCCCATGGGAACAATCACAACGGATATCCAAGAAATTCAGTCCATTATGAATAAGTTCTACCAGGGCCTAATTTCAAAGAAATAAGAAAATCTAGTAGAAATGGATGATTTCTTAAATAAATATAGGATGCCCACATTGAACAATGAAGAGGTAAACAAATTGAACAAACCAATCTCTTACAATGAAATTGTGGAAGCAATCAGGGAAATGCCAACCAAAAATAGCCCAGGTCCAGATGGTTTCACTGTGGAATTCTACAAGATGTTTAAAGATAAAGTAAAACCTATACTCTTGAAATTCTTCTGAGAAATAGAAGCAGAAGGAGCTATACCAAACTCATTTTATGGAGCTAATATTACACTCATCCCCAAACCAGGGAAAGACCCCACCAAAAAAAGAAAACCTATTTCTCTAGTGATCACAGATGCAAAACTCCTCAATAAAAGCAAGAAAAGGACATCAAAGGGATCCACATAGGGAAAGAAGAAATTAAACTATCCCTATTCATAGATGACATGATCCTCTACTTCAGTGACCCAATACAATGCACTCCCAAACTCCTAGAATTAATAAACTTATTCAGAAAAGTGGCAGGATACAATATTAACCTCAGAAGTCGATAGCCTTCTTGTACTCCAACAATACCCAAACAGAAGGCCAAATCAAGAAAGTGATCCCATTTGCAGTAGCCCCCAAAAGAATAATATACTTAGAAATTAACTTAACCAAAGATGTAAAAGAATTATTTAAGAAAACTATAAAAGCCTAACAAAAGAAATTAAAGAGGACACCAGGAAATGGAAAGACATTCCATGCTCTTGGCTAGGGAGAAGCAACATAGTGGAAAATGGCTATGGTGCCAAAATTGATATACAACTTCAATGCAATCTGTATCAAAATCCCATAGACATTCTTTACTAAAACAGAAGATTCAATCCAAGGGTTCATATGGATAAAAAAAGACCTAGAATAGCCAAAACAATTCTTGGTAAAAAGAGCAATGCAGATGGTATTACAATACCAGACTTCAAACTCTTCTATAGAGCCATAATAACAAAAACAGCATGGTATTGGCACAAAAATAGACCAGAAGATCAGTGGAACAGAATAGAAGATCCAGAAATAGAACCACATACTCATAGTCAACTTGTATTTGACAAAGGAGCCAAAGTTATACAGTGGAACCAACACAGTTGGTTCAAATATTGTTGCTGGCAAAACTGGGCAGCCACATGCAGAAAACTAATCATTGACCCTAGAATTTCGTCATGCATACGCATTAACTCAAAGTGGATCATAGACCTCAATGTCAGACCGGAAACTGAAACTGCTACTTGATAGAGTAGAAGAGACATTGGAACTCATAGGCAAAGGCAAAAGATTACTGAACAGAATCCCAGGGTCACAACAGATTGAAGGGAGACTCGATAAATGGTACTACCTAAAAATAAAAAGTTTCTGCACAGATAAAAGCATAGCCACAAAAGTAGAAACTCAGCCAACCAACTGGGAAAAGATATTTACCAATAATATATCTCACAACAGATTAGTATCCAGTATCTACAGGGAACTCAAGAAACTAATCCCCCCAAAACCCAACAAACCATTCACCAAATGGGCAAGGGAACTAAAGAGAGACTATGAGAAAATGCTCATCATCCATGGTCATAAAGGAAATGCAAATAAAAACAACCCTGGATACCACCTTACCCCAACAAGAATGGCCAAGGTTTTGAACTCAGACAATGACAGTTGCTGGCAAGGTTATGGAGAAAAAGGAACCCTAATGCACTGCTGGTGGGATTGCAAGGTAGTTCAGCCACTCTGGAAAGCACTGTGGAGGTTTCTTAAAGAACTGAAAACTGACCGTCCTTACAATCCCGCCATACCACTTCTGGGCATCTACCCTGAACATCACAACCCAAGATATGATAAGGACACCTGCTCAGCTATGTTGCTATGTTTATCTCTGCACTATTCACACTAGCCAGGCAATAGAAACAATCCAGATGCCCTACTGCAGATGAAAGGATACAGAAAATGTGATGTGATATATATATATATATATATATATATGTGTATGCACAATGGAATTCTACATAGCCAACAGACAAGAAAAAATAATGGCATTTGCAGGCAAGTCGCTTAATCTAGAGCAAATCATGTTGAGTTAGACAAATTTATACCAAAGGAACAAAAAGTGCATGGTATCCGTAATGTGTGGCTATTTAGATCCAAACAGTACAAGAGCGAGGACTCCATATTTGCATACCCCATGCTATGGACATGGCATTTGATATATAAACACAACTATATAGACATAAAAACCTACAAGTCTATAGACATAATGTTTTATTACATAGGTTAATATGTATTTATGATATACAAACCCTTAGACTAATTTTGATTATGTTCTAAAAACTAAATGCCAGTGATTGTATATAGAGATTCCCTACTTGAATACTTGTTTGTTAAACATGTCATTTGAAATATGATGTAAAAATAAATGTTAATAAATTATTTTAAAAAGATAAAGTTGAATTCACTGCTCAGGTTATCATATAATGACGATGAAAGTTCAAGATGAAAATTTGAAAATCCATGGTTATTATGTTAGTGTTGCTGGGACTGATAAAGTTTTAGTCAGACTAGTGGAAGTTTGTTGAGGAATGAGTGTATAACCCATCAAATAGCCATAAGTAAATGATTGAGATTCCAGTTGTCAAGTAAAGAACCTAAGGGGTAAATGAACATCGAAGCAGTCAGTCAAATTAAACCTTCAAGACTAACTTAACAAGTTATCATTAGGCATAGAAACATTAAACACTTGTTCCCACATAATAACCCAATCCTCTAAAGAGAAATAAGAGGTTTGTAATGACCATGGGATCATATGGAGACCACATGGCCATATATGTCTCATAGGAAATCTGAATTTTCTGAATCTGAAAGATCTAGTTACTCTTTATTTTTATTTATTTTTTTGCCAGTATTGGGGCTTGAACTAGGGGCCTGGGAACTGTCTTTCAGCTTTCTCAAGGCTCACACTCTACCTGTTAAGCAACAGCACCACTTCCGACTTTTTCAATTCCTTTTTCAAGGAATTAAACCCAGGTTTTCATGTATGGTAAGAAAGTATTCTACCACTAGACCACACTACCATGCCCCTAATTACTCTCATTGGAAGGAAACATGTATGAGCACTTTCAGAGCATAGACCTTGCTCTTTTTAACTTTTTGTCTATGAAACTGTTACACTTCCTGTCATATGATATTCCCCTATTTCGTGGTTATTAATGAATTCTGTATCTGCAGTTTTCATCAACAAAAGAAAGATGTACATGACAGACAGTGAGGAATCCAAATATAACTCAAATCAGGTTTGAATGTATAATAACTTTGAGTAGCTACCTTGAATAAGCAAGACACACAGTAGAGAAACAAGCTTATGATATTGTCACTCAAAGCTCCTTGGGAAAAAGTAGTTCAGAACCTATTCTGGGAGGCATCTTGGTTAGTTAGGAAGCAGAATTAGAAAGCTGAAGAAGTGTCTCCCCTGTGATTTCCATGTGAAGGAATGGAAGCAGAGTAAACAAACATAGGATTGGATACTGATGTTTCATAGTTTGGTCCATGATACATGTTTTCCAAAAATTGGTTATATGTTGAGCTTGGGACTATCTAAGCTCCTCAGATACATGTGAGGTATTCTGCATTTACTTGAGGAAATCTAATGTCCATTGTGATGATGTTAACATCATAATTTATCCTTAATGACAGGATTCAGTCAACACTAGACACAAGACTTGCTTCTTGTGTCAAGAATATTCATTACAATGAAGTAAAGGAAATGGAAAAAAAGTAAGTCTTAATTCTACCTATCTATCCCTACCTAATCCTTTCCTAAGTTTTTCCCTCAGTAAATACTCCTCGCGTAAGTCTAAGTGTCATGTGCAATTTCTCATCCCTCATCCTAAGTAATCAATCAGTAAGTGGTATCAATCTATTTCAAATTGCATCTCAAATTCATCTTTCCCTTTCTATCCTCAATTTCTTCATTGACATCATTTTCAGGGATGCTCTTGCCCAATCCACATCTCTCATCTGTTTCAGGTTGCATTGGAAATTAAATTGATACATTTTATTGTAGCAATATAAAACATTATGTACTCTGATACTCCCCAATTTCTCCAGCTTTATCATTCTGACTGGTTAAGGATGCAGCAACTTCTCTGGCCTCTTTCCTGAGCCATCAACCTTCTAGTCTCCCTCTCCTTCCAGAGAATTTTCATTTGCTAAGCTCTCTGACTGGAACATTTTCTTTCCACTCATCACCTGGTAGTTCCTTTGTTTTGGTTACAACTCATGTGTAACTTCGTGGAGTGGCTTTCTGCCCATCAACGATAAGCTCTGCTAATCTATCCATCACTGTAGCTCTCCCCAGTCTTCATTTGGATTTTCCTGAAGGACTATCTGAGACCTATACGACTTGTATTGAAGTAGTTTATTTAAGTTACATCAGAAATGAAATAAAGAAGCAGAAGAGGATAAGGAAGAAGGAAAGGCCAATTAAAAGTATTTTTCTGAACTGATTCCTCTGATATTCATGGAATCAATGTCTTTAGGAACATTTTGATACAATATAATGAAGGGCTAGTAATGTGGCTTAATGATAGAATGTTTCCCTTGGGTGCATGAAGCCTTGACTTTGATTTCTCAATATCACACAAAAATAAAAGTCCAGAAGTGGGATTATGGCCCAAGTGGTAGAGTGTTAGCCCTGAGCAGAGGAAGCTCAAGGACAGTGTCCGGTTCAAGCTCCAAGACGAGCAAATAGAGACAGAGAGACGGAGACAAACAGAGAGAGAACATAAGAAAACATACTGAGTTTAGAATTTTCCCTCTGAAAGAAAGCAAGCTGAATATTTATCCATAAACTTCAGAAACTGTTGAGGATTGTCTTAAGTGTACTCTCCATTTTTTTCTGTAATTCTCATAAAATAGCTTCCAGGATGTAAAAATAAATCATGAAATCAAACACTGGGAAATAATGTCTGCAACCCTAACTATTCAGAAGACTGAGACCTAAAGGAGTGAGGTTCAAAGCTAACCTTGGCAGATGTATATTTTGTCTCCAATTAACCATGAATATGCCACACTGGAGATATGGCTCAAGTGGTAGAATGTCAGCACTCAGCAAGCATGCTGAACAAGAGCACAAATCCCCTCTACTAATACTATATCCAAATACTAATACTATATCCAAATAATATCTAATAAATATAGATAAAAGATTATGAATCCGCTCTCATGAACATTCTTCAGAAATACTCAAGATTGCCTTAATCTGTATATCTTCATTTAAATTTTAGTGCCATGAAGTTTATGAACTACCTAGGTAAATTTTGATTAATTCAATCTATAAAAAATTGGGGGACATGAATAAAGACACATTGTATTCATAATCGGTTTGTTAAATGGGAACCTTCTTTATAGATAATTTAAAAATGGGCAAGTTACCATCTTGATATTATTAAGTCTTCCACAAAATTCACCTGACATAGCTCTTCAGTTTTTGTATGTCTTATAGCTTAATAAAAGCTTTCTTGTTTTTCTGTAGATATTTTAATGCTTTTTGTGAAATCTATCATTCATATTTATATTCAAAAAACATATTTGTGTTAGCGTAAAGGTGATTTATAGAGGCACTATAGTTACATATGTCAGGTAACAAGTATGTTGCTTTTTTGAACACTGTCACCTATTCGTTCATTTTCTCCCAGTTTTTCCCTCCTAAACACCTCACAAGTTTTGTAGATCATTTTCAATAGCAGAGTGTCACTTGCATTGTTCACCCTTAAACAACATAGTTATATACTCATGGTATATATAGTTTGAATTCTGTATGAATACTAATCAATTTATAGTTTCCTTTTTTCTCACTAACTTGTACCCCCTTTCCTGCATTCTCTCTCTATTTGTCCCTCTCTCCCATTTTACCTTCCATTTCAATATGAATTTCATTTAGAAAATGTGACCAATTTAGATATTTCCCAAGCATTTGTGAGAGTATACAAGCCTAAACTACTTTATGATGCTCTCACATTCTAACTTCTTTACTGTCAATCACTGTGTGAGTCGGAGGTGACTGCATTATAGTCTCAACTATAATGTTGCAATAAAATATAAAATGGCCTCTGTTAATTACCAAAGAACTCAAGAATAAGATTGAGGTGTCATCAAAGGAAAGAGCTTTGAGATGTAGAAACTTAGAGTTAGGAAAAACACAATTAATCACTCTTGCCTCATAAAGTATTTCCTTAGGTCAACCTGCTCAGCCCTCTGGGAAGTAATATCATTAAGAAGAACTGCTGTTAATTTATAACCCCCAATTTTCAGAATTTTGAAAATGGGAGTTGGAGAAGAAATTATCCAGATCAATTATTTTCCAGATGCTTTTGCCTGGTATTCACAAAGCTGGAGCACAAAGCTATTTTGATGCTCCTCTTGGGGAGACCTCATCAAGAGTCCACAGATGTTAAGTAAGAAAAGTTTTAATGTAGGAGAAAAATGGTGTGTGAGGGGGTTTTTGAGAGAAACAATAAGGATACATATTACCTCAGCTCTACCACTATGATTACACTAAGTACAAATGTGTCCAACCACTTAAAATGGAGAACTAAGGAAGACAATAATTTGCAAAAGTCATGGAAAATAATTAATAAATTTAGATCTAATATTTATAATTTCCCTGAGATGGCCAGTAAAGTGAGGAGATGAAAGAGTCAATGAATTGATGTAAGTTTATCTAAAAAGTAATGTTAAAATGCATTATAAAAGGGTTAACCAAGCCTATACATGGCATAGTGTGAGTAGATGAAGCAAAGGTCAAAGTGGGAAAAACTGAAACAGAACATGAAATTAATACAGAGACTTGACTATTAAACCAGATAATGGAGAATGTCAAACAGCTAAAGTCTAGATAGAAAACAAGGTCACATGGTCAAAGCCAAAATGAGATAGATAAAAAAAGAATGTTTAGTCAATATAAATTCATGGAATACAGGTGCAACAAGTTCATGGAATATAGGATCAATAGTAGAGATGAGAATAAATCTATGATACTGAGAATTTTGGTGGAGAGTAAGGTGAATAGTAAATATGGTTTCTGTAATTTTAGTTTAATTAGTATCTTTTTTTGCAAGGGGCTTCATTTTGTTACATAAGTCAATGCACACAATTCATCTCAATTAAACATCAGCTCAAAAACTCTCCCATTTCTTCTTTTCTCCCTTTTCCCAAACCAACTTCTTGTAAAAGAGGTCCTGTCTTCAGTGTGGATACTGTTGTGTGGGTGGAGAAGGGGGTGGATGGAAAGCATAGAAAGTATAAATGTGGTCCAAAATAACTTATGGACATGCATAAAACCATCAACTTTCTGATGATATCATTGCAAAAAAAGTATCAACAGAAGGCAAGGGAAGACAGACTCCAAAAAATGAAAACATTGTGAACTGTCATTAACCAAAATCTTCTTTACTCATAAATTATAATGCCATGGGTTAGGAGTATAGGTCAGTGATTGAGCCCTTATGCCGAATATATGAGAGCCATGTTTGCAAGCTCAGTAAAGAGAAAGAAACTGAGGGGAGAGTGAGTGTGAAAGGAAGAGAGGAGAAGAAGAGAGGAAGAGAAACATATAGAGAAAGAAAATAAATAAGAGGAAAAAAGAAAGGGAAGTGGAGGAGAGAGAAGAAACAAGAGAGAAAAGAATAGGGAGAGAGAGGGAAGACAAGAAGAGTAGAGAACTGGAAGGGGAGGGAAGGAAATAGGGGGTGGTTGTCAATCATTGTGGCCTTACACTGGGCTTGGGAAAAGTTTACTCAGTCTATGAATATATGTTTTGTTCCCTTGTTTTACATATCTTCTGCCTTCTTTCCCAAGTAATTCATGATTTTTAGTTAAATTTGATTCATAAAACAATGTGCTAATTTAAATTCAAACAAAAACAGAAATTATGCAATTATTACCCCCACAGTATTTTAACAACCTTTCTATCATCATAGCATTAACTGATATTTTTCCCCTGACCGTGTCTTCAGCATTGTTTAAAAACTCCCATCTTTTGAATATGTGTGTATCCCAATTTGTTTGAGCAAAGATTATTTGAAATTTTATTAAGAAATACAATTTCCAGAAGGTATGCATTGGCTCCATACCTCATCTTGAATTTGTACTTTGTTGAGATTATGAAGATGATCTTCCAGATTCCCCAATTAAAAGAAGACCAGCAAAGAAATTCAAAGAACATGGTTATGACTCTGCTGCAGTCAGGATAAAACAAAATGCTGAATCTAGGCATGAAGACATTCTTCAAAGTGGTGATATCAGACTTGCATGTTAACACATGAGGAGAAATAAGTCAAGAAATTAGCATTGCAGAATGTAATGACATGGAATCAAGACTAGATTAGGGGATCATAAGTCACTTAAATCACTTCCACAGTAGGTAAGTTTGGACAGATATAATAGGGCCACCTAATATACAAGAGTTTATTTGCTACTTTCTACTCTCTGATCCTTAAATCCAGTGGGCTCACCTTTTCTTTTTTAAATAAAAGACCGCCTGACTTAAAAGATAAACAATCAACAGTGGTTGCTGACTAATTAGCTAGATGACAGGAAGAATGTCAAGGCTGACTTGTTCACTCAAATGGGTAATTATAAGCATCTTAGTGAGTGAAAGGATAGTGAAAATTTGATTTCTTGGTGTTATGTTGTTTAATAATAAATGAGCACAAATAGCTTGAAACAAAAGTTTTATTTCACTTTTTATGAATAAAGAGCCTAATCTCTGATCTGTGCTTCTGCAGAATTTCATAAGGCCTAAGTTAAGTGAACATCTATGTTTTAAGGCTTTACCATGGAAAATTCCATTAACAAGTTTCGTTGTTTTCTTTATGGCCTTGTAGCTAACTCTGTTTTCTTGTTGTCACCAGAAAATTATCTCTGCTCTTGGAGAAGTTGTCCCTTCAAAGCCAGCAGACATACTTCTGCTGCTTAGAGTTTCACTTTATATACTTTATATGTGGTGTGTGTGTGTGTGTGTGTGTGTGTGTGTGTGTGTGTGTGTGTGTGTGTGTGTGTGTGTGTAAGCACACGCTGGTCCTTAGGCTTGAACTCAAGTCCTAAGTGCTGTCCCTCAGTTCCCTTTGCTTAATGACACTCGAGGCTTTTTCTGAGTAGTTTGTTGGAGACAGGATTCTCATGGCCTTTCCTTCCTGGGCTCATTTTGAATCAGTCCTCAGATCTCAGCCTCCTAAGAAGTTAGGATTAAAGGCATGAACTACCAGCAGTCACACCTTATTAGGTAAGGTTCAATGAGAATAATCTTTCCATGAACTCAACTGATTAGGGAACTTATGGCATCTTTTGCCACATAAGGTAACATTTTCATAGAAATTACCAAATGCACTGCTAACAGAAATAAGAGAATGCTACATAGTTTGCACACCAGGCTGAAGAGTTGGGAATCCACCTATTATACAATGTGATTTTATGAGGAAAAAGAAAATGAGAAAGGCAAACATTAAATTGAACTTAGAAAAAATCAACTATTAAGCACAAATTTATGACTCAGTTATTCCTAAAAATATTTGTCATTTTGAGTACTCATTGTCTCAAATGTATATGTACTGAATATTTCTAAGATGTTAATTTTATGTATGTTTATTGAAAAAGAAAATGAATCTGGCAAGAAAGTCATCTAACAAAGACAATAAAGAATAAAGAAATTTCTGTATTTCAAATTGCATTCTTTCCTGCTCCTTATACTTATAGTTCTTTGCTATATTTTTTGGAGCAACTCTAGGATTTTTCCAGTTCCCTGAAGATGGAAGACCCTCAGCTGTCAAAACAGTATAATAAGTGAGTAATAGCTACTAAAACTATAAAGAATTGCTTTATAATTTCTATTGAAAAATATTCTACTTGAACATCCTGGGATTTCCATTTCAAATGAATAGTACTTTCATTCTGGGCACCTGTCTCAACTAATTTTCTAAATGTTATCTTCAATATTTTTACAATAAGGTCAGCATTTATATCACTGAAAATAGTACAGAGTAATGGCTTTTTGGAGCTATAGCTTGTTGAGATGAAATAAGTGTGGGATCATTAGATTAGAAGAGATATCTAAAGAAGTCATGTGGATTACTATCTTGTTTCTATGAAATATTTTTAAAGATACCAATTCTGTAACAACAGCACAAAAACTATGCATATAAGTTCATAGAGGATGAGACTAAATGAAATGAACTCTAGCACATGGAAACAAGATTGTTCTTAATGTACTATGTGAAGTTATTTGTTTTCTTTTTTTTCCACCTTATGTTTAATCTCATGTGGTTACTGTATCTGATTTTGTTACCAGGTGTATTGTATAGATGTTTATTTGTTTATCTGAAATAGGGAAGGGGGAAAACATGATGATTAGGAGGGGCTGGGGATGGGAAAATGGGACAAAATCATGAGAAGGGGTATCAATGTGCTAGAAATAATGCACCCACTACCTGCCAAATATAGCTGTAACCACTATATACATTGCCCTAACAATAAAATTTTAAAAATTCTATTACTGCTGAAAAGGAAATTTCCCCAAAAAGGAAATTTCATTTGTTTTTACTCAAGTAACTCACTGTAAGCCCACTTACAGTATTCAGTGGAGAACTTTTTTGTACTAGTCTTTCTAGACATGTAGAACAGCTGAAAGTCATACTTTATAGGATGATTGTGTGTTAATTTGTAGATTGTTCTAAAGTCATCTCCATTAGCTCTCTTCCAGACCAATTGCCTTCTATGTTTAGTGAATAATTTCATACATTCTACACTTGTTACCACTAGGTCTGTAACATATAATAAATGACTACAATTGCTGAGCTCTTTATGTATTTAAAACAAATAGGGCAAATAAAGATGACACTAAAAAGCAAGTAAATTAATCATTTGCCTAATAATGTAACTTTCCAGCAGCTCAAGAAAATAAACTAACATTCCAAACTACCCAAGGAAAACTACTATCCTCATTATTTCTGATAACTGAGAACAACTTCCTTCTAGACACTATCTGTAAAAGATCTGATTTAAAGAAAATACAATTTATGTGGACCTCTGAATCACTAATTATATTCTTTTCTTCTTAATAATCTAAATTAGTAATTAATAACTTTGAAAAAAATCTTCATTCCAATACAATGAAAGCAGTGCTTCAGAATACTTAAGGATCACTGTACTTTTATTTCTCTGTACAATGTAGATTTCCATCAACTTTATTTATATTTCTGTTAATATTTCAACTTTGTCCACACATTAAGCATGATAGCCTGATACTTCTTCGGCAAAGAAATTGTTAAGTTTATGAACACATCTGAATCTAAAATTATTAAACATGGTATGTTGATGTTAACATAACCAAATTCTGATTTGTTTTCTCTTTTTATGTTTGAAAAGAAACTCTTAATTTATGTAATCAAAATGGTAGAATAGATTCTTGGGTTCAGTTATCTCTGTGTCCTTTACAAAATTTCTACAGCTTGTTGCCTTTGGAAAATGTATATTTCAGAATTAGGGAAGATAAGAGATCATCTCCATAGATATTAATAGAACCTAGCCTGATTTCTGATCTAAGGTTGGCTTATGAAGATCATTAAAGTATGGTAGAATTGTTGTTCCATTCAATCACTGAGTTAGAGGGCATTTGTATGGTCTCTCCACAGACCACCAGTCTATGCTGCCTCCTGGCCTGAGGAAAGCTTAGTGAGAGTACTGTGTGTGTGTGAGGGAGAGGACTCAAAAACTCAAACTTATCAAGTATATGGACTTTTCTTTTCACAACATGATTTTTGCCTACTCTCTGAAATAGCATCTCTTGTCAGTCAGAATTCAGGGAACTTGTCAAAATATGTGTACAAGTTTTTATGAGCTCCATTCCCATTCTGTTTCTCTGAGCCACACTCAAAGGTGCCATATAGCATTAGCACACAGCTCTTCCCACTTGCAGATTACAAATAACAGTGTTCCATAAACACAATATTTAATGCATCCCATCTTATAGCACTGTCTAACTTCAAGGTCCAATGAGTGGTCTTATCAGCGTACAGACCACAATCAACACTATAATTTGATTTCAGGCCATAGAGAATGATCTGAGAATCTGACATGAAATGTGTCTGTCTAAAGTGCTATCAGTCTCCACATGCAGAATTCTAAAATATCAACCATCTGTACCTTTTGTCTCGCATGTAAGTTTATCTGTTAGGGAGAGGGTAAGGGAAAGTAAAGAAATGGTGGAACAAAGAGTGAACAAATGCAGCAGTGACACTCACTATGTGGGAAATGAGTTATAAAACTTGAGGGGGTGCTGTTTGTGTAGGAAAAACTGGGAGGAAAAGGAGGAAAGAAAAGACACTGCAGAAGAACAAATGCATTCATTACCTGACTTGCATAACTGTACCCCTCTACATCACCTTGACAATAACAATAAAACAAAGAAATGGTCATCCTTTTTAAGATACAGACATGAGTACTAGGACAGAGTATTATGAAAATTTGAGCAAATATAAAATCATCAAGAAGAACTAAGAAACCTCCAATAGTAAATCTGGAAGAAGCAGAGATCGCTGAAATAACTGGTGAAAGTTCAAAATAGTCTTTCTAAAAACAAAATTAAAAAGGGACTTAACTGATGAAAGTTCAGAATAGTCCTTCTAAAGAAAAAATTAAAAGGGGACTTGGAAATAAAATTTAAAAAGATAAAGAGATAGGTTGAATATTATTTAAGCATATTATTATTATCAAATACTTAAGAAAGAGTCTTGGCTTCACTGTAAAGTAGCTGCCTAAAAAACATAGAATCCTGCATTCAAAGCCAAGTATCAACAAAAACATGTATTGCATGAATGTAAGGCAATTTCACAAAAGAGTTTCCTACACTGCATAATAAATCTGAAGAATAAAAATGAGTGAAAAATCTTTAGAGAGTTCCAAGAAGACACAAATAGGAAATTAAAATATGGAAGAAGATCGTGAACAAAGTTTAAAAACGTGAAAAGGAAATAGAAAAAACTACAAAAATAACCCTAGGAATATGGAATTCAATATCTGACTAGAAAAAGTTTCCATAGCAGACTTAATAAAGAAGAAGAAAGAATCTGGATTTAAAGGCAGGGCATTGCAAGGCCAGGAGCATAGCCTAGTGGGGTAGAGTGCTCACCTAGATTGCATGGAGCCCTGGGTTCAAGTCCTTGGTACCACATATACAGAAAAAGTGGGAATGGTGCTATAGCTCAAATGGTAGAGTGCTAGCCTGGAGCAATAAGTGTCTAAGGACAGTGCCTAGGTCCTATGTTAAAGCCCCAGGACTGATTAAAAAAAAACAAAGTGTATTGTAAATTACCCCGCAAGTGAGAGTGGGTAAGAGGGAGGAAGAGAGGGGAAAGTAGGGTGGGAGAGACAAAAACAGAAGGAGAAAAGAAGGAAGGAAGCAAAGCATGAAAGAAGGTAGGAAAAAAGGAAGGAAAAAAGGACGGAAGGAAGGAAGGAAGGAAGGAAGGAAGGAAGGAAGGAAGGAAGGAAGGAAGGAAGGAAGGACGGACGGACGGACGGACGGACGGTGTACCTCACATCAGGGAAATAGAAACCTATGCTGTAGAAAAGGAGGCCTAACTCGTGGCCCAGAAATCACTTCCTGGTCTTGGGACCGCACCTGGCTGAGATGAAGCCTGCAGTCTCAAGTCCTTCAATGCTTGGGCTGACTTTGAACCATGATCCTAAGGTCTCAGCCTCCTGAGTAGCTAGGATTACAGGCTTGAGCCACCGAGCCTGGCTTCCAATGACTTTTTATCAGGAAATGGTATTGCTGGCCACACACACCTATGGTTGTTGATACTCAGAAAAGTAAGTAGGGGGATCACAGGCATATGTTTGAGACCCTATTTGAAACTTAAAAATACGGACTGGCATCGTGGTTCATGTGATAAGGTCATGTGCTTAGCACATGCAATGGCCTGATTTCAGATCCTGCTACAAGCAAGCAAACAAACATACAAAAAGGCAAAACAGCCCCATGAGATGGCAGTAAAGAGATTCTTATATATTGTTAATGGGAATGTAAATTGATATAGGCATGACAGGAAAGGTTCAGGAAGCTCCTCCTGAAACTGAAAATACAAATACTTATGTGTCCCAGTAATTTCGTTTCTGTGTATTTCTACAGGAAGAAAAGTGGGCACTTCAACAACGTACCTGTACTTACTCATACACGGAAGCATTTTTCACAATAGTCAAGGGATGAAAGCAAACCAACTACGCCTGCATGCAAAAATAACAAATCATACATAACTACAGTGAAACAATATTCATAAACAGAGGAAATCCATAATGTATTGCAATATAGATAAACCGAGAGAAACTTGCCCTAAGTGAAATAAGTCAGGAACAAAAATTAAAGTTCCAAAGGATCTCAATTTTATGTGGAAAAGCTGGTTCTGTGGCTCAAGTGGCAGAGCATTAGCCTTGAACTGAAAAGCTCATGGACAGCGCCTAAGTCTAGTGTTCAAGATGCACAACCAACAAATAAATGAATAAATAATCAAAAAATAAAGTAGTTCCTAAGAGAAAGGATGCAGTAAAGGGACACTGAGAATAGAGACTTTTGAACAAAGTATAGAAAATTTCAAAGTTTCAAATTGAGGATTACTTCACAGCAGGCCTACTGAAGTCAATATTATCAGACTGTATTTTCCTTTATTATTATTGTTGGGATAATGTATAGAGGGATTACGGTTACATTCATCAAGTAGTAGGTGCATTACTTCTTGCACATTGATACCCCTTCTCATGTTTTTGTCCCTGTTTCCCCTCTCCCCATCCCCTCCCAACCATCTTGTTTTCCCTCCTTCCCTTCCCTAATTCAAATAAACATATTTACAATATACCAGGTAACAAAGTCAGACTGTATATTTCAAGGCAACTAAGAAAACATTTCAAATATCTCACCATAAAATTTTATAAAACTGGGAGATAAGGGGTGCATTGGTGAGTTGCATTATACATTAATTTAAAATCAGGGCCTCTCACTCTCACTTTGCTCCCACCCTTAAGCCAGATCAACACTTGTGATATTTTTCTGGTTATTGAGAGCTGAGGTTCATGGAGTTTTCTGACCACTCTGGCTTCCAACCATGATCCTCAGATCTCAGTCTCTACCACCCAGCATTTCTTTCTTATTTAATTGTACCTGTTTTATATAGTCTGTTGAATTGTTGCAAGTACATTTTCCTCCATGTCCATTTCTCTAGGATTTTCTGTAAATGAAAAATCAGCTCCATTCTATGTGTATTTTCTTCTTGTGCATTCACATAGGACATTTTTTTTGCCATTCCTGGGCTTGAGCTCAGGGCCTGAGCATTGTCCTTGGACTTTCTCAAGGCACCATTTCTGGCTTTTTTCTATGTATGTGGTACTGAGGAATCGAACCTGGGTGTTCATGCATGCTAGGCAAGCATGCTACCACTAGGCCAAACTCCCGGCCCCACATAGGACATTTTTAAACTTTAATAAATTAGAATTTCTTGGGTATAAATTGTGCTAGTCTAAATAGATGCATTTGATCTCTCTGTTTTTCTTTCTTATAATGGTGATAGAGATGGTATCTGTTTTACCATGTTTCTATAAAATAATAGGAAAGGGAAGGGGAAAAAGCAAGATGAATGGGAGGGAGTAGAGGGAGGAAAATGGGGACAAAAACATGAGAAGGGGTATGAATGTGTGAGAAGTAATGTACCCTCTATGTGACGAATATAGCTGTAACCCCTCTATACATGACAATAAAAAATACAGGAATCCCCCCCCCAAAAACAAACCCCCAAAAGTGCCTGGCTTATTTGGCCTTAACAGAAAAACAGTTTTCAGTGGTAATAACAGGCATTTCCTTGTTTTTCAGAATTTTTGCAAAACTAACAAGTACACGTTCATGCTCATAGGCATTCCTTTTTTCCTTTGCTTTCCTCCTCTTTGGTTACATGCAGAAATACTTGATTGCTATTTTCCTATCTTTCAAAGGAAATATCCTACAAGAAAATTGATAAGGATGCTTAGTGTTAGGGAAATGTAGTTTCAATCACAACATCATAACAATAGTATCCAGAGCAGTTTACTTAATTCAAAACCTGAAGCTTAGATTTCATCAATGTACAATGGGGCTAATTGTACCTTATTCTACTGAATCTTGTAAAGATTAAATGAGATCATGTTCACAAAGTTTTTTTTTATTATTGGGGTAATATATAGAGGGGTTACAGTTACATTCATCAGGTGGTGGATGCATTACTCCTTGAACTTTGATATCCCTTCTCATGTTTTTGTCCTCTTTCACCTCCTCCCACCCCGTCCCAATCATCTTGTTTTCCCCTTCCCTTCCTTATTTCAAATAAACAAATATACACCAAGTAACGAAGTCAGATACAGTAACCACATGAGATTAAACATAAGGGGGAAAAGAGAAAAGAAATAACTGCACAAAGTACATTGAGAAAAACAATCACAAAGGTAAACCTTATTTCCCTATTCTAGAGTTCATTTTGTTTAGTCTCATCCTATATGATCTTATGTATATAGATTTTGCGCTATTGTAATCTTCTGCTAGGAGAGTCCTAGATCTGTACTAATTATTACAAATGAGGGAAATCATGGAGCCTATGTTCCTTTGGGTCTGCCTTACTTCACTTAATATGACTTTTTCCAAGTCGTTCCATTTCCTTACTAATGGGGAGATGTTATTTTTTCTGATGGCAGCATAGATGCATTGTGTATAAGTACCAGTTCTTGATCCATTCATCTACTGAGGGGCATCTGGGTTGGTTCCATATCTTTGCTATGGCAAATAGTGCTGCAATGAATATCATTGTTCTAGTAGCTTCAGTATGGCCTTGTTTCTGGACATTTGGGTAAATGCCCAGGAGTGTGATTGCTGGGTCATAGGGGTGCCAGAAGGTCAAGCCTAGTATTCCTAGCTACTCAGAAGGATGAGATATGAGGATCACTGTTCTAAGCCAGCCTAGGCAGAAAAGTCCATTAGATTCTTATCTCACCAGAAAACTGGAAGTGGTGCTGTGGCTCAAGAGGTAGAGTAATAGCCTTGAGCTGAAAAGCTCAGGGATAATGCCCAGGCCCAGAGTTCAAGCCCTATGACTGACAATAAAAGGAAAAGAAAGAAAGAAAGAAAGAAAGAAAGAAAGAAAGAAAGAAAGAAAGAAAGAAAGAAAGAAAGAAAGAAAGAAAGAAAGACAGGGAAAGGAAAAAGTTTTTAAAAAATGGAGTACTTTCCTACCAAGCATGAGGCCCTAGGTTCAATTGTCTGTACAAGCCCCATTCCCCACAAGTACACACAGAAACAGACTCTAGATACTTAACTATGTTCTGTCTTTTCACCTTTATTTCTGAATCATCACTATTTTAGGAGTCCTTCCATGTATGACCTTTAAATAACCAATGAGAATACTGTGCTATTTTTGTTATTAGCACTTAATCATCACCATCAGTCTTGATCTGACTGATTAAAAACAAACCTGACTTTCATGTTTTATAGTTGAAATATATTCCTCAATGTACTTTGAAATAGATAAATGGACTCTAAGTAATTCTAAGTCCCTATACATAATGAATGTTCAACCTCAAAATGTCCACTCACAAATATATTAGAGTTTAGCATCAACAGTGGCACTGTTTTTTTAAAGTAATAGAATGATTCCAACTTTTAATAATTCAATTTTCCCAAATCTCATGTGTACACATTTAGGATGAATGTTTACATAACATATTATCTTTAAGTTGTGTTCATACATGCAGACTTGATCATTCATCACAACATAGAGGTAATTCCAAACCAGACTGCCAAAGCCAGCAATTTTTAAATAGGTAACCCTATCCCATGTATTCAGAGTAGTCTTACAGTCACTAAATCCATATGTCTCTGTGAACATATGAACTGAAAACCAATGAGGTCACAATTTTGTTTAATTAGAATCAATGCTATCATCCATAATTAAACAATATTGATTGAAGTATACAGAGGGCAGCCTTTTGAAATGATATGCTTAGATGTGATAAGTCTTCGCCTTGCAGAAATATGTTGAGTCACGTTTATTTTGATAGAACGTTCCCCTTTCTACATATGCCAATACAACATCATTCCTATTTATTAAGTCAAAAGCTGTGAGTCTTACAAACACCAATTATGTGATTCTTTTCAGTATACCATGAGTGATTGACATTTCTTTTGAGCAGGGACAGATATTTTCTCAGGAGAATGGTATAATTGGTTCATCATCAGTATTTCTAATTGGAAAATATGCTGAGGACTTAGTTAACTACTACATAACAAATTTTAAAATTGTAATTAGAAATTTTCCATTAATTATCGCTTTGTTTATGAAAAGTTGCTTGGCTGTGGCAGTCTACTTGGTCTTTGTATGGTCAAGGACAGTTTTGCTCTTGCTTGGCCTCACTTCCCTTTCTTAAACACGACTGGTACAAAATTTTCATGAGGCAATACTAGTTCGTCATCATGTTTTATATATATATATATACACACATGTATATAGTTCGTCATCATGATATATATATATATATATATACACACACACACACATGTATATTTGTTAGTTGTGGGGCTTGAGCTCTTGGCCTGGGCATTGACCTTGAGTTCTTCAACTCAAGGCTACCATTCTACGACACTGAATCACAGCACCACTTCTGGTTTTCTGGTGGTTAATTGGACATAAGGGTCTCATTGACTTTCATGCCCAGGTTGGCTTTGAATTTCAATCCTCAGATTTCAGCCTTCTGAGTAGCTAGGATTATAAGGGTGATCCACCAGCACTTGGATCATTGTCTTATTTTTAATGTCGTATCTCATATATGTGAATAAACTTAGAAACCACTAGAAGTTTTTAATGAAGGATTTCTTTTAGCTAAACTTTAGCTCACATCATATGCTTAAAGATCACTTCTGTTAAGAAAAAAAAACTTCATGTCAACTTCCTCTGCCAATCCATGTCACATGTAAGGCTTTCTTATGTGATCTGCAAATGTCTTGGCTTAATATTAAATCTATCCTCTTTTGATGCCATATAGGAAATGAAAAATAGTTGGGTATTAAATTTACATGTCTTTGAAGAGTATTTGCATACTATTTTAGGAAGAAGAAAATAAAGATGAAGATTCCTAACAATATGCTTACATATTTCTTTGGAGGCTAGTAAGAAACTATGGATGTGTATTTAGGAGAGCATAAATGAGAAAACTCTGACTACTCCTCTTCAGTGGATGAAATTTCCCTTGATGTTACTTCATTGTCCAGTGGTCTTCAGGTTATGATTGTTTGAAATGAACCTATAATGCCCAGAAACTTGAAGCCCCCCGGAAAGATCACCAGAGACCAAATATCAATGCAAATTACAATGAGTTGTTTATTGATGAGCTCGAGCACAGGTCTCTGCGCACTGATAGTCGAGTGCAGACCAGAGGCCACAAGCACAAAATTACAGCACCTTTAATACATTCTTTGGTAGAGGGCAGGTCCCAGTAAGCACTGGCACCAAGATTCCATTAAATGATTGGCACAATACAAAATGGGAGGAGGGTGGTGACTAGTCATTGGTCGGTTTAGCAAGCTGTCATGCTTTGAACTGATTGGCTAATGGGTGAACTGATTGGCTAATATGTGATCAGTGGAGAAAACCTGCGGACAGGCTAACAGGCTTCTGCCTAGTTTGCTTGCTCTTGCAAGTCCGACCTTGTACAGGTATAAAGATACAAATGAATACAAGTATAAAAATACAAACGGCTAATCATAGGTTTATAGAAAATATATAGATATTTTCTATGCTCCTCAAACCCTCAAAAAATAAAATTCAATGGGTAGAAATGAGGTGCTAGATTTAAACTGATTGCAGATCATGGAAAGCCAGTAAATCTAAAGATTTACTCACAATCACAGTCATGAGAATTTTATTGTCAAAGATGTCAAGACCCAAATCCTAACAAATACTGCTATTTATTGTAAGACTTTGAGCAAAATGCTTTACTTCAGAAAGGTCCAGACTGTTTGTTCATAAGATAGAAATAAATACAGCACTTACTTCACTGGAAAGAATTAGTTGAAACGGGCTATTGAAAATGGTTAGCATACTGCATGGGACATGATCAGACATATGATCAATCTTAACCAGAGTTTCTCTACTTAAAATATTTTAACTGGAAATATAATGGTATCCTACTGATTCTCAGTTCATAAAAAATTATTTTTATACTTCTGAGGTCGATACCCAATTATTCATAGCATTTCATTTCATAACCTGCATATGCAATAATTCAGGATAATAGTTTATCATACATTAATGAGGAAATACATGTTAATGTGGTTTGTGACACTATGAGCTTAAAAAAAATTAGTTCCTCATTGAGTTTAGTACTGAGGAATAGAACTGGTCAAAGTCCAGAGTTATATTACAAGTGAATGACTGAATAATGAATGTAGAACAAGCACAAGAAGAGCTGACAACTATAATACATGGTTGTCAGTGATCTCTGTAGAACAGAGGTTGAGGTAACCAACAGAATAAGTTCCTCCCAAAGTTGGCAAAGGACAAAGGAGCACTTATATATAGCTGTGCCTTCACACTGAGTTTATTGAGCATAGAAGTGTAATAGCTATAGAAAGTTTGGGATTGTAGCTCTATTCAATTTATTATAGGACAGCCTTGTGGGCACTTGCTGGAATTGGATGTGGATGCTAAATAACTTCATGAGAGCCACTGAACCAAGAACATGGATTTTAAAATCTAATAACCCCATTAATCCTATCTGCTCCTTGTGATGAAGGAGAGTGTCTTTGTCTACACAGCAGAACATTTAGCTGGACACTGCTGCAAAGATGCCACAATTCCTCAATCATAGTACCATAACTATACCACAACCATGACAGAAAAGTGGTATCCTATAACATGGAATCTATAGGATCCTTTCAGATGATTCCTACAAAATTATGAGTTTAAAATGCAGACAAATCTGTTGTATGATTTGACTAGGTGTGGCCTCCAAAACCTCATGCTATAATCACATCGTTATAGTGACAGTACTGAGACAGGCCCTTTAGAGTTGATGAGGCTGTAAAGACTCAGCCCTTATGAATAGATGAATGCAGTTACTGTGGGAATGGATTCTTTGTCAAATAGCAAGTTGGGACACATTTCATCTTCCTTGCACTCTTGTATCACAGAGAGGCGGACAGCATTGATCTTGGACTGTTCCTCTGCCACAACAATGACAAAGAACATCCTATTCTTTAAGACTATTCAACATGTAATATTCCGTCATGATAACACACCTTTCACCACAGCATTATGGTTCCTTATGGAACTTCATTTCCTTTGCCTAGAAAGGATGTGTAGGTATGCAATTTCAATATTCAAAAGCCATCTAACAGACAGGCAAAGGTGGCTCACTCATGTAATCCTAGCTACTCAGTAGGCTAAGAACTGAGGATCGTGGTTTGAAGCCATGTTAGAGAAGAAAGCTTGAGACTCTTATCTCCAATAGACTAAGAAAAAAAGCAAGAAGTGTGTGTGTGTGTGTGTGTGTGTGTGTGTGTGTGTGTGTGTGTGTGTGTTAAAGGAGAATGCATACTGGGCAAAATGTTCTACCACTTGAGGCACTCCTTCAACCTCCTTTATTATGTGTTGATTGCTAATTCTGGGGTGTAAACTTGGACCTAATCACTCTTCTTTAGCAGTTTCCTTCAATGTTTGTGTTCTACTTCTTGAGCCACATCTCTTCTTCTGGCTTTTTGATGGCTAATTGGAAATAAGAGGCTCATGAACCTCTGGCTGGCTTCCAAACTCAATCCTCAGATCTCAGCCTCCTGAGAAGATGAGATTACAGGCATGCAATGGTGCCTAACGTTCCAACCCTTTCTTTGTTGGTTATTTTGCAGTGAGATTCCTTCTTTATGCCCTGCTGAACTGAGCTGTATTAATCCTACTTGCACTCCAGCTGCATGACATTGTGCCAAGGTCATTCCCACTGGAAACAAGGACATGTCTCTACTAAAAACTTTCTTTCTTATTAAGTTACCCAAAATTGCTTACTATGTTAAATATGTGAGAAGTAAACAGTAATTATGTTCATGCAGACAAAAACATGTTGAAATCAAACCTTTTTTAGTAGGTTAAATATTCCACCTTTGTCATTTTTCCCCAACAGTTTTATTTCATGTATGTGAAATGTCTTTAATAATTGCATTTAATTATCCTGTGCAATTTCATTATAACGCAGCTGTTGGCATGCATGCACAACCTCTAGGTTTTAACATTTGTAATGTGATTGGCTCTTAGGAATAGCTTTCAGAAATATTGATGTGCTACAAGTGCCTCAGAAAGAAAGAAAGCTCATAATTTTTAATTATCCCACAATGAGTTTTGATTGATTGTTTATTTACTTTTATTTTTTATAATCCTTGGGGCAATATTTTGGAATTATCAGGCACACTTCGATGAAAGCACTAGCATCTAACATAGTATATTGTATATAAAAGGTGATTTGAAATGGTTTCTTAATAAATGGCATTTGTAGCTGGGTGGTGGCTCACTCCTGTAATCGTAGCTTCTCAAGAGAATAAGATCTGAGAATCGTAGTTCAAAATCAGCCCAGGCACTAAAGTCCATGAGACTCTTATTTCCAGTTAACCACTAGAAAACCAGAAGTGATACTGTGGCTCCAGCGGTAGAGTGGAACTAAACTGAAGAGCTCAGGGCCAGCAACCAGGCCCAGAGTTCAAGCCCCATGACCGATAAAAAATGGTATTTTTATCATTTAAAAATTAATAACATGAGCTTGGTTTTCAATCTAATTAATATTAAAACATATGAAGAAAGCTAACACCATTACATTGCAAATGACTTTGAATTGGTAGTCAGCTCTGAAGTAAAACATTCCATGCAAGCACAAATCATTTATAACAATCCATTTTTGTCATCACTTGCATAGCTACCCTTATTCTCACTACAATTGCATGCATTAATTCAATCTATCAGTGGCTAACAACAAATTAAAACAATTAGATTTCTAAAATGTTTGTTTATTTAAATTTATTTGACACAAGCCCATTCAGTCTATTCATTTTTTTCTACTTTGTCTCAATCATATAACTGAATTGCAAAGTCCTTCATAATAAATCTATAATCAGAATCCCAGTTAAGAAAATAATTTTTCTTTCCTGAAATAAACAACTAAAATTCACTATTCATCCAAACTATACACAATTCTACATACAATTATCAAGACCTTGGACAGAGTTTTGGAAACCTAAGGAAAAGATGGGATTAGTTTGCTAGTATGGAATAGGAAATGTTAGCAATTCTTTATTTCGCTTCACTCCATTTCCTCAAGATAAGGGTCATATGTTACCCAAAACAAGTCCCTGCTAAGTTGATAATCACACCAGATACTAGAATATACAACATTTTACAGCCAAAATGATTTCTACAAAGTCAAGTCATTCCTGTGCTCAGAAGCTTTCATGAATTCTAAATGACCTTAAGGTAAAAATTCTAAATGACCTTAAGGTAAAAGCTAAAGTAATTTATATAACCAAAAATATTCCTCATGAATTGGTCTTTGACTATTTCACCAGCTTTAAGTTGTGTATGTCTGTCTCTTCTGGTTGTCTCCACTCCAATGGCACTGGCTTTCCTTCTGTTCCCACATGTCACAAATGACCTCTTTTCTTTCCTAATTTGTGAACAAAGACTTTCTTCCATTTAAATTTTCATCCAGGCTAATCTGGCCCTATTTACTTAAATAGAAATTGTATGGATTTCATTTTCTATTGGAGCCTTCCCAAAAACAAACCAGTCCTCTTCCAGGCTTCCTCACAGTCTGTACTTTCACCTAAATCCTTAATGTGTCATACCTTTGTTCTCTGATTCAGTTCCGTAACTAATAGAAGGAATATCATTGTTAATAAGGTAGTGTCATGTGCTAATTAATGAACATTAACTAATAAATGAAATCATAAAATAATAGATATTTACAATAATCTGAAATCTCCAAAAATGTTCCATGAGAATTTTATCTATTGTTAGTTTAACCAGGCTCTGGAGGACAAGAAAATATTTGGTATTTTCATTTTATCTCATTCAATACTGAGTACAGTAGCTGTTCAGCAAGAAATTAATAAAGAACTGATTATTCAAATAGCAAAATTAAAAACATTAACTATCTGGAAAGTCTCAAGTGGAATAAACATCTTCAACCTATTCCATAGTCCCTATTAAATATATTCCAAATACGGAAGGAAAGGAGGAAAGAGAGAAGAAAAGAGAGGAGAAAGGGGAAGAAGGGAGGAAATCAACAAGGAAAAGCAGGAGGGGGAAGGTGACAAAGGATGGAAGAACCAGAAATGGAGAGAGGAAGGGTTACCATAACCACAGACTGCTAGACTTTCTCTGTCACTTGTTATCACATGCTAAGAAACAAGCAAAAGCAGAAACAGCATTCTGAATGATTATACTCTCTGTCTTGCATATTAAAGCCACATATTGGTCTTAAGTCAGGAAATCAATAAATGTCAGTGAGCCATTAGGGAAAAATGAGTTCTCACACAGTATAGGAATCAGAATCTCCACTGTATAAATTACATAGGAAAAATTTGGCTCACATCAATATCTCTGGCCATGAAAGAAATAAAAATCAAAACTCCTTTGACATTTCACTTCACTTCAGTCCAAATGGCCTTTACCAAGATATCCAATAAACAGATGCTGGTAGGGCACACTACTACACTGTTAGTGGGAGTGTAAACTTCATCAACCATGCTGGAAAGTAGTATGAAAGTAATTCCTCAAAAGACTAAACACAGAGTTCGGCTATGAACCAGGAATTCCATTCCTGAGCATTTACGCAAATGTCCATAAGGAAGAACATACAAATGTTATGACCACAACCATGTACATTGCAGCACTTTTTAACCACAACTAAGACATGGAACTAAGTCGGATGCCCCTCAGTAGATGAATGGATCAGGAAAATGTGGTATTTATAAATAATGCAATTCTGTGCTGCCATCAGAAAGAATGACATATCCCTATTTGTAAGAAAATCGAAAGACTCATAAAAAGTCATATTAAGTGAAGTAAGCCAGACCCAAACAAACATAGGCAATAATTAGTATACATTTAGTTTTCCTAGCAGAGGATCACAACAACTCAAAAGCTGTATGCATATTGCCATATAGGATGATGCTAAGTGAAATGGACCTCGGGATATATACGTGAAGTTATTTCTTTTCTCTTTTGTTTCTTTTTCCTCTTTATGGTTTATCCCCTATTATTACTGTATCTGACTTTGGTACATGGTATATACATTTATTTGTTGTTTTGAATTAGGGAAGGGAAGAGGAAAGACAATACAATGAGATAATGGATAAATGGTGAACAAATGTAACAGCAATATTCACAAGAAAATATGTTAGAAATGAACTTTACAACTTGGGAGGGGGTGGGGGAAGGAAAAATGGGAGAAAAACATGGAAAGGGGTAATAACATTCAAGAAGTAATGTAGTCATTACCTTATGAATGTAATTTGACTTCTCTATACATCACCATGAAAATAAAATAAAATGCGCTCATGTTTTTGCATTCAAAATAGATGTCACTAGACATCTATAGATGCCCTCTCTCCCTTCAGCTTTACCTAAATATGAATCACATAATAATATTTTTATGGTAATATGATACTCAGCCATTTCTTGAATAGGGTCTGAAGCATTACTATTAACAAAGAAGAGGTGTCACAATCTGTTTCATAAAGCTCAAATATTTTGTCAATAGCTGAGAACACACAGATAGTACAGAACAAGGTAATCTTGATTGAGTTCATATCTATTCTTCCCTGTACAAAGCTGTAATTGCAAATCTAGTCTTCTACAGTATTATCCATAAACTTGGAATCTGTTGTATGTCTTAATATTCTTAAGTTTTCGACAAAAACTTGAAAATTATTCCTCCTAATTTGAATAGGATACCCTCATATGCTTAGAAAAACTTTAGTTCAAAAATTTGTTTTCTAGGCTTTTAACTCTTGTTTATAATTCTAGCTATCCCGAGGGCTGAGATAAGAATAACTGTCCAGAGCCACTATTGGTAAATACAAGACTTATCTCTGATTAACAAGGAAAACAATCTGAAAAAAGAGGTATGATTCAAAGCACCAGCTTTGAGAGGAAAAGCCAACAAGAGTACGAAACCCTGAATTCAAGTCCCAGTACTGGTACAAAAAATTATTATCCAGTCAGTCATTAAAAAATAAATGTTATTTGGAAGTGATGCTATGGATCAATTGTAAATCACTAGCCTTGAGCTAAAGAGCTGAGTAATATATATATATATATATATATATTTCTTGATAATATAACTGTACAGGTAATGATTATTGAGCATCTTCTTATTGTCCTAAATACAGTATATCCTAAGTGATCTTAAAACCTATAAGCTATTCTAAAATTCTCTATTTTACTAACACAGAAACTCAAGCAAAATGAATCAACACAAGTAAGTTACCCAGTAAGAAAGTGATTAAGCTGGATATAAAACAAGGTGAAAATATATAACCCTTCTTTTGGAAGGCTATGTCACAACCTGAAAAGACAGTCATCTGTCTTTATTCATCCAGGAATCACTGTACTCACAGTCACACACACACACACACACACACACACACACACACACACACACACACACACAAACGTCTATGTATGTAGATAGATAGATAGATAGATAGATAGATAGATAGATAGATAGATAGATGATAGATAGATAGATAGATAGATACATAGATAGATAGACAGACAGACAGATAGTAGCTTGTCAAGAGGTAAGTTATGTCAAACCATGCAGGACTATCTCACTTCAGTTTTATCATACCAGGAAAATTATGTTTTAGAGTGACTGATGTATTGTACATACATTCATTTATTTGATTTAGGGAAGGGAAGGGGAAAACAAGATGATGAGACAAATGACAAAGTGTGAACCAATGTACCTTCTAAATGAATTTTACAACATGGGAGGGGGTGGGAGCAGAGATAGTGGGAGAATGACATGGGAAGGGGTAACTTTTCAAGAAGTAATGTGCCCACTACCTGATGAATGTTACTGTAATCACAACAATGAAATAAAAACATAAAAAGGCTGGGAGTTTGGCCTAGTGGTAGAGTGCTTGCCTAGCATGCACGAAGACCTGGGTTCGATTCCTCGGTACCACATACTTAGAAAAAGCCAGAAGTGGTGCTGAGGCTCAAGTGGTAGAGTTCTGGCCTTGAGAAAAATCCAAGGACAGAGCTCAGGCCCTGAGCTTAAAGCCCAAGACTGGCAAAAAAAATAAAAATAAAAAAATAAAAAGAATAAAAATATTATGGCTCTGTAGTAGAGTTTGAAATCTGGTATTGTAATACCACCTGCATTGCTCTTTTTGCTTAGAATTGCTTAGGCTATTCTAGGTTTTTGTTCTTTCGTATGGACCTTTGGATTATACCCTCTATTTCAGTAAAGAGTGTCCTTGGGATTTGATAGGAATGGCATTGAAACTCTATATCAATTTTGGCAGTATGGCCATTTTCACAACGCTGATTCTCCCTATTCATGAGCATGGGATATCTTAGCATTTCCTGGTATCCTCTTTAATTTCTTTGCTTAGGCTTTTATACCGTTTTCATTAAATAATTCCTTTACATCCTTGGTTAGGCTAATTCCTAAATATTTTATTCTTTTGGGGACTAATGCAAATGGGATTATTTTCTTGATTTCTCCTTGTATTTGTTTATTGTTGGTGTACAGAAAGGCTACTGACTTTTGAAGGTTAATTTTGTATCCTGCCACTTTGCCAAAGTGGTTTATTAGTTCTAAGAGTCTGGGAGTGGAGTTTATTGAGTTGTTCAGGTGCCATGTTAACTGTGGAATAGGGATAGTTTTATTTCTTCTTTTCCTATGTGGACCCCTTTTATTTCCTTCTCTTGCCTTATTTCTCTGGTTAAGTGTTTCAGCACTATATTGAAGAGAAGTGTAGAGAGTGGACATTCCTGTCTACTCTCTGATTTTAAGATAAATGGTTCTAGTCTTTCTCCATTTAGTGTGATACTGGCTGTAGGTTTGTCATATATGACTTTAAAGAATGTACCTTCTGTTTCCATTTTCTCTAGTGCTTTCAACATAAATGGATGCTTTATTTTGTCAAATGTTGAGCCAGAATAACAAAAACAGCATGGTATTGGCATAAAAATAGACCAGAAGATCAGTGGAACAGAATATAAGATCCAGAAATAAAATGACATACCTATAGTCAACTTGTATTTGACAAAGGAGCCAAAGAAATACAGTGGAACAAACACAGCCTATTTATTTATTGGTGCTGGCAAAACTGGGCAACCACATGCAGAAAACTAAAAATTGATCCCAGCCTATCACCATGCACAAACATTAATTCAAAATGAATCAAAGACCTCAATATAAGATCTGAATCCCTGAAACTGCTACACAACAGAGTAGGAGAGACACTGGAACTCATAGGATAGGTAAAAACTTCTGGTATTTTTATGTGGGCTATGGGGCTTGAACTTAGCCTGGATGCTGTCCCTGAGCTCTTCAGCTCAAGGCTACCGCCCTATCCTTGATCCAAGCCCCACTTTCTATTTTCTAGGGGTTAACTGGAGATAAGAGTCTCAGGTCCTTTTGTACCCAGGCTGACATTGAACCTTGATCCTCAGATCTTAGGCTCCTGAATAACTAGAATTACAGGTGTGAACCACCGGCCCGGCAAAACATCTTGTACAGAGTCCCAGGATCACAACAGATTGGAGAGAGACTCAACAAATGAGACTATCTAAAAATAAAAAGTTTCTGCAAAGACAAAGACATAGCTACTAAAGTAGGAATACTTAACCATCCTGGAAAAGATATTTACCAATAATACATCAGACAAATGCTTAATATCCAATATCTACAGGCAACTCAAAAAACTCATTCCCCCAAACCCAACAAACCAATCACTAAATGGACAAGGGAATTCAAAAGAGACCTGTCAAAGGAAGAGATTAAAATGGCAAAGAAACATTTGAGAATATGGTAATCATCCATGGTCATAAAGAAAATGCAAATAAAAAACCACTATAATGTACCACTTTACCCCAATCAGAATGGTCAATATTCTGAACTCAGGCAAAAAATGCTGGTTGTGGAAAAAGTGGAACCCTACTGCACTGCTCATGGGAATGTAAACTAGTTCAGCCACTCTGGAAGGCAGTTTGGAGGTTCCTGAAAAAAAGTCTAAAAACAGACAATCCTTATGATCCCACCATACCACTCCCGGGCATCTACCCTGAGTGTCATAACCCAGTATATGATAAGGATACTTGCTCAGAATTCTGTACGACAGTTTTTGTATCCATCCATCTATAATGGGGCATCTGGGTTGCTTCCATTGCTTGGCTATTGTGAATAGTGCAGAGATGAACATGGCTGAGCCACACAAGATAAAATAATGGTATTTGCTGGGAAATGAATGAAACTAGAGCAAATCAAGTTGACTGAGATAAGCCAAGACTAAAAGAACAAAAAGTGCACGGTCTCCTTAATGTATGCATATTAGATCCAAGAGCAATGACTCAATGTCAGTTACTCAAGGTTATTGACATGAACTTGGAGATATAAATATAACTGCATAGAGATAAAAATCTATGATTGGATATATATTGTATAGACATAATGTGATATAGATTAATATGTATCTATGACATACAAACTCATCTTAATTTTAATTTTGTTCTTAAATTTATATGTCAGAGATTGCATAGAGAGATTCCCTTTTTGAATACTGGTTTGTTAAACATGACATTTGAAAGATGATGTAAAAATCCAGTGTTAATAAAAATCTTTTAATAGAAAACATAAATAAAATAAAAATATAAAAGAAGTAATGTTATACTACTTTACAAATATAACCAGTTAAATCTAATACTATGCATACGCTTTCTACATTTTCCAGTTATAAGGATCAAGTGAATTAAAGTACTATGTAAACACAAAAGTTTTATAGTATTTGACTTTTGAAAACCTACATGTATTGCAAAACAGGATTCAGATTTATCTAAAACCATGTGGATCAAACTAACCTCCTGACATTTTATATTGTTAATGTAAACTAAGCCAGTTGATTACTAGATTCTTGTTAGTAGAGGTGTCCATTGCAGACACACATACACTTTCATCTTTAGTAGTCAGGGATAAATTCAGCCAGCCCTGGAAAGAAGAGCTGCCAGCAGAAGGCAATCATGAATCCTCAAGAATTACAGGTTAGAATGGGATAAGTAATGGAAACAAGACGCTAGAAATCAAATTAGTGCATGCAAATTCAATTCCTGCACCCGGATGTTAAGGGAACCACTTTCCTTTACCTACATTCTGGCTACATAAAATATTGGCCTGTCCTTTCTTCTGGTTCAAGATCTCTGTAGGAAAATGTGGCATACTGATGAGAATGCTTAGGCTCTCCAGTCTGTGAAACAGGCTAGTAAGGTTGGTGATTAATACTAGAGAACAGAAGTGGTAGTACTAGTACTGTATTTTAATTTCCCCAGTGCCTGCTGACTGCCAATATATCTTAAAGCCTAGAGCAACATTTGCTAAGCTGAGAGCTTGTAGTTACCATATCCATACTAGGGTTGTATCCTATCAAATGTTTCTATGCTATCTTCTAGAGCCCTTTTCTAGGCAAGATCACCAAAGTCCATTCATACCTTCTTTGTCAAAGCCAGTAATCAATTGAATGAATATGACAGTCTTATTTAATGCATATATTAAAATAGAAGTATGTAACTTGAGGATATGGATAACATTGGAAAAGATAAGTGGTGACAGAATCAAGATGTATTGTGCTCAAAATCTAACTTGTTTAATTGAAACTCCTCTTACTGCTACCCAAAATAAAAAAATAAAATAATAATAAGAGTCAGGCAGGCAGAGCCCTACCTAGACAGATCATTTTCATGAAATTGATTCTCTTCCCAGCCAATATACAAGTTAGAATCTTTCCTGTAAAGAAACTTGACAGAAGCACCCTCCATTTATTGGTCATCACCAACTTACAAAGAAGGTATTTTAGGTTAGAATTCTTCTAAGGGCTGGAGCCATGGTTCAAATAATAAAATATCAGCTGATTAAAGATAGTTTTTCTGATGAGTTTTGGCCGGGTATACTGGTTTGGGTTGATTTCTAAAATACATTTAAGCCTTTTCAAATTAGAGATTGAACAAAATTGAGAAACTAAATGCAGGCCAATAAGAAAAAAAATAGCGGAGTGACATATTATGGGTAAAATATATGCAGGTTGCCCTCTCATTATGCTTGCTTGGCTTGCTCTCAGTAACACACAGTTCTCCAGAAGTAAAATCTTGCCCTGCTGAGTTCCGTCTGAGGTGGTGTTCTCATTCCTAAGAAATATGGCAATATCTACAGGCATGTCCACCACCAACAAAATCCTATTATAAAGGGGACAATAACAAGTAACTTTCTCCTCACATTTCCTAAACATGATCTCTATGTGTCTTTGTCTTTCTTAGTTCATCTATCTTTCCAAATTTACAGAGGGCTACAGGCAAGGCTAGCTAAGTTGAAAAAAATAGCAATGCACTGTAGACTATGGCATCACACTGTGGTTGCAGAGAGCCTCTGCCCTCTCCAGAGCAGAGCCACCCCATCACCAGGTCACAGGACTGGAGATATCCTGTTCAGCAGCTGGTTAGTTGGCCACTGCTTTTCTAGGTATACGCGATTGAGAGTTAAGTTCTCACCACTATGTAATATCTATGGCAGTAAAGAAATCTTCATACATCATCAGAGAGAAACCCTTAAAAAAAGTTGAGTTCAAAGTAAATTATCAATATAGAGTATATGATTCTGTTTTATTTTAGTCATTCTGATGGGTATTTAGTCAATATCCCATTGTGAATTTAATTTTCATTTTTCTAATGACTAGTGATGTGAACACATTTTATGTGCTTACTTAGCATAGAATATCCTCTGGATATAATATGATGAAATGTCTCAAGAGCTTTCAAACAATTTCTAAAATACTTGTTTTGGGTATATTGGTTAAAATCTGAAGATACTTTGTGTGTATTTCATACTAACTTGCAGAATTTCTTGAAACTAAATCTGTCTACTCCGCACACGGGGTAGATGCCAAATCTGTTTTCACTTAGACTACCCTAAGTCCTAAAATTACTTACACTTAATTCTATAACTTATTTTGATTTAATACCTAGATGAGATGTGGTGATTAATTTGAAGTTAATTAAGTTAATTTTGCTCAAGTTATGCAGTTCTCTCCTTGAGCACAAAAGCCAAGGGAGATTGTGAGGCCCTCATTTCAAACCCTAGACAGGCAGAATTTTTTAAAAATAGACTTTTCTGTTCAGATAAATTCTTAGTGTTTACTGTTTATATCTGCTTTTGTTGATGATGTTAAGTTAGATGCAATAAATTGGGAAGAGTTACGTTTTCTGCTGTATAGAGGAGATTTCATAAAAACAGAAGGTAGATGCCCTGAATTCATTTCCGAGAGAGAGAGAGAGAAAGAGGGGGGGGGAGAAAGACAGGTCGGGGGGGGGGGGACGTGGAACAAACAGGTAAGATAAAACAGGTGTATAGAGTGCACTTAGAGAATTTATTTCACATTGTTTGGGATAAGGTAGTTTTCAGCTTCAGGGAAATTGTCACATTGATGTGTGTGTCTTTCACTATCACTTTTGGCCAATGTACGTTTTCTGACTTTTTAATTTGGTCCAGCTCTCCTTTCTTTTTCAAATTTTTTCTTTATTTTTTTCTTATATTTTATTGTCAGGAAAATGTATAAAGGAGTTACAGTTACATTCATTAGGTAATGGGCACACTTCTTGTTATCAGTCTTGCTAAAGATTTCTCAATGTTAATGATGTCTTAAAAGATTAACATTATTTTTAATAATTTAAGGAGATTATGGTGTTTTAAAACATTCTTATTACCACATATTCATTTCACAAGGGCTTTCCTTGTGGTATTTACATAGGCATTACACAATGTTCCTTGATCAGATTCATTATCTTCTTTCTTTCTTATAGTAATATCAACCTGTTTTATTGTTTACATCACTTTTTACTTCACTTAAATATTGTTATTCTGTTTTAAATTTCATTCACTCCTTTTAGTTTTATAATTTCATTCCCTACAGGTGCCAACTCAAATATTTTTCCTTTTCTTTACCTTACTAAATAGGAAGAGGGATTATTGATTTTACATTTTTTTCATTCCCACTATGTACATTTAGTGCTATAAAATTTCTTATCTCTGCTTTATCTGTCTGCCATAAATATGTGCATACATATTTTAGTTTCAGTTAATTTTTATTATATCTGATGTCATCTTTGATCATGAAAAATGTGCTTTAAGCCTTCATATTTGAAGATTTACCTGCCATCTCTCTATATTTAATTTCTGCTCTGATCCCATTGTATCCATTTCTGATATCTACTTAGATCTTTGTATTTAAAGTTACTTTCCTACAGATAGCAAATTATTATGTCAGGCTTTTCAGCCTACTCTTCCAGTTATTAGTTGGAATTGATTTAGAAAAATTTACATTTAATTCAATTTGATGCAACTAGGCTTATTTTAGCATTTAATGCTTTGCTTTTTATTTTCATGCCATTTTTCTGTTGTTTTTTTTATTTCCATAGAATTTCCAAACCCCTTAAAATTCCATTTTGTTTTTTTCTGCAGTTTCTGATTCTAATTGTATCACATTATATGTACATAATTATCCTTCACATCATTTTACCGTCTCAAATACACATAACAACCTTAGATCTCTTTGCATCCTTTTATTTTCCCTCAATTAAATAGTAATTTAATTACACACATAGAATCATACCAGACTGGGTCATCATTTTTACTTTAATTATCAAATGACAGAAAAATCAAGAGAAGAAAGCCTATTGTTTTTACCCATGTTTATGTGCACCCAAACTGCTTTTAATTCCCCGGATATTCAAAAGTTATACAGCTGTTTACTATCCTATGATTATATAATTTCTATTAGATTTTTCCTCATGTGAAATTGCTTTTAATTCCCCTTACTTTTTGAAAGACGTTTTCTTTGTGTACAAGAAGTAGTTCAACTTCCAATTTTACACAGAAAATGTATTGTCACTTCTTTCTGGTTTCCAAATTAGGGTATTAGGGTGTCACATTACCTGTTGTTTGTGGGGGGGGCGAGTGGGTGAAGGGGCTTGAACTCTGGGCGGGGTGGGGGGGGCTGTCCATGAGCTCTTCAGCTCTTCAGGCCCTACCCTTGAGCCACAATGCCGCTTCCTGTTTTCTAGGAGATAAGAGTCTTACGGTCTTTAGTGCCCGGGCTGGCTTTGAGCCACGATCCTCAGATCTCAGCCACCTGAGTAGCTAGGGTTACAGGTGTGAGCCACCACATCTGGCTCTACTTTTATTTTTTTAAGGTTCAGGTTATGTTTAATTTCAAACTAGTATTTTTATTATGTAAAAATGTAAAAATCCAGCAAAACCAGAAATATGGATATATTTTTCCTGGACTTTCACATTTGTTGATTTTTATTCGCAACAATACAATTTACAACCTCGTCCTCATTTCGGGTCTGATTATACAAGTGCTAAGTGCCAGAAAGTTCTGGTAGAAATACACCAAAGAAAGAAAACTAAGTTGCATGAAGCAGGTCTTTTGAAGGCAGGGGAGGCGTCTGAGAAGTGGAGGCAGACCATGGAACAGTGCTGCATCGGCTTTGTCTCTGGCTGAGTGCTCACCGATGCCTGTGAACGCCATGCCGTTGAACTTGCCCTGCTGGTCCACAGGGGCTTCTCGGAACAGCTCCTCCACGTCCTCATCCCTGGCCCATTGTTGTCCACAGCTCCCCGTGTAATCCTCCTGGCTGGGGCCTGTGGCTTCCTCATCAAAGCAAGCGGAAGCATTTCTGATGACATCCTCAGGGTCTGTGCCATTGAACTTCTCACCAAACTCGGTGAGAAGCGTGGTGAAGTTGATGGGGCCTGGTTCCTCATTCATCACGGCATCCAGCTATGCACCTTCCTTGTCGATGAAACCCTCTGGGTTCCAGTCGATCATGTTGCAGGCCTCTTTGAACTCCTCTTTGAGCTGGTCAAACAGCAACCGCATTGCCCCTCACGCACTGAGGACGCCTTTTTGCTCGACATGGTGACGCTTTAATTCCGGGGTCAGATACCAGATTCGGGGCAGCTCCGCGCGCCTGGACAATAACGTTCAGTTTGGATGTGTTGGAATACAATCCCATATGAGTTTTTTTTTTTCATGTGTTCACATTTTAGGACTAAGTTTTGTGTATGAGAGAAAATATTTGTTCTCTGTTTCTCTCAGCCTGATTTACCTTCACTCAATATGACTTGTTTCCAAACCATCCATTTCCCTGGAATTATTATAATATTCTTTCTGATGAAGAAAATGCATGCATATATGTAAATTTATCTATCTGCATGATATTATATATATCTATTACATATTGTATCTGTAGATAGATAATATATATTACAAATATACATTACAAAATATTATAATACGATCTATAAATCCATATATAGATGTACATATGTATATATGTGTATGTACATGTGTACATAAATACAAATATATGTATATACGTACATATGTGCATATATATGTATGCTACTTACATGTTTTTACGTATTCATCAGTTGAGGAAACTAAGATGTCTCCAAAACCTGGTTATGGTGAGTATCACAATGAATATGGATGGTCAGATAGCTATATAGCACCCTGGCTTGCATTGTTTTTTGATAAATCCCCAATATAGTTATCACTCAATAAAAGGGTACTTTCAAATTTGTGAAAAACTGTCATACTGATTTCCTTAAGGGGTTGAAGTTTTATGTTTATGTGCTTTATTCAACTTCTTGCTATACATATTGCAAAATTTGGAATATCTTTAGTCATTAGGTATTTTAGTCCTGTGTTTATTTTTTAATCTGATGTAAATAATACTAAATCTTCAGCCATCTCTGAGACTCTTGATTTTCTTCTGTATTTCCTCTTCTATTCAAGGCATATCTTCTTTCATTTCTTTTATTCTTTCTCTCATTGCTTCCATTAGTGTATCCAGTAAACTTTTATGTGCTTATTTTTGGCTCCAAGATTTCTAATGCTCAATAGAGCATTGTCCTTTATCTTTAAGCATGAGAACTTCTTATTTATTCTTGGTATAATAAATAATATTTTTCTTAAAATCTGTACTCTTTTGACTCAAGGAGAACTCAAGTAATTAATTCCTTAAAAGGTCAAAAATCAATGTTTAACAAACTAAATCTCTCGGAAAGAGATCCTTGTAAGGGATTGAGTGGGTCAGGAGGAAGGAGATAGATGAATGAAGAGAAGAGGGGAAGAATGCAGGCAATAATCCATTGTATGTTTTAAAACATTAAAATGAGAAAGGGCTAGGTGGGGGTGAAATAAATGAGAATGTTGAAGGTGACATCAATCAAGATACCTTGTATTCATGAACTGATTTGTTCAATGGAAATTCCTTTGAACAACTACTTCAAGATAATAAAATGGGGAAAATAAGAAAAAAGTATCCTCTATTTAACCTGTGTCTCTGATACTGGGCAGAGCAATGTGTTTTCATTTTTATTTTGACCTAAACAAGTTGGTCTTGGAAAGATATTTTGGGATGCATGTTTTCAGAGATTCCAGTTTATATTCCTTGTTCAATTGACTTTAAGCCTATGTTTAGGCAGAACATCATGGGAGCAAAAACATATGAGAGTAATATGGAGGAGGAAAGGAAAGGCTTAGAGAAAGGAATGTACTTTTGTAACCTCTGTGAACTACTTTCCATAACAAACCCTGCCACCCGTGTTCAAATGTGCATACACCTATGAATGAAACTGTAGATTAACTTAGTGTCCTCCAGATATAGTCCATTCTGGAAATACCCTGAGGTCAAGTCTACTAATTTCTTTAAAATGTCCTGTTATTCAGAAGATAGCAGGCTTCTCACTTAGAAAAGGGAAAATAAGTTCTTATTGGTGTTTTGTTGGAGCTGGGCTAAGTTTGGTAATTGCCAATTAGTCATGATCATGGTTTCAAAAGATGTATTTTGTTTGCACACAAGCATCTTTTCCTTATACTTGGTAGATTAACAGAGCATTTAGAAAATGCTAAGCTACAATTACTGTCATTACCTTCAGAAAGCATATGAGAAGGATATAGACACATTTAGACACGTTTATTTGCAAGGGCAATAGAGCAAGTTAACTCTGCTATTATCGCTTTTGAGAAAACATGGCTCAAATGATCAAATGTCTATGAGATTAGCCAAGTAAGATCTAGCTCAAAGGTTGAGGTGGCAAAGGGGACAAAAATGACATGGAGGTAGATAAGACATTAATCTCATTTTAGTTATTCATCATATATATTTAGGCTATAGTGGAGAATTATTTATTTTATTAAAGGCATCTTTCAAGTTCTTAAAAATAATCTAGGCAATTTATCATTACTCATAGGTCAATATATTGACAGAGTTAATGAGAAGAAATATTCAATTGTATAAACTCTAGAGTGATTTTAGATGACCTAAGAACTATTAATTTCCTTAAACATCTTCATTTTTATTTGATGCTTAATAGTTTTAGGATTATCTTCTGTTTTAAATAATGGAAGTTCTGTAATGCCAATTGTTAGTTTAAAACAGTAAGATTACCATTTTTTTAAAGAAAACACTATATCTGAAATACAAAGGTCCTAGGAGAACATAAATCTGATTTCAGATTTGAAAACACTAGACTCATTGAAAATCTTCCTTTTCAGCCTGAGAAAACCAGATGCATGTCTGAGTGTCAGTAGGTACACAGTGGGACTTGTCCTGTGCTTTCTGTTTCATTAAGCCATAGTCACAAAATCCAAAGACCTAATTTTCCAGAATCTCTTGATTGATGGATATCTTAGGACCATTGAAGAGATTGCTTTTCATTTCACTGTCAGACATGTCAGGACATGCTATGTCTTTTGATAGTATTTTTGCACAGTTTCTGATTTTCAACTATTTTGGGAATGTCTGCAGCTTTGAAACAATTAAGTTCAACCAGGCACATAAGCAGAAACCTGCCTTACGAGTATGAGTTAGATGTGGCGATCACAGTAAAACTGCATATTGATTTCTGACCTCAGGCCCTCTGAGGAGTGTCCCTGATCTCCCAAGGGTGAAGTGTTACAAAGGAGTCTTTGATTAAATTGTAAGATTAAAGAAAATTCAAGTGGCTGGACAGCTCCGTATTCACTACGTGTTTGAGAGAATACAAGAACATGTGCTAGTCTTTTCAAAGACGCTTATAAATCAACTCCCTAGATTGCTTCCAGATCAGTATTTTCAAGTAAGGCATTAAACTGATGCTTCTATCTGCCAAAACACTAAATTTTCTTTCTTCAGTCAAACACTCTGATACATATTCTTCTTACCTAACCCAGAAGAAGAAGATGGTAATACAACCAGTCATCAGTTCTGTAAATTAGCAGATGTGTTGCTTAGGGGAAACCTGCCTTTAGTATGTTTCCATGTAAAGACTGGCAAAAATTCTAAAGCTAATTCTTCAGAATTCTGAATATGAGATCAATTTCCAATGATACTGTTTCATATAAAACAGAAGTTGCCTCATGCCAGTGGCATACAACAGCATGGCTAGCTTTTCAGGAGGCTAGGAGATGAGATCCTGGGGCTGAATGCCAGCTCAGATAGAAAGCCTGAGTCTTTTATATACAATAAGTACCATGAAAAAAATGTCAAAAGCTGGAAATGCAGTTGTGACTCAAGTGGTAATATGCTACCTTGACCAAAAAGAAGATTATGAAAACAAGATGATGAGATAAAGGACAATATATTGGAAATGAAATTTACAACTTGGGAGGGGCAAGAGGTAGGGAAATGGAAGAAAAAATGGGAAGGAATAAGAGTGTTCAAGAAGTAATGTGCTCAATACCTTATAAACTTAACTGTAATCCCCTATGCATCACCATTACAATAAAATTTAAAAACTAATTAAAATAAAGAAGCTCATGAACGACACTCAAGGACCAAAACACACACACACCTACACACACACACACACACACACACACACACACGCACGCACGCACACAGACATACTGGAAGTTGATTCTCTGATGGTAAGATAAATTAGAGGTTTTTTTTCAAATTAAAAAAAAAGAATTTGACAATCTTACTTGAAAAATATGCAATACTTATCTTCATATCTTTGTGCACTTAGAAGTCAAAAGCTTATTAAATTTTCTGTTGTGAATTCAATTAGCAGTAATAATCTGTATATCTCAAAAGTTCAATTTTAATAATTTCCTGACTAAGATCTAAGGATTGTAGTTCAAAGCCAGCTCAAGCAAAAAAAAAAAATTCTGTGAGGCTCTTATCTCTGATTCACTCCCAGAAAACTGGAAGTAGTGCTGTGGCTCAAACTGGTAGAATGCTAGCCTTGGGGAAATAAGAGCTCAGAAACAGCTCCCAGGCCTTGTGTTCAAGCCTCATGGTCAACACAATAAAAAAAATTAATGTATGACACTATTTTAATAAATAAAATATTACTAGTTTATTTAGGCCCTTGAGGGATTTAGGGATTGAGATTGGTTGGTACACATTTATCTTGGAGCACACAATATGCCTTGAATCCAAAGATTCAAATGTTAATCTCATCTATGAAGATCCACACATACATGCTCACAAATAACCTCCAATCCTGCTCAATGTCAGGTTCCCTGATCTAATGAAGTGAAAACATAAAATGAATTCTCACACTGCCCAGGGTTAGGATAGCTGGTCTGGATGAAAAGCTTTTTCTTCCTCTTTTTTTTTTTATTGTTGTTGTGGTGGTTCTTGTTGTTTTCAGGGTCATGCTTGAACTTAGCCTAGACGCTGTCCCTGAGCTCTTCAGATCAAGGCTACCATCCTACCCTGGGGCTGGAGCTCTGTCCCTGAGCTCTTCAGCTCTTCAGTTACCACCCTACCCTTGAGCCAACCCCCACTTCCCACTTTCTATGGGTTAATTGTAGATAAGAGTTTCAGGTCCTTTTGTGCCTGGGCTGGCTTTGAACCTTGATCCTCAGATCTCAGCCTCCCAAGTAGCTAGGATTACAGGCATGAGTCAATGTACCCAGCAGATGGTGGTTGTTGTTGTTGTTGTTGTTGTTGTTGTTGTTGTTTTGCCAGTCCTGTCCTTCAACTCAGGGCCTGGGCACTGTTTTTGAACACTTTTTATGCAAAGCTAGTGCTCGCCACTTGAGCCATAGCATGACTTCAGGTTTTTCTATGTATATGGTACTGAGGAATGGAATCCAGGTCTTCATGAATGCTAGGCAAGCACTCTACCACTAAGCCAAAAGGTTTTTCTTAATATTAGCATCTTTTCAGAGTATCTCTGTTTTCAAATTTTCTAGATTGTCTGTTGATAAGTATAGATTACATAAATATATTTAATCAGCTCATTTTATACTTTGATAAATTAAATCCGGTGCAGTTGTGATAGGAAGAGTTTCCAGAATAGTTTGCAATGTTTATCTGCTACCAAACTTGAACATTATTGTAAAGCAACTTCATTGTGAATGATGTTGCATTTCGAACTGCAAAATAATTCCTCAGGTTCACATACACATGGATATACATGTGACTGTATATGTGCAAGTCACACATGCACATGTATGCACTAACTTATAAAACACTGAAAAAATTACTTCTAAACAAATTTATAATTTTTCTCTTTTTCTTTTTTTTTTCTCTGTGTGGAGCCGGATCTCAGAATCTAGGTACTATCCCTGAGCTCATTTTCTCAAAGATAGCTCTATGACCTTGAGCCACAGTGCCACTTCTACTTTTTCTGGTGGTTAATTGGAGATAAGAGTCTCACCAACTTTCCTGTGGGCTGGATATGAACTGTGATCCTCAGATCTCAGCCTCCTGGATAGCTAGGATTACAGGCATGAACCACTGGCACCCAGCTAATTTTATGTTTTATTTTTCACTGATTTTTGAAAATAGTTTTGAGACAAATGATGTAATAGCTTGATATGGACATGCATATAATATGAATAATTTAGAATCTCTAACAACAGTATTGAAAAATTTGGTGCAATTAAAATCACAATTGACTGATATTTTCAAGTTATTGCTACATTTTAGTTGACATAAAACCCATAAATTACCATTACTTCTTTGATATAAAAAATCTGAAGAATGTTATTAACCTATACATTCTTATAGACTTTTAAATGACTTATCTGGAAGTGGTCACAAAATAGAGACCATCTGTCTTCCAAAAGTATGTCATTACAACTGCAGTGTTATCTTTTCTACCAGAAATATTATATACTTACTTGTCTAAAGTGACATGTCAATAGAAACCAGAAAGAGTTGATATAATTGTGGTTACATTCTGGGATATAGCAGAGTTGTTTTGTTGAAACTGATGATTTTAAGTTTGCTTTTTTAAGCCTTTACCCCTTTTGTTCTTGTCAAAATAACACAGTTTCACATTTGTACAATCAAGCTGTCCTGAAAGGCTCATAATGAAAATCAGCAGTCCACTGACAGTGTCCTTTTCCTCCCTAAAGTAGGAACCATGCTCCTATTGAAAGCCATGCACAACAGTATTGGCTTTCTGTTACTTACTTAGTCAATTATTGAATTTTTGGAACTTAGAGATTATTAGTCATTCTGTGTTCATTTTATGAATACTGCACCCAATAAAATTTAACCCAATATAATTGGACCCAAAGTAACTGCTTAAAGAGACAATTATCTGTGCTTCTGCGTAGATGATTACAAAGTGTGAATCACAAACATAACAAATGCCTCAATAAATAAATTTCATTTTGCCCTAGATTCCATTAGATCACATTCATATTATTCCTGATTTCTGCTATTAACCAATTGAGTTCTGTGTCTGACACTGATTTGTACTGAGTGTTTTTTCCATTTATTTTTTTGTAATTAATAGAAGAGTTACATTATAATCACCATATAGAAGGTGCATTACTTCACAAACATTGATACCTTTTCTCGTGTGTTGGTTGCCATTTCCCTCCCCCCACCCACCCCCATCTTGTTTTCCCACCTTCTCTACCCTATTTCAAACAACCAAATATGCATATATACAATATATCAGATAACAAGGTGAAATACTGTAACAATATGAAATAACCAAGGGACAGCAAAAGATATGAGAGATAACAGCACATCAAAGATAACAATCACTAAGTGGTTTTTGTTTTTTGTTTTGGTTTGTTTGTTTGTTTTACCTGAAAGCCTTACCTCATCTGGTTCCTCAAATACTGCTCTGTGCATTTGTTTTGTGGATGGATTCAATTTCTCAAACACCTTCATTTCTGTGTATGTGTGTCTTAAAATTACTAGTTTTGTCCAAATATTTCTTTAAAGAGATTCATAAAGACTAAACTTTATGTGGTGTTATATATACATGGCTTCATTCTGAACCTATACTAGGCTTATCATTTTTTGAGTATTGAGTCCCAGGGTAAAGGTAAGTATCCTTCAGAATTTTCAGTATAGGTGCCTTTGTCTTTGAGTCTTTCTTTCCAGATCTCATGTTAATAGTTTATCAACCTCTCTGGGTACATCTGGGTCTATTCTTGGGTTGATTTAGATGATTTCCTTTGTCTTATTTTTTTCATTGATTTTGTAGAAATTATATTTATAATTTTCCCTGGTATGTTCTTTATCTCTCTCAAAATGTCTAGTTAAACTTGGATTTTATTGTTGAATTTAAGATTGTCCTGGGCAGGAAAGGAATATTTTATAAGTAGTTCTGAAAGCACTACATGAGAAAACATTTTCCATATGTAACTGTTCACTTCAGAACAACTAAGCTCTGGTATTGCCCAAGGATTTACCACCCATCTGCAATAAACTGAGCACAGATTGCAGAAGGCAGATTTTCATACTAATCCAAGGTTGCAGTTACATGTTTTTGCCTAGCAGCTATGAGAAAAGTCCATCACTCCCAGTGATAAGAGCATTGCCTTTTGCAGTAGTCAGCTTATTGTCAAGCACCCATGTTTGTTTGATCTAGAAACGTATCCCTGCACTTTGTCATGCTTTTATCTGTATGAAAATCCCACTACAATTCAGGCTCCAGCTTCATTCTGCTGTCATCAATTTTCTGTGTGGCATATTCTAAAATATTAGGATTCTCCTAGATCATCTTTGTTTCCTATTTTTTTGTTGCCCTCTCTCTTGATAGATACACAGATAAATAAGTAGGGAGATGGATGATAGGTAGGTTGGTAGATAATTAGATAGATACATGAGCAAATAAATAATAGTCAGACAGACAGATATATAGATACATAGAAGAATGCATAGTCATTTTAAATCCTTTGAAGTAAGAAGAGATCAATGATTATGGTCTCTATAATTAGAAATTCTTTGATTGTATGTCTACATTATGAAAAGCATTTCTACAAAGTTTTGTTAGATTACTGGAACTCCTCTAACTCAATTTCATACTTGTTAGTTCAAGGAAACATCTCGAGAAATATTTCCAATAAGATATAAACTTTTTCAATCTGTTGAAAACCAAACTGTTGCTTATCTTTAGTGCTATTGAACTCTAATTACAATATAAAGGTTTCTAAAAATGCCTCTTTTTACATATGTGGCAAGCAGATCACTTTAAATGGGAATGTGTTCTAGAAACTTATAGTAATAAAATAAGAATCATTTGTGTGTGGGGGGCATTTCTGTAATAATCTCAGCTATGGGCTTAGTGACCCCTACTTTATATGAGACTAATTTGGAATAAGAGAAGTTTCTCTGACTCAGTATAGCTTGTAGTCTACTGGTACAATAAAATCATAATGTAGTAGTTTGATTTTAAAATTAAATTCTGAATTTGAAGTAACAACAACAACAAAACACAGACTTTAAGACATTCTTTGTACCCAGCTGTCTTATTAACAGACGGGACCTGAGGTAATTTATTTTAAACAGCCCAGGAAACAGGTACAGTTTTTGTTGTTTGTTTTTGTCGGTCCTGGGGCTTGAACTCTGGACCTGGTTGCTGTCCCTGAGCTCTTTCTTTCAAGGCTAGCCCTCTACAGCTTCACTTCCGGTTTCCTGATAGTTAATTGGAGAGGCTCATGGACTTCGGTGCCTGGGTTAGCTTTGAACTGTGATCCTCAAATCTCAGCCTCCTGAATAGCAAGGATTACAGGTGTGGGAAGTTTTGTACTTATTATTCTGGTCTCGCTTTCTGGGAAATGAAATGATATTTCTTGAATACACAGAAAATGCATTCTGGAACTTGTATGAACCTCATCCGCTGTGTCTGGGGTCAGCATGCTTTTCATCCTCATTGGAGTGTTGAAAGTATTTAAGGGTTTTGGTCCATTTCCTCCCACCCCCCCATCTGTTTCTTAAGGAGAACACACATTTTAGTCTGCTTATTGTTTCACGTGGAATCCAGTTAAGAAAACAGGGATCATCTTGCAAAAGTCATAAAAATGTAGAGTGTTTTTTTTTTGTCTGTGCTGGGGCTCAAACTCAGGCCTGGGGTTCAAACTCAGGCCTTAACATTCACTTTTAGCTTTTTCAGTGAAGTCTGACACTCTTGCTCTTGAGCCTCATCTCCACTTCTGCATTTTGGGTAGTTAATTTGAGGCAATAGTCTCTTGTAGGCTTGCTTTGAATGGTGATGCTCAGACACCAACCTCTTGAAGCCTCTACCACCCAGCTTCAATACATTTTGAAAGACTGAAAAAAGAATAAAAATGGGGCTACAAAGGAATAGTACTTACAGGAAGCTGCTACCTTGCCTAGCAGATGGAAGTCATTACAATTTAGAAGAACAGAAGGGAAATCTTTTGAGGAAGTATGCTGCCTCCATGCTGCACAAAAGATGATTACAGGACCTGTTGCTTCAGCCACGGTGGAAATGATGATTGAGGTGATGGGGGGAAGGTGAATAGAAATTACACAAGAGAATCACCTCTCCACTTCTTCCAGTCTCTCTCCCTCTCTCTCCCTCTCTCACTCTGTCTCTCTCTCTCTCTTGCTATTTTCATTGGAAAATGAATCAAGGAGAAATGAGGACTGCAGACTCTTAGTACTTAAGAGCACAAAAAAGAGCCTGCCAAAGCAATTATGATTAAAAAAAACAACAACAAACTAGCATAGAGTTTCTTCAAGCCTCACCATGGCCATGAGAAGTCCCTTATATAGGCTCCTGAACATCACGTCATGATGGCCTTGAGCAGTCATGCATGTTGGCTGGGCTACTGGGCCTCACGCCATGGTCCACTGCATGTGAACAAAGGACTAATTGGATCCCAGAAATGTGCATCAAAGCTAAGATGCAGTTAGAGAGCCTAAAAGATACATGGAATTCTCTGGAAGGCTATGCAGAGCCTCTGATCTGGATCACAGACTGTCCAATGATTCTAGAATTATACAGTTCTCATCTTCTAGAATTATATAGTTCTCCTCTAGAGATACCTTATAAATCCCATCACAAAGCATCTGAGATGCTACCCTTCCTTGTAAACCCTCCTGTCTAGCAGGAGTTCTGATTATCTTTTTATTCCCAACAAACACTGTTTTATTTCTCATTATCTATGGACTCACTCTTCAAGATCATGGAGACAAAGGACTTGATGCATGCATTTCCTTTTTTCAGCATCAGTACACAAACGAAAATATAGAAGGATGAAAGAGCTTAATATTTGTCTTACTAAAATATTTACAAACTCCCTACTTCAGACACTAATTCTAAATGGTTAAAAGAACAGCATGCAATTCCAGTCTTAACTTGAATGTTGCAAGCATTGCCTTTAAATGTCAACAATACAAGACATTTTCTTCACTTTATTAGTTAAACAAACAGCAAAAACAATGCTGCCAACTATTTTAATGGCTCCATTGAAATTAGAAAGTTATTGGACAACGGTTATGGTCTTCTATCTTCAGTTTAGGACAGCCTCTGTTCTAATTCTTTGAGCTCCACTCAACTAAAAAAAAATCACTGCTAACTTTCATCTCATTGGGAAAAAAATTTCTCCAACTTAGTATCTATAAAACATTTACTCTGATCCTCAAAAATAGAAAAAGAAAATGTCAATTTCTCTCAAAGAGCTCAAAGTAAAAACATCTTTATGCTTCATTTGACACAAGTCTTTTCCTAATAGTGGGTTAATTTGCCTTTTAGCTTCTGTTTCTTCTGCCTTATTAACAAAATTCAAATTTTGTTCAAGATGGTAATATATCCAGGTAAATTCTTGCTTCATTGTTAAGTATGTTTTTCAACTAGTGGTGGTACAGGTCATAGTTAACACTAATGGGATAAAAAGCAGAAACCTAATTTCCTAGGGTATTTTGGGAATTGTTTTTTAACCTTCCCTCCTTGTTAGCTTGATGTTTGAACTATAAATGGCTGGGTGAGCTACCATCACATAATGTTATAGTGATAACATGGTCCAGTGGAAGGAAATTGCAAAGGAAAAAAAACAAAGACAAGATTGACTGCCCCTGATTGGTATTCTATAAGAAAACAAACCAGTTTATTTATAGGAAACAAACTTTTGTATTTCATGCACCATTAAATACATCACATTCAGGGCCAGGAGTTTGACATAGTGGTAGAGCACTTGCCTTGCCTGCACGAAGTCTGGGGTTCGATTCCTCAGTACCACATACATAGAAAAAAAAATCCAGAAGTGGTGCTGAGGCTCAAGTGGTAGAACTCTAGCCTGAGAAAATCCAAGGACAGTGCTCAGACCCTGAGCTCAAGGCCCAGGACTGGCAAAAAAAATACATTGCATTCATATAATTCTAATTAATTCAATAATTTCCAGTTAATATTGGCCAATGAACTAACCTTATCAGGGTATATTATACAAGATGAATAATAATGGACACAGGGATTAATGACTGTAGGGCCAGAAAAATGAGAGGACACAGACCTATAAAAACATGATTATAATGAAAGGTCATTCAGCAACATTTATCACCAAAATACATCTTTTTTGTAGCTTTGGCCTTTTGAGGTCTTTACTGGTCAGAGATTACTGTAGGTCCCAGATCTCCCATATATTTTGATGACAAAATGATACAATCCACATATATAGACTGGTAAAAATTTCTTTGTAGTCAGACTTCATGGGGAATAAGAATATTACCAGAAATACCAAGTTAGGTAGTTCCTAGCACATAGACCTAGGATTCAAACACAGGTAGCTTTCCCTCAAATTTCTACTGTGAACCTAAACAACAGTATTGCTTCTTATGTAGGTATTACAGGGAGATCTCTTGCTTGAACTTAGTTGGTATGATGTCATTTTTGTGAGCTTTCAATATTTTGTGCTCTTTGCCCTCAATCATGGCGAGTTTGCACATAGAAGTGCATGTAATCCTTTTTTGCTTTAAGGAAGGAGGGTATTTTTTTTTCCTATCTGACATAAACACATCAAATGCATGGCAAGTATACAAAATTCTTCAATGTATTGATGGGAGAAAGATAAAGGCAATGTTCTTTATGATAAAGAAGAGCACAGGTTATCACTCTGATAAATAGATAATGAAATACAGGAGTAGAGGGAACTGGCATAAGACTTAACATCAGAAAATAAAATATTAACTAAACTTGATTTGACTTCTAAGACCTACAACCTAATAAAAAATTCCAGAGAAGTGTCTTGTCCTTCATCAAAGGAAAACTTGCTATAACCAAGATATAACTGGGTTAAGAGAGAAGGAGAGGAAGGAATAAGAGAGAAAGAGAGAGGGATTTCTCTCAAATTACAGATTACCTTCAAAGATACAAAAATACCTGAATCCAACCTCCTAGGGAAGGAAATGTTTCAACAGATAAGCAGTCAAATATTAAAATGGTCCTAAGACCTACTGCAAAATATTTATTCTTCCCATATTCTAGACATGGTGTTGGGACTGAGATTATCATTATAGAAAAGACAATGTATTTTCCAAACACAGATGACACTTGAATATTTCTAGAATACAATATGAGAAATAGAAGCAGATGAGTTTAGAAAGGTAGGATCAGAACAGATTATGGTTAATGGAATTTCTTTTCAAAGTAAATATTCTCCTTTGTGGATTGCATTCTAAAGATACAACATATAAAGGTTTTTGAGAGTTTATAATAAGCAAAGTAACACCATATAATATAAGAAAATTGCCACAGCCTGGTTCTGTCTCTCTTTAGAAATGTATATGAATGCAGGAATGCCTTTATAATGTAAACCAATTTTATTTCTATTGAGAAGGGGAAGAACCACCTTTTATAAAGTTTATGGAGTTTAAAATTCAATAAGCACAATGTTTACAATGCTACATTCTTACTTAGCAAAATAGCTAGGCCATTCAAAATGTTGTAGGCAAAAATAAAATATTTTATTTAGTGGAAACACATTGACTTCTCCCATTTTCAAACTTCTTTCTTCTGTGAATATTATTCACATCATTTTTAATCTTTTAGGAGAATGTAATCTTTTCTTTGCCTATGAATTTTGATTATGAAATATGTCTTTTGGAAAAAATGACAAGAAATCATTTTCAAAGTTACTTAAGTATTTCTTGAATTACCCAGATACATTTTGAGTGATTATGTCCTGGTTCATACTGTTGTGCTTCATTTTTTGGTGTAGATTGTGCTGCTAATTGTGTTCTGTATGAAGTGAAGGTTGTCAGTGATAATTGCTGGCTTAGCTTTCTTGTTTTTTGTTTTTTCTTTTGTTTTATTTGTTTGTTTTCTTGAAAGGCCATCTCAAAATTTGTTCCCAAATTATAGAAAAGTGGATAAAATGTTCAAGAGTGTAGATACAATGAGCACCAGTCCTTTCTACTTCTCAATCATCTATGTAAATTATAATTTCAGAAGTCAGCAGAGGTGAACTGTCAGGAAGGATGTTTAATTTTATAATTATTGACAACAGACCCTGGTGCATGCAAGAGCTCCAGGCAAGAGCTCTACCACATAAACTCCTTTCCCATTTGGTTTATTTTTGTTTTGTCCTTGTGTTGTTTGGTTAGTTTAGAGTTGGGGCCCTTAACTTTGTCCCAAAAAGCCTCCATATCTTGTGTAGCCAAGATTAAAAGCATATGTTCCCATACTATAGTTCAGGATAAATTTATGAATAAGTAGAATATGATGTGAATAGCTCTGATGTAATTTTTATCTCAACATAAACATTAAATAAACACATACAGATTCTCTTTGTATTTATGGTAATTTTTCTCATCATCAAACTCATTGTTCACCATTTAGAAACCATAGGAAGATATGTTTAAGTAACCTTGAAAATGCTCTATCTTGTCACATTGTAACCCCAGCTACCTCAGAGAAAAAGGTCAGGAAGGTCATGCATGGTTCAGGACCAGCCCAGATAAAAAGCTTGTGAAACCCTCCACTATCTTAACAAAATTTAAAAACCCACTTTCTCCACTGTGATGCATGAAATAGTATATGCTTCAAGATATTTCCATAAACTTGTTAAAATGTGAAAACCTATTTTAAGTCTCTTCCTTTGCAATGCAATTTGATCTTTTAATTAGAAATATAATTAGAAAACAAGAAATATTTTCTGACACAGAAACATTTTTTGTCTTTCCCTATCTCTGTTCATCTAACTCATTATTATGTAAAAAGAGTCGAATTTACTTGAAGTCTTTATGTGGTCAGCAATTGGAAGGCTTTTTTTTCCTATTCAAGGATAGTTCTCCACTACTTGAGACACAATTCTACTTCTGTTATTGAGCATTAATTGGAAATAAAAATTGCAAGGACTATTGGGTGCCAGTGACTCACACCTGTAACTTTTTAGCTAATTAGTAGGCTTAGATCTGAGGATCATGGTTCAAAGACAGCCAAGACACAAAAGTCCATGAGACTCTTATCTCTAACCAGGAGAAAACTGGAAGTCACTCTGTGGCTCAAGGAGTAGAGCTCTAGCCTTGAGCTGAAGGGCTCAGGTACAACATCCTGGCACAGAGTTCAAGCCCCACCACTGACCAAAAAAAAAAAAATTCATGGACTTCACACCACAGCCTTTAGATCTCAGCCTCCTAATTAGCCTACTTTGATGAAGACAAGCAGTCTTATGGTCTAGGACATGGAGCTTAAAAGAAAACACTACTACATTTTGGCAGATTTTTTCTCTTACTCTTTAATTTCAATAATTTTTACATATCTGGGCTATGTTAGACTAAAGATCATATATACCACTTAAATTCCCTACAAAGACAGAGTGGTAATTTACTTGAGAATAATACTGATTGTCTCTTACTGTCATTATTGTTATCAATTACTGTCCTCATGGTACTCAGCTAAATGGAGTCAGGAATACTACCATTGTGATATCTTGTTTCCATGCACTCACATACATACAAAAACAAAAAGATCCTTAATATTAGTTTTCTATTTTAAGATTTTTTAACCATGCTATTACATATTTTTAAAATATGAGTATATTACTGATTCATTATTACATCACCTAGATAAAATGTTTATTACTTGCTCTTAGGATTTTAGTGTATTTATTATTTTGCCATACTAGTCCACAGTTTACCTATACATTAAGGTCAATATCTATCTTTCAGTGTCTTCTTAAAATCATTTCCTTGACTAAAGTAATAGATCAATATCAAACTAAACTATTAAATGTTTGATACAGTTTATAAAACAAATGCTCAGAAAGGGAATTCCACTTATATTTTCATTAGCAACAGATCATTAGTTCATCTCAAAACAATTTCAGTATCAATAGGTGCTATTTAAAAAAACACACATTTGGCTCAGATGTTATTGTGTCTTCAAATTCAGAATGAATTATTGAATTACATCAATGAAGACTTTTGGATACGATATAGTTCCCCAACTTAAAAATATATGAAGTAGAGTTAATATGTACATAAAACTTGAAATATGTACAAATATCTATGTAAAAAATGTAAGCATAATACACTCAGGAAACCCTTCTTATTGAACACTTGTACAAATTTAACTCAATGAATATCTCTGCATTGTTAACTCTTAAGTATAAACAAGCATATTCATTTTGTTTACTTAAGGAAAGAAACTGTCACCATGATTAAAGTTTGGTATTCCAAATATAGGTAGAAACAAAAAAAAAGGAGGAGATAGTGATATGCAGAAGATTTAGAGGTGGTTAAGACACTTGAAACTTTTCTCTTCTGTATCACAAAGGAACAAATAAAGGAAAAGAGGTGAAAAATACTTTCTGTTAGAAAGTTGTTTTTCAAATATCAATAGTATCCTATTATCAGTCCTGAGCCTCATGTCAGTTCTAGTTCTTTCTTGTCCATACAGCATGCCTCACCTCAATGACTATGATAAACCATAAGTAGTTTACAGAATGTGCTTTGGCTCCAACAGATTTTCTTTCCTTTCCACCCCAGAAAGTATCAGCACCATCTACGTTCAAACAATGATAAAATACTAAGGCCCACACAATCAACATATCCCCTAAGTTATTTCTTATAATCGTCTGTCTTGTAATACTACAATTTAATGAGGATAATTTAGGCGACAGATACAAAATGTGTATAAAAGCATAGCCAGAAATACATGTTGTGCATATTGGTTTTGCTATTTTATAAAAAGAAATCATTTGAGATGAGAAAAATTATAGATCATTTTTAATGGATAGCAATGATAAGATTAGTCCTATCAAATCAAATCCTCTGTCCTTGGTCACTTGCCTAACAAAGAGAAGTGTTGTATTCAGTTCTAGATCCCTCTGACTCTTCATACTCCATATTCGTGGAGGATGTTAAAGAATCTTAGAAGCAGTGACTTCTATTTACTAACACTGCCTCCAATAAGTACATGTGGGGACAATCCACACCTATCTCAAGGCTGAAGATTTTTCTCCTCATTGTAGAAGATCTACTCTGAAATTACTTCTGCACGAATTCTGGGGCTTGTGAGATATTACAATCGACATCTGTAGTCTGGGAATTCAGAAGTTATTTCTGAGTAAGAAATGAAATTTCAACTTTCAGGAGGTAAATTGTGCTACTGCACTAAATCCACAGTTGGTTTGATAATCACTATCAGAGTTGGTGTTTGATGATATCGTCCATTGTACCAGAGATTTTTATTTCCCTGGTGGTTAATGATACTCAGTATTTTAAAAAATACTTTTATATAGAGTTTAAGGAGTGTCCATTCATCTCCTTTGTGAATTTTTAATCATATTATTTGACTTTTTGTTTTGTTTGCTGAATCTCTGTATATTTCTGTCAGATGAACTGTTGGTGAAGATTTGTTCTCATTCTTCAGGCTATTTCTTCATTCTGGTGGATGTTTCATTGTTAGCTACACAAAAAAGTTACGAAAGTATACTTGTTCTTTCTAATGTGGAAGTTGGCAAAAGAAAAATTGTCTTGGATATAGAATAGTGTTAATTAAAGGAAGGGAAAGGGAGAAATATGGATAAATAGAGGCAGGATTTGATTGTGCACACCATGTACCAGATAGAAACAACACAGAGTTAACAGAATAGGTTTTTTCTGGCAAAGGGAAAAAAACACTTATAAAAGTGGTAATGAGTGCATGTCAACTAAATATTGCTGCTATCAAGTGTTACATATATTTACTTGCTATCTGAAAGTTATGTAATTTCACAGTTATAGCATCAGGTCAAATATTCATTTACAAATCTATCTATGTAAGATGATATGCCAGGTGTTACAGAAACACTAAGATGAAAAATATGATTTCTGTTCTCGTGGAATTTGAACTCTACTGGTGAAAGTGATTCCTGTAGGAAATTACAAGATCCAAACAAAAATATATAAGTAAAATTTCAGAGTTCACAGGAGTTATGGTTTTTAATAAAGAAGATGATGGGAAATAAATTGAGCACTGAGAATTGAGAAGCTAGCATACAGTAGGGATTGTGCTTAATGTTTTAATATTAAATAAAAAGATCATCTATGGTGACTTGAGGAAATGAAGGTATGAAACAGTAGATTGGTAGAGAAGGAATAAACATATTTTTCATGGTTAGTCACTTTAACCCAAGGTACACTTGAAATAGTCACCTAGCATTCAGTTCCTAAATCTTTTTACATGCAGAAGTAATTACCAGTATCTGCCCACCTCTTTTACCACTATACTACTCCACAGAGAAAGCACAGCCTGGTTTCTAATAAGGGCAGATGAACTTCAGTATAGCTAAGTGAAGGGAATGTTGGCAGGTTTGAGGCTTTCCTGTAAAATTTGCAAAACTGAGATCCTCTGTTTACAATCCTTTAGTACAAGACAACTTCACAAAAGAACCAGCGCATTATTAATTTAAACAAACTTATTATGTGTGTTCCCCATTCTCCATACAATTACGGTTAAAGTAAAAAACACTTGAGAAGTAAATTTATGTTACAGAAGGAAACTGGCTATAGTAAAAGACTAGAATATTGGAGCTGGGTGTTTGGCCTAGTGGTAGAGTACTTTGCCTAACATGCACGAAGACCTGGGTTCGATTCCTCAGTACCACATACATAGAACAAAGCCAGATGTAGTGCCGAGGCTCAAGTGGTAGAGCTCTAGCCTTGAGAAAGTCCAAGAACAGTGCTCAGGCCCTGAGCTCAAGCTCAGGACTGGCAAAAAAAAGACTAGAATATTAAAGTTTTTTCAAAAAACTATGCTTTTCAGAACATGAAGTAAGTAATCCTGTTATTACATAGGATCTGGAAGAAAACTATGTGGAAGGTTTTGATGATTGTTGGACATAAGGTACAAAGAGCTATCTTTCAGATTCTATCATGTCTAAGCTTCATAGTGATTACCAACTTGTATAACATGCATCTGTGTGCCTAGAATTTTTCTGAATTTTCTCAAGGACACTGTCTCTAAAGGACAGTGGGTTCTTTCCTGTAGTAAGCAAGGAATACTAGGAAAATTAGAGTATGAAGTGGCTCTCAGCAGCTTTTCCTTGATGAAGCCACATTTCTCCTGCCTATTGTAAGACCTGAGTTAAACAACCAAACTCTTTTTTTCATATATTTTTTATTTTACTTAATAGAAGGGTTACATTATATTCACTAGATAGAAGGTGCATTACTTCACAAACTTTCTCATGTCATGGTCCCCATTTCCCTCTTCCCCTCCTCCTGAAACAACCAAACTCTTTGCTACAAACCCTTGCCATTCTCCTAACAGTGTTCTCTGCATTAGAAAACACATTGCTGTTCGCAATGGAATCTTACTAGAGAAACAGAATTAAGTGCATACCACTCCTTTTACAGAAAATGAGAACTTCATAGTAGTGGAGTGGTATCATAAAAAATGTCTTCTGTGCGTATCTTATAGTAGAATCCGGGTCTGATATTTTACATAGATTTACTTAACCTTTCTGTTGAAGTTTTTGCAAACAATGTCAAAATGCTAAACAGGATGTTCACATGGTAGACTTACACATGTTCTCCAGTCATTGATTTTAGCCATGTAGCACCTATTTATAGCCATGTTCTCAATATTCTTATATTATTATTATTGAAAATAAGCAAAGCCACATGTAAGAATATGGAATGTTACATCCACACCATGAACTGCTTCCATTACTGTTCTTGTTCATAATAAAAAATAACTCAGCAGATATTTCTGGAGGGAGTGAGATTTATGTGTAAAGTGTTTGCAGCTGTGTAATATTCACATGTATGGAATAATTCTTGCACTTGGGAGTTTACTATCATTGTAAAACAATGTCTCACAGGAACAAAATAGCAAAAGAATGATAATAAACAAGAATAATAAAATATCAGAAAATTTGATGGCTGATGCTTGTTAATAAAAGGAGTGATGACATTTGTTAAGGATGGCAAGGAAGATTATTTTCAAGGGGAGATTTTGATGATAGATACTGGAACCATTGATCTGTGGACTAGAAGGATGAGAAAAAAAATGGACTCAATTCTGACAAGTAAAAGTTGGGATTATAATTAAGCAGGTCTAGAATTAATAGATGCAAAAATTACTAAAGGAAAACATAAAGAGAGGGGAATTTTGTCACCACAAATTCAAAAGAGTTCTTGAGAAGCTAGGGCAAAGTAGTAAGATAGAGAGAGAGCTCAAAGAGGGTAGACAATAATTTTGCCAAAGCAACTTAGCAAAATTACTGCTACCAGGAAGAAAGGTTACCCTGACACCTTGGTTGAGTAAAAAAGAAGATGCAGAGGAATGTGACTACAGTTGTGTTCTGGTAAGAGTTTTCCTTGAAGAAATATGGCTCTAATTTATTAAAATATTTTCATGCCAATTTGTCAATCATCTTTCCTTCTTACAAGGGATAGGCAGGAGATAAACACCAATGAAAGAATTAAGTACACAGTGCCTTGCTACTGTAATAGGGCCAGATAAAGCCAAGTAGCTTAGATGTAAATTGCAAAATGCTTTCCTGCTCTCATGCTCAACATTAAGCCTGATGCTTGTTGGACCTGTTGTAGGAAGAAAAATGATGAAGAGAAAATGTGTAAGAAAGATGACAAGCCTCTGGCCAGGCTCATGAATGAAACATGAATGGGAGGATAAACATTTTCAGGACTGGAATATGAATGGGGGAGGAAATGAGGAAAGCAGCTCCATAGGCTCCCATGATGATTTGTGTGACCCAGCCACGGTGATATGATACTACTGAGTTGGGAAAAGGGGATAGAGTAGCAAAACCCCAGACACCAGGGAGAGAAACTTGATGGATTCACTACAAAATGTAGAAGGGGACACATATGTGGCAATTTTATGTGGAATCATGAGGAATGTTTCCGCAGTATGATCTGTGAGATTTCCCTTCAGAGATAGGTAAGTTTGGGAAGGCAAAGGGGAAGAAGGATGAAAACTGAAAAGTGCAGAGGGTAATGATCATGCATGTTGTTTGTCTGTTTAAAAATATGAAACGGAATCTTACAATACGTACAATTTATATGGAATTAAAATTTAATGTAGGAATGTAGCTGCAAAGGGAAAGGAAAGAAGGAGAAATGAGAAATTACTATTGAATGGTGCAAATGTACCATGTGAGATCATAAATATGAAAACAAATGTATAGCATGACAAATGTACTTAAATTTACTAGTGCATGCTGCAAAATGATGGAAAAGTCAATTACATGTATTTTACCAAAATAAAAAGTAAAGTATATAAGAAATTTTTGTACCATTCCTGAACTAACTTTGGTAAATATAAGTCATATTAAACAGTGGAAAGAAAAAGTGGATGAAAATTAAACAAATAAGTAGAGGTATATCACATACGACAAAACATACATAGATACACACAGCGACGGGCATTAAATGATCCCAACTCTCATATATTTTGGCATAACCATCATCCAACTCAGAAAGTCACAGTCATCCACACCCCTCCTTGATTAATAGGAATTGATTCCTGCCTCCTGTACATTATGCATACTACCTGTCACCCAAGCTATCTTTTCCCTTCTCTTGTTTCTTGCCTTCTCTATGTTCCCTCTCTTCCCTCTGAGCCTTCTTTCTCTCATTGGAATATGACATCATGGCTTGCTATCAAGACAGCCCATAATTTCTGACATGTTTGATGCTTGAGCAATGACTATTTTGTGTCAGCTATTTAAGGTAAAATAATTCTTACAGATAACAATAATAAAACAATTTTTATTCCTAAAAATATTTTTCAACATTTATTCTACCCAAATAATTAAAATTACAGATAGAACATGAAATATGGCTCTTTAAACCATTTATTGTCTTAAGAGAAAACTGAAAAATGTATCCAGAAGGATACATTTTTTAATCTATAAGGATAACAAAGTGAAATAACAGAGATAAACTTAAAAGAGTGGGAAGTAATAATCAAATTAAATTAATAAAGAAGGAGCTTTAATGTTTGCAAGGTAGAAAACAGTAAGCAGGCTAAATGTAAAGTTTGAGCTAATAAATTGGTATACTTTCTGTGAATGAATGATTGGAAAAGAAAGTTCAACACATCTCCTATTACTGGATAAAAAAGAGCAAAGAACTTTATCTGACCTAGGTCTAACATAGGGACAATAGAAAAATATAGACTTCAAGCTTACAGCCTGGCAAATAAGGTATCAATGTACGTGAATTAATGTACCTTCTATCTGGCAAATATAATGTAACCCTTCTATTAATTACAATAAAAATATGAAAAAATAAGGTCATTTAAAATTCAAAGTCTCATTGTGACAGTGGCCGGGAGAGCCATAAACAAACTATTTAAACTAATGGAAAATAGTTTTATGGGAGGCTCAAGTATGTTTCTGTGAGCCATAGAGAAAGCCAAACAAGAATAGGAAACTCTGAGCTCAAACCTCAGTACTGGCACAAGAATATAAGGAATTGTTCTGTTTTAGCAGAAACAATCCCAAATTCTGACGTGATAAAAATCATCCTACAGGTATGGAAAAACTTTCTTCAACCAGAAACCTTTGAATATTTATAACATTATTCATGGGCCATACAAAATTCCTCATCCAGGAACAAAACCTCATGCAGCTGATGGGAATCTGTTCTGTCATGTGAAAACCACTTTGGGGTTAGACATTTCCTATCACTGATTTCAGATTTTAACAGATTTGCAAATTTGGCAAGAAAGTAGAATCTTATTTCAAAATGCATAACTACATCAACAGAAAAAGTCAACACAAACAAGATCCGCACTTTAAACAAAAGGCAGAAGTCAAGTTGGCATATTAAAAATATAGCAAAATAATATTAGAAAAAATAATATATAAATTCATATAGCCAAAGCAGTTTTCAGAATAATGAGGATTAAATGATCAGAACTCAAGTTGTTATAATTAAAATACAGCACAATACTATCAGAAATACATCATATATCCAACAAAGTAAATACAAAATATGAGTTCATATATTCAAATCAATTTTTGTAATAATAAGGAAAATAAATAATCAGTCAAATAAAATAATATGAAACATCCATGATTACCTATGAAAGTAATGCATGTAGAAGTGTAAATTATATTTATTGTGAGTTGTGAGTAAAATCTACATTAATGTCCATTCCTAGGTATTCAGCCATCCAAACCCTTTCTCACAAATGTTCAAAGAAATTCTTTTTCTATTTCAACTGAAGAAACATTAAACAAACTGCAGTATATCAAAACATGAAATGCTGCTATACAAATGAAAGCACAAATGACTAATACAGGCAAGCAAGATAAACCATTCCCAGAAGCATATAATTGAGCAAGAGCTAGAAACAAAATGGTCCACTTTTATATAACACTGTCTAGTATACAAAGGCAAATGTGGGTAAGATTAGAAATCAGTGCTGGCAAAATCTCGGAGATATGGTGGGAAGAAGTCTCCACAGGAAGGTGAAATTTTCTACATTTAAATTATGGCAGTGTTCACATGGGTGAATTAATTGCCAATGCTCATCATTATAATCTTTTATGGTAGCTAATTTAGGTCACAAATACACAAAAAGGACCTGGGTATAGTGGCTTAGGAGCTACTTGTAATTGCAGTTACTCAGGCAGCTAAGATCAGGATTAGAATGTATGGCCAGTCCAGACAACAAGTTAGTGAGACTCCTATCTCAACCATAAAGTATGGTGGTATATGCAAATATTACTAGAGAACTTATAATAATTGGCAACAATTAGTGAGTCTTGAAACTTCGCTATATTATTAGTCTGAAGAAGCTGGTAGAGGTAGTTATTACTCTCTATTTTCCTATAAGGAGAGTGAGACTCATAGGAATTAAATCTCCACATGTGCTAATTTTCATGGGAAGCTAGAAGATGAATTGAGTCTCTCAATGAAGAGAGGCTCTTCCCAGTTAAGTAAGTTGTGACCTCTCAGGTGAGAATTGAGTTGACCATCAGAGTCACTCCCTAAAGGAAACCTGCAGATTTGTACTTTGGAACACTGACAGAAATGCTCAGAGTACATTTCTTGTGTTAAAATGTAACTGGAAGCAAATAGAAATGAAAGAGAAGATAGATGGTACTTCATTCTATTTATGGAATATAATAATCTGAGCAGTGAAAATAGATGTTCCACAGTTATTTTCCTGGATATGAATCTCACATATTTCAGGATATAAGCAGCAAGATGTAAAAGATAATGTGCGCTATATTATCATTCACACTGACTTTATAAATGTTGTCACTCATCAGTATATTAAGTGTGTGTGAGAGAATAAAACCATAAAGAAAACCTAGAGCATTATCATCAAAAATTTCCAAAAGTCATTTTTTAGAGTGAAGTTCCAAATGAATGGAACTTCAACAGTATCACATTTTTGTAGCTTAAATTCCATGATAGTTGTAAGTTCTTTACCTACTCTATATAATCTCAATATATCAAAACACAGTTTTGTTGTTAATAATACTCATGTGAAAATTTAAAATATCAAATATAATAACTGCACTAACACCTAGGATGACAAGTAATTTTTATGCTGCTTCTAGGGCTTGAATTTAGGACCTCATGCTCTCATTTAGTATTGCATCTAACACTTGAGTCACACAAGTTTGAGCTGTTCAGCCTTCTGAGTAACTGGTATCACTGGCACCTAGCATGATTGGTGACTTCTTCTACTTGAGCCATGGCTCTATTTATTTGTGGATTTTTTTTTTAGATAATTGGAGACAACACCCTCAGAAACTTTTCTTCCTGGTTTTGAACTATGATTTTCTGATCTCTTCCTCCTGAGTTGCTAGAAAATTATATCTAAAAGGCAATTTTTTAAAGCCTACACGTAAACATGTTTTCATTGGCATATAATAAAAACTGATTGAACTGAGAAAATTGTATGCAGCACCTGAACCATCCCCCAAGATCTGAACCTCATAAACTGTTTTCTGGCTTTTTCTATGTATGTGGTACCAAGGATCAAACCTGGGTTCTCGTGCATGCTAGGCAAGCACTCTACTACTAGGCCAAACTCCCAGACCAGGAAATCATTTTTAAAGTATGGTCAACATATATGTTTATCATATATGTCAATTTCCATAGAATTAACATTTTCCTTACATTGTTTATCCAGCAATAGTTTATACAGTTAAAAAGATACTTCTTGGGGTCAGGAGTTTGGTCTAGTAGTAGAGTGCTGACTTAGCATGCACAAAGACCTGGGTTCCATTCCTCCATACCACATACATAGAAAAAGCCGGAAATGGTGCTGTTGCTCAAGTGGTAGAGCACTAGCCTTGAGAAAAACATGAAAGTGCTCAGGCCCTGAGTTCAAGCCCTGGGACTGGCAGAAAGAAAAAAATGAAGATACTTCTTATGATTTTCTATTCAAGTGAGTCAAGGCTGAAAGACTTCACATACAATGAACACTTGTTCAGTGCTTATGTTGTGCCAGGCCTACCTACTCTGTGCTTCATACATATTAATACATTTAACTTAATAAGTAAGTGACAAAGTTTATGTGAATTGTCTAAAGAGCCTGTGTATGAGCACATAGATAAGATTTAAAGCCAGAACCTCAGACTCTCTGGTGACTGGAGTCTCTCAGAAAGCCAATCATGGATCTTAAAAATGATTCAATTCCATGCCTCCACAGTGCCTAGAACTAAATACATGTGTTATTGGTTTGCATTATGAAAAGTAATTCAATCTGCATTAAATTGGGCAGACCATAAACAAATGTTCTCTGCACAGAAAGCAGCAAAGGAGAGGGGAGAGAATGCACGCTGATTGAACCTTCCCAGTATTGTGTACATGTGAAAGGACTGAAGACCTTCACCACCTGACATTGGCTCTGTCTCTGTCTATTTCTCCTCTGCTTTTTCTATCTCTCTTTTTATCTCTGTCTTTGTTGTTGGGTCCAGGGTTTGAACTTAGGGCCTTATGCTTTCTAGTTTTCCACCACTTGATCCATGTTTCCAACTCTTCCTTTTGCTGGTCATTTTGGAAATAGAGTCACATGGAAATTTCTGCCTGGGCTGGTCTTGTACTATAATCTGCTAGATCTTAGTCTTTTAAGCAGCTAGGTATATAGCTTCATACCACTGGTATCAGGCTGTATTTCTCTTAGCAAAAATACTGTAAGTTAGCAAGTTAGCTAAGTATTAACTTATCAGGTATTTAGTCTTTCTTTGTCTACAAATTCTGTTGACACTCATCTTCTAATATTTACAACTGGAAAAGAGATCTTCACCCCAAACTTCTTTGCTACTGCTTTATATTTTATTGTTTTTTTTTAAAGCATCTTTTTTTTTGCCAGTACTGGGCTTGAGCTCAGGGCCTGAGCACTGTCCTTGGACTTTCTCAAGGCTAGAGCTCTACCATTTGATCCTCAGCATCATTTCCAGCTTTTTTCTATGTATGTGGTACCAAGGAATTGAACCCGGGTCTTCATGCATGCTAGGCAAGCACTCTACCACTAGGCCAAACTCCTGGCCTATTTTATTGTTTAATTGTCTCCTTATGGATATATTTCAAAATCTTTCCAAAAAGTCAAAATAAGGTATTTTTCTTCAATTAACTTTGGAAATATCCATTTCTAGATCCATAGCTTTTTCAAATTCTGAAATATTTCAATCTTCTACTTTGATAATGGTTTTACTTCTGATTATTCTGATATAACATCAAGAAAACATACGATTCTTATACTGAATACAGTGGTGGTTGTTTTGTGTCATCATCATTTATACCAGCACTGCCTTCTGGGAAAGATTTTAAGTTATTCATCCAAATCCACAGATTTATTTTTCCATGTTCTTCATTCTCATCACTAAAAATGTTATTTTTGCTTTCATATTTTAGGCTTTCCTTATAAGCCTTCTTCATATTACTGTTTCTAATTTTTGTGTTCTGTTGTTCCTTTTCTATGAGTTTCTGCATATGATTAAAAGGAGTCATATGTCATGATATCCTTCTGAAGGTACAAAGTATTTATCAAGATCTTTTCTAGGGTCAAATAAGTTAAGGATCTCTTCTTTGAATATTCAGGATAATAATATATATTTTTTATTTTGCAATGTTTATACATGAAGTCTTTGTGGGGAGGCTTAAGGATTACTGGGATAGGAACAAACAATCCTAAAGAATTCATAGTTTCTCTTCTTTCTTATTGATGCAATTTACAAGCTATTTAATAACTTGACTTGAGTAGTTACTGGTGAAATCCCCAGAATCTCATGGATTCTCACCAACTTTGGCTCCTTCACAGGAAATTATTCAAACCTTCTCATATTCTGAAGATAATAAATATGTACAAAAATAAAATTTCACAAGCACTAGTGACTCACACTTGTAATCCTACCTATTCAAGAGGCTGAGAACTGAGAACCTTGGTCCAAAGCCAGCCCAGGCACAAAAATCCCTGAAACACTTATCTCTAATGAATTACTCAGAAAAATCCTGGAAGTGGTTCTGTGGCTCAAGTGGTAGAGCACGAGCCTTGAGCAAGAGAGGTTCAGGATCAGTGCCCAGGCCCTGAGTTCAAGTCCCAAGACTAGCAAAAATAAAAAATAAATAAGATATCTGAAATGCATGGCTAAGAGGACCACATACTGACTCTGATGCCTGATATTTGAAGAGGAGAAACCAATGTGGATAATGCAGTCCCTAGTCAAGCCTTGGATACAGCATGGCCTACCAATCAAGACAGCAGCAGCCTCACCCCGATCCTGGGAACAGTAAGGAAAAAGATAATAGAAGACCTCTTTAAAACTATGAAAACAGGCAGACACATTTTGTGCTCATGGACACAATTTTTTAATCTAGTTGTGTAGATCTTAGCTTAAGAATTATACTTTTCTTTCAGGCTTCAACAATGCATTGCTTGAATACATTGAATACGTTGGTGAGATTCAAGTTAGTGCCTATATGAACATTTGGCTCTATTAGTGTATATCTTTGAAAAGTGTATTAGTGTATATTAGTGTAACTCTTTGCAAAGTTGTACCCAATGCTAATACTCAGATAGCGTTGGATTCTTGCTGTCCTCACTGTTATGATGGCTTATGTAATTTTAACGATTTTGAACAGAATCTGACAAGCTTTATTGAAGCTACTAAAAATGAAAAAAAGTGCTCTAATTCAATTTCTTGCTTTTGTTTCATAACGCCTCAGAATTGAGATTGAAAGTACCAGGAATATTTTTAAATTCAATGAAACAAACACTAAGGATCCTTCTATGTATCTTAATTCCAGTGGTTCCAGTGGATCTTATCTAAGAATCACCTATTAACATTTTTTGCACACTGCTAGCAAATAGCATTTTGCTTTTCCTTCACTCCCTGACTGCTTGTCCAAGCTGATGGGGTGAGAGGAGCATTTGAAAGACTCCTTCATGCTCCTTTTATAAACTAGACATTTCATGAATGAGAATTCTTATCATGAGTTAAGTAATACAATGATTATGTTTCATCTCAATATAAAAGGATGCTTGTAATAGTTGAATGGATCCCACTTCAGTGGAAATCCTCTGCATGTAGTTTGAGCAGATAAAGGCAACAGTGTTCTGTGAAGTGGAGGATAAGGGAAGGAACTGAGGCACCCTGGATTTCTGTGATACTCAGTATAGCCTGTTAGTCCAGTTATCACTTCCTGTGAAATTGAACCTGGGACCCCCAGGAACAGCCAAGAAAATGAACACTAGAACTCTATGTTTTCCCAGGACTACCTGTTACCTAACTCATAACAGAGCATCAAGAATAGGGATTTTTTGATTCTATCAAACATTTTTCCTTCAAAAATTTTGTGTTTGTTTTTTAAAAATTTTCTTGTCAAGTTGATGTACAGGGCTTACAGCTACACTCACAAGGTAATGAGTATATTTCTTGTCATTTTTACTCTTCCCTCATTTTTCTCCCCAACTGTACCTCACAGAGTTGTAAAGTTCATTTCGAACCTATTGTCTTGTGAATATCACTGTTGCATTGGTTGTCCTTTGTCCATTTTGTTGTTCCCTTTCCCTTTTCGTTGTTTCCCTTCCCTTCTCAAATCAGACAAATGTATGTACAAGACTCACGGCTTCTTTTTAGGTAAATTTACCCAGTTAAACATCATTCTAGGGGCCGGGAGTTTGGCCTCGTGGTAGAGTGCTTGGTACCACATACATAGAAAAAAGCTGGAAGTGGTGCTGAGGCTCAAGTGGTAGAGTTCTAGCCTTGAGAAAATCCAAGGACAGTGCTCAAGCCCTGAGCTTAATCCCAGGAATAGCAAAAAAATCATTCAAAAAATCATTCTGTAGTTTCTCTTTTCCAAGTAAAGGGAGAAATAATTGGAAAATTATAAACTGCCTTGTTCTTATGTATAAAAGGGAAGGATCACAGAATTACAGAAAGTGAGGCCTCAGTTAACAGCCGAAGTCAATAGAAGAAGCATAAAATACCCGACCAAAATAGAACATCCAAATTTGGAGAAACACACTAACATATACTATGGGTTTGCTAATGAATTATAAAAGATTGATTTTAGTCAACCTCTTTAAGACAAACTATATACTATGTCTTTGAATAACACTTAAACGAATTAATTGTCAAGGTCTGGTGGCTTAAGACTAAAATCCTCATTGCTTAGCAATCTGAGATCTAAGGATCTCAGTTCAAGACCAGTCTGAGCAGAAAAGCCCAAGAGAATTTCTTCTCTTAATTATCCACCAAAAAGCCAGAAGTGGAGAAGTAGCTTAGGTGGCAGTGTGCCAAAATTAAGCAGAAAAGCTAAATGAAGCCCTGAGTTCAACCTCTAACAACAATAACAACAACAACAACAAAAGTGATACTAAAGATGAAACCCAGAGTTTCATCCTCACTACCATTTGGTAGCAAATGCTACCACTCACTGAACCGTTGCCACATCCCTGAACAAAGCACTGTTTCTTCATCCTTGCCCTTTAAATTTACCTCCTGTCCCATGTTCTATCTATAAAACAATGGTGGTTTTTTCCCTATTGCTTTTTTTTAAACTAGGTTTGCTAAAGTTATCAGCTGCTTAAATTTGTTCTTACAAAAGAGCAGTATGCCCTCCTGAGAAATTAAACTCGCTCAGTGCACTTTACTCATAGAAGTCTGGATGCCTCTGAGCATGTGTCCTCTTTATATGAAGTGATCTCAACTAACTAATTAAAAGGGCAACTTTCAGACCAAGAGTTTGGCCTAGTGGTAGAGTGCTTGCCTTGCATTCATGAAGATCGATTCCTCTGTACCACATATATAAAAAAAAGCTGGAAGTGGTGCTGTGGCTCAAGTGATAGACCTCTAGCCTTGAGAAAAAAGTCCAAGGACAGTGCTCAGGCCCTGAGTTCAAGCCCCACAACTGGCAAAATAGGGGGTAACTTTCACAGAAAATGACAGCCTTGACAGCCTCACTTCCATTCAAAATAACCAGCTTATGATGATGATGATGATGATGATGATGATGATGATGATGATGATGATGTTTTTCCCCATACTGTGGATCAATAGTGAGCCAAAAGCTAAAGTGACAACAAAGCTCTCTGAAAGCAAAGCATAAAGAAGAAAGATTAAAATTAGCATTTCTTTAAAAGGAAGATTAATTTTCAGTTCTCATACTATGGGAAAAAGCTTTGGAATGTGCTTAAAAGGAAAACAGCATATTTTTTCCATGAAGTCCTTATTTGGGACTTTAAGAATCATTCCAAAATTTACATAAAAGATATAAAACTGATTTTCCTTAGAGAATTTGAAGGGAAAAGAATAAAGTACAGTGCAAATACTAAGAAAATTTCATGATATGATGTATTTTTATTCAACAATTTATAAAATGCAGTATTAAAGTATCTGAAAAAGTTAATGTGAATCCAGATTTGATGCTGGGCTGACCTCTGTCATTTTCACTAATGACAACTTCTAGTTACGACTGTGATCATTGAATATATTCAATGGTTTCTACCAGTCAAGGTTCTCAAGATAAGAAATAGAGCAGTAATAGGAGAAAAAGGGTGAAGCTCTCATAGATTTTATGTCTTGTGGGAAAAGAAGAGTGATAGTATGAAATATAGTACAAAATGTAGATGGTCACTTGGTATGAACAGAACAGTCTGTTTGTAAGAGACTGCAGCTAGTACACATGAAGTTGAGAGGGTGTGGTGCTTCAGGTGAAGAAGGCAGCAGCCATGGGAAGATTTATGTGCAAACATGTACCGTGCAGAGATTCTAGGTATGCTAGAAATACTTATTAGAAGACTTGGCATGAAAAGTGATAATGGAATTAGAAGTGATTAGAGAGGTACATGGGGATGCTACCACACACTAAGGGAACTCCATTGGAAGGTACCAGGTTCAACACATTTGTCTCACTCACCACAGAACAATTTTTTTCTTACTATGTGTCAGCATCTGGGCTTAAAATCAAGGTCAATGCTCTAGCTTTGCCTTTTGCTCAAAGCTAGCACTCTACTACTTGTAGAGTGGCTTGCCCTTCCCTTCCTTCCTTCCTTCCTTCCTTCCTTCCTTCCTTCCGTCCTTTCTTCCTTCCTTTTGTCAATTGGAATGAGTCTTGCAAATTTATCTACCTGAGCTGGCTTTGAACCTCAATTCCCAGATCTCAGCCTTCTGAGTAGCTGGCATTATAGGTGAATCACCTGTGCCTAGAAACCACTATCAATTTTCACAGTGTAACTACCAACAACCCCCACAGATGACCTCAAGCTATAAGGGTTTCTAAGTGAGTTCACAAAATTCCTAGAATATTAATAGCATGGTGAGAAGCAATGCAGCTATAAGAGGATACTTGATTGCGTTTGTTTGTGAAAAACCCAAATACTTTTCTTCATATTTCACATTCCTTCTCAGGTTCCCATTGAATGGAAAAAATAGGAAAATAGCCACCTTACCAGTAATGAGATAAAATGAGCATGAAAAATAATAGGTTTTTTTCTGCTCATGCAGAAGGGGAAAAATAGCAAGACATGAAATGTGGCAGCCTACCCAGAGCCTGTGTTGCCACAAGCAGAGACAAGCAGGAGGCAAACACAAGAGATTCACAATAAAAATAGAGTACATCAAGTTAAAATTGCCCAGTAGATGGTTAATCTTCTGGGTGACATTTAAAGTTCAGGAAAAGAGAAATCTCAAGTTTGACAAAGCCTACAAGGAAAGACTTGTTTGTTTGTTTGTTTGTTTTACTCTTGGCACTCAGATCTACATTTCAGACTCCTGTATGAATGTTTGAGTTCAAAACAAATAGGGCAAACCCCCATCTGTTGCTTTGTGTGGCTATAAGTCCCAAGGTTCTTCTATAAGGAGAGCAGATGTTAGCATGAAAATCATCTGATGGTATTTATATTCTACATACACAGAACATTGTGTCTGCGAATGACAGAGAGTAGGCTGCAAGAAAAGCCCTCTCTAAATGGTTTCCATCTAGCAGAGACTAGGATGAGAAGAATCCTGCAGCAAAAACAGAAGGGGATGTTTCTTCTGGCAGGAAGCAAAGCTCCTTTTGTGGAAAGCAGCTTGGTAAATTCTAGAAACTGACAGAGAACAGCGTGACTGGAACAAATGAGTGAGGGAGATGTTGGTACTTAATGAGGTAAGAGAGGTCCAGCCTTGTCAGGGCTTTGTTACCACATTTGGCACCTCTGTTCAAATGGGAAAAAAAATGGACCTCCTTAGAGCAGATAAATTAGGAAGGAACAACACCAGCAAAAAAAGAAAATTTAAAAAAAGAAGAAAAACATGCTCTCTACAAGCAGGAAAATTAGAACAAGGTGCTGCATCTTTTCTGTTGCTGTGACCCTAAGCCATATGACAGCGTGGGGCTCAGCAAGCCATTGTAAGACATCTGATGTCAAGCCAGCCAGATGTCAAGCAATGGGTTGTCTCCAGATGCAAAAGAGAGTGAGGAGAGTGTGCAAAAGACTGGAACACCATAGCATGCTTCCTGTGAACACCTGGCTGCTTCAGTTTCACCAAACACTTCCACTGGCTGCCTATGGACCTTTTACTTTTAATTTCTTGGTGGGCCATAAGACTTTGTCCCTGAGTTCTTCAGCTCAAGGCTACAGCCCTATCCATTGAACCACAGTGCCATTTCCAGGTTTCTGGTGGTTAATTGGAGATAAGAGTCTCTCAGACTTTAGTGCCTGGACTGGCTTTGAACCATGATCCTCAGATCCCAGCCTCCTGAGTAGTTAGGATTACAGGCATGAGCCGCTGTGGGCCCGGCTTGGATATGGACCTTCTATGGTCATCCATTATGTACTTTACAAAACAAGGAAACTAATTAGACTAACTTTACAGAACTACAGCCATAACAAATTAGTAATATATATGAACTACTTAGAACAGGGTTGACCTAAAGGACATGCTTTAGAAATGTTTGCTAAGGTTCGTGTCTGAATTACATCTTTAAAAGGCCATTTGGTGGCTGCTCTTGGGGAAACACTTTAAGGATCAAAGAACAGAAGTGGCAAAGGTTAAGAAAAAATGTATGTGTCGATTTATGTTTCATGCGAGGTTTAAGTATAGAAGCAGACATTTATACATTCTGCCTCATCCTTGACTAATTTTAATACATTTTTACTACCTAAAGGTAGTTGTGCAAAAGAGTTTCAATAATTATTTTCCATGACTATTTATACATACACACACACATATACATATAAATAACTGAAAAAATCTTGTGGAATCTAGATATTGTAATACTAATTTTAAAGATGAGTTGGTTACTAGTGGCTCATTACCTATAATCCTAGCTACTCAGGATTCCAAGATTTGAAGATAGTAATTTGAAGGCAGATCACTGCAGGAAATCTTGTGACTCTTTTTTTTTCCCAATTAAAAAGCCAAAAGTAGGAAACAGGAGTGGTAGAGTGCTTGTCTAGCATGCATGGAGCCCTGGATTTGATTCTCAGGTTTCACATACACACAAAAGCCTGGAAATGGTGCTGTGGCTCAAGGGGTAAAGCATTACTCCTGAGCAAAAAGTACTCAAGGATAGAATCCAGTCTCTGAGTTCAAGCCCAAGAGAACTGTACATGTGTTTATGCATGCATGCATATGCACAAACATACACAGATGAATAATTTTTATTGCTATTAACCAGTTACTTAATAAAATCCTAAATCTTTAAGCAACTCTTAAATAGTTTCACTTAAAGATGCATATAAAATCAATATACTTAAGTTGTTTGTGTGTGTATGGGCATGTGTGTCTGTGTGTATGTGTACATGTGTGTGCGCTTATATGCATGTGTGTGCATGCATGCATACATGCCCAGTATTGGGCTTGAACTCAGTGCCTCACACTTTGATTTGCTTTTTCATTCAAGGTTGGTGTTCTACCACTTGTGCCATGTCTCCAGTTGCAGCATTTTGCTAGCCCATTGGAGGTAAAAGTTTCACAGATTTGTCTGCCTAGGTTGACTCTGAACCACAGTCCTCAGATCTCAGCCTCCTGGGGAACTGGGACTGTAAGTATGAATCACTAACTTAAAGCTTTAATATGTTTTTACTTGTGAATTACTCTCCTGCAAACCTACCTCTCTCTCTCAGTGTTTTGGCTTTACTTGAATCTATATATCATCATTTACTATCTATTTCTTCTAACTTTGGTAAGGAAAACAAAATTGACTTCTGTGTTATTTAGAAAAAAAACTGGTTTCTGTAATCAAACTCATGTAGATAACGTCTTACATGTTTAATGAAGTACATTTATCACTATATAAATTAAAAAATAAATGTAACATCTATATATCAATAACAGCAACAGTTCTCCAGGTTCTACACTCATCTAAACAAAATAAGACATACATCATATTCCACTGACAAAAAGATAAAAGACAAAACTCCAGAAAAATGACAAGTTCCATTACTGTTGTTGTACCTGGCACCAGTTTTTATTTTTATTTTTTTAAACTTCTTTTTTTAATATTTTTTATTATAATTAATAAAAGGGTTGCATGATATTTGCCAGATAGAAGGTACATTAATTCACATACATTGATACCCTCTCACATGTCTTGGTCCCCATTACCCTCCCCCCCATCCCCCCATCTTGGTTTTCCCCCTTACCTATCCAATTTCAAATAACCAAATAGAAATATATCCTATATATCAGATAACAAAGTGAGATACTGTAACAATATGAGATAACCAAGGGACAGCAAAAAAGATGAGAGATAACATAGTACATTAAGGACAACAGTCACTCATTATATGGCTTTTGTTTCAATATCCTAGAGGTCCTTTCAATTAGCTTCATACTATATGGCCTTATGTATCAAGGTTTTGCTCTATTGCAAGTCTCTGCTAGTAGAGCCCAAGGTTTCTACTGATTATGACAAATGAGGGAAACCATTGAGCCTAAGTTCCTTTGAGTCTGACTTACTTCACTTAATATGATTTTTTCTAAGTCTTTCCATTTCTTAACAAATGGGTCGATGTCATTCTTTCTGACAGCAGCATAGAATTCCATTGTGTACAAATACCACATCTTGTTGATCCATTCATCAACTGAGGGACATCTAGGTTGGTTCCATATCTTTGCTATGGTGAATAGTGCTGCAATGAACATTGTTGTGCTAGTGGGTTTAGTATGCCCTAGTTTCTGGATGGTTGGGTAAATGCCAAGTAGTGGAATTGCTGAGTCATAGTTTTTAAAATTAGCTTTGCAATCATCATCTGGGAAGAACATATTCTTGAGTAATATCCTTAAAAACAGTTCTGACACAGCACAATCACTGTGTATCTGAAAGCAGGCACAAGGCACAGTATTATATTCACAGAGCTTTGTTACAATACTGTCCCATGTGGGCAAGTGGCTGTTTCAATGTTCATTTGTCTGGACTGTTCTTACATCTCACTAATAGTATTCAAGATTTTTCTGTCCTCCATATTATTTCTCTTATGTTAGTATTTTCTGAAACCTCTTTTTATCAATTCCAGTTTAATTTTCCTGTGCCATAGAAGGCATGCATCTATCAGTACTTACACACATTCACACATATGCAAATAAGACAGATTCAGAATCTGGGACAAGATTCATCTAATTCTTATGATATAATTTCTTTTTTTTGTATTTTGTCAGACATGGGACTTGAACTCTGGGCCTGGGTGTTGTCCCTGAGCTCTTCAGCTAAAGGCTACCCCTTGAGCCAGAGAGCCACTTCCTGGTGATTAATTGGAGAAAAGAGTCTCATGGACTTCAGTGCCCAGACTGACTTTAAACTGTGATCCTCAGATCTCAGCCTCTTGAGTATCTAGGATTATAAGAGTGAGCCACCTTGCCGAGCTATGATGTCTTATTTACTAGTATTCTCAAGAAAAATCTTACCATGATGTCATTTACTAAGATGTCAAATAGGCATAGTAGATTTTCTGTAGCCTCTAAATTTAGAATTGAACTTCAATGGATAAAAAATTTGAAGCTCATATTTTCTTTTTTGATTCTACTTGTATTTTGGCATAATATATTGCTTGTGAAAAGTCTGATGACAATGTAATTTCTTTCCTTTGTAAGTGACTTTGTTATTTGCTCAGAGTGCAGAAGATTTTATTTTTAAATCCATATTTTTAAACTTTTTAGTTTTATAAAATCACATGTTAGGAATTCCTTCGCTGGTGGGACTTCCAGTGCTATGCTATGTCTCATTTTAATGCATGGTTTATGGGTTTGTTTGAAGAAAATTTTCATGACTATAATATTTAGCTTTTGTTCAGTTCATGGTCCTATTTTCCTTTTAGGGAGACAATTGTATTATGTATAATAAATCTTCATCACCTTTAAACAATGTTATAGATTTTGTTTTGCTTTGTTTTGTTTGCCATGGGACCTAAATTCTGAGACTGGGCACTGTCCTTGAGCTCTTCAGCTCATGCCTACCACCCTACCCCTTGAGCCACAGTGCCACTTTCTGTTTTCAAGTGGTTAATTAGAGATAAGAGTCTCATGGTCTTTAGTGCCTGGACTGGCTTTGAACCAAGATCCTGAGATCTCAGCCTCCTGAGTATCTAGGATTACAGGCATGAGCCATTGCACCTAGCAAAATATTTCTTCTATATAAATAGACACATGAAGAAATGCAAATCAAAATAACTCTAAGATTCCACCTCACTCCAGTTAGAATGGCCAGGATCAAGAGAACTAACAACAACAGATGCTGGAGGGGATGTGGCCAGGAGGGATCACTACTACACTGTTGGTGGGAGTGCAAACTCGTTCAACCACTATGGAAAGCAGTGTGGCAGTGCCTCAAAAGGCTAAACATAGAACTCCCCTATGACCCAGCAATTCCACTACTTGGCATTTACCCAATTGTCCAGAAACAAGGACAGACTAAATCCACTAGCACAACGATGTTCATTGCAGCACTATTCACCATAGCAAAGATATGGAACCAACCTAGATGTCCCTCAGTTGATGAGTGGATCAACATGTTGTGGTATTTGTACACAATGGAATTCTATGCTGCTGTCAGAATGAACGACATCGCCCCATTTGTAAGGAAATGGAAAGACTTAGAAAAATCATATTATGTGAAGTAAGACAGACTCAAAGGAACATAGGCTCAATAGTTTCCCTCATTTGTCATAATCAGTAGAAACCTTGGGCTCTCCTAGCAGAGATCTACAATAGAACAAAATCTATAGACATTAGGCCAAATAGTATGACACTAAATGTAAGGACCACCCGGATAAGGAAACAAAAGCCATATAATGAGTGACTATTGTCCTTAATGCACTATGTTATCGCTCATCTCTTTTGCCATCCCTTGGTTTTCTCATATTGTTACAATTATTTCACCTTCTTATCTGATATATTTTATGTGTGCTTAATTGGTTATTTGAAATTGGATAGGGAAGGGGGGAAATCAAGATAAGAGGGGGGAGGGTGGTAGGGAAATGGGGACCTTGTCATGAGAAAGGGTATCAATGTTGTGAAGTTATGTACCTTCTATCTGGTGAATATAATGTAACCCTTCTATTAATCACAATAAAATTATTAAAAAAACATTTTTAACATTTTCTTCTTATTTATTTGTCCTGCTTTATTTCTTGCTATGCTCACATTTCTCCATTGTTAGTCTTCTAATAGAATAAGATAACTCTTTCAAGTTGTTCTTTCTTTTATTTCAAATTTCCTTCCGATTTCTGAAATTTTCTCTCCACCCATATAATAGATAACTTGTTCTATTTATTATTAGAAACAGTTGGTTTATATTTTCCATTACTCATCCAGTTTGGCTTTAGATATTAGATCATACGGTCTGCTACCTGTTATTTGTTTGTTTTTGGCAGAAGGCTCTAAACTGTGTATTGTATGTACAAGTATGTTTCTCTCTCTCTTTCTCTCTCTCTCTTTTTTCTCCTTCTAGTTAATATGCTCCTTTCCCCTGCCTCATGATCTCAAAGTTACATGGTCTCTTCTAATGAAAATTGAATATATGGAATTTCTTTCTATCCTTTTCTCATTTTTATGCTAATGTGTTACATTTCTTACCCTTAAAAAGTATATAGGCCACATTATCTTTTCTAGTTGCAAAGATAACTAAAAGTTTTAGTTTAACTATACTTGTACTTTCATCCATCTAAGTCCATTGACTTTAAAATAAGTGAAACCCAGATTTAAGGAGAGACAAACTATTCTAAAAACCTCAAGAAACAGATGGTATATGGTATCAATCACTTGCCTAAGGAGAATCACACATTAGTTTTCTTCATCTGGTAAAATAAATAAAAGCGAAATCGCTATTAGCATTGACGTTTCTCAGTCCTGACAGTAACAGTTGAGCAATGTGAGTATGTGGCAATGAGAAGAGGAAATGCTGCACTACAGAACTCTCTTCAAGAGGAGGTGCCATGTCCAAAGCACCAAAGGACAGACAGTGATTCTTAGAGGCAGAATAGGTCTACTTAACCATGGACTGAACATGTATTCTATTCTTTTGTTCAGATACCTTTTGGTTTAAGAATCCAAAAGAATATTAGACATCATTTTGTACACTTCAATCTCTTTTCATTATTGTAGACTAATTATTTACATTTAATTTGTTACAAATCCAATGATTAATTTTAGAAAATCCTAATGCTTTTAGCTTCACTGTAACAAATAATATTTGGTAACAACTTAAAACTCTCAAAATGTGGATGTGATTGAATTTCACAATTCTTTGGTAACCTCGTAAATTGAAATAACATATTGTCTATGAAAATTTTCCAAACCTTACATTCACTAAAGTATCTTTGGCTTTGATTCCTTTTGCACTACTAATGTGAAAAGTACACTGGCAATCACTTAGAATTCAATTTTGTAAGGACAGATATTTTCAGAGAGAAGCCCAAATGCTAAAATATAGATAGGATTCTATCTGTACAAACACACATTGGTGCCTAGAAGAGTTTGGGCAACTATATAGAATACTGGAAAATTATGATTTATTACCAATTAGTAAGCAATATGTACTGTCCCAAATAATTATTACCTTCCTATATTTCTCTTTAGGGTAAAATATGAAATAGGTGGGCTTTCTCTTAACTGTGGATATAAGTAGAAAACGAAAATTTTAAAAATTAGCTAAAAGGTCGGGAGTTTAGCCTAGTGGTAGAGTGCTTGCCTAGCATGCATAAATCCCTGGGTTCCATTCCTCAGTACCACATGCATAAAAAAGCCAGAAATGGTGCTATGGCACAGTGGTAGAGTTTAGCCTTGAGAAAGCCCAAGGACAGTGCTCAAACCCTGAGTTCAAAACCCAGACTGGCAAAAAATAATTTACCTGAGAATAAATTAGAAGATGTGTATTTGTGAATATTATTATTTAACAGTAATTTATTTTTGTGGGTCATGGGGCTTGAACTTGGCCTGGGCATTTTCCCTGAGCTCTTCAGCTCAAGGCTACCACCGGACCCTTGAACTAAGCCCCATTCCCTGTTTTCTAGAAGTTAATTGGAGATAAGAATCTCAGGTCCTTTTGTGACCAGTCTGGCTTTCAACCTTGATCCTCAGATCTCAGCCTCCTCAGTAGCTTGGATTTCAGGTGTGAGCCACTAAGCCTGGCCAACAGTAAATTTTATCAATAGTGTAAAATCTTGTTTGTACTTATGTGCATGTTGTTCTGAAGAGAGCACAGTTGGTAATGCATAGAGTTCAATACTATATTGTAGATATTTGATTCAGTTTTTGAATTTGATTCACTTTTCCTTAGTTCACCCTCCCAACTCATGCAAAGGAATTAACTGCTTTTCAGTAAATCTCACATTTTCTCCCTATTACTTAAATTAAGTGCCCGCAATTTTTATCCTACTCTGGGGGCACTATCTACTTTTCAGTAGGCAGATATCTATATTAAGGGCTCTAAACAGATCACACAATGATTTAAACATAGCTAATGACACAGTACTGACTGAGAGCCCTTCTATGTCACAGAGCCAAGGGATGTAATCACAGTTGTATAAAATATTTGTTTCTTCCACTTCTTTTTTTGCCAGTTTTGGGGCTTGAACTCAGGCCCTGAGCACTATCCTTAAGCTTTCTCAAGGCTAGAGTTCTAACACTTGAGTCACAGCACAACTTCTGGCTTTTTCTGGGTATGTGGTACCTAGGAATCGAACCCAGGGATTTATGCATGCTAGGCAAGCAGTCTACCACAAGTCCACACTCACAGCCCCTGTATTATCATTTTTATTTCCCATACTTGGTAAAAAATGCAGAAAAATTTTCAAACAAAGCAGATTTACTGTGTTTAATATTAATCTGAACAAGTTACAAACTTCTAAATAAGTTGGTTTGCATGGTAATAATATGATCTATCACATATAGTTCCATCAATCCTTTTAGGACAGTGTTTATCTTTTCCAAGCAACACTAAGTTCTAGTTATAGAATAATTCATTTTATTTCATCTTCATCCTTATTTCTTCATTGTTCTAATCACATTCTCGATCACATTTTTTTCTTGATCTATTTGTAGACAGAGATTATTTTCCCTAAAGACAAATCTAAACATAACCAACTTCAAAGCAGAATTAATCTGTCTAAATAATCTCTTAAAGACAATCACTTTATAGCTATTAGCTGCCAGTAGTCACCATATTTTCCTATCCGTCTGACTAAGTCAGAAGCCCATCTATCAAACTGCCTTATTCTAATATTTCTGCATCCCTAGCACTTACTGCAGTTCCTGGCACATGTATTATACTCTCTTCTGTTTGTTATCTTTTCTGTGCATCAACTTGAATAAAAATATTCTTTCATTAAATGCTTTCATTTGTAGGACATTTCCATTTGAATTACATTATATAAGTCAACAAAGTATGCTGCTTCTCCTGCCTAGCTTGTAATTTTGTATTTTAATAAAGAGCCATACATTCCTCAGGAATCAGAAAATTAGATTTAAGCCATGTATTTTCCTCCACAGTTCACCACATAAACTTTTACCAAATCAGTTTGTATTAGTACCAAAAAATGTCTACTTTATTGCTACCTATATCACTCAATTTGTATCATGGAATACTATTATAGTCTATGAAAAAAATCCCTTTCCAATTCTTATCTATACAACACTACCTTCTTCCAACAATGGGAGGCTATAAAAGTGTAAATATATCATGTCATGCCACTTGTAATGAGAAAGTATGGATTGTCATGCTTTTTCTGATGCTATAAGTAGAAATTAAATGCCATTCCTTAGAAATATGCTGTTTGGCAAATATATAATAGTAGACTTGTAAGTGTGTTTACATTAGTTCCTGAAACTCAAGACTTGTTTTATTTTACTTCTTTATCTGTTTGTTGGCTGCTCATATATTATGTTTTTATACTATGTAAAGTTCCAAAGGCAGAAAACTTTATCCAGTACATAGTATGTGCTCTCCATTGTATGTTTTAGAAGAATGAAGAAGAGAAGGGGTTACTTCTTTCCCCAAGATTGTTTTGATGCCTAGAATTGGAATTTGAATAAGACTTTAAATTTTAATGGTTAAAGTTCTCATTCTTACAATTTGTGTAGTTAAGAATTAGTTACATAAATTTTAAAATTATTGGTCCTTCCTTATTAAATTTGGGATATTAGTACTATTCCAGTGCTGTTATTATGAAAATAATTTTTGTGCCAGTCCTGGGGCTTGAACTCAGGAACTGAGCACTGTTCCTGTTGTTTTCTGCTTATTAGTAGCACTCTATCATTTGAGTACCAGTTCTACTTCCAGCTTTTTTTTTGGGGGGTGGGGTGGCTAATTGGCTTCAAACAACATTCATCTAAGATCTCAGCCTCTTGAGCAGCCAGGATTGCAGGCATGAGCCACTGTGCCTAGGTAAAAGAAATTATTTTTGTGCTGGCACACAGCAAGTACTCAAGAATACATTAGCCATTTCAACTATTGTTGGTATTGCAATTTTACAAGTAGCCTAATTGGAGTTTATAGATATTGTCCAAATCTATGACATAACCAGGAATATTTCCATTTCAGAGGGAGAAGGATATAAAAAGTATATTTACTAAGAAGTAGTCTAAGAATGAGGTAGATATGGAAGTTCATAAACATCTCTCTCTCTCTAAGATCCTGGGTAGAGAAAGACTACACCAAGAACAGATTTGAAAGAATTGTTTGGTGATTGAACTTTTGTATTTCTAAGTCTCTCCAGGGCATTGTTAGAGAGGAAACATTATTCTATTATGTATTATGTATGTATGTATGTATGTGTGGACCAAAGTCGATAATGCCGGAGAAAAATATAAAGCAAGTAAAAAATAAAACAGCCAACTTGCAGTACTGTACAGAAATTTGAACATTCTAGGTATGTCCCGACTTGTACTTTTTACTCTAGCCAGCTCATGAGAAGTCCATTAGGATATTCTTCCCACTGCATGGCAGCTGGGGGTTTAACCAGAAATCTGCTCCAACCTTAAATGATTCTTGAATAAAACCTAACGTACAGATCCCGTATGAATTAATCCAAAGAAAATTTCAGCATATTTTACTTCTCAACCTTGTTCAAATTAGATAAACTTTAGTCTCCAGATGCTTCATATAATATGAAAGTTAAATAGATTGCTTTTGCAGACACCATTACTAATTTTCAGAGCAAACTTCCTGAAGCACAGAGCATATTAGAAAAGAGAGAAAAAGTCATTACATAAGGTTGATTATTGGAACAGTTCAGACATTGAAAATCAATCTTTTCTTCCCAGAATGGAAAGAAAAGAGAGATTTAAAAAAAATACTCTGAACTATTTTTTCTCAAAACAAACACTTATTTTCAATTGAATTAAAAATATAGTTACAGGGATGAAGAATAATATATAACTTTCTGTCCAAAATGCATGTTTTTACCATTACATGTCGTGTCATAAATATTAAGCCATTGTAACTGAAATTAAGCTGTAAATACTTTGCCAAATGCATGTTTTCCAGTCATGCAAATGCTGTCTCTTTAAAGCCTGTATTTATAACTTAACTCTGAAACATTTGTTCAAAAGGATTCTTTTATTCCTTTTTTTAGACTTTCTATTTGTATAACTAGTCTTTGCAAGATTATTACTGGGATATACATAAGCATGGTTTTCATTTCACCAACCATGGTCAATTATTCTTGAGATTCTGTGAGTTGATATTTACCTAGAGTATAAATGGGAAAATGCCACAGGAAAGTTTAGTCTCAAACACTGCTTAAATTTTCCATAGTTCTTTCATGCTCAGCTATTTGAATCTATCATACAATGAGGACAAAAAAGCAATCTACTATGTGAACTTCAAAGCCATGGTAAAAAGAAATACAAAATTCCTACTTGATATGAACTGAATATCCGAATATAAAACTACCTCAATCTTTTCAAATTATAACATTAATATCTATCAAAGACAGTCATAATTGCATCAGATATTCAGTCAAAGCTATGCAGTTAGATAATATCCTCATCATGTGGCTTAGAAATATTTTCCCTGATGTAGGTTCACAATCAAATTATAGATATTATAGCTGGCACTGTCAGAATAACTCAGACATGGATATATCTATTATTTCTTTGTTCATACACAAAGGACTATTTTAAGGCATCCTATTAACCATGGCACATAAACAACTGGTAACGATCAGAATATAATTAGAAAATACTGAACTGTATGTGTAAGCTTGCAGGTGTATTCCAATGCATCCAACCATGAATTATGTTAAGCAACACAGAATAATGTTTGAATTTGCAATCATGCACATCATCTTGTAGCATGTCATTAAAATTGATGATTTATTTTACATATGTGGAAGGTTCATAATTTTCTTTCAATGGTCTAAAATGCACACTAGTGACTTGAATTAATTTAGGGTTCTCCAATCACATCAACAAGTAACAAAGGTGTATTTTATGTACCCAGGGTATCTTCCTAACCAATAAATATCTTTCACTATTGTATAAAATTAAACATCATCAGTGATGCTGTACTTTGGAATGCAAATATGACTGACAATTCTCTTTGGCAATCACAATGTAGAAAGAGCTTGATCAAAGTCATGTGATCTATGAACACTGAACTCAGGTTTTCTAGCTTCACATCTGCATATTAGTGTTATGAACTCAGACATAGCACTGAGTTTCTCAATTTATGCCTCAATTACCTGTGATTGAAAGGAGGACAACTTGCCTCATGGAACATTTTCAGAAATAAATGTGACAAATATTGCTTGCCTTCAGCACATATTCAATAAGTATTAGTGTCCTTTTTGTTTTACATTTCAATGTTGTTTAATCATCTTTACGTAGTAGTATAAAAGAGTTTCAATTCAAAGTAACTATATGTGAGTATAATACTTTCCATCATTTTCTTCTTTATCTCCCAATTTCCATCCATCCTTCTCAACTTAGCTTTATGTGTGTGTGTGTGTGTGTGTGTGTGTGTGTGTGTGTGTCTGTGAGTGTGTATGTGTGTGTGTGTGTATACATGTATCTACATGGAGATGTGTTGTACTGGGCGTTTATGCCCAGTGTTTTTCAAGACTAGTGCTTTAACACTTGAGCGACAGCTCTACTTCCAGCCTTGTGCTAGTTAATTAGAAGTAGGAGTCTCAAGAACTTTCCTGCCAGGCAAGTTTTGAACCCTGATCCTTAGATCTCAGCTTCTATAGTAGCTAGGATTACTGGCATGAACCAGTTGCCCAGCTTTAAAAAGAAAATTTAGTATAAAGCAAGGATACCATTGTTTGCCAAATAAGAATTCAAGTTTACCTCCTTTAAAAGACACTAGGCGCCAGTCCAAGCTTCTCTTTGAATTTAGTGTAGTTCTAATCAACATTCCAGGCACTTACCAAACAAGCAACTACAGTATTCTTCCTTCTCAATTACAATAGTCTAGGAGTTGCAATAAAGGCAGAATCTGAAAAGAAATGGAGCAGTAAAGATTTAAATTGGCTTAATAAACTCATCCTTACCAGTTGAAAATGTGTTGAAATCATCTACAGAATTATTTTGGGGTACATGGAAGCCATAGTTAGACATCAACAGCTTTTTTGTCATATTATGTCTTTACTATCACTATTGCTATTTTATCCATGCTTAACTACCCATGATAAGAGCAAGATGCTAAACATTTATTTCACATCAGTTTAGAAAGGTGAAGCTATCCTTTCTTAGCCAGCAAAACCTATGATATATAACGTTTCAATTGATCTCATTATTTTTCAGAAGATGAAGCATGCTACTTATCCGTGCATCCTGTGAAAGAAACTTCTGGTTATTATAGATTCTGCCTCATTGATTCAAATTCTCCTTGTTAGTATCAACACAAATTTATGCTTAACCCTACAAAGGCAAAACGGTTGCTAATTTCCTTCTATGGTGCCATTCTTAATAGCACTGTTAATGAAGATCAAGGTTAGGGCTCAGTTGGCTATACATGATATGAAAGCATTTACATAAAATGATTTAATTTAAAAAGCCACGGTCACCTTGCCCTAGGAAACATGCCCTGCTGTCCTCTTAAATGCACAGATAGGCCTGCCATGATGGAAATGGTCAAATGCAGTACTGAGCTTCCATTTGAGCCTCTCACTAGTTACTTCGTTTGATTTTTGGTTTTCATCATCAAGATTCATTCTCTGAAGAGAATGCTTTATTCATCTTTGCACCCCAGGCTAGGACAATATTTGTACTTCACAATTTGTGGAATTGCCTGAATTGGAAATAAAATGCTTCTTCTCAAGGGTACTAGAAATCTGCCTCACATTGGGGAGGACCACTCAGACTACATTGGTATTTTACAAACACACACGTTCACACACACATACACACACACATGGATACACACACATATTGTTTGAATATCTTCTCTCTTCTGTGTGTATTCATCTGCCTGCCAAAGGTCTGACATACAAAAGGAAATTCATTAATATTTTTGAAATGCAATTAATTAATAGATTAACACTTTCATTTATATGTCTTAGAATATAAAGTTTAAGCTCAAATTAGATACCTCCAGTAACCAGGTTTGGCATTACTTAGCTAGAAACCTTGGAACTACAAGAGTTTAGTACTATTTTATGGTATGCTTCTTTAATTTCTTATTAAATGTTGATGCAAAAATCCTAGCAGTATAATCCTAGCTATTCAGGAGGCTGACACTGAAGATTGTGGTTCAAAGCCAGCCCAGGCACTAAAGTCCATGAGACTCTTATCCCCAATTAACCACCAGAAAAACAGAAGAACCACTGGGGTACCAAGTACCCAGAAGTACCAAGGGGTAGGGTGGTACGTCAGCTCAAGGCTACTGCCCAGTCCCAGAGTTCAAGTCCCAGGACTGACAAAAGAAAAAAAATGTTTCATTTTTAAACTTCAGCTAAAATGAATACTATTCTTGATTTAGATAAACCTTTCTAGTTAAGCATTTACATATTAGTCATTTTTAAGTCTCTTCTATTAAAACATAAACATTCTAAGGTATCCTTTGCAGTCCAAGAGCCATTCAATAGTTTTGATTTTAAATCCAAATGGATTATCTTCTCACAGGCTTGCACTAAAACAAACAAAAATTTATAACAAATTTTAGAATTTATAGAGTCATGTTAAGAAAATAGAGAAAAAACATCTTTCTCTGGTCCATCAGACCATTTGTATAAATTTCTATCTGTTCAGGTATAAAGAATGGACAGATTCTCTCACTATAGTTCAGTTGGTCAGGAATAGCATACTCAGATTCATACTCAGATTTTTTTTACTGTAAGTCTCAAGTCTTTTATGATCACTTTTACATACTCCATCTGATAATAAAATCGAAATATTTCTGCTATATTTGGACACAGTATTCTTACATTGAAGTCATCACGTTTTAGGACAATGTGGGAGATAAGCTTTTTAAACTAAAGATCACAGTCTAAAACACCCAGAAATTAAAATGGCCACAAAAATGACTGAGGAATAAAAAAAAAGTTGCTAAAATGTTTTTCAAAATAATTTCATAAATATAGGAAAGCTAAAACTGTATATTTTCCATATTTGTTTCCTTTTATATGACATCTAGTTAGGAAAGGCACCATCACAGAAATAGATAGCTTCAACACAATTTTGAAATGTCAGCTTAACTATGTCAAGTTATAAGTAATAAGATTCCATTGCTTAAACAAGCATGTGAGAGTGTTCTGGAACCTACAAATTAAGTCTGTCTGATTCAAAATAAAATTTAGTCAAGAAACTAAGACAGCATGTTTCAAAAAATTCCTCATGTTTCTTGAAAAATCACTCTTCAGTTATGTGCAGAGAACTATGAAGGTCTTCTTGCTTAATTGTGTTAAATATCACCTAGCAGTGACTCTGTGAACCCCTTCTTTCGTGCTACCAAGACTGTGGTTTATAGTGAAAAGAAATTGCATAGCTGGATCAAATAATCCATAACCAACTTTTATTTTTCAAGGCATAGTTTACAGCTAGGCAAAGCTAAACACTGGTTGCTTAGTAACCAATACAACAAACCACAGGTTAATATTAGTTTATCTTTTCTTATGCCCAAATCATGTCTTCACAAGCATAGAAAGTATGTCTGTATATTACTTAATTTATACAACTATCATTTTCAAAAGTCTGAGGAGAAACTCGACATATATATATATATATATATATATATATATATATATATATATATAGGTCTGTTCTTGGCAACTATTGAATTTTCTCCACTGATTCTTTTGGAGCATTCAAATACCATCCACTGGGTTGCTTTCTTCAGTGTGAACATAAACTTACCTTCCTCAGGAGGTGACAAACACCCCTTAGGACTTGTGCCATTTCATGCTACCTGGACTACTGTTCCTGAGCACATTATGCAAATATACCTTCTGGTTTTGCTTTTGCTCCTGCTTTCTTCCCTTCTTTCATCATATTATCTTCTCCTCCTTTTTTCCCCTCCTATACTTCTCTACCAACACCTATTTCTGATTCCAAACATGAAAGTGTGCATAGATGGATTTGACCTGCGTTGTCTTAGTTTATAAACAGTTTCTTTATTAGCTTTGGTAAAGTGCCTACTGTCTCTTATTCACTGTTGGCTAATTATGTGGTAGTTTACTGGCTTTTATTGAATGCACTTAGTTAACCTTCTTTTAGCTTTATTAGGTAGTAAATTTTTTAATTTGGCACAACCTTTTACTTTCTTGGCCTGGTATCTTGAGCTAATAATTGCTTCTCCATAATCAATTGATTTATACATTTACTAATAAATGCTCCTTCATCCATCTAATTGTAGATCATTTTTATTTAAAAGCCAGTTTAAAGAACTGCTTCCTTGCTATACTTTAAATTTGAACACTTAGTAGGAAATGGTATTTTCTTCATCCAATCAGCATTATCGAGTACTGATCCTGGTGTTAGAATTGGGGTGATGGTGATGGAGGAAACAATATAGCTTATATACAATTTATCTGTAAGGAAAAATCAGTTGTAAATTCCCAATCTCAATTGCCTTTTTTGTACCATCCTCGGTATCTGAAGTGGTCTATGTTTGCAATAATACTTACCTGGTCAATGCCTACTTGACTGATATCCTTAGGACCTTACATGTCAAAACTATTTGCCATATGTACTGCATTTTCTAAATCAGTTTGTATTTCCTACTAATTAGGTATGCCAAATATACTAATTATGTTATACAGTCATTCATTTTAGCACATATCTCGGTCTTTTCACTACATGAAACTTCTCATGTGCAAAAACTATTTCTATATATTTAACATTTTCAGGCGTTGACTCATATAGAGGGACTTTGCCTTGGTAAACCTGAATTACACAACTCCAGTCTGGTAAAGGTCATGACTAAAACCTTCTATTACATTGTAGGAAGAAATGAAGTGCATTCACTGGGTTTCCCTACATTGTTTTTCTCTGGTAGTACCCAGCTTACCTTGGATAAATGGTGGTTCTATTTTTATTATCAGGCACTGACAATGACACCAGGAAGTTACAGAAGCATGGGAGTCCTGTTTTCAAGTAGGATGACCTGAGGAAGGTTAATTTGCCTGGTTAGTAATTTCCTTATTAATAATGCAACAAGTATAACACTTACAGAACATAGGTAGAAGACAGGACCCTTCACTCCTATAACATGAAATGGGGAAAGTTTACGTTTAAGTGAGATACAAAAATTTTCAGGAAAGGCATATTGGGAGAAAATTGCCTGACATAGGCAGTATTTATCAGATAAGATTAAAGAGTGAATGAGTAGGGACAGTTGAACAAAAATTCAAGTTCAGTTACTATAAATAATTTCTATGCTCACAAATGATGGGTCATGGGTATAAACTGTATACCTCCTGTGGACAGAGGGAGCTAATTACTTTCCTCAAGAGGATACCACAACCCTGAAACACTGACACTACTATATGAGAGACAGAAAGAGTGGTTATATCAGTTTCTATTTCTAGTACTTTCTGAGACAGACATTGCTGGGTGTGTTGACTTCAAAGTAACTGGATAGTATATCTCAGCTGACTGGGTAAAAGAGAAAACAGGTGAAGATATAGAGGCTGATCGTATTTCCTTCATGAGGTTTACTGGAAAAGAAAAAATAAACACTACAAACAGATGACAAATAGTTCTAATATAAAATTGCAGTTGATGTGACTGTTAAGAGAAGTTATGAGAAGTCACTAATAATCTTGAAGGAAATCACTAGCTTCTTCTAGATGAACTAAAAAGCCAAAGACCCTAGCAGGAATTGAAGTTGATCATGGAAATTTCAAATCATCGTTCTCATTTGTGGACATCAGAAGTCCAAGTTTAAAGACTAGTATCAGAGTGAAGCTAGACTAATACTTAAGAAAGAATTCACAATTGCAATTCAGATTATGTCCTAAAATAACTGGTACTTTTTTATCTGTGAGTCAAGATTGTCTCCATAAAATGACTGTATGAAAAATTAAGTTATACAGTGGGCTTTTCTATCCATCCATAATGAGGTGCTGCAAATGGTGAGAAAGCAGCTCTATATAGTCCAGGAGATCACTAGGAATTAAGCCAGTCTCAGCTAATTGCTCTGTCCAAGATCTAATTAGGGACACAGAGCAGTGCAATTAACTTTCTGTATCCACTAAAATAATAAGGGGCAAGGGCAGTCATTATCATAAAAACATAAACATGTACCACACTGCAAAGAAACAGGAAGCAACTGATTTTTCAGTTGACTACAAACATACCTGACTACTTACATTGTTCCTAGTAGTCACATTGTGTGTGTTCCACAGCACATTTTTGACCACTGATTTGTTGAAGGTCACAGGAAAGATTAAAATGTCTCCTACAATGGGAGATCTCAGTTCAGAAGCACTGCTTTGCATGTATGATCATTCGACCACAAAACAATTACTCAAGTGGGATACATGTCTGAATTCCTGTTTTAAAGACATTCTCATCACTGAACATGAAAATCTGAAACAAAGATGCAGGAATATATAATTACTAAATGCAAATTTGTAAATTCCCAAGGTTCAGATATAGCCAGTGTAACTGTAGCCTGACAGCAGACCTCTGTTGACATTACTGATCCAGTACCTTAAATATGGAATGTAAAACTGTTGCAGGGTTATTGAAATAATGTTCATTTTGTTTCCCATTATATATGCATCCAAATCAGCCTAACCTAACCTAAATAAAGCATTATAAGGAGTCCAAATTAAATAATGGAAATAAAACCTCCTGTCAAATTTTCAAAGATCTGGATTGAAAACTTAAGCTATTTGTAATACACACAATAACATGCACTTGGAAAGCAGAGATATCTTAAATGTGTTTTGCTGGGACTACCTAGAGAGTTTTATGATAGCCATAGCTATACAGTGAGATTCAGTGTCAAAAAATAGGTGAGCAAGCCAACAAAAGCCCTTAAGATATTGATGTATAGATAGGCATAGCACTGGAGTGATTGTAGGAAACTATCCACTCACTTCCATTTCTTTCTGGTTGAATAAAATTTGATTGTATGGTTATAGTATACAGAATGTGCTTAGCAATTTGTACTAAATCTACCAATGGCAGCCATTCCTCTCTCTTACTAGTGGTTCAGGTTAATCTAACAACCTACCATTGTAGAAGGCGAGGCAGATGGTAGAAAATTAACAGGGGCCCAACAGAGCTCTCTCCAATGAAGCAGAGTTTTAGGGTCCCAACAAATTATCTACATCTAAAGAATTACACCAAGGAAGCTATAATTATACAAAGACTTATACTAAAGAAAAAATTACAAGCAGCATAAGAAGGCAGATTTAAGCAACTCCTGAAGGTAGTAGAGGCCGGGACTGTGGGAGCCATGACAAGGACAGCAGAGACAGCATGCACCTGGGCTTTCTACTCTCCTCCAAAGCAGACATAAAGACCAGAAACTAGAATCTGCAGCCTAGCCAGCCGCAGATGGATACAGAGACAGCTCCTCCCATCTCAGAAAGTCTGAAGAACCAAGGGACAGATATCCTCTCTCCCTCCAGAGAACAGCACCTGGAAGGAAAACCTCCCCTACCTGAGATCACCATCTTTGATAGTGTCACATAGCCAGCCAAAGCATCTGGCTGGTAAGACAAGCCTGAGAAGAGGTGACATTTCTAGAAGATTTTTCTTTATTAACTGGGTATAATCTTACTTCAGGCTATATTTATGATTACTTAATTTTCTTTTTCTTTATTTGCACTCCTAATATCAAATAGACTTCAAATTAAAAAAAATTAAAGTTCTCGAGAAGAGACAAAGGGCATTATATTCTAACATAAAGACCTCTCCTACAGGAGGATAAAACAATTCTAAATATCTGTACACCCAATCTGGATCACCCAAGTTCATCAAACAAATACTACCCTAAAAACACACATAGATACAAACACACCGATTGGTGACTTTAACACACCAGTACTGCCTCTGGATCAACTGAGCAAACACTTAAAGAGAAACCTCAAAACTAAATAATTGCATAGACTAAATAGACTTACCAGCTTTCTACAGAATGTTCCACCCAGTAGCATCAGAATATACATTCTTCTCTACAGTGCATGGAACATTCTCCAAAATAGATCACATTTTAGGTCACAAAGCAAATCTGTGCAAATTCAAAAATATTAAAATTATTCTATGCATTCTGTCAAGGCACAAGGGAATAAAATTAGAAATCAGCACCAAAAGCCACACTAGAATTCTCTAATGCATGGAGATGGAATAACACATTGATGAATCACCAGTAGGTCAGAGATCAGAATGGAAATTCAATTGTTAATGGTACTTAACAAAAATGAAGACACAATGTACCAGCTCCTTTGGGACACAGCAAAGGCAGTGTTCAGAGGAAAATATATAGCTCTCAATGCCTATATCAACAAATTGGATAAATCTCAAATCAACAACTTGGAGATACATCTTAACAGCCTTGAAGGAGAGAAACAAACCAAACTCCAAACCAGTAGATAGAAACAAATAGTTGAAATTAAGTCAGAAATTAATGACATAAGGACCAAAAAAAAACAAGTAGTGCAAAGGAAATGGGAATAAAACACTTCCCATCCGAGTGCTATGCTTATGCTTGTTATCCTTGTTACATACGAGACTGTGATCTGAAGATTCTGGTTTAATGCCAACCTATGTGAACAAATTCCAGAGATACTTATTTTCAGTTAACAAGCCAAAAGCTAGAAGTAAAGGTGTAGCTGAAATGGTAGAGTGCCAGGCTTGAGTGAAACAGCTAAGTGACATGAAAATTTGGAATTAAGCTTCAGTATCAGCCCAAAAGTAAAAAGAAAATCATGCCATAGGCTGAGTAGCTGATAAACAAGAGAAAGTTATTTCACATAGTTTTAGAGATAAGGAAAGCCAATATCAAGTCACTAGAAAATTTGTTACTTGATATGTATCTGTTCACAAAAGGTTCCTTGTAGTTGCTTACATACTGCAAGGCTGAAGTGGTCTCTGAAGGTCTCTAGGCCTCCTTTGTCAGGGAACTAATTTTGTCTTAATTACTTGTCAAAGTCCTTCCCTGCTGATACTGTCAAAATGTACCAACGTTTCTACAAACCATCCAACCATGTGTCTTCCATGCTTCACTGTACAAGCCAGTGCAGTATAAGAAGAGTTGTAGTTTCACACACACACACACACACACACACACACACACACACACACACACACACACACACCCTTTTTCTGAGCCAGATCTGGGGCTTGAACTGTCCCTGGAATTTTTTTCCTTAAGGATAAAGCCCTCGTGGCTCACACTTGTAATCCTAGCTACTTAAGAGGCTGAGATTTGAGGAGCACAGTTCAAGGCCAGCCTGGGCAGAAAATTCCTTGAGATTCTTATCACCAATTAAAGAGCAAAAAGCAGGAAGTGGAGATGTGGCTCAAATGATAAGATTCCAACTTTGGGCCAAAAGTTATAGGGCAGAGACTCTAATTCAAGCCTCAGTATTGGGTACATGCACATGTTCTCTCACACCCACACATGCATACAGACACAGGTGCACAGACAGAGAAAAGTTTATTTTGTTAGATAGTATGCTTAGTAACATATCCAGAATTATGGCATCAGTTAATGATCATAAAGAATTTGAAATCAACTATTATTAATTTTAAAGTTGCTACAATTTTCTCCCTTGTGCTCTGCCTCTTTGTAATTATCACAAAATGAAAATAATTTAATTACAAGTAATATGATTAAAAGAGGTTTCTCTTTGTGTGCAGAAGAGTGAAAATTATAGTTCAGGTTTTAAAACGATCACAGAACAAACTTCGGGTGTTTACAAGTATGGAAAGGCATGTATAGGTAGTATTTCTGGAGACTAACTGGTGTGTATGACTGGCATCAGATCTCCATTCCCTGATTTGAGCATTGTCCTAAGTTACATGTCTTTCCTTACATCAACCCTAGTAAGTAGTTGTGCTTATCCACATACATGAGACATGGGGATAGCATTTGTTCACACATAGCCAAGTGCTATTGTTTCATACATGTTATCCTAGTTGCTTAGGAGGCTGAGGTCTGAGGCTCACGGTTCAAAGATAACCTGGGCAGAGAAATCTGGGAGACCCTTTTAGCTAATTAACCAACAAAAGGCCAAAAGCAGAGCTATGATTCAGTTGTATAGCACTAGCCTTCAGGGAAAAAAAACTGAGAATGCTAGTCCACTGAATTCAATTTACATTATCAACAAATACATACAGAATAGTTGTTCATATAAAATTTTACAGGCCAGGATTTGAACTTGGGAGCCCAGATCCAGAATATTCTTTACTATTCATTAATGTTAGCAAATGATAGAGCCATTAAGCCACTTTAAGAAATATGTGAGCCATGAGTTAGATGCACATATGACCATTATTTATATTAATTGTTAAGCTAATCCTAGATGGTGAGATGTCTCATTTAATCACTTATATCTTGTCTGCCCAGGAGAACAATTCCCTTGTGGCCCATGGTAGTTGAGGATGGTAATCAAAAAGGAGAGGAGAGCCAGGCACAGTGGCTCATGCCTGTAATCCTAGCTACTCAGGAGGCTGAGAGGACCATAGCCAGACACTAAGGACTGTGAGATTCTTATCTCCAATTAACCACTAAAAACCAGAAGTGGGGCTGAGTCTCAAGAGGTAGGGTGGTAGCTTTGAGCTGAAGACAATGAACTCCCAAGCCCCCAGATTTCAAGCCCCATGACCCACAAAAAAAAAGAATGAGGGTGAGGAGAGGACTCTTGTTCTAGACAGACCTAACATTATATAGGAGACAATTTGGACAGAACAGAGGCAATTGTAAGAATTAATATATGTGATACTGAAAGCTGAAATAGAGAACAAAAGAGAACTCTTAGCTGGGAGATGGTGATTCACACCTGTAATCCTAGCTATTCAAAAGGCTGAGATCTGATGATTTTTGTTCTAAAGGCACCTGGAGGAGGAGGAGAAGGAGGGGGAGGAGGGGGAGGAGGAGGGAGGAGGGGGAGGAGGGGGGAGGAAGAGAAAGAAGGAGGAGGAGAAGAACAGGGGGAAGGGGAAGGGGAGGGGGAAGGGAGGGGGAGAGGGAAGAGGAGAGGAGGAGGAGGAGGAATAACTGCAGTTGTGTCAAATAGAAACATAATATACACTTATCTTGCATGCTATCACTTAATTTCATGAATATGCATATATATATATACAGGACACATACTCATATATATATAAATACATGCATACATATATCTCCATACATGGATCACATTTTTATTATAATTTTTACATACACTTAGCAACATTCAAAAATGAAAAGAATAGGCAAGGCCCTGATTGTTAATAACTATATTCCTCATTCCTTATGAAGCTGAGATCTGGAGGAAAATAGTTTGAAATAACTTTGAGAGAATTTATCTTTAAAGTATCCAGTGAAAACCAATGTGAATCAAGTGGTGATGTACCAGCAAAGCAAATGCAGATTCCTGAGTTCAACCCCAATACCAGCAAATAAATAAATCAGTAAATAAGGAGCAATTAAATTTCAATGATCCGAGTTGAAGCTTCTTTTACCTCTATGACACAGAATTCATTACATTTCAAATGAAAAGCCTAGGTCTAAATTTTGGCTATAAATTATTACAAATATGACTTTTGATCAATTTCGATGTTCAGATGATATAAAATCTTTAGTTGACAAATAAAAATAAATAAAATCATGTACAAGTCAATGTAGCCATGTTACATGAAGTTTACAGAGATAGATAGAGCTCTAGTATCAGAAAATAAGAGCTCTAACACTCCATTAGACTTTGGGAAGATTATTCAAAGTAAATAGTTCATAAAATGTGAGGTTTGTTATAAATTATCTAAGAAATATAGAAATTGGAATAAGAAGTTATTGTTCACAGTATTTTTCTAATAAAGACAAGAATGAAATCATCTATGTATTTATCACTTTGTGTTCATGAAATACATATTAAAGAAAGTCCTTAAGGCAGAATAATATTGTCTGTTAAAATAAGTCTATATATGTACACGTATTAAATTAGACATAACTTTATTCTTATATAAGTTCATAAAGCACAAATCTTGGGGCTGGGAATTTGGCCTAGTGGTAAAGTGCTTGCCTAGTGTTCATGAAGACCTGGGTTCAATTCCTCAGTACCACAGACACAGGAAAAGCTAGGAGTGGTGTTGTGCATTAGGTGGCAGACCACTAAACTTGAGAATTCCCTGGATAGTGAGTTCAAGCCCCCAAACTGGCAAAAATAATCCATGCAACTTATATACTCACAAACTTATACACTTAACTCTGGATAAAATTATATTTTGAGAAATATTGTTTCCTAAATTTTGACAAGTATTTTTTATTTATTTATTTTTATTGTACTTAATAAAAGGGTTACATGATATTTGCCAGAGGAAGGTGCATTAATTCACATACATTGATACCCTTTCACATGTCTTGGTACCCATTACCCTCCCCCCACTCCCACCCCTCATCTTGTTTTCCCCCCTTCCCTATCCAATTTCAAATAACCAAATACAAATAAATTCAATATATCAGATAACAAAGTGAGATACTGTAACAATATGAGATACCCAAGGGACAGCAAAGGAGATGAGAGATAACATAGTACATTAAGGACAATCATTCGTTATATGGCTTTTGTTTCAATATCCTGGAGGTCCTTTCAATTAGCTTCATACTATATGGCCTTATGTATCAAGGTTTTGCTCTATTGCAGATCTCTGCTAGTAGAGCCCAAGGTTTCTACTGATTATGACAAATGAGGAAAACCATTGAGCCTAAGTTCCTTTGAGTCTGGCTTACTTCACTTAATATGATTTTTTCTAAGTCTTTCCATTTCCTAACAAATGGGTCGATGTTGTTTTTTCTGACAGCAGCATAGAATTCTATTGTGTAAAAATACCACATCTTGTTGATCCACTCATCAACTGAGGGACATCTAGGTTGGTTCCATATCTTTGCTATGGTGAATAGTGCTGCAATGAACATTGTTGTGCTAGTGGATTTAGTATGCCCTTGTTTCTGGATGGTTGGTTCCACTACTTCGCATTTACCCAACCATCCAGAAACAAGGGCATCCAGAAACAAGTATTTTTTAAATATCAGAATTTTAAATAACTCCTGATCTGTGTGTGTGTGTGTGTGTGTGTGTGTGTGTGTGTGTGTGTGTGTGTGTATGTGCCAGACCTAGGGTATGAAATCAGGACCTGCGTCCTGCCTCTGAGCATTTTTTGCTCAAAGATAGTTCTCTAGCACTTGAGTCATATCTCTGTTTCTGGCTTTTTTATTTCATTTTTGGTAGCTAATTGGAAATAAGAGTCTCAGGTACATTTCTGCCCAGGCTGACTTCAAACTGTGATCCTCAGATTTCAGCCTCCTGAGTAGTTAGGCTTATAAGCGTGAGCCATTTGCATCTGGCTGGTAACATTTTTTCCCAAATTCCTTTAAAATTTATTTTTAATTTCTATTATTATTTTTTAGTTTTAAATTTGTACAAAAGAGTTTCCATTTAACAAAGAAGTTTATGAATACAATGCATCTTGCCCAATGTCCTCCCTTTCAACATTCACACCCAGGCCTCCCTACTTTCCCCTTCTTAATTTTGTAGGGTATACATTGAATTCTTGAGTCCATTCTCCCCCTCTTCTACTCTTCATTCAACTATCCCTTTCCCCTTTTCCCTCTCCACAGTCCTTTCAGGTACCTGCTTCCCAGTAACAACTTTGTTGTGACTTTGCCTAAGTAGTTATATTATTTGTGCTCTCCTTTGAATCTACCATATTTCAGCTTTGCAAAATATCACAAAACATGATACAGTAAGTTAGTATATTCAACAATACTGTTGTCAAAGTATGAAATCAATCAGTTGCTTCTCAGTGGGTAAATGGATAAAGAAAATTGTATATAGATATATAACCAATCAAGCATCTATACAATGTATCAGATAACACAGTGAAATACTGTAACAATATGAGATAACAAAGGGAGAGCAAAAGAGATGAGAGATAACATAGTACGTTAAGGAAAACAATCACTCATTATATGGCTTTTGTTTCTATATCCTGGAGGTCCTTTCATTTAGTGTCATACTATATGGCCTTATGTATCTAGGTTTTGTTCTATTGTAAATCTCTGCTAGGAGAGCCCAAGGTTTCTATTGATTATGACAAAGGAGGGAAATCAGTGAGCCTACATTGTATATATATGCTTGATTGGTTATTTGAAATTGGATAGGGAAGGGGGAAAACAACATGAGCTGCAAAGAGGGAGAGGGAAATGGGGACCATGACATGAGAAAGGGTATCAATGTATGTGAAGTAATGCACCTTCTATTTGGTGAATATAATGTAACCCTTGTATTAATCACAATAAAAATATATGAAAAAAAGAAAATATTATATATAGTATATATATGAAGATACACACACAATGGAATTTTACTCCTTTCTTAGAAGTGATAATATTGCACAATTCGTAAAGAAATTGATAGACTTAGAAAAAAAAATATGTTAAGTGTAAAAAATCAGGTCCAGAAGATTTGGGCTGGGCATTCCTATGCCTGAGAAACCCTATGATCCTGAGATATTTTTAACCATTTGGAGGGGTGTCATGGATCTTTCACATCATCTGAAGGGGACTGTGGACCCCCCCACACACACACATTGCTTAGAAGGAAACAATTATACTGCCCTGTGGCTTGAATCTCCAGGTCAGGCTAAAGGCTAAACCTTCATTCCCTCACAATGGACTTAAGATTGAAGACTGATAGGCAACTAGAGGAAAAAACCCACCCAAATACCCAAAAGACATTGTGCACATGCCACGTCAGGAGAAATTGGGCTATATATACTGCTTGGTCATTGAGTATTTGAGGGGATCAAATATGTATGACTGAAAGTCTCAGCAAAAGCAGAGTCTCAGTCCATAGTTTTGCCTCTCACTTGGAAAGAATAAAACATTGGGGAAGGAGGAACCAATCTCAAGTTGTGTGAGAAAACCCCACTGTGAGGGTTGTGTACAAAAGGGATGTACACTTCAACAGGGAGTATGGAGTACACAGGAAAACTGAGTCATAAAGACCTATCAAAAACCAGAAATAAAAAAATTTAGCCCTAGAGAAGCCAAGAAAAAGGGAGAGGTTCACTTAGACATTCTTCCAACAGTCTGTTGGGGAAAATATTGAAGATAAGTTTAATGTAATGTGCAAATGTGAGGCCCAATTTCTTTGAGTCATTTAAGAAATATTCTCTGTTTTAAAACAGAGACCTTTTCCTCATATGTGTCCAGCCTGCTCAGGACATTGGAAGTGATGTTGTGCTTGTTTCTGTTCTACTCTGTCATGGCATATATTTTCTTAGTCTTTGTTTTCCCAGAGGAGAAGCACTAGAAGTGCCTTAAGAATTGTTTCCAGAAAAATCTTCAAAAGGCCATATAGTATGAAGCTAATTGAAAGGACCTCCAGGATATTGAAACAAAAGCCATATAAGGAATGATTGTTGTCCTTCATGTACTATGTAGTCTCTCATCTTCTTTGCTGTCCCTTGGTTATTTCATATTGTTATAGTATCTCACTTTGTTATCTGATATATTGAATTTATTTGTATTTGGTTATTTGAAATTTGATAGGGAAGGGGGGAAAACCAAGATGTGTAGGGGGTGTGGGGGGGAGGGTAATGGATACCAAGACATGTGAAAGGGTATCAATGTATGTGAATTAATGCACGCTTCTATCTGGCAAATATCATGTAACCCTTTTACTAATTACAATAAAAAAATAAAATAAAATAAAGAAAATTCCAAGGTGCAATCAACATTGAAAAAAAAAAGAAAAATCTTCATGTTTAAAACTCCTCAAAGTCCAATGGATCCTCTTTTTAAGACAAATCTAATAAAATAGCACACTGAATCAAACAGTACTTACCCCCTTTGAGATAGGTGATAAACAATTTTGAATTGTTTTTCTTGGAGTTATTGAAGAAAAATAAAAATGTTTGTGATAGGCCAAATAAAAAGTATTGATTTAGCTGGGCATGGTGTCTCACGCCTGTAATCCTGGTTACTCAGGAGGCTGAGATCTAGGATCTCAGTTCAAAGCCAGCCCGGGTACTAAAGAAGGTGAAACTCTTATCTCCAATTAACCTCTACAAAATGGGAAGTGAGGCTTAGGCACAAGGAATATGGTGGTAGCCTTGAGCTGAAGTGCTCAGGGACAGTGCCCAGGTCCAGAGTTCAAGCCCCGTGACCACCACCACCAACAAAAAATGTTACATAATGGTTGGTCAACTCAAACTAGGCAACTGCTAACAGTAAACTTTGATCAACAGAAAAAGGAAAGCTATTGTTTACAAGAAGCTAATCATTGTCCAAGCACGTTGCTTGAAGACACTGTACTAGATCTCCTCGAATTTGCTTTCTCAGGTTGTGAGGCCTTTTGCCTCAACTGTCTCCTTTTTTATTTGCAAGCTCACCTGTACCACAGTGAAGACTCATATCCCGATAAAAACAACCCCACTGGGAAAGTAGTGAGAGCACCCATAGAGTGGTGAAACAAGGTTTATGCACCTGACTCAAAGACATTCCAGCTTCCTGTCAAAAGGAACAACATGGGGCTGGGAGTTTAGCCTAGTGGTAGAGTGATTACCTAGCATGCACGAAAACCCAGGTTCGATTCCTCAGTACCACATACATAGAAAAAAGCCAGAAGTGGTGCTGTTGCTCAAGTGGTAGAGCTCTAGCCTTGAGAAACTCCAAGGACAGAGCTCAGGCCCTGAGCTCAAGCCCAGGACTGGCAAAAAAAAAGGAACAACATGAGCCAGTGGCTCAAATCTACAACCCTAGCCACTCAGGATGCTGAGATCTGAAGTCTGTGGTTCAATCCCAGCCAGGGATTGGACTTGGGCACTAAGCCTGAACTCATTTAGCTGAAGGCTAGCACTCTACCACTTGAGCCACAGCTCTACTTCCAGCTTTTTTGGTGTTTAATTGGAGGTAAGGGTCTGATGGACGTCCTTTACTGCCTGACTTTTTACTCCTTAAAGCATGTGATGGCAAAGGAATTGCAGCAGAGAATAAATAGAGCAAAGGGCACAGACAAGAAGTTTGGACACTAGTAGTTAATTTACAGGACTCAACAAAGGCTGGTTTAAGTTGACTCTTGAAGTAGCAGGCAGACACTTTCCTGTTACTTACTTCTACAGAAGCCAAAGAAGTAGGAAGAACTTGTGAATGCTTCCTTGTGGGTAACTATTCCGGGGAAAGCCTGAAAAATAATTACTTGGGCTGCACTTCCTTACACACTGAGGAAGATGAGATTTAATCTGTTAGTGACTTACGAAGAGTGCAAAGTAACTAAAAATGAATAATCACAACGCTGGAGATCTGAATAATTACCTTAGTACTCCTGTCGGTCTGAGTTATTATATAAATGGCTATCTAGATTGAGCTAATGTTCCTCTGAGCCAGAAATGTTGAAGATATCAATCTTTTTGAATGATTAAATATTTGTCTCTTGCCAGGCACCAGTGACTCACACCTGTAATCCCAGCTACTTAGGAGCTGAACATACAGATCTGAAGCCAGAAAGAGCAGGAGACTCTTATCTCCCATAAACTACCAAGCCGCTGGGAGTGGAGATATGACTCAGGGTAGCACTACTCTTGAGCAAAGCTTTGTGAAAGTGCGCAGGCCCGAAGTTCAAACCTCAGGACCAGCACACATTTTTTTATTGTTAGAGTTATCTTAAAGGTTTAATTTTTATGATTTTTCTGAAAGAAAATATTAAAAAACTTGCCAGTTCATATAGTCTAATGAACCATCTAGTATGAAGGTTGAAAGACCTGAGGGGAAAGAAGGAAAACAATTTTCTTAGGTTTTCTATATAAAATGAAGTTATTTCTGATCTACAGATTTGTTCCCACCCTCCCCCCACCCCACATACATTAAGACTTTAAAATTCTACTGTCACCACACAATGTCATTAGAAGTGGGGGATGAGGGCTGGAGGATTAAAGTCTCCTACCCAAATCTCCAGAAACAGCTTTGTCTTTCTATCAAGGAAGACATAGACAGACACTAGCCTGAGTGAACTGTGTGTGTGACAACCAAACCTCCAGAATGAGTTCTGTAGTTTATAGATGCTGCCCTATAGATGTAAATGTTTATATACAAAGATATAGTTGTATAATATTCATTGATATTCCTAAATCCGCTTCCTAAGTCCACTGTAATATGTGACATTGTTAGCTGAAATGGGCTGATTTGGCTTTGAATGTGTTTGTTTTTACAGTCTCCTCTGCGTATCCCTCATTTCCATAAACAATCTGTTAGGTTTCCTCTGTGTTTCTGCCTCTGTACTGGGCCACACTGTGCTACAGAAGAAAGGGAATTTTTCCATGTTTAGTTCATGTAATTCCTTTCCAATTTTGCTTTCATTATTTTCTACTCTTTATCATATTCTTCAGGCTTAATCATTTCCTTGGGACTTCTACTCTGTAAAATTAAATGAAATGGGATGCTTTACTCTAGGTACTTTTATTTTTAGTCTAATTTACCATGACACCAAAATGAAAACCTGGGACAATCAGAAAAAATCAAGAGTTACTTTTCTTCCCCTGCTAGGATTAGGAGAGATCTTAAGATCTGTTCCTAAGAAATACAAGGTGATTGATGTGATTAAACGTGAACAACACAAATCAATGTGCCAGGACATAGGAAATCATGAACACTGGCCACCCACAGTCTGGCTCTACCTCCGAGAGTTGAAGGAGGGCTCTGAGTTATCAGCTTTCTTCCTAAGAGCTCATCCACTATCTCTGAACAAATCTATCAAAGCAATCCAATGAGCCTCAAACCTGGCATGATTGTTTTTCTTCTGAATCACATACACTACACAACATTATTTAGCTCAGTGATTATTAACTCCACAATTTGAGTTGAATGAGGTAAATTGTAATGAGAACTTTGGACAAATCATTAGGTCATAGGAACTGGGTGATAATAAAAATGGCCAAAACAGAAAACATCATGACACCAGAACCATAGTGCCAGGATAATACCATAGTCCTGCTGTCTCTACTGAGCCTAAGATTTTGCAGCTTAGATGCCAATAATAGCATCAGACACTGCACACTGCTCTGAACAGGGCTGCTTGATCTCACAGAGCTAGAGTATCCTCCTTGCTCCTTGGTGAGAGACCCTTTTCAATATCCTCCTTAAACTTCACAGAGTCAAGACTCAGTTACATCCAGAGCTCAGCTTCAAATAATTCATGGAAACATTATTTGTTAGGGTCTCTATGCTTCATTCTGTAGCCTCTTCTTGCGTTTAAATGTAATGGATTCCCCAGACAAAGGAGTTTCATATACTGAGCAGACTACACTAGCAAACGTGAAGAACACACTTATACCTCACATTGGAATACATTCGACTTGATTCAGATGTGATAGTTTTTGTGTGCCAACTTGAAGTGAACCTTGAATAGAAAAGAATAATTGCAAGTGGGCCTGTGCCTTCAGGTGTTGTATGGTATCCTTGAGCCATAGAGCTCAGGAACAGTGTCCATTTCCAGAATTCAAGTCCCATGACCAAAAAACAAGAATAATTGCAGCATATGGAACTTAGTGATTGTTCTTTGCTTAGTCATTATACCAGGATTGTTGATTTCAACACGTTGCATGATTTTTTTAAATGGTTAGACACTGGAGAGTTGCATGTGCTAGCCCTTTCAGACAAAAAGAAAGTTTGAGGGATTTTTCTCAGTGCTGAGTACTAATCTTAGGGCCTTGCACTTGTGCAGCAATTGCTCTTCCACTAAGCTAAATCCCCAACATCAAGATAAGCTTTTTGCTTTTTTTGTGGTACTGAGGGATCTAATCCAAAGCCTTACACCTGCTAAGCAAGCACTTTGCCACTGAGCTACATTTCAGCCCACACATAGCATGTTTCAATGTGTTAGTAGATGTGTTGTCATTCTACAAGATGGTGCATTGGTACATGTCTTACTCTTTTTCTGTCTATCTAAAAAGATTTTTTTAAAAACTTCGCTTCGTGCAATACTGTTTTTGTGAGTTCATAGAAAATAAGAAGTTATTTGGAACATGCATAATAGCTAAAGCTTAATTCTTTTCTAATGCATTAAGAGATCATGCAATCAATAGAGAAATTATTAATAGTTTGCAGTAGCTAAAACTGGAAAACACAAACACAACTCATTGGAAATGAACAGTAGCTGGATGGCAAAAATGGGAAGATACCAGTAATAAGAAATACAGAAATTAATACATACTTTTTGCGAATTCATATTTTCTAAACCATAATATAGTATGTGGCATACAATAACTATTTTGATTCTTTTTTATCCCAAGAGAAGATACACTAAATCTCACTGAAATATTTAATGGAGAATAATTCATAGTAGTTAACACTAAGGTTAAAAAATATCCAGGACTTTACAAATAATCAACAGTAGATGTGAAGATTGTGATTTGAATCTTGTCTACAATTAACCACCAAAATAGCAGAAGAAGAGGTAGGCTTAAGTAGAAGAGCACCTTGAGTAAAAGAGCTAAAGGCTAAGCATCCAGGCTGCAGCAAAGGTAGAGAGCAAAGAAATAAAAGAAATATAGTGATCTTTAGGAAATGTTCACATTGACATGAAAAATGGTGCCATGTATGGCTTATAAGACAAACATTGTAACAAATCATAATGGTTTTGTTGTAGTTCTTCTCTTAGAAAACCATAATCTCTTCAAATTCCAATATCCTGTTTATGTTATTAACTAGTATCTAGCAAATTGTTAACTAATTTCAGATCACCATATTATTGGAGAATAAAATGATTATGTGAACAAATAACTATTTACATGTCTTCTTTAGAAAAATTATATTGCCTGGCTATTCTCTGGGTCTGAGGCTTTATGCATTTCTACAACATAGAATGTTGCAGTCAAGATTAAGCAATATTATTCAGAACCTGTACTCTTAAAATCCTACTTGGTATTCAGTACTTTGTCTAGTAAAATTCATTTTCATTTCCCTTTTATTTCATTCAGGAGGTATAAAGCTGAATACAATGAGACTCTGATAAGCCACAATTCTGATTGGATTTCTCAAAAACCTCTATAATGAAGTATGAAGATCATTTCCTAATCCTTGAGCTATAGAATAAAAGTTAACACACACAAATACTGCTCTCACCACACGATGTGTGACGCTGCCAGAGGCTGCCTGTTGTAAACTCCTAATATAGTCCAACTAGCTATGAATATTGCCTGGTAAATATGCCAGAGAATGACAAAATTGCTAAACCTGTCACTTAGCATTGATAATCCCAGCTTCTTAGATGCGAGGGAACGTTGAATGGCTCCCAGCAGGATTGTATTTATGTGCAGTACAGTTGTTTTCATCCTCAGATCATGTAGATTATAATGGTAGCAGCACACTAGGTCAAATACAAGAGGAAGCAGCTGTCTCCAAGATCGCATAATGACTGTGGGCGCATAAAAACATCTGCCTACATCAAGGGATTTTCCCTGAAAAACTAATCTGCTTAGTTATTTAAAAATACCTAAAATATCCTGACCCTATAGGTAACATGGGGATATACCTACATATAATATAAATTATTCATAAAATGTTTTATGCATAGTTTGTTCCAAGGTTATTTATAGATGTAAGAAGGAAAATTTCATAGAAAATATAAAGTAATGTTCACTTGCCTATGCTTTTGATCACAAGTTTCTTAAGTCAGAGTGTAGGTCAGGATTCATATTTGAATAATATCAACTCCACTGTGAAAGTAAATGGAGCCTTGGGGAGGAGGCAGAGTAGGAGCTTTGACTCTAAGGAAAACTTAGGATTCAGACACAAAGACATCAATGTTCAACCATTAGCTCTGCCCTCATTAACTAGATGTCCTCAATCACACCTACTCCTGTTTATTCATTTCTACATGACAAAAAAATACTTTTCTTATAGAGTCATTGTGAGAATTAAATGAGTCACAAGCACATTTGGAAGTATATTGCAAATACTAATAATGTTTAGGTAGAATTTCAAGAATCGTTAATTATATGTGTCAATTTGACTGGGCTAATGAATGCTTAAAGAGCTGGGTAAACATCAATTCTGGGAGAGAGTGTTCAAGAAATAGATTAACATTTGAATCAGTTGATTGACCAAGGAACCTTTACCTGACCAGCAGGCATCATTCAATAGTCATTGAGAACCAAGACAGACTTGGTAGAAATGAAAAGCTAATTCTTTCTCTTTCTCTGAGGGAGGATCCATCTTTTCTTTGCCCTGGGATACATTTTCCTTGTTCTCCGGAAGCTTATGCTTCTCTCCATCTCTTCCCAGTCATGTCTGTCTTGGGTGGAAATAACCCTACCACCTGCATGTTTTTGATTCCCACATTATCAGAAGAGTCTTTTTCCCTTATAAATTCTTGATTAAATACATCGTGGTCCTCAAATGACAAAGCCAGATGCAGAAAAGTTTTACTAGTTAGAGAAGCAGCATAGATGAGTAATTTATGTATTTGATAGAGTTTCAGGAAGGAATTAGATGGCCAGAAATTTTGAAGATAAAAGCAGTGAAGTTAAAGGCTGTATGCATTTCAAAGGAAAAAGAATAGAAATATCTGAGTGTAAGCCAAAGAGCAATTCATTTGGGGGACTTACTTAGGTCTGGTTCCTTTCTTCTTATGGGGAAAGGTAGCACTTCAAATCAAGAGGTTCATGTGGCTTTCTACTCTGTGGTGTACAGTCATTTGATTGCACAGCAAAAGGCAGGCCCCAGAGAATACAGGATAAATGGGACAAGAGATAAGGAAACAAGATAATGAATGACACGTCATAAGGAAAGGTTAAATTCCTTCCTCACAGTTTTTACTTCACCTGGAGAGTTTTTACTGGAAATTAATTATTCCAGCTAGAATTCTAAGTATCATTGTAACAAATTTTATACAATTTACCCTTGTTTGCTTCTTTTAAAAAAAGAACAATTCTATTTTTTCTAACAAAAATATCTTAGAAGTTTTTTAGTAAGATTCCAAACAGTAACATAAATCTTACTATTTGTTGTCTATATACATTTCCTAAGTATACCACATTAAAGGGTAGGTATAGCATCTGCCAACATTCCTTTCTTAAATATTATGTTTTCTTCCTTTGTTTTTCATAATCCAACTATATTTTTCATATTTTTATTGTAATTAATAGAAGGGTTACATGATATTTGCCAGATAGAAGGTGCATTAATTCACATACATTGATACCTTTTCACATGTCTTGGTCTCCATTTCCTTCCCCCCGACCCCCACCCCTCATCTTGTTTTCCCCCCTTCCCTATCCAATTTCAAGTGCTACCTGGAAGAAAATGGATGGATTAATGAGCTAGCATAGTTAATGTTTTCTCTCTGCTAGAAAATCTGTGCTTAGAGTTGCTAAATCTAAGCTCAGATTTTTCCAAAAAGCATTCATTCGACATTACGTATTAACTGTACCCTGATAATAACTGAGATAGAAAAATGATTTTTTATACAAACCATAGTAAAATTCCATAAAGTTTGATGAGAAAAAGGAATAGAGATAAGATGGTTTTCTGTATTTCAATTTGCTAATCAGTGAATAGGAAATGATATACATATATACATTACAGACTATTGATATCCCTACTACTGTTATTTTCATTTAAAATAATCATCCTTTTGTGTATGAGACATTTTGTGTATGTGGTATGTGTATATATACATATACATATACGTATACATATATGTGTGTTTATACATGCGTGCATGCAAATGTGGGGCTTGAACTCATGGCCTGGACATTTTCCCTAAGTTCTCCAGCTCAGTGCTAGTACTCTACCACTTCGAGCCACAGCACCACTTCCAGTTTTCTGGTGGTTAATTGGAGGTAACAGCCTCATGGTCTTTCATACCTGGGCTGGCTGTCAACCATTGTCCTCAGATCTCAGCCTCCTGAGTAGCTAGGATTACAGGTTTGAGCCACCAGCACCTGGCCTGATATTTTGTACTCCCATTTCCCCTTTAGAGATGATGGAACTGAGATACCCATAAGTCCGGTCATGCTCTCACTTCACCCAGTATCAGAGCTAGAACACATATTCAGGATTCATAAACCAGCATTCTCAACTACACTGTTACGTTTTAGATTCTTAACATCATTAAAAGAATATAAATATTTCAGGAAGATGAAAACTTTAAAAAATGTGTTCATAATCATGCATTTTAGATATCATCTTTCTGTAATGTATGAAAAGTTCCCGATAGAAATCACCATAGTTTTCATAACTACTCTTCCCTAGGGCCTATGCATGTGAGGCAGAAATAAGTACCAACATAAGGATTTGTGACCAGACTAACATATAATGATGGTTTTTATATAAAATTATTTGGAGGGCAAACTGCATCTAAATTCTCCTAAGAGACTCAGCTGAAGCCTGTGGATGATTGAAGATAGGTCCCTTCAGGAAGAGAAAAGAATTCACCTCTACAAGCAATACAGTGTAAAAATCTCTTTCTAGAAATACCTTTCCAGCCCATATGGGCAGAAGCCTTAATTCAAAAGGAAAAATCAGATCATGAATTCCCATTTTACTTCTGATTGGACCAAGCATGCATATAAGGACATAAGAAATGTCAATACTCTCAAGAATGTATTTTCTTCAAGAAAGAAATAAAGCTGAGTATAATGATCAACCATGTAACCCTGGTTAATTAGGAGGCAGAGATCCAGGGATCAGATTTCAAGTCGGTTCAAGCAGAAGACCTTTTTAAGATTCCATGTCAACCAATGGCTGCCTGTACTGACCTGGGGTCTGTCACAAAGCTGTTGGTCCCATGCATCACCTGTGACACTCTTGCAAATAGCTAATACCACTTCCCTATTTTGGGCAAAGTGATCCAATGGTAGATTACTCTGCATGGATGTTGGGAGCTGCAGTCACAGGTGGGCAAAAGACTGCTAAGCAGAAGAGTAGGATTAAAAAGCGGTTTCTGCAAACACTTGTATAAGAGAATCATGACAGAGAAACTGAAGAGGAGCATGGTGCTGCTGACCTTACTATCCGCCTGCTGGATCCACAGAGGTTTTGGGGAGGATTCTATGGGTGCAGGTTTGGGGAGAGACCTGTATGGAGTTAATGGGGATTTTGGATTTTTGTTGTGGGTCCTCTTGATAAGGCCATTTCTTTTTCAGAAAATGATTTGAATTTCCCAGGCATGGGAATGGTAGGAGCACTAGGTTTTCATATCTGCATTCATCTCAACACCTGACTATCTTCTTAATTCCACTTTCAGTCTGTGTACTGGAATCACCTACATTCTACCTGCATCTCAATAGTTCTCTGTCTGCTAAGTCTCCTTAAATGGGAACCTCATCCTCAGGCCTGCCTAGAGAATGTGAGAAGGTCTCAGTTCAGAGCTCAACAATATGCACGTTCATATATATATATATATATGTATAGAAACATTAAACACATATATACACATGTACATATATACATGTACATATATGCATGAACATATGAGAAGATGCTGTCAGGAGGATCTTTCCAATATATTCAACCTCTTAGCATCTACTTCAGAGGACAACAGTTTAGAAAAGTAAGGATAAAGATTGTGTGCATTTCAGTGAATATATACTGGAATTAAAAAAACAGATGGGTCTAGGTACCCACACCTGAAATATGTCTTTTGGGAGGGTACGGTTTAGCAAAGACCTTTATCTAAAAATTTAGCTGATCATAGTGATGCATTCTTATAACTACAGTTCCACAGTAAGTGAGGTTGGAAAATCACAGTCTCAGAAAATAGGAAGCATTTGTCAATTAGGTAAGCATGCTTGAGAAACAGTGAAGTTTCAGTTTTGCCTATGTCATCAAATAACTTAGATGTAAGCAATGCTTACTGTGTGCTGTCTTTCCCTAAGGCTGTCCTAAAACACAATCCTCAGCCCTAAAAACAAGGAGTTGCTTAGGTTTTCTTAAAGATAGAATTCGTAAGAAAGGAGCAACACACCAGCAGCACATAAATTATGTATTAATTCCATTTATCACCTGCCACAAAGTGCTTGTTTACAAATTGTTAGGCTTCCTTTTGCACCTAGCCATAGGAATAATGTTGCCCCAAATAATCCCTATAAGCTGCAGAATTTCTCTGTGGTCTTCTCTGCCTCTTTCTCTCTGAGATCTAAGATAATGCTGTAAGAACTCTATCTATTGCTGCATTTCCATGGGAGTGTATGTAAGATAATTCAAATGTGTAGGCAGAGTAACATTTGTATTGGAGTTGTATTTTGTTTGTTTTGGTCGTGGGGCTTGAACTCTTGACCTGGGTGGGCCCTGTCCCTAAGCTCTTCAGCTCAGTGCTAGCGCTCTACCACTTTGATCTACTTCTGGTTTTCTGGTAGTTAGTTGAAGATAAGTCTCATTGACTTTCCTGTCAGGACTGGCTTTGTACTGCAATCCTCAGATCTCAGCCCCCTGAGTAGCTAGGATTACAGGTGTGAGCCAGCCAGAACCTGGCTTCTATTGGAGTTGTAAGTAATTGGAGGCAATAGGAAATGACTAGAGATTTTTGGGGGGGGAAATGAATAAGGAAAATTATTCATGAAATAACCAATTTAACCCATAGAGTCTATCAAACTCTGTATATGCTATGACATGAAAGAATTATATCAGTGTTTATTAGTAATGTTGTTGATTGATTACATTTGTTTTGGGTGTGTTTTACATAGTGTGAAATCCCTAACACTCCACATACAATGTCTCAGGATAGTGGGATGTTATTTATAAATAAGGACACCAACTTGAAAAGAGCTAGCAAAGCTAGATTTTACTTCTGCAGAAAAGTGTGCTACTGACAGGATCCTAAATCAACCACAAGCAAGACACCCGGCCAAAGCAGTAACTTCATCAAGCAACCATTCTGCCAGTAAAGAGTCTAACTCACACACACACACACACACACACACACACACACACACACACACACACACAAAGAGAGAGAGAGGGAGAGTTTATAAATTCTCAGGCATACATACACGAAACTATTAGTGTTCAAATTTCTCAAATAAAAATTCAAATCACTATCAGTTTAAGATAGAACAATGTACCTTGCAGATTCTGGTTGGCTAAGAAGACTTCTATTTTCTTCAGGGAAAAATAAAAACATTTGCTTCTTGATGAAACAAAGGAATGGCCTAAATGGTTTGGTTATGTAGCATTCTATCATCTACAGTGTTAAAACAGTACAAAGAACTGTTTCCATTCAATAAATAGGGAATGCCAGAATTTTGTTCTGTTATAGTTGTCTTAGTGAATATTTATTACATATAAAAATACTTGGGGAACCTTGAAACCTGTCATTTAAAATTTGATATGAAATAATTATGTCTCCATTTTATATCACAAGCAGCTTGATTGACACAATAAAATAAGCTAATCAAACAATGTTTACAGTGAACACTAAATATGTACAATATCCCACATACCAAATAGAACTCATCATTTGATCCCTAATAACAATAGACTACCATAAGAATCCTCCATGACCTCGTTTTTATGAACAAGGATGTTTTGGAAACATAGCTGAATATGTTTGGTTTTATATGTCACCCACTCTTGCTTTTGAGTCACAGCAGTCAAATTCACTGTGACAGAGACCATATGCTCAAGATCTAAAAATACTGTCTGGCCTTTCACAGACAATATTGCTGACCTCTGGAATAGAATTCCCCATGGTATGTTTACTGTGTGCTTTTTCAGAATATATTTTGAAGATACAGCAGGAAAACTTCCATGAAAAAAAATTGAATAAAGCAAAAAAGGAAAAGAAAAATAAATCAATGGTGGTTCAAATTATTTTGTGATCAGAAAGGAGTATCATACTTTCCTTTACCAAGGCAGGTAAATTATAGAGGCATGGAACATTTGTGTGGGAGAGAGGATGATAGACATGAGTAGTTGCACTTTAGGTTGGGATTATCACTTGAAGTATGATTCCATTTTTGGGCCTCTGTGGTTGCCTATTTTGTTTCTACCTTTGTTGTCTCTTTAGTGCATGTACGTGGTACCATATGGGAACAAGATTTGGTATAAACCTAAAGTTCCCCATTCCAGGAGGGCGTTTGCCTAGTTTGGAAGCTGCTTTCAATTCAAACCCAGGATGGCAGGCAACCTGTCTCCATTTTCTCATTTAGAAAATATGAAAGAACTGTAACATCTGACTACTTTATCCCATCAACGTGAGGTAAATATTAACTTGCTCCTTTGAGATTAAAAGAAAGATTTAGTGTGAAAGTGACTAGTAAAAGTTAGCATTCATGACAAACAAATTTTATTAGTAGCATGAGCAACAGGAATACTAAAGTTTGGGCCCAGGAAAGACTGCAGAACAGTCCCTGTTAGGTTGATGTTATTATCTGAATATGATGTGCTTCACTAAAAGGCTCTGTTCTCAATATAATGCTCTGAGGTGGCACTCTTGGGAAATAACAGTATCACTTGTGGTCTAAACAGAGCCACCCATTGAGAGATTCATAGGGAGTTTATGGGAAATGGATGAAAAGTAAGGAATATAGCATTATTGGAAGGATGTACACTGCTAAGGGTATACCTTCCAGCAGCCATTTCCTTTCTCTTAATTTGCTTCCTGTTTTCTATAGCTAAGTAGCTTTGTTTGCTGTCTAGCCTCCTGAATTGCCATCTGCCAATTGCAATGGAACAAGTCATATACTTGTAGTCACAGACTAAATTTCTAAAGCCATGAACCAAAGTGAATAATTTTTAAATTAATATTTTGTATTGTTAGTATAAATGTGATGTACAGAGGGTAACAGGTAAGTTATGGAATGAGTACATTTCTTTTGGAACAATGTTAACCCCTTCCCTTTCTCTGAATGAAATTCTGGTATTTATTTTGCAGTTCCTAGGCATTATCTGGAAATTGATTTTATAGATGACATTTGAATTGTTTCTGCTAAGAAGTTATCACCCAGGCTAGGAGTTTAGCGTAGTGGTACAATGCTTGCCTAGAATGCACGAACCTGGGTTTGATCCCTTGGTACCACATACATAGAAAAAAGCTGGAAGTGGTGCTGTGGCTCAAGTGGTAGAGCTCTAACCTTGGAAAACCCCAAGGACAGCAGTGCTCAGGTCCTGAGTTCAAGCCCAGGTCTGGCAAAAAAAAAGAAGTTAGATCCCATTGACCACTGCTAATCAATTCCCATCAACCACACAAGCCATCTTGTAGATCTTTATGGCAATCATATGTCATCTGTATTCTTTTAAATCTTGTTCTGTTTTGAGATTCACCCATTCTGTATAATTCTTGAACTCCAATAGTCACATATAAGGGGAAGACATAACTTTCTATTAAGAAAGACATAGAAAAAGACAGAGAAAAGCTATGTGCTGATGGCCTACACCTGTAAATCGTAGCTACTCAGGAGGCTGAGATCCGAGGATCATGGTTCAAAGCCAGCTCCAGCAAGAAAGTCTGTGAGATCTTATCTCCAATTCACTATTAGAAAACCAGAAGTAGTGCTGTGGCTCTAGTGGAAAAGTAATAGCTTTAATGCTGAAGAGCTCAGGGACAGCGCCCAGGCCCAGAATTCAAGCCCCACAACTGACAAAAAATAAATTTTTAATTCATTGAAATCACTATAGTGTTCATAATATGTGTGTATCACACTTTTTTTCTCTATTAATTAATGATTTTATTGATCTATCTTCAGGCTCATTTTTTCCCTAACACTTCTCCAGTTTTAAGTTTTATTAAAACTTCAATGGACATAGCTGTGTCCATGAAGTGTATAGATTGCATAAATACATTATACTGTATCAACATACTATTTTTAATGATGGCAAATATCAGGAAAATTAAAATTTAAATGTTATCAACACTAATTCACCATACAACCTGAATTTCACATCATAAAACAGATCTGCTCCACAACCAGCATTTACCTAGTACTTGAATTAATATAATAATCAGCATATAGCAGCTAAAATAATCATTTTAAAATGATCCTTTAAAAACAGTCATTTGGGACTGGGAGTTTGGCCTACTGATAGAGTACATGCCTAGCATGCAAAAAGACCCAGGTTTGATTCCTGGGAATCAAATACATAGAAAGAGCTGGAAGTGGTGCTGTGCCTCAAGTGGTAGAGCTCTAGGCTTTAGAAAAGCCCAAGGATAGTGCTCAGTCTCTGAGTTCAAGGCCCAGGACTGTCAAAAATACAAACAAACAAAAAGTCATATCATGTTCCCTTCCCAGATCAAAATTTGCCTATGTCATTGTGATAATTTGAGAACAAAATCTTGAAAAGATTCATGATTTGAAGGTTTGGTCTCCAGTTGGTAGATCCAGTCACTGAAAGATCATTGTATCAGGGGGCTCTGACTCGAGATAATTGGCCCTGGGATCTTGAAAGAAGTAGGTCACAGGGGTCATGCCTTTGAAAGGTCTGTGCCATCTTCCAGATTTTTCTTCTTTGCTTCCCAGTCTCCATAATATAAGAAGCTTGCTCTACCATACACTTCTGCCTTAATTTTCTTCCTTACTTTAGGTCTACAACTAGCTAACTGTCATGAGTAACCCATGAGACAAAAACAATCTTTTTTCCTTTTTTTTTTTTTGCCAGTCCTGGGCCTTGAACTCAGGGCCTGGGCACTGTCCTTAGGCTTTCTCAAGGCTAGAATTCTACCACTTGAGCCACAGCTCCATTTCTGGATTTTTTTTTGTGGTACCAAGGAATTGAACCCCCGTCTTCATGCATGTTAATCAAACACTCTACCACTAGGCTAAACTCCCAACCCTCTTTCTTCCTTTTAAGTAGTTTTCTCAGCCCTTTCACTGGTGACATAAAATTAGCTCATAGTCTCCTAATTCAGCTTGAAGTAGGCTTTGTGACATTTACAATGGTTTTTGAGACTTTTCACAGCATGTGCAATGCCTTATTCCAGTCTATTTCTCCACTTCATGAAGGGAAAACTTTGCTAGCCTTCTATATGCTGTCCTTCAGTTTCCAGACCCAGTGGCCTCTACAGGAGTCTGGAATATCTTTCTTACCTGTCCTACTTCACAGTGAAGATGTCAGCACCATATCACCCCTAGAATTCCTCTTCCTTCCTATTTTTTCATATATTTTTATTGTAATTAATAGAAGGGTTACATTATATTCACCAGGTAGAAAGTGCATTACTTCATATACATTGATACCCTTTCTCATGTCATGGTCCCCATTTCTCTTTCCCCCTCCTCCCACTCATCTTGATTTCCCCCCTTCCTTATCCAATTTCAAATAACCAATTAAGCTTATATAAAATATATCAGATAACAAGGTGAAATATTGTAACAAAATGAGATAACCAAGGGACAGCAAAAGAGATGAGAGATAACATAGTACATTAAGGACCCAAAAGAATAACCAGCTTCAGATTTTACATCATTAGCTACCAAAATGTCATGTAATACCCATTCCATATTTTTCTTTTCCAAAGAGAATGTGAACTCTAGGAGGTTAGAGACTGCCCTCCGGACTGTCCAGACCGCCTCCGCGCGACTCTCCACTCCGCCATTGTCCTCACCCACACTTGGCTCACCAGGGACCATGATATGGCTGCGCTTCTTGTTGACAATGACAATGGCTCCGAAGTGTGCAAAGCCGGCTTTGCAAGTGATGATCCCCCCCCACGGTCTTTCCCCTCCATCGTGGGATGCCCAAGGAACCAGAGAGTGATGGTGGGCATGGGCCAGAAGGGCTCCTACGTGGACGACGAGGCACAGAGCAAGAGAGGCATCCTGGCCCTGAAGTACCCCATGTGACATGGCATTGTCACCAACTGGGACGACATGGAGAAGATCTGGCGCGATACTTTCTACAACGAGCTGCATGTGGTCCCCAAGGGGCATCTTCTGTTGCTGACCAAAGCACCCCTGAACCAAGGCCAACCGTGAAAAGATGACTCAGATCACGTTAGACATTCACCACCCCAGCCATGTATGTGGCCATTCAGACTGTGCCATTGTCGTGGACTCTGGTGATGGGTCACCCGGGCAGCGCCCACCTGCAAGGGGTATGCCCTCCCCAATGCCATGCTGCGTCTGGACCTGGCTGGCCGGGACCTGACAGACTACCCCATGAAGATTCTGACCGAGAGAGGCTACAGCTTCACCACCGTGGAGGAGCATGACATCAAGGAGAAGCTCTGCTACATGGCCTTGGATTTCGAGCAGGAGATGGTCGTGTCCTCCTGCTCGCTGGAGAAGAGCTAGATGCTGCCTGATGGGCCAGTGATCACCACTGGCAATGAGCGCTTCCGTTGCCCTGAGGCCCTCTTCCAGCCCTCCTTCCTGGCCACGGAATCCTATGGCATCCATGAATCTACCTTCGACTCCATCATCAAGAGTGATGTGGACATCCGTGATGGTGCCACAACGCACCATCGCTGACGGGATGCAGAAGGAGATCACAGCCCTAGGACCCCTCACGATGAAGATCAAGATCATATCATCCCCCTGAGTGCAGGTACTTTATGTGGATGGGTGGCTCCACCCTGGCCTCCCTGACCATATTCCAGGAGATGTGGATCAGCAAGCCGAGTAAGACCAGTCCGCCCCTCCATCCTGCACCGCAAGTGCTTCCAGGCCGACTATTATCTAGCTGCGATAGCACCCTCTCTTGACCACAAAACACCTAACTTTGCGCAGAAAACGAGATGAGATTGGCGTGGCTTCATTTGTTTTTTCTTTTGTTATTTTTTAAAAAAATTTGTTTTGTTTCTTTCTTTTGGCGCTTTTGACTCATGATTTAAAAACTGGAACGGTGCAGGTGGCAGCAGGAGCTGGAGCAAGCAACCCCCAAAGTTCTACAATGCGCACAGGACTTGCATTTTATTTATTTTTTTATTTAATAGTCTTTTCAAATATTGTGAGATTGCAACATAACAGGAAGTCCCTCGCCCTCCCAAAAGCCACCTTAGATCCCTTCTTCCTGGGAAGGAGCTGTGGCCTGTCAGCCCTCCCTTACCCAGTCCATTCAGGGGAGAGACATTGCTTTCCTGTACAGTGCTATAATGCGATTTTTTTTAAATCGCCTTCATACTTTTTAAATTTTGTTTTCTTTTGAATGGTCAGTCAGGGTGACCCTCCTTCCCTTTTTGCCCCCCCCCCCACACCTCAACATGAGATGTATGAAGGAGGGCCTGAAAAAAATCTCCCTGATATAGAGATTCCCTTCTTGAATACTTGTTTGTTAAACATGACGTTTGAAATATGATGTAAAAATCATGTTATTAAACTCTTTAATATAAATAAATAAATAAATAAATAAATAAATAAATAAGATAAAAATTTATCCCTGGGAGTGGGTTGAGATGAAAGTGACAGGACTCCTGTGTACACTGACTTGAGATCAGTTCAATAAAAGTGCACATCTTGGGCCAGGAGTTTGGTCTAGTGGTTGAGTGCTTGCCTAGCATACACAAAGACCTGGGTTCAATTCCTCGGTACCACATACATAGAAAAAAAAAGGCCAGAAGTGGTGCTGAGGCTCAAGTGGTAGAGCTCTAGCCTTGAGAAAGTCCAAGGACAGTGCTTACGCCCTGAGCTCAAGCCCAGGACTGGCAAAAAAAAAAAAAAAAGTGCACATCTTCAAAAACAAAACAAAAGAACAAAAAGAATCTGCCCTTGGGCTATTGTTTTTTTACAAATTAATTTTTGAAAAATGCATAGTAAATATTGATAAATATTGCCCAATATAAAAGTTGCCCAATAGAAAATTGGGTTTATTTCATTTTTACAAGCAGTTCCAAATTCTATAAGAAAACCATTTTCAAACATTGAATGTAACTGATGTGGAATTGTTCTTCATGTACAATGTTATTTCTTATCTCTTGTGTTGTCTCTTGGTTGTTTCATATTGTTATAGTATTTTACCTTGTTACCTGATATATTGTATATATGTTTATTTGTTTATTTGAAATAGGATAGGGAAGGGGGAAAACAAGATGAAGGGAGAAACTGGGGGAGGGAAATGGGTGGAAAAACATGAGAGGGATAGCAATGTTTGTGAAGTAATGCACCTTTTTTCTGGTGAATATAATGTAAGCCTTCTATTAATTACAATAAAATATATTTAAAAGGATTGAATGTAACTGATGTGAAATTGTAATCTGTTTTTACAACCAAATAATAATAATAATAATAATAATAATAATAATAATGGGAAGAAGAAGAGGAATAATAATAATAATAATAATAATAATAGGCTGGGAGTTTGGCCTAGTGGTAGAGTGCTTGCCTAGCATGCACAAAAACACAGGTTCAATTCCTGGGTACCACATACATAGGAAAAAGCCAGAAATGGTGCTGTGGCTTGAGTGGTAGACCTCTAGCCTTGAGAAAGCGCAAGGACAGTGCTCAGGCCCAGAGTTCAAGGCCCAGGACTGGCAAAAATAAATAATAATAATAATATTTTCAAAACAACATTCTCAAAGCAAAAAAATTGAATAATTTTTAAAGAAAATCAGTTCAACAATTTAATATAATATTTCACAACAAATCTCTCCAATTGAGAAGCCCATGATTTTGAGAGAAAAAAAACCATTTCATTCAAGTATTCATGTAGATACAGTATTCATCCTCAAAATAATCTTTTTCTCACATAAGAAAGCAGTCATATAGGTCTTCGGGATGTTAAATGTGAAAATAGTTCTTTACATTTAATTACTTATAACAATAATGAGGTTGTTTGTATGTTATAAGTAGGTTATTTGAAAAGAAATTGTAAGCTTAATATTTAAAAAATCCAACCTCCACTACTTACCCAAGGATGGAAACTACATGTTTTTAACTCTCCTCTATCTCATCTGTATGTTCCATATCAGCTCATGAGTAACAATGTTTAAGTCTCAGTGGATGATATAGAAATGTCAATAAATGTCAATAAATTCATTTTCTTACAAAAGTCCTAATAAGAACTGGGTACCAATGGCTTTTGCCTGAAATACTAGCTACTCAGGAGGCTAAGATCTGAGAATTATGGCTTAAAACTTGCTCAGGCAAAAAGTCCTTGAGTTGTATTCTCTACAATTAACCTGAGCAAAAGGCAGAAGTGGAGGGATGACTTCAAGTCTAATAGGATAATATAGTATCAGACTTGAGTAGAAAAATGATAGAAGGCCTCAGTAGTCACAAAAAAAATACTAATAAGAAAGATTAAGCAGATGTACAACCATTTGTCACACAAACTGGAAAATGTTTAGCATTTTGGTTGTCAAGATGCCTTTTTTAGGAGCCAAGATGTCTACCGTATTTTGGCTACTAGATAGATAGATAGATAGATAGATAGATAGATAGATAGATAGATAGATAGATATCTCATTCATTGAAATATGCTAGAAGCAAATGTATTTTCTTCATTTAAAAGTTACTTGTGGGGCTGGGCGTTTGGCCTAGTGGTAGAGTGCTTGCCTAGCATGCACGAAGACCCAGGTTTGATTCTTTCAGTACCATATACCTAGAAAAAAAGCCAAAAATGGTACCGAGGCTCAAGTGGTAGAGCTCAAGCCTTGAGAAAATCCAAGGACAGTTGTGACATGAGCTAAAAGAGACACATACTGAAATGTAGATGTTCTGAATGCATTCTCATTTTGATGTCTCACTTCCCAACTCAAGATTGCATACCATTAACTTAAGATAATTAAGTATTTGTTCCAAATACTTTCCATGTAATAATTAACAGCAATGTTAACTTCCTGTTTGTATCTTCTGCATGTGTATAAAAAATATTATAAAGGATATCTTGCAAAAACATTTTTAAGACTTTAATTTTTTACAAGTTATTTGAATTGACAACACATCTTAAATATCAAGGGGCCCTTTATGCCTAGCTACAAGATACTGCAATAGACAAAAATCATTAACCCAAATTTTAAAATACAAAGTCTTCTCTCAAAGTTAAGAGTTAGATTCTAGGTCCATTAGGCCCATAATTTCTATACTCATATTTTCTTCTTCAAAGAGATCTGAAATTGTGGCAGCAGCAAGCAGCACTAACTTTAGCAGTAAACACTAAATGTGAGTACCATCACCTGGAAAATGTACCAGCTTGCAAGCATCACAGTGAAAAGATTGGCTGGAGTCGGGAGACAACAGTGTCTTTAGTGGGCTTTCATTCAAAATCAGGAGCATTAAATGTGATAAAGATGCCACTGGTAGGGACTTCACCCACCTAGCACCCTTCCATTATACTAAAAGTAATACAAGAGCTTAAACAAAACAGTATATTTCTCAGATGTTTTTATATGTATACATATTAAACAGTATGAGCTCAGAAATCATCATGGTCAAGAAATTTGAGTATTACACAGAAGCCTGTACATGCCAGCATGGAACTGCAGGAAGAAATTCACCAGGACAACTCATTTTTACTGATTGGTAACTTGCTCAAAGCTCTTTGCCTCAGAAACCATGTGGATTAGTAAATAAAATATATAGACATATATATGTAATTCCTTGGAAAGAAAACTACTCACTACTTGATATTTTTAATTTTGCTAACTCTTCTATTATTTTTATGACCACTCAGTTAATGCTGGAGTTAGTTCTTGAGAAAATTATAGGAAGACAGTACAAGATGGTAGAGCGAGGCAGAAGTGCTGTTTTCCTATGGCATATTCTTGCAATATGCTTTCTTTCTCTTCCATATTTTTTCTGTGATTACATTTCTGTCATCTTAAGTTACATTTTGTTTGGTCTAAAGATGCTTGTACTAAGAATATTTAGATGCTTTAAACTTTGTGGTGGGGCTATTTGACACATTGTCTCAGAAGTTAGGAAACAAGTTATGTCTTTTTCAGATTTAGATAAATAAAAAGTCATATGTTTTGATAGAGTAACTTAGATATGCCTGTTTATGTCTTGATTTCTTCATTTTGTGGCTCAGCGTCTTGAATTCAACAAAATAGTATCTGCGTGAGGTAAGGATCCTCCTCCTCTCTTCTGGGTGAGTTGAGGACATGTGTGTCTGCTCTTCTCTGCACTCTCACTTTTTCTCCCCACACCTAATATCTGGGGTGGCTTGGCCAGCCAAGATGTATCTTGAATCTTCTGGATCTTCCCCTTGCCTTCCAGCAAGTTTCAAATGCTTCCTTTTCTTATCAGATTCTTATTTGGATCTGCAGCCTACTGCCTGTTCCTATTGTCCCAGGGCTGAGACTTTAGACCCTCACCTTGAACAAAACTTATCTCAAGTATGGTTTGATGATGCAGCTCCACCACCTAATCTCCCTGAAGATCCAATCCTCTACCACAAAGGCTTAACTGTTGGACTTAATGGAGTTGGGGAAGATGGAAATAGAATAGATACAGTGAGTTATGTTTAATATGCTCCTAATTATAAATAAACACGCACCCTAGGCTGAGATAGAAATTTGACTTCCTTGAGGAAAAGAAGCCAAAGATGAAAGTTACACTTGAAAACAAAGGAATAAATAAGATCTACCAAGATCAACATCATAACACACTACGTCTAATATTAAAGTTTTTTTTTGTGGGTCATGGGGTTTGAACTCTGGGCCTGGGTGCTGTCCCTGAGCTCTTCAGCTCAAGGCTACCACCCTATCCTTGAGTCAAGCCCCACTTCCTATTTTCTAGAAGTTAATTGGAGATAAAAGTCTCAGGTCCTTTTATGCCCAGGCTGGCTTTGAACCTTGATCTTCAGATCTCAGCTTACTCAGTAGCTAGGATTACAGGCATGAGCCACTGCACTGGCTTAATATTAAAGAATTTTGTGGGAAAAAACACTGGGCAAAGAGAAGTGAATTTTGTGGGTTTAGGTGAGGCAGCATCAGTTAAACCCAAACACAATACAACATGTGGAGCACAGTTATTATTCTTAGGCCAGAACAAGTGCCCAGAATCTGGGTTCGTCAGACCTTTCAGAATACAGGAGAAATAGATGGCTTGAAAGGCAAAAGTTGTCTCACTTTGGCCCTCTAAAATAGTAGAGAAGTCTTATGATTTCTCAATAGAAAAAAAAGTAGATTATTTTCTGCCTTCAAATGGGACTAGATCACCTCATACAGCAAAATGGCCACTAGGTTAGAGGTAGTCTTTTTTCCCTTAAGGGTTTCTTATTGTAAGTCAGAGCCCAAACCTACAAATTCTTCCCTTCTCCTACTAGAGAACAAAACTTCTGTAGGAACAGGAATCTTATTTTAGTTCAGCATCCATTCCCCTTATAAAATATAAGCTAATTAAGATAGATCTAGGGAGTGTTCACAGAAGAATTTGGTATGCTAATGTAAAATGAAGTTTTCTGTACAGATTGTTTTAAATTATTTTCTGTTGTTGGTACCCTATATTTGAGCAAAAGTAGATCTTTTTTTGTCATTGTTTTTTTCTCCTCAGTAGCACAGAATTTATAAGTAAAAGTCAAAATTTAATCAATGTTTACAATCTATGTATAAATGCATAATGTCTTTTTTCTTTAAAAAGATATTAACTTCATTTTTGAAATGAAGAAACAGGCTTGGAGAAATTGAGTTATTTAAAAAATTTACTGTAGTAGAACCAGAGTCTGTGAAGGAACGAGAGTTTTCCTTTTCCAGGGCCAGAATGTGGGGCTTTGCTCTCTCTAAGCTTGCTTGCCTCAGCTGATGCTGCATCACTTGAGTCATGCCTCCAGTCATGCATTTTGCTAGTTAACTGAAGATAAAGTTTTTTGGTTTCTTCCTGGATTGCATTTGGCCTGTGACACTCTTATCTCAGCTTCCTGAGAAGGTAGGGTTTCAGGCATGAGCCACCAGAAACTAGCTGTATTTTGGAGGTACTTTTACTTGGGCTTTCCTTTTAGAGTTCACTATCTAATGAAAACAGTAGGACTAAGAAGGAAGATAGAAGCCGGGCATAGTGGTCCACACCTATAATCCTAGCGACTTGGGAGGCTGAGATCTGAGGATCAAAGCCAGCCCGGGCACTAAAGTCCATGAGAGTCATATCTCCAATTAACTACCAGAAAACAGGAAGTGATGCTGTGGCTCAAGAGTAGGGCTTGTCAGCTCAAGGACACCACCCAGGCTCAGAGTTCAAGTCCCACAACCAAAAAGAGAAAAAAGAAAAAGAAAAAGAGGGGAAAAAAGAAGGAAGATAAACTAGTATCTGAATGGAAAGAATATTTCAAAGAGACTCATTTGAGTGTAGCTTCATTCTTTCAGTCCACAAATATATATTAAGTTTATACTATGTACTAAACAGAATGGTCCTATTCTTGGCATGCCCTGGGGAAAGTTGCTCAAGAATTTTTTTCAGTCAAAAATTTATGTTAATAAATAACTGCACAATTATAATGTTAATCCAGTGCCACAATATGTCTGGGAGACTTTGATAAGCACAATTGGTAAGGTAACATTATTCTGACACTGTTTTAAGCACCTGACCCTTCTCAGCAGCAGAGCATCAGACTCTGAACAGTGGGGACATTAAAATAATATCCTTTATCAGATTATGACTGAATTAGATTCATCCCTATTATATACCAGTAAGTCAGAAAAGCTCCGACTTAGTTATGTCACAATAATAGGACATTATTAATTATATGATTTTTGTTGGCTTCATAAATGTTAAAATAAAATTAACAAAGCTTTGATCCAGAAGTCATTCAACTAATTATTGCGTATGAGGTTTCATGACCTCAAGATTTATAATGACAAATTAATTTCTTAATATAGAAACATAAAATGTCTAAATAATGGATATTATATGTGGTCTCACATAAGGTATTGGTTGATATCAAAACATATTTTGATTCTAAGCTATGGAATGTGTCCAGGCCATACTTCAATTTTTGTATGATTTGTTGGTGTAGGTGATGTTTTGTATTACAAATATATCCATTGAAAGGTTGTTAGAGACAGGGTTTCGGCATGAATTGATGGTATGAATAGGTATAAAGGTCCAGGTTCCAGGGGCTGGTCTCCATCACGTAGCTTTTTCACTCAAGGTTAATGCTTTGCTAGATAACCAACAGCGCCACTTCTGTTTTCTTGATGTAGTTGGTGAAAATAATATTGTGGTCCTTTCAGCCTGGGCTGACATTCATTTGGGATCTTCCCATTCCCAGACACATGAAATTATATTTCTGAGCCAATTAAACTCAGAACATTACAGGCATTGTTGGCATATAGCAAGGTGGTTGATTTTTGAGGGTTAATTTTATACCCTGCTACCTTGCCAAAGTATTGAATCAGCTCAAGCAGCTTGGGAGTGGAGTCTATAGGGTTCTTTAAGTACAGAATCATGTCATCTGCAAAGAGAGAAAGTTTCACTTCCTCTTTCCCTATTTGGATCCCCTTTATGCTTGCTTCTTGCCTTATTGCCCTGGCTGGGAATTCTAATACTATGTTAAAGAGGAGTGGAGAGAGTGGGCATCCTTGTCTCCTTCCTGATTTTAGAGGAAATGGCTTTAGCTTTTCTCCATTAAGTATAAAGCTAGCTGTGGGGTTGTCATACACAGCCTTTATTATACTGAGGAACATTCCATGGATTCATCCAATGCTCCTGGATTGGAAGAATTGTAAAAATGGCAAACTTGCCAAGGGCTATCTACAAATTCAACGCAATACCCACCAATGTCCCAATGTCATTCTTTAAAGAAATAGAGGAGTCAATCCAAAAAAATAAAAGACCCTGTATAGCAAAAACAATTCTTAACAAAAAGAACAGCTCAAGAGGAATTTCAATACCAAACTTTAGACTCTATTACAGAGCTATAGTGAACAAAACAGCTTGGTACTGGAACAAGAACAGGCCAGAAGACCAGTGGATTAGAACTAAGGACCCAGATATTAACCCACAGACCTATGGCCACCTAATCTTTGATAAGGGAGCCAAAGAAATAGAATGGAAGAAAGACAGCCTCTTCAACAAGTGGTGCTGGCAGAACTGGTTAAGCACCTGCAAAAACCAAAGTTGGGGACTGTAGGAAAATGCCTCCTACAGTTTGAGGAGCATAGTAGCTCTTCTGGCTTTCCTTCTCCTGAGGCCATCGCTCAAAGCTCCACTTTAGCAAACAGAAGGGGCAGGATCTTCCTGGGATTGACTCTGGCATCCTACCCCTCTGTGGCTTGTCAGTCCCGCCCTCCCATTAGCGCCTGCACAATGGGCCAGCTATGGGGGGCAGGAAGGGCTGGGGGGCAGGAGAGCCCATGTCAGCCCTGAGGTGCTGGGACTATGGCCCTAGCAACGGTCCTTCCTATGACCGCTACTATGGACAACCCGGGGGCTGAGATGTGCAGGTGCACCTTCCTCTGCCCTTATATCCTCCGCTGTGCCCCCAGCCTCCTCAGCCTCCCATTTCCTGGCGGGTGCGTGGGGCGGCCCGGTGGAGACCACCTGGCCTGGGGAAGGCGGAGGTGGCAATGGCTACTACCCTTCTGGAGGCTCCTGGCCAGAGCCTAGCTGGAAGCCACCAGGAACAACCACCATATCCTGGCTACAATTCTAACTACTGGAATTCGGCACACCCAAGAGCTCCATACCCAAGTACATATTCCGTAAAGCCAGAGTTTCCAGGCCAGAGTTTGGATTCTTACACAAGTGGAGCATGTGGTCCAGCATACCCTGCTGGCCCTGGAGCAAATTTTGCCTCATTCTCTGTGGGTTACTATGCGCCCGGCTATACTCAGACCAATTACTCCACAGAAGTTCCAAGCAGTTACTGTTCACCTGGCAATAGCCCAACTCCTGTCTCTTGTTGGATGTATCCCCAGCAGGATACATCAGACTGAAGCAGCCCCTCTTAGGGGGCAGGTTCCAGGATATCCTGCTTCACAAAATCCCGGGATGACCCTGCCCCATTATCCTTATGGGGATGGTAATCGAAGTGTTCCACAATCAGGGCCAACTGTACGACCACAGAGGATGCATGGGCTTCTTCTGGTGCTTATGGGATGGGTGCCTGTTACCCCTGGCCTTCAGCTATGCCTTTTGCACCACCTGGGAATCTTTACATGACTGAAAATGCTTCACCATGGCCTGCTGGTAATTCTACTCAACCATCTCCTTTATCACTAACCCACCAGCCAAAGGATTCCTCGTATGCCTATAGCCAATCAGATCAAGGCATGAGCCGACACAGCTTTCCTTGCCGTGTCCATCAGTATGAATCAGAGGGGACAAAGAACAATGATAATTCAGACCTTTTGGATTCCCAAGTCCAATACAGTGCAGAGCCTCAGCTCTATGGTAATGCCAGTAATGAACATCCCAGCAATCAAGATCAGAGTAATCTTTCTGAAGAGTGTTTATCTTCAGATGAAGTTACTCCCCCAAGTATTAAGAAAATTATTCATGTGCTGGAAAAGGTTCAATATCTTGAGCAAGAAGTAGAAGAATTTGTAGGAAAAAAGACAAAGCATACTGGCTTCTGGAAGAAATGGTAACGAAGGAACTTTTGGAACTGGATTCTGATGAAACTGGGGGCCAGGACTCTGTCCGCAGGACAGGGAAGAGGCTGTTTGTCATATCCAGGCCATCCTGGAAAAATTTGAAAAAAAAAAGATTGTGAAAGGATGAATTGGAAGAACAAAGGGAAGCCTGTTACAAACTTGGCCAAAGAACTCATGATTTGGGGTTAGTTACTCTCTTTTTGAAATGACCAATGATGTCAAGAAGCAATACATTCCAACTTTCCTTTGACTTAAAACTTGAAAAACTGGCAAAGAAATGGAAGAACATTTAAGTTGTGAATTTTTCAGTTTTCAGACAAATGAATGTATAGGAAACATGGAATTATCAGTATTGCCAAGTAGACTCATTCCTTCTCATGAAACCTGTTGCAGGCTGCTTCTTATGAGTGGGAAGAATATTCACTCTAAGTAACAGGCTGTCAGTAACCCACCAGATGAGACTGGAGATATTCTGAGACAAGCAGGTTCTGTTTTTGTAAACTTGTGGATTACTTGTCACATCTTTGTACATTGTGACTGCTTTCTGCATAGACTTCACATGTAAATTACAGCTTAGAGGTTAGCCTTATTGGACCTCTGCTTTGTTATATGCAGTTCACAAATAACAGTATTATTCTCTATTTCTTCGTACATTTTGTAGTATGTTCAATATTACTCAAGAGACTCCATTGACAGTCCTATAGAATGGCAATTCTGAATAAATTGATAGCCTTTCACTATTTGAATATATTGCAGTATGTAATGAGTTCCTGAGGTAAATTGTCTCTCTTTTTATATAGCTTGTTAAGTTAGAGTTCTTCCCACTATACTTTTCATCCTAGTAGGAGAACATGAATTGGAAAATGATATTGACATAAGAGTGACAATGTTTGTGAATATTTTATTTTTATGGTACTTGGATAAAGATCCACTTTAAAATTACTTTTAAAAAGTTTATCTTTTCATTGTTGCTGCTTCTATAGAGAGCCTTCTGATAAATACATATAAAAATTTTAAATGCCACAGTGAGTAGGAATGACTATAAAAAGTAATAAATGTCATTATTTGATAATACTGTTCTCTATGTAGATATTAATTTCACCATTCAGGATCCCATGGACAGATTTCAGCTGTTTGATGCTTAACATTACTGGGAAAGGAAATTGATGCTCAGGGAATGAGTCAGCTATAACCAGAAAGAGAACTTCATTACTTTCTTTGTGCAAAGATTAGATTTGGTGTTTATTTCATAGGATTTCCTATTTCATAAAAAGATGCTTCTTACTACTGATAGTTATTCTACAGCTAAATTTAAGAAAGGGTATTGAAAGAGTCCTTACTGGTCTTGTTTAGCCCATATGCCATTTGGAAGAGAGTTAAGTAAAAGTACTTGCTTTTGGAAAAAGGGCTATTAGTAAGATATCCAAGTGACAGTGTATGTGTTTTTGTTTTGTGTCTGTGTTTTGGTTTTAGAATTTCAAGTCTGTTAATAATACTGAATTTATCAACCATCTCCTTATATTAGGTGATGAGAAGAAATGTTCTAACTATATTGGCTGGTCTTAACAGCTGTGATGAATGAGTTTGCAAGATAATGTGGTAATTTTAGTCTGCGATTCTCTCATTTTGGCTAATACAGCAAGAGAATTTTCTAAGAAAATTACATGTTAAATGTGAATAAGAATTAGGAACAGGAGAACCTTAAAGTTATATTGTTAGTGAGTCAATGACTGATTCAGAAGAGAACACCATTATTAAAAATTGCTGAATGCCCAAATGCCAGTTGCCATTACTTTTTGGTTTATATGTTATGCACAAACATAAATGTGTGTCTTTTTAGAGTTATTTTTCAAACTTTTCTGAGATGATTGTAGACTTATAGGAGAGTTATAAAATTAGTAAATTCCTGTATATTCTTCAGCTATCTTCTTGTTTTGACATCTTGCTTTAGAACACTTGTCAAAATCAAGAAATTAACATTACTACAATGCTAACATAGTAGAGTTAAGAGTAGATATTTTTACTAATGTCCCTTGTTGTTCCAGGATCCCACCCAGGGTCCCTTCTTGAATTTAGCTGTTATGTCTCTGTTGTGTCTTCCAGTCTGTGACAGTATGTCATATATAACTGGATACCCGGTGTGCTAATGTGTTTCTGGTGTTGCTAATCTTGATCACAATGCTAAAGTGGTGTTTGCTAGGATTTTCTATTGTGTGCTTACTATGTTTTCCTTTATATTTACTAAATATTTGCTAGATACTTTGAGACTATACAACTGTCCTGTTTCTGCTTATACTTCTTGCTTGTGGCACTTAAAACAGTGATATTCTGATGATTTTCTATTTTCCTTATACTCAATAATTGGAATTCTTCTGTAAGGAAGAGTTATTGCTTCTGGATTTATATATTTAATTATAATAAGATATTCAATATAGGTACAGACTTAGAAGATGCAAATTATATTAAAATGACTCCAAATACTAATGTCAAAATAAACCAAGTAACTTGTCTGAGAAAATGTAAAATTAAGAAGGAAAATCATATTATGAATTGTGTTTATGAATTGGTTTAACTTCTGACTTACTATTCACTTCAAACTGAAATTAATTTTTTTGAAATTAAAAAAAAAAACAAACTAAAGTTGGATCCTTGTCACCCTGCACCAGGATTAACTCCAAATGGATCAAAGACCTCCAGGTAAAAGCAGATACACGGAAAACTTTACAAGAAGGAATAGGAGATACACTAGGCCTCCTTGGCACAGGTCGAAACTTTCTTAATAAATTACAAGAAACACAACAAATCAGAGAAAGGCTAGATAAATGGGACTGCATTGAACTGCTGAACTTCTGTATGACAAAGGACATAGCTGGCAAATTAACTAGAAAGCCTACAGAGTGGGTGAAGATCTTTACTAACCATACAATACACAAAGGCCTTATATCTAAAATATATTAAGAGCTCAAAAAGTTGAAACACTTCAAAACTAATCTCCAAAGAAACAACCATGCCATTAAAAGATGCCAAAGACTTAAAGAGAGTCTTCTCTGAAGAAGAAATTAGAATGGCCTATAGACACATGAAGAAATGCTTGACATCTCTGGTCAGAAAAGAAATGCAAATCAAAACAACTCTAACATTTTGCCTCACTCCAGTCAGAATGGCCAGGATCAAGAAAATTAATAACAACAGATGCTGGAGGGGATGTGGCCAGGAGGGATCACTACTGCACTGTTGGTGGGAGTGTAAACTCATTCAAGCACTATGGAAAGCAGTATGGCAGTTCCTCAAAAGACTAAACACAGAACTCCCCTATGACCCAGCAATTCCACTACTTGGCATTTACCCAATCGTCCAGAAACAAGGACATACTAAATCCACTAGGACAACGATGTTCATTGCAGCACTATTTACCATAGCAAAGATATGGAACCAACCCAGATGTCCCTCAGTTGATGAGTGGATCAACAAGATGTGGTATTTGTACACAATGGAATTCTATGCTGCCATCAGAAAGAAAAACATCCCCGTATTTGTAAGGAAATGGAAAGACTTATGAAGAATCATATTAAGTGAAGTAAGCCAGACTGAAAGGAACATAGGCTCAATGGTTTCCCTCATTTGTCATAATCAGTAGAAACTGGGCTCTCCTAGCAGAGATTTACAATAGAACAAAATCTAGATACATAAGGCCATATAGTATGACGCTAAATGTAAGGACCTCTCGGATATAGAAACAAAACCCATATAATGAGTGATTGTTGTCTTTAATGTACTGTGTTATCTCACATCTCTTTTGCTGTCCCTTGGTTATCTAATATTGTTACAATATTTCACCTTGTTGTCTGATATATTTACTGGGTATTTGAAATAGGATGGAAAAGAGGGGAGAATAAGATGAGGGGCGGAGATGGAGGGAAGGAAATGGGGACCAAAACATGAGAAAGGGTATCAATGTATTTGAAGTAATGCACTTTCTATCTGGTGAATATATTGTAACCCTTTATTAATTATAATAAAATATATGGAAAATAAAAAATAAAAAAGAACATTGCAGGCAGAGGGAAGAATCTAGGATCTAGATTGTTTGCAAAATATATTAGTGTCACAGAGGAAGAATGCTTTCATTTAGTTTGCAGATGATGATAATTTGAGAAAAACAATTGGGAAAAGAAAGAAATCAAATGCAAAGTGGACTTGATAGGGCAATTATCTATTGAAATACACTTGTAGTTAACAGCATATATATGATCCAGTCTGGAAATTAAAAACAGTCATCTAAGTATATGGAAACAATATGACAAGTAAGCTAGATGGGCCTTCATGTTGAGAAAGCAGAAAATATTTACTTTGCATTTCAGTTCTTGCTATAAAATATGTGGAAAAATCATGGGATAAAAAAGATGCTAAAAGTAAAACTTTAAGATGTCATAGGGGCTATGTCTGAGTAACTAGGATTAAGTGAGCCACAAGTGTCTAGTTGTTTATTTATTTCTTTGATCAGTGCTTGGTTTATGCAAAGTATTTCATGTCTTTGTTCAATCAAAATACTAAGGTTGCAAATTATTATTTCCACTTTTATATATTTAAAATATTGATGTATTGAGGAGTAACACTGAGTTCCCAAAATCACAAACTGAATAAATGGTAAAGCTAGATCTCAAACTAATTTCATTCTTACCTTTAAAAGGTAAGAACTGTGCAATAGATCTGCCACAAAGCAGCTCTGTGGCGTTTATTGTCTAAGTAAGGTTCGGTTTTCATCTACACATAAAGTAAATTTTCCAGGTCCCAGATTCCCATGATTAATAGTGGCTTTGGAGCAGAAGCTCAGCTAATGGTGCCTGTGACCAGAGGGTAACTACTGAAGAGTGTTCCCTGCTCAACACTGTGCATGCTTTTAGGAAGCTCAGAGTGATTTATGCATGAAAACTTTCAACTGTATCCTACAGTCCAATGATCCACTTTAAACATTTGAATCACTGTACATAGGCTACCTTATCTGATATATTTCCTAGGTTAGATATCCTTCTTCATCTTCATATTTGGTGTTTCTTTTCAAAGAGCTCATCCTGCCCAAAACCAAGGCATTTTTCAGTACCTGTGCTTAATGTTTCTTACATTGCTAACCTATAAATTATGCCATCATTTTAAATTGATCATGAACTGAAGATCTCAACATTGGACCTGAAACTCTGAAACATCTGCAAGAGAGAGTAGAAGAGATATTAGAACTTACAGGTACAGGGAGAAACTTGTGGAATACAGTCTCAGAGGCACAACAGAGACTTGAAAAATGGGACTGCATTAGAATAAAAACTTTCTGCACAGCTAATGATGTATCCACTAAATTAGAAAGATAGCCAAACAATTGGGAAAATATCTTTATTAGCAATACATTGGACAAAGGCCTAATATCCAATATATACAATATGCTCAATAAACTAACTTCTCCCAAAACTAGTACGTCAATCACTAAATAGGCAAGGGAGCTAAGGAGAGACTTCTCAGAAGAGGTAAAAATGGCAAAGAAAGAGATAAGGAAATGCATATCATCCTTGACCATAAAGGAAATGTAAAACAAACCAACCTGAGATACCATCTTACCACAGTTAGACTGACCAATTTTCTGAATTCAGACAACAAATGCTGATGGGGATGTGGAGAAAAAGGAACACTACTGCACTGCTGATGGAAATATAAGCTAGTATAACCACTATGGAAAGAAGTCTGGAGGCTTCTCAAATCTTAAACCTAGAACTTCCTCATAACCAGCCACACCACTCCTGGGTATCTATCCTGAACAACATGGGCTAGGATACACTAAAGACACCTGCATTTCCATGAATGTGGTACTATATATGAAGGAATTTTACATAGCCATTTGAAAAGATAAAATAATGTCATTTACAGGGAAATGGATGAAACTAGAGCAAATCATTTTAAGTGAAGTAAGTTAAGATCAGTGAAACACTGTATGTTCTCCCTGATATGTGGAAGTTAGATTTAAAACTCAATAGGACATGACAAATTACACAGGCTTCTAGATACTTATTCACATAAATTCAGACTGACTGAAAGAAAATAGTGTTGGTAGAAAATCATCAAGATGCAAAACCCAAGCATCTCTCCATACGTATAAAAAATAATCTACCTATTCAAACTCCAAAGAGGGAAACAAAGGACCTTTTCTCTTAATTTCTCTTTGTGTTTTCTGATAGATCTTTATTCTTTACCTCATATACAGTGTATTCATATGCACATCTGAGGTAAGGCAAGGGAAGGGCTCAGAATCAGTGGAAAATAGGTGAAAAAGTGCAGGAGCATAGCTCACCAACTGTACTGGACTTAGATGAAAGTAAACCTTGCAACTGATAGAGATGCAAGGGTAGAAATGGGAGAAACTGAGGGAGCAGATGAAACTATGCAAAAGAAAGGAAATGCACTTATTAACTATGTAAAATAAGCTCACTGGGTATCACCTCTAAAACAGCAATAATTATAAAAAGAGATCATGATTATACTTCTTAACTGATGTAATAAATATACCACAGCTCATTTGAATATTGTCACTCTCATTTGTGATCCATATCTTGCCGTTCTTTTCTCCTATAGCAATTCAACCTGACATCTCACATTGTCACAATCCTCACCACATCCTTATTATTTATTTCTTTTTATTATCTTCTACTATTCCAATAGTCCTTACAGACTTAGCTCAAAATGATAGAGCACCTGCCTATCAAATGTACCAAGTATGAGAATTTGAGTTCAAACCTCAGTATTAATAAAAAGGCATATAAAATATTTTCTGGTCTGTAATGCTCACTTCTCCCTACTACAACCACACATAGTAGATTCTAACGTAGCAACTTAATAAAAAATTCTTTGTTCCCACAAAATATCCATTTTAGTTCTAAATCTTCTTTGTAATGATGCCTATGAAAATTTAAAACACCTAAAATGATATGTTGAGTCACAATTTTCTAATAATTAAGATTCTCTTTTAATTAAAGGCAGCTCTACCTAGGAGCCAGGTAATATCCATTTCAGCAATAAGAATATAACAGATGCTCAGATGTTTACTATATTCTACTTTTCTTGAAAGCATCAACTTGCAAAATGAAGACTCTTTCTCAGATAATTCCATTAAGCAAAAGGCACTGTGTATGTTTTTGAGATTATTGCATAATTACCTCTGAATATTTAGCATTCATTATCATGGGTAGATGACTGTGCAATCAGCATTTGTTTAGACACCTTGTTTTGTCAGTAGTTGGTGGCAAATGTCACTAAGCTAAAGAAAAGCATCATTTATATATGCTTGTGAAACAAGAAAAATGCCTGGTAACTTAATTCTGTCCTGTTGCTGATTTCGAATGTCAGGTCTGACAGCCATAATCACTGTTGATTCTGGTAGTGTTGACAGTCACTGAGGACAAGCATTTTGGATTCAGAGTCTTACCACTGTGTCTTTCAATCAGAAAGCTTCAATGCTTGATGTGTAATTCAGTAATGCTAAGATGAGCTATGACTCACTTAAGTTTTAAATTAATTCCAATTTTTGCATGACATCAATTACCAAAGATGACCCTCATATGCCATAAAGATATTTAGATGAAGTTTTTCAGAGTATTATCGCAAGGCACAGGCTAAGAGAAAGCCAACACACAAATGTTCTGGGACAATTTACATGGAATTTGGAACTAAATCTCTCTCTCTTCTAAACTGAAACTCATAATTTTCTAAAAAAGACAAGAAAGTCAGCAGGAAGAGCCACCATTTCTTTCACAACTATGCAACTTGACACTTGTGGCGTGAAAATTTCCCTTCATCACAAATGAGGAAACAGGACTGAGCGCCAATAAAACTTTATATACACAAACAAAGAGCAGCACAAATATACCTGGCAATTGTAAACAGTCAAATTCTATGTTAGATATGGTTTCTCAGAAGGCTGCTGTGGGGGCAGGATTTCCCCAGCAAAGGTATATGTCCTAAAGAACTTTCTCATTCTTTTTCAAAGGCTTGGATTTTAAGTGTATCTAAGTTTAGATGACAGTCAAATAATCCACCTTGAGAAGGACTGGGAAGTTGAGCAGAGACAAAACTTTTTAAGAAGTGCTTTTGCTAGACTATGTGATTTAACTAAAGGTCCCCATTTTTTGTGTATCTTCCCTGTGATCCGAGTTATTCTTTGCTGTAATCAACTTTACAATCAATAACCTTGGGCTCCAGGAAAGACAAGATAAATACTTTGCAGGAAAGAAAATCTGTCCCTCAAACAAGCAGTGGCTTGTTCTTATAATCTTAAAGCAAACAGCCAAAAACTCGGAGACCATCATATTATTGTTCTGTTCCATAATAAAGTAGAAATCTTAGAAATCCTACAAGGACAAAATCTGTGATAATAGTCAATCAGGCCAGACATGCAACTTGAGTCTGTTTTAACTATGCCTACGATTCTCAAATGGGTAGCCAATGTCTTTAGCTCAGAACATGGCTGCAGATCCACTGACATGCTCTCTTCTTATAGGTCATAAACTTCTTTGTCTGTAATTGACACTTAGGGGTGAGTGGCTGAACCTAACTCGAGACTCCTGGACTCTGAGCTTGTGGTCAAAAAACATAGTTTCAACATCACAGGGGGGGGATAGCTCATATACATCTATCATAGACTATCCAGCTAATTAGGCAAGGACAAAATATTTTTGATTAATAACTTGACTCAAATATTATTTTCTCTGTGTGTGCCTGGCTGCTGTCCCTGAGCTCTTCAGCTCAAGACTACTACCCTACCTTTGAGTCAAGCTCCACTTCCCATTTTCTAGAGCTTAACTGGAGATAAATGTCTCAGATCCTTTTGTGCCTAGGCTGGCCTTGGACCTTGATCCTCAGATCTCAGCCTCCTGAGTAGCTAGGATTACAGCCATGAGCCATTGTGCCCAGCTTGACTCAAATATTCTGTCTATAAATATAACTTCTTTGAAAGCACGTGTTTCTAAGAAATGAGAAAACCAGTGAAGAGTAAATGAACATTCCCAGTTCTGATCCACTCTCACTAATGTATTTGCAAGCTTAATGACTTCATATATTTGGAACTCAGTTCCTTCTACATAATAATAGAATCAAATTTGATTACCTATAGTGCAGTTCCAGATCTAATATTCTATGACATGCATAGCTGATTTTCTGTAGTCTCAGTAGATATTTTTCAATGAAGTTGTCATGAAGAATGAATTAGTGAACAATAAACCATTGCATCCCAGAGGAAAAGGAGCAGGTTAATATTTCTTTAAGTTCTGGACACATATTTGTCATCCTATTAATATATGTCTTGTTTCATTTGTGTTTAAAGACAGTCTAATTAACAGGTTTTCATTAACATTGAACTCATTTAATGTCATCAACATTAATATACACATCCAGATTCTTTTACATAAAAGAAATACACTTTTGGCATTGCTGTCAATACTACTTTACACAGGAAATTACCAACAAAACCAAAAAAGTGTGAGAAATGTGGCACTAATAGCATTTAAGCAGGGCAGAAGCTGACAGCACCAAACTGGGGTAGAGGTGAAAAATTCCATCTCTGCTATAAACCAGTATTAGAGCCAGTGCTACTGGAGTTTTTGAATGACTCCATGCTGTATTGATTTTGATTTTGATGTTTCAGTAAGTTTAGTGAAAAGATAAATTTGCCAATAAAGAATCCGTAAACAATGAGTAGAAACTGCACATACCCTATTATAAAAATATTTACTACAATTTTCTTTTTTAAAATTTTCGTTGTAATTAATATAAGGGTTATATTATATTCACCAGATAGAAGGTGCATTACTTCACAAACATTGTTACCCTTTCTCATGTTTTTGTCCCCGTTTCCCTCCCCTCACCCCCTCCACTCATCTTGTTTTTCCCCCTTCCCTATCCTATTTCAAATAAACATATATACAATATATAAGATAATAAGATACTGTAACAATATGAGATAACCAAGGGACAACCAAGAGATGAGAAATAACATAGTACATTAAGAACAACTATCACACATTATTGTTTCCATATCCTGGAGGTCCTTTCATTTAGTCTCATCCTATATGGCTTTATGTATGTAGGTTTTGCCCTATTGTAAACCTTTTCTAGGAGAGTCCAAGGTTTATACTAATTATGAAAAATGAGGGAAACCATTGAGCCTATGTTCCTTTGAGTCGGACTTACTTCACTTAATATGATTTTTTCCAAGTCTTTCTGTTTCCTTACAAATGGGACAATGTTGTTCTTTCTGATGGCAGCATAGAATTCCATTGTGTATAAATACCACATCTTGTTGATCCAATCATCAACTGAGGGTCATCTGGGTTGGTTCCAAATCTTTGCTATGGTAAATAGTGCTGCAATGAACATCTTTGTGCTAAATTTTTACTACAAATTTTCTATGTCCTGATAACCCCGCATTCTTTACTTAACTCTTGATAAAATGTTATAAACTATCAGACCTCATGGCTCATCCATCTAACTCCATGAGTGACAACCCCCACACCCCTGGCCTAGACAATGACAGCCATCTTGTGTTGCTTTGCTGACTGTAGTCTGTTTGGTCTCTGCTGAATTAAGTCCTTCTTCCACACTAATTCCAAGATAAGACAAATGATCTATGTTACATCATTGCTCAGCTATATGTATTGGTTTCTCATTGATCACAGGTGAAAATCCAAACTTCTTAGCTTGCTGTGTAACCAGCCTCACAGCTTACTGGAACCTAATATACGTCCTGTGATATATCCTTCATACAATTTTCCTCACAGTCTTTACTGTCAGGTTCTAAACATTTTCACTTACTATTTCAGAGTGCTCAGTGTTCTAAGTCTACCAGTTCTATTAATTCAACTTTGATGACATTACAGAAAAAAATGTTTCTTTTACTATTTGTTTACACGAAATTTATGTACCAAACTTTCACATCCTTAAGGATACAGTAAGTCTCATATGGATATTTTCAGTGCTAACATTTCAGAATGTAACAATATCATAATAGGTCTTGAAGCCTACAAAGAGAAAAACGTGTTTTTCAATATATTTTTATTGTAATTAATAGAAGAGTTACATTATATTCACCATATAGAAGGTGCATTACTTCACAGACATTGATACGCGTTCTCATGTAATGGTCCCCATTTCCCTGCCCCCCCTCCGGCTCATCTTGATTTCTCCCCTTCTTTATCCAATTTCAAATAACCAATTACGCATCTATAGAATATATCTGATAATCAGGTGAATATGTAGATATGTACATATGCATATATACATGTGTGTACAAATGTACATATGTACATATGTAATGTGTACATATGTATATATATATATGTATATGTATTTCTTGCAATTCTCCCCACGTTTCCTCTATGGATGTATCTTACATGATTACAGAGTATATACTAGTCATATCAGGAAACTGATATTACCTGATGCCTCATTACCCCTGGGCCCAGTCTTGACTCTCCTCTGAGCCTCTTCAGGTCATATTCCAAAAGGGGACCCTAGGCACAGAGGTCAAAAAATCAGAAATCAATTGCTACCTAAGCAGCTCTGACAAGGGGTGCAGGAATTTCCTCACTAAAATAAATACACACAGGGACTGATGTCTTTTGACAGGGATTAATACAAAAGGTCGAAAACTCATCATCTCTTGGCTTTCAGCCACTGATACCATTCACAGTTCAAGGAGCCTGGCAGGTCCCCAGGGCGCTAAAGGTCCCATAGTGGTCTGGATATGTCCTGTCTCATCAAGATGCTGCTTTCATTGTTTTTTGGGTACACAAAGCAAACTTTTGTCTAGGCATTTTGTGTCTGTACATTACTGGCTTATTCAGTTTCAAATCTAACATGTAGGAGACAGAAAGAAAACTAACTATGAAATGATTCTTGCCTTACAGGAACTATTTTCTATTGACAAACATTGCAATAATAATATGTGTCCCACAAATATTTCAACAATCTGAGCCAAAGTTAGTATTGCTCACTATTTATATACATATGTTTGTTGAAGGCTTTCAAGTTCAAAAACTAGTGGAAAAATCTCTTATTTATAGATATGTAGAAAAGAATATTTACCTACTGTTGTTGGAAATTATTTTTAAAATATATAGGCTGTTCTTATAGTTCTTTCTAAAAGACATAGATTGTAGGTAGCAAAATTTTAAAAATCGACATATTGCTTGAACTTTATTTTTTCAAAATAAATGTGTATCAGTAGCCAAAAAAAAAAAGAAAAGAAAAGTAACTATAGAGCATACCACCATATTGTTTATTTGGGTCCTTTGACTCTAGACTTCCATTTTTTTCCTTGCTACATTTTTAACTACATTATTGTCTTCTTACTTTTGATTTACAGCATATTACATTACATTGAAATATATATACATAAAGTTCATATATGTATGATATCAAGTTCAATATCTTCACTTACATCTAGCAGTAACAATACTGGGGAAACATTCTATCTTTCTGGAAGCTAAGATTTCTTCTATATTGAATGTTTAAAAAGTCATACCTGTCACCTGTATGGAAAAAGTCACAGATATGGAATTTCTATACACATTCAGGTTTCATTCTGTCTTTTTTGGTTTTTATTAAAGCACTTACATCTCAAAGAGTTAGAAAATTAAAATTATCAAATACTTTTCCTGAAAAGACATCATAGAAATTATATACAAAATATATCAATGTCTTAATTTAATTAATACTTTATGGAAAACTATATGTTTTATATATTGGCTGATTGGCTACAATAAAGAACAAATTATCCATGAATATTTACATTAATTAAATGAAAATTAAATACATAAACCTGCAGATTCATTTTCTGATAGATATTTAAGCTCCAAATTTTATGAATTCATTCATCTGAAAGAGAAAGATGCCAATAGTATCACCAGTCTTCAACGCCCCTAAATGACATCATGATGTGAGAAACTGTGAGCTTACTTCACAAAACATCCTTGAACCTCCCTGTCTAAAGAAGATCATAGAGCACAAAAAACCAAAAACATTAATGAGACATCAGACAAGTTTGTAAAACTTGGGATTACAGCTCCAAAGAATATACACACTAGTAATGAAATTCAGGTAAAAGCAATATACAGGTCAAAGAAGCAGTAGTGCGTTCAGGAACTTTCACTGTTCCTTCTGTACTATGCTTTGAAAATGTCAAACACAAGGTTACAATGACAGTCGTCAGCCAAGAGGAATTACAGTCCTGCAAAATCATTCACTCAATTTTAGTGATTTAGCTCTTTTTCCTCAGGGAAAAGTCTAAGTAAACAACACACAGATAACATTTACCTGACATTTTCTCTTTCATCACCTTGATTGGTAATTCAGCAGTAATTCTTGTACCCTTGGGCATACCTCTTGGGGTCAACATAATTCTCAGAAATTCTGAGAGAAAGGAGAACAGACTACTCCCTCATGCCTCCAGCCCTTGCTGGGATTCTACTCACTAAATGACCTCTTTCTTACCTTGGAATAAAAAGTTCAAACATGTCATGAAAGTAAAATCAACTATACTCCAGCCAGTGGGACTGCAGGAAACACATGGCCAGCTGACACACTAAAACAAAGATCCTCTCTATCTCTGGTCAGTTCTACCTGATGGGACCATGTGGTCTGTGCCTTCTATGGGCAGTAAATCATGTGGGCATCTCTCAGAACACATCTTCATTATTTCCCTCAGCACAGAGAGTTGCTTATTGCACATGATGGGTGCAGGAAGCTCTGACAGACAATAGATCTCCATGTAGCATAATAGTTGTAAAGATTGTATTTGTCTGAGATCCTCCTCAGCCAGTCACAGTGCAGCTCAATCATCTCAGGAAGAGTCATGGAAAGTCCCCTTTTCTTTGACTAGGTCTCTGACTCTGAGCTTCATCACATTTAATCCCACTTCACTGTTGAAGTGTCTCTCATTTCTCACACATAACTCATCGCAGGTAAATTGTAAAAGTGATGTACAGAGGATTACAGTTACCCAAGTCATGTAATGAGTACATTTCTTTTTGAAAAGTATCACCTCTCGCCTCCTAGTCCTCTTCTCTCCCCTCCTCTTGGGTTGTTTAGTTACAGCTGGCTTCCTTGAATTCAAAACTCTAAAGATTCATAACTAACAAATTGTAGTCCAAGCTGGGCTATAACGAAATGGCATAAACATTTGATATTATTCCCAAATTAACTAAGGCAAAAGGGAATAGGTCATGGAGTAGAGAGCTAGCCTAACTATCATGATTCTCTGAGTTCAAACCTCACTCTTAAGCCTCTTTTATTCATAAAGAAAATTTATGAGGCTGGGAGCGTGGCCTAGTGGTAGAGTGCTTGTCTAGCATGCGTGAAGCCCTGGGTGTAATTCCTTTGTACCACATATACAAAAAAGCCGGGAGTGGTGCTGTAGTGCAAGTGGTGGAGTGCTAACCTAGAGCAAAAATCATGCTTAAGGACAGTGCCCAGGCCTTGAGTTCAAGCCCCAGGACTTGCAAAGATAAAAGAAAGGAAAGAAAAGGAAATAAAAAGTTATGAGTTAATGAAAAAAAAACAGTAATAGATTACTTGGGTGAGGTCTTGGCTCAAGTGCTTGAGCACCTGCCCAGCAGGTCTGAAGCCATGAGTTCAAATCTCAATACTACCATTTTCAGACTTTTTACTTTCAATTTCAAATATAGAAAAAGGTGCCTATGTCTCATAAAGATAATCCTAGCTGTTGGACAGATGGAAGTAGAAAGACAGAGTTTTAAGCCATCTTGGATAAGCTCTTCAGAAGTGCCCATCTCATCCATTAGCTAGGCACTATGCCACAAACCTATGCTGTCAGTAATGTAAGCAGTATTATGATTCTGACCAATCTAAACAAGAAGTGAAACTCTATCTCAGAAAATGACTAGAGAAACCAAGGTTGGAGGAATGCTTTCAGAACACAAGCAAAATCTCAGTAGTATCCCTCCTCTATTTCCCCAGTATTTTCTGTTCTCCTTCCTTTCCACTAAAGGTAACTACTTTCATTATTTTGTTCTATTATCTCCCATCTTTGGTCATTCACGTAACATTGCATCCATATAGCTTATTCAAACTTACGATTTTTCACTCAATATGAAACATTCAATTTATTGCTATAATCTACTATATAAGTATTATATAGTCATATATTCACCATTCATTCATAGTAAGCCAGTGAATATAGTTCTGTAGTATTTTGTCATTTTGTCATTATTTTGTCATTTCATTATTGAAGGACATTAGGATATTTTCAAAATTAGTTCATACAAATTTTCAAAGAACATTCTTTCTTCACTTCCTTACCTATGGCCCATATACTGTAATGTATTTTAGAGCAGTGTTTATCAAACTATTGGCCAACATTTGGGAGTATTAACAAGTAAGTTTCATTTGTCAAGACCAAGACCATAGTTTTTTTGCCAGTCCTGGGGCTTGAACTCATGGCCTGAGCACGGTCCTTGGGTTTTCTCAAGGCTAGAGCCCTACCACTGGAGCCACAGCACCACTCACTTCCAGCTTTTTCTTCATATGTGGAACTGAGGAGTTGAACCCATGTCTTTTTTAATGCTAGGCAAGCACTCTACGACTAGGCCAAACTCCCAGCCCCCAAGATCATGTTTTTCAGATGATACAACAGAGTAAAAAGGAATAATATAAAAAGTAAGATAGCATAAGATAGGCCTAGGAAGGCAAGGTTGTTTTGAGATTCATAACATGTAATGCTGTAGCTGTTCTCCATTTCACAATGCCTTCTGTCCTAATATGTTTGTCTTCCATACCCATGGAAAGATATAATCTATTGTCCCTTTCCTTGAATTTAGTTAAGCACAGTGACTTGCTTAAACCAAAACTTTGGGATGGCCCTCAAAACACTGTAATGGTAGGAGATACTTAATACTGCAAACTCAAACATTCCAGGATCTCAGTGGTTTGTGAAAGCAAACACTTGCTGATTGTCCACTTTGCATTGGCTTGGAGCTCTTTTATACCTTCTTATTCCAAGATACAGATGTATAAAGGCCTGTATCTCAAAGGTCTGTAGTTTCCATGGCAGAGAGGTGAAAGATATGGAAATGATATATCTTAGTATGTTAAAACTCCTTGAGTAAAAAGTGGGACATGAGCAGGGTATGGTGGTTCACGCCTGTAATCCTAGCTATTTAGCAGGCTGAGATCTGAGGATCAAGGTTCAAAGCCAGCCCTGCACAAAAGGTCCTGAGACTCTTATCTCCAATTAACTTCAAGAAAACAGGAAGTGGGGCTGGGCACAAGAGTGGGGTGGTAGCTTTGAACTGAAGATCTCAGGGACTGAAGATCTGCTAGGCTGAGTTCAAGCCCCACGACCCACCAAAAAAAAAAAAAAAAAAAAAAAACAGTGGACATGATACCCCACACCCCAAAAGTAAACAAAATGAAAAAATGCAATTATGTTATTCAGTGTGAAGGCAAGAAGCTAAAAGTATTTGTCAAATTACAATGTGGATTTCTGTGTCAACATACCATATAGGTTTTACTTGATTCTTTTTCTTCAAATATAAAAGACAACTGTTGTTTTTCGGAGTAGGATTACTAGTTGATAAAGCAAGTACATTTTGAACTTTGCAAGTTTTTGTTAAAATGCTTTCCAAAATTGTTAGATTAATTAATAATTTAGAGTTTTACAATATACACATGCCCATTCATCATCTCTGAGAAGTTTTATTCCTTTATATTAAACTAAAATGGAATATTGTTACTTTTCCTTTAACAGTCCTAGAGCTTGAACTCAGGACCTACGAACTGTCCCCAACCCTTTATATTCAAAGCTATAAATCTACCACTTGACCCACAGCTATACTTCTCTTGTTTTGATGGTTAATTGGAAAAAAAGTCTCATAGATTTTTCTGCATGAGTTGGCTTCACAGTTTGTTCCTTAGATCTAGGACACTTGAGTAGCTCCAACTATAGGTGTGAGTCAGATAGTTGTAGTTTTTCTAATTTTTGTTTTTCATTTTTACTCATGTGCCATAAATTAATGTATTATATATTTATTTTCTGTAGTTTGTTTGTAGTTTATTTCTGTAGTTTGTATTTTATTTGCCAGTCCTCGAGCTTCAACTCAGACCAGGGCACTGTTCCTGAGTTTCTTTTGCTCAAGGCTAGCACTCTTCCACTTGAACCACAGCACCACTTCTAGCTTTTTTTGTTTATTTGGTACTGAGAAATGAACTCAGGCCTTCATGCATGCTAGGTAAGCACTCTACCACTAAACCATCTTCCCAGGCCTGTTCTATTTATATTATTATGGGTTGCTTTTATTTTCTCATTGGAGTTTCTCTTTGTTTTTGCTATCATCTTTTTCTGTTGCTAGGGTTTAAATTCAAGATTTTAATCTTGCTTATTAGACTGTCACTCTATCACTTGAGCCATGCTACCAGCCCAATTTTTTGATAATTACTTTGGAGTTAGACTCTCAGATACTTTCTACTTGGCTGGTTTCAAACTGAGATCCTTCGTATCTCAGTCTCTTAAATAGTTCACAGGCATGAGCCACTGACACTCTGCTATATCATTTATTTTGATATATATTTTTATTAGGTAATTGAAATAATACAGTCTTGTTTTGTGTGAATTGTGATTTTTGTCTTATTGTGAAAAGATGCAGCCCTGAATTTACAAAGTTAATTTTCAAAGGCTTAATCTTGATATTTTGCTCATCTGTGCTGTGCTGGCATAAATTTATCTAAGCCTTGAAACACAAGATCTATTGGAATTTTGATTGTATCACATCGATTGGTAGTCCTATTCTTGGGAATTACTTAACATATTTTTTCTTTTTGTTTAATACCTTACTCCTATTCCCTAACTATGTCTAACATAAGGACCAGTGCTTCAGCTATATGAATTATTTAATAATTATTAATTAATTAATATCATAGCTTTTATGATGTGATTATAATGTCAAGCTCCATGTCTAAAGTATGCATAGAAATCACTTTCTGTCTTTCCTTCAAACTTATATTTTAACATTTTGTTTAACTGAAATGTTCATCACTATTTTAACAGGCTGTATCTGATTTTAATCAGAAGGCTGTGTAATAATAATTAGTGTGGATTTTAGTAGTTGCCACTTACCAGACGTATAATGTTTTCCTTTGATCCTTAGTGAGATATAGGTTTTTCATTATTAATACATGCTGAATTGACAGTATTTTGTTTTGTTTCATTTGTCAACTATCAGTCTTAAACACAGGGCCTGAGCAGTGTCTCTGAGCTCTTTTATTTAAGGCTAGTTCTCTATCACTTTTAGCCACAGTGCTACTCCTGGTTTTCTTTTCTTTTTTTTTTTTTTTTTTTGTCAGTCCTGGGCTTGAGCTCAGGGTCTGGTCTGAGCACTGTCCTTGGACTTTCTCAAGGCTAGAGCTCTACCACTTGAGCCTCAGCACCACTTCCAGCTTTTTTATATGTATGTGCTACCGAGGAATCGAACCCGGGTCTTCATGTATGCTAGGCAAGCACTTTAACCACTAGGCCAAACTCGCGGCCCCTACTCCTGGTTTTCTAATGGTTAATTAGAGGTAAGGGATTCGTCTGTTTTCCTGGTTTTGAACTGCAATTCTCAGATCTCAACCTCCTAAGTATCTAGGATTACAGGCTTGAGCCACCAGCACCCAGCTTGAATTAAGAGTTTTAATAAAATAAGATGAAATTAAAACAGAAAATTAACATTTCTAAATATTCTTTCCCTGGTCTGAATCATTACAGGCTACTATAACAAAGTAGAGTTACTCCTCATACTTGTTTAGATTGAAAGTCTGAGTTCAGGATGTCTTGTGATTCCAATAAGGACACCATTTAGATTGCAGACTCCCCACATTCTGCTATTACATCGCAGGAACTGTAAGAGCTGTCTCCAATTCTTTTTATAGTGGCTCCAGTTCCGTTCACTAGAGTACAATTGATCTTAATGAACTAATCTCCCCCAAATACCACTTCCTACTATCCTCATATTTCAACAGAAACAGAAACCTTTAGTACTAAATACATTTCTGTATATAAACTCAACCTTATGATGATTCATTTCAGAATGTATTTAGTGATGTTGATCTTCCTTTTTCTTAAGATTTTCCATTTACATTTCATGAGTGTAACTGAATAGTCCTTTACCTTATGAACACTTTATTGTTCAGTTATGCTCTGAAATTTTGAAATAATTTTTTGTTTGTTTTTCTTATTTTATAGGAAAATTTGTGTTATATTAATATCTATTATTCCTTAAAATTTAGGAAAGCACTTTGACATCCATTTGCAATTTTGAAATATACTTTTCAATATTTAATGTATATTTTTATAATTATTTTCATTATTCACTTATAAAAATTGACTTACAGAAGAAAACCTGCATGTTAAAACCATATGTTTTAGTATCTGTTGAGCCTTGCTAGCTGCTTGCATAATATTTGGCAAGCTTAATTTTTCATTCTTGTTGAAAAAAACTGAAATGTTTGTGGCTGAAATGTTCTGTGTGCCCTTCAAAGTTATTTTCTGTGAGAATTTTCCTTGCTCTTATTAATATTTTATTGATAGTTTTACCTAAACCTTTCAGGATGTATATTGAAATATATTATTATAGTGTTAGATCCCCTACATTCTCTGTACATTTTATGAGTTTGGATCAAGTTTCTTTTGTAACTGGAAAAATATAGGAAATTCTATTTTTGCATTTCTAGCCCCCAAAGTGGTTATCACATGGGATACTCCAATAACATAACTTAAAGCAGTGTCTTAAAACATGGGATTATATAGAACCTTCAAAAATAATACATGTTAGCCAGGTTCCTGTGGCTCAGACCTGTAAATTTTGCTATTCAGAAAACTGAGGTCTGAAAAATCAAGTTTCTATGTGACCTATCCCCAATTAATCAGCAAAAAGCTGAAAGTATAGAATTGGCTCATGTGGTAAAGCACCATCCTCGAGTGCAGAAGCCAAGCAAGCATATGAAGTCTTTATTTCAAGTTTCTAGTGCTGGTGCCAAAACCATGTGTGTGTACACGCACACACAAAGAGTAACATTTTAGAAAAGTGAAAATTCTCTCTTGAAGAGAATAAAAAAACTCAACCACAAGAAACAAAATACACAAGGAATCTAAAGGTAAATAGTCATGGCTACTAAAATATGCTATAGAGAGTCATCTGTTGCTGTATTGTGGTTTGGATCATTAATGTTTTGTCAACACAACAATATCCAAAGGTGGTGACTTTTAGAAAGTGATTGTAATATGAGGACAAGACTATGTCTGTAGGTTAGTCAACTAATGGGCTTGTGGGATTTGGCTTTAGTATAAAAATGAACTTTCTCCTACTCCTAGCCATTATGAGTTGAGGTGCTTTCCTTTTCCACATACTTCCGTCTCTCCTTGATGGCCCAGAAACAATGAAACAAGTAGCCACAAACATGAGCCTACAAATAAAAATTAACCTTTCCTCCTTATAAGTTATCTCAAGAGTTTTTGTCACAGTAACAGAAAGATGACAAACTTATTTTATTTTTGGTTTTTCTTTTATATAATTTGAAATGATATTATTTAATGTGTTCTATTCAAGATGCTAGCGTTTCATGGTGATACAACATATAATCATTAAATTGTTTCAAAATGATGTTGCTCTGATGTTGATTAAAGCTATATGATCTGTCTTTTGGTTAGTACAATTTAAAACACTATAGTTATGACTCATTGCTAGGCTCACTTGTGAGACAAATTAAAGCCGGTAAAATGTGTAATGATAGCTTTAGAAAAATAATCAGTCTTTATGAACCTTGTGGAGATTTGGCTACAATAATCTTGAATATCCTTGGCAATCCTGATATTCACCATTTTGAAATCTTTTCTATTTAGATTTATCCTGTTTGGAAGGTTTTCATTTATTCTAATTTACATTAGCCAGTTCATAAGGTAATTCTACATCCCAAAGCAAAAAAAGGATATCATATGTCCATGCTGTTCTAAATAGCACACAAAAATAAACCTGGATATCATTGCAGTTCTACAAACAAAATACTTAGATTACAGTCTTTCTTGAATTTTTATTCTTTTGTGAAATCTTTGTATCATGTAATGGATAAGTGAAAAGAGAGATGAAAGTTTAGTTTGAAGGAAGAAGGAAAGACAATGACTTTATTGAAGCCGAAAGCAATTTAAAATAATGCCAGTGCTGTATTCTCAGTAAGTTAATTTCATTTGAAGGCTAGTCAAAAAGTATGACAGCATATAATAAATAAATACTCAGGCTCACATGTATTTCCTCAAGGTAAAGTCAAAGTTTAAAGTATACAGTATTAATAATTTTACAAATTGAAATTGTGACCTCAAATACAGGGTACTTTGCCTGATATCAATATCAATTTAATGTGATATAGTCTTTTTTATTATTCATTTATAATTCCTTTTATCTAGACCTTACTAGGGAAATCCTATACCCTATGTAGATAGGGTTTAGGTAAATTGTGTATTTGTAATCTAAGTATTCATTTTGTTTATTTTTCCAGATATTATTAGTGTATTAAATTTATTTGAAGCACTAAATGTCTTTTCAAGGATTATTAAAATAATTTTCCATAAGGACCATGGAAACTTCCTTATTTTCATTTTTACTTTTTGCTGCTAGTACTACTGGGGTTTGAGTCTAGGGCTTGCTTGGCTTAGATTGTTCAGCTGACATGCTGCCATTTGACCCATATGTCGGTCCTGTTTTTATTTTTTTCACAGGCTTGTCAGCTGGCTTTGAACCACTGTCTTCCAGATCTCAGCTAGTATCTAGAATCATTGGCCTGAGCCACCTATATGGGCTGAAACTTTCTTCTAAATTGTATCATTTTCCACTCTCTGGGGCTGACTAATGTTGAGTTTTTGACATTTCAGAATATTGGGCATAGTGATTGTGGATTAAGAATCTTTAAATTATTAGCTAGATATGGTGGCTCAAGAGGTATGGCGGTAGCCTTGAGCTGAAGAGCTCAGGGACAATGCCCAGACCCAGAGTTGAAGCCCCAAGACTGAAAAAAAATATTTAAATTACAAATTTATATTGATTCTACTCCAGCTGGATTCCCTTCAAAATAGCTTCCTAAAACATTGTGAGTTTAAGGATCTGAGGGATGTATATGTTGAATTATATATTTGATGATAGCATTCCGACTAGTTTTTAATATACTTGAAATCATATGGCAATCAGAACAAAAGCATTCACAGTAAGTCATTCCATAGAAGAAAAGTTACCAAAATAGGGGCATCAATACATTCTGTAGATAGCCTAATATCTTGTAGCACAGAATATTTTAGTTAAAAAATCTTCATAATCATCTAGGCTATATAGTGTCATATATCTAGTGTCATATCTGGCAGCTTCAACAAAGCAAATCCTCAGAAATAGTAAGAATTCTGTTCAGAAGTCAAGGTAATCCATCATCATGTATTGACTGTCTTCCAGGTGACAATAAAGAACAAGCAAGTCTGGGATCTATTCACCTAGGCCATCCTTCACATTCTTTTTGAAGATAATATTAAAATTCCTTATTTCCTGATTATTTTGAATCTATGGCTTTCCTGGGGTTACACAGATCTCAGTAAGAGATTCAGGATAAGAACCAACATGTTGTAACTCAGGTAAAGTGAAGGTATAACATAAATTTTGGAGGTCAAACCAACCTTAGAATCAATGGGTTTGCTGTATTTTATGCTTCATGCCATTTTGTTTAATATTGATTTCACTTTGAAACTTTATGAAGTACTGAACCACAATATTTTGGTCATTCTTTAGTTTCTTCACAATTTTGACATAGGACATGCTTAACAAATACCTGTCATACTGTCTTGAGTATCATTCACATCCTCTGTCAAATCTGGTGAATTTTAATAACCATTACTACTGTTGACTTTTCCAGTTACATATATTGACACGTCATCAAAAGTCATAGGTAGGTAGAAAGAGATGATTTACTTTATCTACAAGAATTTGTTTACTGAAATTTCTCAAATTGAAGATATATCTATCCTGACATATATCACATCTACGTCTGATGCACTAGACTTCTGAGAAAAGGGGCAGGAGTTTGACCTAGTGGTAGAGTGCTTGCCTAGCATGAAGGAAGACCCGGGTATGATTCCTTGATACCACATACTTAGAAAAAAGCCAGAAATGGTGCTGTAGTTCAAATGGTAGTACTCTAACCTTGAGAAAGCCCAAGGACAGTACTCAGGCCTCGAGTTCAAGGCCCAGGACTGGCAAAAAAAAAATAAAAACTATAGATTTCTGGGAAAAATGGAAGGACATTGTGTTTCTTTTTTATTGAAAGATTTTATTAACACTGATTTTTACATCATATTTCAAATGTCATGTTTGACAAACAGGTATCCAAGAAGGGAATCACTTTATGCAATCACTGGCACATAGACTTTAGGACATAATTAAAATTAAGCTGAGGGTTTGTATGTCATAGGCACATATTAATGTATGTAATAAAACATTATATCTATAGAGTATGTACCCCATCATAGATTTTTATGTCTATGTAGTTATGTTTATATCTCCAAGACTGTGTCAGTAACCTTGGGTACCCAAATATTGTATCATCAATGTTTGGATCTAATATCCACATATTAAGGAGACCATGTGCATTTTGTTCCTTTGGTCTTGCCTTATCTCACTCAGCATGATTTGCTCTAATTTCATCAACTTCCCAGCGAATACCATTATTTTATCTTGTCTGTTGGCTATGCAGAATTCCATTGTATAGCTGTACCACAATTTTTTTGGTATCTATTCATCTGTAGTGGGACATTTGGATTGTTTCCATTGCTTAACTATTGTGTTTCTTTAAAAAAAACTATCAAAAGAGAAATATCTATTTCAGTTTATCAGTATAGATTGCTATTGTTGAAACTATAGCATTTATATAAATATATATTTCTTTAAGAAATTAATCAGCTATAATTTATCTTGATGTAGCTCATATAAATTTGTATGCATCAATATCAACTTTTCCTCTTGAAAAATTGAAAGCTGTTTTCTAAAAGAAAGTATGAAATGTCAGCTGAGCGACTAGAATAATTCTTTACTTTGAAGAAAACATAAAGTTAGGACATACAGAAAAAAAAATCAAAGCTTCAAAGTACAGACAGGCTAAAAAGCAATCTATAAAAGCAATCTAAGGTCTCTATAGTCAGACATATGTGTTCATATTCCATTTCTGGTCTGTACTGGTTGTGGAACATTGTGTATGTGACTTCTTTAACTACTCTGCAAAACGTTGGAAATAACAGTATGTCAGTATACATACATGTGTTTTATATGTGTGTGCATGGGTGTGTGTGTGTGTGTGTCCATGTGTGTACTTAGATGTAATATAGATGCAGGTGGCATATGTCTGAAATACTAGCAACTTTTTGAAAGATGAGAGTGGAAAGATAATCAATTTGTGGTCAGCTTGGGCAGAAAGATTACTAATTTCTTTCAGCATGAAGCTCTGGACTTGGTGATGTGTTCCTGTTTCAGCATGGATTGGTGGGCATAATGGTATATGCCTGTTTTCATAACTACAACAGGAAGTCTAGTACAGATGGATCACATCTTGGTTAAGGCCTGCACGTAAAGCAAAACTTTATTTCCAGCTGGGCACCCGTGGCTAATGCCTGTGACCCTTGCTACTCAGGAGGCTGAGATTTGAGGATTGCAGTTTGAAGCCAGCCCAAGGAGAAAATTCCCTGTGAGATTCTTATGTCCAATTAACGACTCAAAACACAGAAATGGAGCTGTGGCTTGAGTGGTAGAGTGCTAACCTTGAGCACAAAGGTCAGGGACAGGGCTCAGACCCCACAACTGACAAAACAGCAAAAACAACAAGAAGAAACCTTGTTTGAAATTTCCCCTCCCCGCCCGAGTAAATAAACTGGAGCTTTGGCTTCATGCTAAGATTGCCTACTTATCAAGCAAATCACACTCTGTTCAATCCTCTGTACCTTCAAAGAAATGTATTTACACATAGCTTATACCTATTATCAGAGACAATAAAGTAGTAAATTTTGTTCTAAGCCAGATTCTGTATCTTTCCCTAAAAATACGCCTTTCAAATACATATATATATATATGACTAATTATCTCTATATATACAAGCACATGTGTGTGAGTGTGTGTAATTTAAGGTTGATTTTGAAAATACAACATTTTAACTCTCCAATGAACATTCCAGGTGAACATACAAAATGCAGACCAACCAAGTGATATTTTCAAAATGGAAAAAACACTGTGGTACTGGAAGCCATTGTCCAGATTCTTTGCCCACTCTCCAAGCCTCCCTGGTGACTTCAGGATCTTACTCATGGCTCACCATATCAGACCATCAGGGGCCTGTAAGCAGTTCCTGCATTGTATGTACCAGGATTTGCTTCAGGAAAACACTCTTTCAGAAGTTAGGAATATAAAAATAATTTTCTGTTATTTAGATTACATAGGTAATCTAAATATCTATGTTCTGTGCCAGGTCTCAATCATCTGAACAGAATATTTCAGTCAACTTCTTGTTATACATTAAAACTAAAAAACGCTGACAGGATGTGTAGATGACCTGTGCATGAAGTCAGGTAATTGCAACATTAACGAGAAAAGCCAGATTTACCTTAGTACTCAAGACAGACGTTTTTTCACCAACCTAAAAAGGAAAAATAAAAAGGGCCAGTGAGTTTTATGGGAAATGAAATTTTTGACGTTAGTCCACACTAAACAATGAAGACATACTAGGTTTTTCCATAAACACAATGGAGAATTATGTTGCTTCTGTATACATACTTCTAACTTTTTGTAAATACCTTATGCAGAGGTGACTTCCTTTCCACTATTTGGTATGACTCTAAGTATTTAAAAAGCAGCGATCATTTTATTACTAAATTAATTTTAGAATAAAAATAACCCACTGATCTCCAATCTTATTCAAACATTGTTGGAAGTCTGCAACCCTGCCAGACCCACCACATTTATCAGAACGGCCAAACAATTGAGCCAGGGCCAGGTATATTCTCTCAGTGGCTTTGCCATTTAATTACAAAGTTTTCAATTTCGATTTAATACAAATTCAAAAGAAAAAACAAGAGTGTTTGTTTGAATACCATCTGAGGACCAAATAATCTAGAGAAGGCCAATTATCCATAAAAGAACACAACCTACTTTTCATTCCCAGCAAACTTTCCAATGAACTTGGGGAAACATGAGCGTTGATAAACCTGGCAGGAAATAATGTAAAACAGAGCCAGTCAATTTCTATAAGGAATGTGAGACTAGAATCCGGTTACAAAACCTAGGGTTAGTAATGGGGAACAAATTGTTAGGGGATAGCAAGAACACAGTAAATTTGACAGGAAAGGCTGCAGGGAATTAAGGGAGCCCTAGCTGCCCCCACCCTCTCACTCCCCCCCCCCCACTACTCTTGTATTCAGACCAGCTCTGGATCAAGCTGCTCCTCCAAATCCTGTTCCCACGTCTCTCTGGTGTCTATGCTTTGGAAAGTACAGTTGCAACAGAGGAGGGTAGAGAAAGATGAAGTGGATAAAGGTAATCACATACACTCTGATTTTTTTGGCCAGTCCTGGGGCTTGAACTCAGGGCCTGAGCATTGTATTTGGGCTTTCTCAAGACTAGAATTCTACCACTTGAGCCACAGCACACCTCTGGCTTTTTGCTATGTATATCATACCGAGGAATCGAACCCGGGTCTTCATGCATGCTAGGCAAGCACTCTACCACTAGGCCAAACTCCTGGCCCCACTCTCTGATCTTTTAAATGTCATTTGTTCAGATGATTTTGATTCTGCAGATGATCACATCAATAGTCAGTGAAATTAAATTACTGGCCCAGGATCACTCACCAACTAAGACTTCAGCACAATGATTTCAGCCTCAAGTCCAGAAATGTTTGACAGTTTCCTCCACCCTTTTGTTAGAATTCAACTATACCCAGGAAACTATCCAATGCTTGCTTAATCTTCAGGCTTTATAATATCCAGCTCCTTGGTTCTTCTATCCTTCCTTTCCAGCCCCTACTTCTCACAGTTTGTGCATCTAAAAAGTTTCCCCAGGCATGGTCCAGCTAATCAGTTTGGCATATTGACATGTCTCTAGGCATGCACTTATGATATATCATTACAGGACACTTAATGTAGCTGTTGCCTTCTCATCTCAGGCACTATGGCTAATTCACTCCAGTTCTTGGCTTTGACTCTATTTGCACCACATTGTTCCTGCCCTAAGTACAAGGACAGGATTCTTTGGCTTAGTTCTGGAATTTCTTTTCTTTCATATATTTTTATTGTAATTAATAGAAGGGTTACATGATATTTGCCAGATAGAAGGTGCATTAATTCACATACATTGATTCCCCTCCACCTGTCTTGGTCCCCATTTCCCTCCCCCCCCAATCCCCATAGTTCTGGAATTTCTTATAGCACTCAATTTTGCATTACTTAAGGTAGCAAGTGGCAAAATTTAAAGAAATGCTACCACTACATCCCCACTGACTGGTGGTTCAATCATTGCAAACAAATGCAACATTCCAGAGATTGCAAAGAAGTGAGTCTGAATGGGTTCACATATGTGGCTCACATGAGCTTGACAATCAAGATTCAAATTCTACTATCTAATGCTAAATTGCCCAGTGATTTGGGCAAATCGTATCATGTGGCTCCAGTGGTTTCTGGTTCTTACAATATCCAAAACATAATCCCATATGCCATATGATGGCATTCCTCATGCTTTAGTCCATCCTTCTGAACTTATCATTCCTTTTTCAACTGCTTTATTCCAATATGGTTGTGATTTGCCCGTGTTTAATGATAATAACACAGCCATGGGGTTTTTATTACAACCATTTCCATAAATATCTGTTGTCTCCAAACTTCTTTCCTCTTTCCTCCTGTTTGGATATGAACACTTAATATAAGGTATACCCTCTCAGTAAAAATTTTAGCCAGATAGGTGGCTCATGCCCACAATCTTAACTACTCAGGAGGCTGAGATCTGAGAATCAAGGTTCAAAGCCAGCCCAGGCATGAAAGTCTATGAGATTATTATCTCCAACTGACCTCTAGAAAACAGGAAATGGGGCTTGGCTAAAGGGTAGGGTGGTAGCCTTTATCTGAAGTGTTCAGGGACAACGCCCAGGCCGAGTTCAAGCCCTATGACCCAGAAAAGTAATTAAAATTTTTTTAACACACCATATAGTTAATCATGGAACTCATGCTGAAAAATAGAATTCTAGAACTCATATAGCATATGTAATTGAAGTTTTGAGGTTCAGTTAACACCTTCTCATCTTAGCCTGCTGTGCACCCTCATCCCACAGGTCTCTCTGAATTTGATTCTGTTTAGGTTCCAAAGACAGGTAAGACCATGTGTATCAGTGCTTTGTGTCTGGCTTATATGATTCAATGATGTGGCAGAAGGCCCTAGCTAAACTTGTCTATTCAATCTTGTACCTTCAGACTTCAGAACCATGACCTAATAAAAATATTTCCTTAAAAACTATCCAGTCTTTGCTCTTCTGTTAAACAACAAAAGTGAGGCTAAAATACGTGCATGCCTTTGTTCATTGCAGACAAAATATAGAAACAACCCAAATATACATCAAAAGATGCATAGATAATAAAATTTTACTTTGAAATGTTCTTTAAGAGAAAAAAGCTGAACTTTTGCTCTAATGACAATATATTTTACCACTCAAGTCATTGTAGGTTTTGATGGGTTAAAGTAAGGTTAGAAAACATTAGCTTCATCACAATTACCTGGAAAACATGTTAAAATAAAAATGTCAAGGATCCACCAGAATTCTAAGTGACTTGTTAAAAGTAGGAAGACCTGACAATTTGTATAGCTAAAAAATTTTGAGTGTTAATTATGTTTTTAGACTTGGAATCACACTTTGAGATCACCTTGGTTAAAGTCAGCATTAACAGGAAATGAAAATTTAGGTAAGAGTGAGTAGGCTCAGTGAGAAAGAGGTCCTGGGAGAAGGGCACAGATTGTTACAGAAAGAGAAGCAAGTACAGAAGAAAACCCACAATATCTAGAATGAATGCCTAGCAAATGAAGTGAAATAGGCTCTTCCAGTGTAAGGCATTAGTGTTTGAACCTGTGTAATTAGATCTTGTGGCTGTTCACATGTAGGACTCATAGAAGTCAAATAGATTAAAAAACAAAACAAAACAAACCCAAGAACTGGGTGCTGGTGGCTCATGCCACTAATCTTAGCTACTCAGAGACTGAGAACTGAGGATCATGGTTTACAACCATCACTGGCATTAAGAGCTGAAAGTAGTGTAATGGATCCAGAGGTGAGTGATAGCCTTTAGCAAAAAGAGCCCAGGGACAGTGCACAGGCCCAGAATTCAATCCTCAAACCTGGCAAAATAAATAACTAGATAAATCAATCAATTGATCAATCCAAGAGCATTGCATAGACAAACAAATCACAATATATGACTTGCATAAGATTTATCTTTATGGAAAAATATCTAACTAGACTTTATGAGGGAAATATGGTCGTGCCTATTCTGGATAATAAAAACATAAAGATCCATTAGAATGCAGAATCTTGGGTCAGTGTGAACACCTGGCTGCAGACACTCAGCCATGTGCCTGACAGGATCCTCAAAGTGACCTTCAATGACCTTCATGATATTTATGATGTTAATGACAAGGGATTACCATGTGATTCTCTCTCACTGATGCAGAATGAGAGGTTGTTCAAGTTTTTTTGTAATTGGTTTGCATTTGTCATTCGTCTTAGAACTTCACTTTTCTTTTAAACTCAGGACTTTGGAAGAAAAGAGATGCTCCAAAATTTGAAGCATTACTTTTGTTTTTCTGTAGCAGAAAAATTAGTAATTTCTTTGGCCTTAGATATTCTTTTGGCTAGGAGAGGTGAACCGATGTACTTCTGAACTTCCAGTCAATTTAAACTGCACATGTCTGACATGGTGACTGTTCTACCACCTGGGCCTCTGCGTGACAGATGGATGGGGTTTCTGCTGATCCTTTTGACTATACAGCAGGAACAAGAAAACAACATTTGCTGTTTTAATCACTGAGACTTGGGGGAATCAACTGTTAAACTGGCACCATCTTGCCTTTTTAACTCACAGGCTTGTTAACATGGGAATCTTTAGGAGGCAACTACCAAGAGGTAGTACTATTTAAATTTCTAGTTTCCTTTGAAATTGGAAAACGTATTTTTCAAAATTTTGAAAGTTGAAGATTGTGGTATAAAGCACTTTTATGTGCAAGGAAAAGATGGGCTACATATTTTCAAAGACTCCCCCAAAATCTATGCATTTAGAGGAAAACAATCTTCAACTCCTTGATTGTTTCCAAAGACTTTCTATTTCATGTGCTTGAACATTTTAACACTTTCTCATTAAGATTTTAGGCATACATTGGAAAGAAAATTAAGACAGAAAAGATCAAGAGGGTCATAGCCTGTGTGAAGTCTTTTCATAATCTAGTCCGTCATGAAAATATCTTTTGTAAAATGAAAAGGAAATTAATATTTGAGAAGTTGCTGGATTCTTGAAATTACCTTGTGTTTAAGAAACTGCAAGGGAATTGGAGTGCAAAGTCATTAGTTCTTTTCTGTTTATGATTCTTGACCCATCTCTATACAAAGAATATTTTGTGATTACATATAATTAAATGTTACCTTATTTTTTGTATTTTGTTTCTGGGACTTAAACTCAGAACCTTGTGTACTTTTTTCACTTCTTTGCTCAAAAGATAGTACTCTATCAATTAAGCCACCTCTCTATTGCCAGATTTTTTGCTGGTTAATTAGAGATAAGACTGTCTGAGAGTTGTTAGTAACCTTATATTTCAGCCTCCTGAGTAGATAGTATAACAGGTATGAGCCACTGGCATCCAGCAAAAGTCAGCTTCTGAATTGGTACTAAAGGTTGGTATCTCTTCTTACCCTATAAAGTTATTAAGCCATTTGTGAATGCTCCACTATCAGGATCTAATTACTTCCCAAGAGCTTATATCCCAGTACGGCCTCACAGGATATGATAATTACAGTACATGAATTTAGAGCAATAAATATATAGATCATAGATAAGCCCATAAAAAAGGAACCAAAAGTAAAATAACTAGACACATTAAAGATGAAAAGGTTTGCATGGCTTATCTGCCAGTGGTTCACAGCTATAATTCTAGGCACTCATGAGGCTGAGATACGATGATTTGAGCTTCAAAGCCTGACTGAAAAAATGAATCATTTCACTGAGGCTCTTGTCCAGTGAACCAGGGAAGAGTTGAAACTGGGGATATACCGCAAGTGGCAGAGTTCTAGCCTTGACAGCCAAGGGACAGCTCTCAGGCCCTGAGTTCCAGCCCCAGTACTAGCAGAAATGAATGAGTGAGGAAACTTGCATATATAGGTGAATAGAATTAGCATAAGCTGGGCACTGGTAGCTCTTTACTGCAAGCCTAGCTACTTAGGAGGCGGCTGAGGCCTGAGAATGGAGGCTCAAAGCTAGCCAGGGCTGGAATGTTCAATAGACTCATGTAATCAATTGATCTAAAAAAAAAAAAGCTGGAAATGGAGTTATGGCTCAATTGTTAGAGTGTTAGCCTTAAACACAAAAGCTCAGGGACAGCACCCAAGCCTAGAGTTCAAAATTTAAAACAAAACAATAGAAAAAAACACAGAATTACATTAACTTAAAAAAGCCTATCAAAGTTTGGATATGATTGACACATGAGAAATGGATGTATCTGATCACTGCTAATTCTGAGAAATGAAATTTCCATACTACTTTTGAAGCCTCTAGCAAAATCACAGAAGGGGTTGCCACATTTCTTAGAAGTATCAGCCATGGCAACTAAAATCTTCATTAAAAAATTCTTGCTTTTATTTCTCTCAACGTTTTTAAGGATGAATATTTTTGAAAAAATATTATCTAAAGTCTGTGAAAAATCACCTTAAACCACAAAACTTAACTTTTTCTCTTTAGATTTGCATATTTCCCAGAAGCAACAAGATTTAAGCACCTCCAAATGTTTCCATTTTCCTCTAAGTTTCAAGTAAATTCTTACTAAGTTGATGTTTATTGGATGATGTAATTTTGATGTGAAAGAGTGAGTTAAATCAGAAAATAGTTTTGTCTCCCAGTCTATGTACTGTTTTTTGTAAAAGTAAGATAACATTTTTGCTTTTAAAATAATTTATTATCTTAAGTGGTTAGGTTGCCATTCAACAAGGAAATGTATGAATAGATCAATGTCTTGATCTATTTCACCTTTCAGCATTCTTAGCCATTCCTCTCTATTTTATGTTTTAGTCAAAATTGTCTTTTATATCTGGAAAGATGCTAATTTGAGTGAAGTACCTACCTTATTTGTCTATGTTCTGGGGATGCGAATTTCTGAGCTTCTGATGCTTATTAGATAAAGTCTGCAACAAATTCAATGCTATTGAAATTATTGTATAAGAAAAATAGGACTTGACTATTAATTACAATAAAAATATATGGAAAAAATAGGACTTGAATATGTATGCAAACTTCATTGGCATTTGTTGGATACTTGTGTAAGGCTAGATAATATGCAGATAAAAATAGATGATGGACATATGTATAATACATAAATAAAAGGGTATATGTTTCATTTAAAATTCTAAAATTTATATTCAGTGAATTTTTTATGAGTTCAGAGTATGATATACAATGGTATACTTACCTTCCTGATAAACACATCGTATAAGCCAGGTGCTGTTGGCTCACACCTGCAATCCTAGCTTCTCAGGGGGCTGAGATCTGAGGAAGACAGTTCAAAGCCAGCCCAAACAAGAAATTTTATAAGACCTCTATCTCAGGTTAACCACCCAAAAGCTGAAAAGTGAAACTGCAGCTCAAGTGATATAGTGCTGCCTTATGTAAATAAGGATTAATAATAATAGTAGTAAGAGTAATAGTAATAATTATAAATGTAGAAAAACAAAAAAACTCAAGGAGTTCAAGTCCTAGAACTAGCAATAAAAAGTCATAATTTCATTGTTCTCCAAAGCATATCTTCATGCCCCTTTAATAAAATATTTCATTTCCCAAAACAGAAATATTAAAATCCTTTAAGTGCATTCCACTGGACATGTTTAAGTATAAATATAAGAATATGTTTTAAATGCTTCTAATTTCATCAAGAGAACAAAATTCTCCCTAGATACATCAAGGATAAATTAATTTAAACATTGTTGAAGATTCTGTGAAAGCAAAGCAAAAGTCGTCATCAGATTTTAGGAAATAAGGGCATATTTAGCAGTGAGAAAAAGTCACATAGTGATTTCATCTTCCTAAGATCTTGGATAGAGTAATATCCAGAAGGATACCCAAAAGACAATTCAAGACTATACATCTAACATGGCATGCCAGGTGCACAGGGTTTGAAATCAAGGATTTTATATTCAATACTTGCCCATACAAGTGTTCAGAGGAGGCCCCTCTGGAATGGTAGTTTGTTACTTGCCTTATTGCTCTAGCTAGGAATTCTAAAACTATATTGAAGAGGAGTAGAGAGAACAGACATCCTTGTCTCAAGAGGCTGATGTATCAATCAGAATGGCAGATGCTTAAATTTCAGTGAGAACGAAGCTAACTGCTCAAGGGAATATATAAAAAGCACTAGTTGTACTTCAGCTTCATTCTCCATTGGCAAACAACTCAGAGACTCAAATTATCTGATGGTTCCTGGCTGTGCATGGAATCAACAAGAGGCATTATAATTATAGGAATTAAATGTTTAGTGGCAGGTGGCTGTGATAACTTCATATCTACTATAAAGTGAGGATGCAGATGCACGGTTTCAGAAAGATCTAATAATACACTGAGCTTTTAAGATGTTCTGTGACCATTAGATCTCACAGAAGACTTAAAAGTATTATCATGCTATCTATATCCTTAGCCATACAGAAGCTTTGCAGTTTAGTGCAGTCCCATTTTTCCAAACTTTCTTTGATTTGTTGTTTCTGGGCTTTTATTGAGAACGTTTTGACTGTGCCAAGTAGCCCTAGTGTATCTCCTATTCTTTCCTGTAAACTTTTTTATGGTATCTACTTTTACTTCAAGGTCCTTGATCCATTCAGAATTAATTTTAGTTTCCTACAGGTGTTTAACCAATTCTGCCAGCACAATTTGTTGAATTATGTTACCTTATAGAAGATTAGGTAGGCATCAGTCTTTGGGTTAATTTCTGGGTCTTCAGGTCTATCTCATTGATCCCCAGGCCTGTTCTTGGGCCAGTACCAAACTTATTTTATTACTGTAGCTCAGTAATAGAGCTTGAAATTTGGTATTGATATTCCTCCAGTGCTGTTAGTTCTGCTAAGGATTGTTTTTGCTATATGGGGTCTTTTATTATTCCATATGATCTTTTGGATTTCTTCCTCTATTTCATTAAAGGATGACATTGGGATATTACTGGATATTGCATTATGTGTAGATAGCCCTTGAAAGGATTGCCATTTTCACGATCTTAACCCTCACAATCCAGGAGCATCCTTAGTTCTATTTTAATTTCCTTTTCCAGACTTTTGAAATCAGGCTTTTATTTATACAGGTCTTTACTTCTTTATTAAGTTAATTCCTAAGTAATTTTTGAGGCTATTGCAACAGTATTTCCCCTTGTTATCTGATATATTGTATATATGCTTATTTGGTTATTTGAAATAGGATAGGGAAGTAGGGGAAACAAGCTGAGGGGTGGGTGTGCGGAGGGAAATGGAGACCAAGATATGAGAAAGGGTATCAACTTTTGTGAAGTAATACACCTTCTATCTGGTGAATATAATGTAACCCTTCTATTAATTACAAAAAAATATATGGAAAAAATAAAACATAAAAAAGGTTTTGCTTTCTTGATTTCTGTCTCACTCTTCTCATGGTTGGCAAACAGGAAAGGCATTGATTTACAGGGGTTAATTTTATACTCTGCTACTTTGTCGAAGTTTCCTATCAGTTCAAGTACCTTGGGAGTGGAGGCTACAGCGTTCTCTTAATATAGAATCAAGTCATCTGCAAAGAGGGAAAGTTTTACTTAATCGTATTTGTATCCCCTTTATGTTTGCTACTTCCCTTATTGCTCTAGCTAGGAATTATAAAACTATATTGAGGAGTAGAGATAACAGACATTCTGTAGCTAAAATATGGAACCAACCAACCCCTCAGTAGATGAATGGATCCAGAAGATGTGGTACTTATACACAATGAAGTATCTACATTTGTGCTTTAAAAGTTAAAGGAGTTGCTGCAGCTAGGTGCAATATTCAGAAGGCAGAGAATTCAATAATAATGATTCAAGCCTATGGTAGGCAAAAAAGTAAAACCTCATCTCAATCAATAAACCAGGTGTGGTAGTATGGATTTGTCATTCAAACTGTGCAAAGAGCATATATTAGAAGAACTGTTGTCCTGATCCAGAAAAAGCAAACAAACAAACAAGATTTTACCCATGAAGTAATGAAAGAAAAAGTAGCTGAGAGTACAAGTCAAGTGCTATGGAACCAGACTACCAAAAGTGAGGCCTTGAGTTCAATTCTCAGTGCCACGTTCTATACCATATACGTGTTCTATAGTTGTAGCAAAAATCTATCATTCCATAAAAGAAATACTTCGTGGCTTTTACAGTTATCATCTCTTTGGGGAAATTTGTATATTTTCTATTTACTGGTCATAAGTGACATAAATATTCTATAGCATAATATATATAAATAATATTCTAATAGTGTACTTAAAATTACATTTTTGTAATTTGCTAAACTTGAGGATTTAGTTCAAAGGTTATGAATCAGTGTTTCTCTGGAGATTTCTGCTATTCTCTTAAGAAGATGCTTTTGACAAGTTTTCTTATTTTCCTTCTCATGTAATTGTAATAATGGAAATCATCTCTATCTCTCTACCTATCTGTCTGTCTGTCTGTCTATCTATCTATCTACCTATCTATAGATCTATCTATCTATATTTGTACTTTATAAATTAAAATAACAGTTTTCTTGCCCCATCCTAGACAACCAACCTGTCACCTCCTTGGAATAATATCATCTCTCAGGAATATGTGTTCAAATCAGATTTTTTTGCTTCCTTTGCCAAATTCTCCCAGTGAAATATTCTTCCAGACTCTCTTTCTTCCATCATTTATGATGTTTGAAGATGGTCAATAAATGAACATGGAAACATCTCAAAACTAAAATAAAAATGTCATCTGTCTATAAATATTCCTAGTAATAAAATATTTACTTATTTCTGACTTTGTCCCACTAGTTGAATATAAAGGCTCTTTGCAAACTTTTAAGCAACTTACATTTTGAAAATGTGTTCTGAAATGTCACCATAGTTCTCCCTATAATTTACACTGTTTTTAAGTCAATTTGTTATTGACTCAACCAGAACGGTCAATTATATCCTGCGGAAGTCCTTTAGTTCTCAAATTATTGACCTGGTCAAGTCAATTTGTAATTAGACAACTTTTTAAAGTACTTTCTCTCCATGACTGCTTTGTAATCTGCATTACAAGTAGCTTTCAGACTATTGAGTCCTCTCAAACTTGATGATTATCTGAATGTGCTACTGTTTTTATCACAGCAAAATTTTATATTGAGATGCATCTTTTCTTTTCAAGAGAAGTTAAAATAATTTATTATAACACTCCAAACATAGCTTGAGTTTGTTAGATCAACACTAGAGCGGAATAAGACATACTTCTGAAGTCTAAATGATGAAATATTTCCAATTTTTGTCATCAACATTTTTTAATGGGAACATATTTTTTATTGTGATTAATAGAAGGGTTACATTATATTCACCAGCTAGAAGGTGCATAACTTCACAAACATTGATACCCTTTCTCGTGACATGGTCCCCATTTCCCTCCCACCCTCTCCCCGCTCATCTTGATTTCCCCCTTCCCTATTCGATTTCAAATAACCAAGTAAGCACATATAAAATATATCAGATAACAAGGTGAAATATTGTTACAATATGAGATAACCAAGGAATGGCAAAAGAGATGAGAGATAACATAGTACATTAAGGACAACAATCACTCATTATATGGCTTTTGTTTCCTTATCCTGGAGGTCCTTACATTTAGTGTCATACTATTTGGCCTTATGTCTCTAGATTTTCTTATCAACATTTTTTATTAGTTTCATGCGTTAGAGATGTTAAAGTTACATTTGCTATGTAGTGAGTACATTACTTCTTTTTGTTATTGTGTTGGTCATGGGGCTTGCTGTCTCTGAGCTCTTCAGCTCAAGGCTACCACCCTACCCCTGAGCTACAGTGTTACTTCTAGTTTTCTAGTGGTTAATTGGAAATAAGAGTCTCACAGACTTTACTACCTGGGCTGGCTTTGAACCATTATCATCAGATCTCAGTCTCCTGAGTAGCTAGGATTACAGGGATGAGCCGTCACACTTTGCTAGTACATTACTCTGTGAACGTTGTTAACCTTTCCACTGGTTTTTCTCCCACTTTCCCACCCCCCCATTCCAAGTTGTAAAGTTCATTTCCAACATATTGTCTTGTGAATTCCACTGTTAAACTGGTTCGTCCTTTGTCTCATCATCTTTTTTCCCCCTTCCTTTCTCTGATTCAGATGAATAAATAAATGTATAAACAACTTACTTGGTTTATCCTTGTGGTTGTTGTTTTCCAAGTACTATGTGAAGTTATGACATTTTTTGTGGGTCATGGGGCTTGAACTCAGCCTGGGCTCTGTCCCTGAGCTCTTCAGCTCAAGGCTACAACCCTACCCTTGAGCCAAGCCCCATTTCCCCTTATCTTCAGGTTAATTGGGGATAAGAGTCTCAAGTTTTTTGTGCCATGGCTGGCTTTGAACCTTGATCCTCAGATCTCAGCCTCCTGAGTAGCTAGGATTACAGGCATGAGCCACTGCAACTAGCATGAAGTTATTTCTTTACTCTTTCTTTTTCTCTTCCCCGCCCTCATGATTTATCTTCTGTATTTGCTATATCTCACTTTGGTACCTTTGGTGTAATATTTTCAAATCTATGTAATTTACTATAATGATTTCCTTTGATATACTCTGAACCAAAAATAAATGTGTATAAAATGCTAGGACTGCTTAGACTTTGGCACACAATTTTTATTATTTTTAAATTTATATTCCTAGTATGAGGGCTTGAACTAAGAGTCCAGGTGTTGTCTCTTAGTCTTGTCACTCAAAACTGGTATCTACAGAAACCATACCTCCACTGGCGTTGTTTTTTGGTTAACTACAGGTAATTGTCTGCTAGGCTTTACTGACTCAACTGACTTCAAAACACAATCCTCAGGTCTTAGATTTCTTAGTAGCTACTATTAAAAGCATATGCCATTGGTGTCAACTTAATTTACATACACACACACATACACACAATCACACACACACACACACACAGTTTTTCAAGGTAACACCTAGAAAATGCTATTTTCAGAGGTACTAACACTGAAGGCCCTCTCCCTTGAGAAAAAGAAATCCTAGCATTGCAGAGTAAAAAGAACTCTGGAGCAGGTATTGTTGGAGCTGAGGTGTATTCTGAACTATCACAACTGTGTATTCTGACTCCAGACCCTGCTGCTCTCTCACTCTTTTGTTCTTAATAACATATTGGCCATTACCTGCCTTGGAAATCAACAATAATTTATGATACTTAACTTGGGTTTTAATGCCTGTGAGTTTTACCTAAATAAGTCACATGGGACAGGGACTGTCTTTCCAATTTAGGGGTGTGTGTCCTTGGGCTTGAACTTTGGTCATAGTCTCTCTCATTTAGCAGTTTTGTTTAAGGTTGGTGCTCTACCATTTCAGCCACAGTTCCATTTTCAGCCTTTGGGTGATTAATTAGAGACAAAAGTTATCATATACTTTCTGCCCAAGTTGATTAAGAACTATAATCTTTGAATCTCAGCAACCTGAATCACAAACCCGAGCACTGGATCATTTATTTTAACTCCATGTAATACAATGCCTATCACCTACTAAGCAAACAATGTGGTTTTGTTAGAAGAGTAAATGAAGGTACTGAATTGTGCATTCATCAACTTTAAAGACGTTTAGTAATGGCTATATTGTTACCCATTGTGTACTGTGGTGCTGAATTGATACAGCTGAATGGACTGGGATAATGCAGAGTGTACTCAGAAGTTCTTGATTTACTGTGCCCTCATGTATACTTTTTTTTTAACATTATGATGGATGACACTGATGCACATTTGACAGAAACTGTATTGAATGTTGATTGTTTCCTGGGCTAGTGCTATACAGTGTGATGCTGTCTTGTGATCCTAGGAACTGACAAGAAGCTGCAGCTCCCAGTCAGCTTCAATACAAAAGTAGACACCGGTTGCCTTCTGATACTCCATGAAGCACTGTGTTGCTAAGATATGACAGTCAATAGGTTAACTGCATTGTATATACTGTATTTTCACATTTTCATCTTATAATGTATTTCTTGAGATAGAGTTATTTTGTAAGTTGAATTATCATCTGCATCTCACCTCTCCACTATGACACTTTGGAAGCTAAGAGTGCTAGTGCATAGAAGTTTGGTGTATAATGAAAAGCTATTTGAAAACAAGGTTTAATATAAATTTTTCTATATAGAATTTTTTCTTTTTATTAAAAGAGATTTTACTAACATTGATTTTTTACATCATATTTCATATGTCAAGGTTAACAAATAAGTATTCAAGAATGGAATCTCTATGTGCAGTCACTGGCACATAAATTTAAGAACAAAATTAAAATTAAGCTTAGAGTTTGTATGTCATAGATACATATTGATCTATATAATGTATCACTATGTCTATAGAATATGTATTCCATCATATATTTGAATATAATCCTTTTTATTAGTACTAAAGACTTTATTGTAGCTATGGTTTAAGAGTTTTTTTTAAGTCTTTAATCTAATAGACTAGGTTTCTTGCTATGGCTTATCTTTGTACTGTTGAAATTCATTCATTTCTACTCCTTTTGGTAATGTTTCTTCCATTTCCCCAAACAAATCTAAATTTAAAGAACTTAGGCAGAAAAATGGAAGTTATCTAATCACTGCCTTATGAATGTACATGTAACCCCTCTGATAATAAAATTTCATAAAAGAAAAATAAAAGTCATTGTAGTTATCACTAAAAGGAACAATTAACATAAGGAATTGCAGGTGTACATGGCCATAAAATGGTCTGGAAATAATCATGTTAAATTAAGTAAGTTAATAAGTCAGTAAATTAAATAAGTTTGTTTTCTAATATGAGGATGTTACACTGAAAAGATAAACAAACATACAGAGAAATACTGTCATATACAAAACAATTATAAACATATCATATATAACATATATAAATATATTTTATATAGAACATATATTTGTAAGAGGCAAACATGTTAGGGATAAATATGTTATAAATATGTGATTCAAGGTGTTTGAGAGGCTAGGTGAAGGCAGATTAGTAAACCAGGTGACAATACTAAATACATTACATCTATGAATAAAGATGTCAAAATGTAACTAGCATAAAGCTATTGCACGATAGGGAATGGTGGGAGAAGCAAAGGAGAGGGTGGATATGATTGTAGTATTAAAGGCATATATAAAGCACCAGCAAGGTGAAACCACTTTGAATGATAGGGATACATCAAACATAGGTCAGTGACAGAAATATAAAACAGGTCCTGCACAGGTTGGGGCAACTTTTGGAAAGTCCAGGCAAAAATAGAGCGTGCAAGAAGGTGAACATAATTAAAATACTTGGTGTAAATGTGCAACAAGGGCAAGAATTGAATCTCGATGAAGTTGGTTTAGGAAGAGAGCCAGAGGGAGGAGGGAGAATGATGAAGGGGATGAGTGTGATGAAGATATCATGTCTGAAAAACAGACATTCAAAATTAATGTCCCTAATAGAAAATAATGCTAATAGGAAATGTGGGAAAGCTTCAGAGCAAAGGCCTTAGCTGCCTGGAACACCAAAACCAAATGGCTGGTTCCCAAAAGAGGGTCTAGAAGGCAAGGAAAATGTTAAGAATCTCTGGAAGCATCTATCACTGGTTCACAATTTGGCAAAAGTAATCATAGACTCTGAGAAGCTCAAGCAGCGATTCTCAAATGAACAGTAACTGCTCTAGGGAATAAGAGCTTCTCCTTGTCATATGCATTCACACCTCCTGAAGACAAAACACAAAACTTTCTCAGGTGAATCAGCAAACATCAAGATAAATCATAGCCATTCCCACTTTTGTGTATTATTTCCTAGATCCTTATTTTTCAGCTATGAGAAAAATGGCCCCTGTGACAACACATAAAATGCCTTTGTAGAAAACACACAGAGCTGTGACTACATCCTTTAAAGGTTGTTTTCCAATAAAGCTGTAAAAGGGCACATAGTTTAATGGATGCTGCAATTTGTGGATGAGCCTAATATATCTCTGCATTTGTTATATTTAAGATTCTATATTCTATTGTAAAATAATATGATATTTCATATTAAATATTTTAATATTAAAATGCCATTTTGTTTTGTGGATGACAACACTAACCAAAACATGTGCAAGGCATACATTATTTATTTATTTGTGTATTTATCTATTTATTTTGGGGGTCATAGGGCTTTTTATCTCCCGGCCTAGGCCTTGTCTCTGACCTCTTCAGCGCAAGTCTACCACCCTACTCCTTGAGTCACAGCCCCACTTCCCATTTTCTAGTAGTTAATTAGAGATAAGAGTCTCAAGTTCTTCAATGCTTGGGCTGACTTTGAACCGTGATCCTCAGGTCTCAGCCTCCTGAATAGCTACGATTACAGGCATGAGCCACTGCACCTGGTAAGACATACATTTCATGAATGGTTAACTATTACAGAGACCACAAGTTGCTGCTCTTTCCATGATGGAAGGTGTCTGTGTCTTCAACCACTTCTTGTGAAAAAAAAATCTTCTGCAACAGGCAGAAAACCCGTGGCTGTGTACTGTCTCATAATAGTCCCACTGCCATTGTAATCGAACCCACAACGAAATCACCCTACCCAAGCTTCTCAATAGGAATCCCCCCTTCTCATAATCCAAATGAGAAAACACAAAGGAGACTATCCCATACCCATAATCAGTGAAAGCATCCAATGTTGCCCTGTTGTGTAGGGTTCTATTTAGACAAAAATAACCATCTCATTTGTGCTAATTTTTCCACATCTACTTGGGAAATTTTCATCGGGTTCCTTCCAACAGTCTTACTTAACTATCATGAATGCATAACAGCTTCATCTGATCTTCTCTATTTCCAGGGAAACAGTGGACACTGTTTGCTTTTTCTCATACCATATGTTGGAACTCTCCATGATACAGCTCTTTGGCAAGAAATCCATATTTTAGTGATGTTCTTGGAAATATGAGCCTACCTGGTGGACTATTCTCTTCTTCGACACATTGTGTAGAGTGAACTCTAGATGAAGTGACAGTTTATACGAAAAAGAGAAGCTCATGTGGCTGGTGACTAAACTGCACATCCGAACCTGCTTAATTACTTCAAGGAGATAATTCTACTTTCTATCACCTTGACTTTTGTTTAAAGAGGCCATCCTGACCATTCTCCAAATCATTGCTTTCCTAGAAAATTCATTAAACATTTACAAATTAAAGTAGGGAAACAATTTCATACTATTCTCATGTTGCATTCTCTTTGGCTGAACACTTAAATGTGTTTCCTGGGACTTCTATAACAATAACCACAAATTATGTGGCCTGGTGAGACAGAACATTATTACCTCACAGACATGGAGTATGTGTGCTTGAAAGAGTTAAGTCTTCTTTTATGCTTAGACTTTCATTCTCCCCGTGACACCATCCTGAATAGCAGATTTATCATTTTACAATTTATAATTTGGTCTTTTATAGTTCATATATTTTAACCTCACCTTTGAAAGTTTGGGCTAAATGAAAGTCAAAATTATTTTCTCTCATCTGATCTTCTACATGTTATATGCTGCAGACTTTATTCATGGGTTCATAATCCATATTCATTTCATTTTTGCATCCAGTTTAGTTTAAAGTTCAGTTTTTGCAGTAAAAGTTGAATTGCTCTTGAATCAGATTTTTATAAAAACTCTTTAATTTACTTTTGTCGAAAACAAATTGAAAGTCACTATATGTGTATTTCTTTCATTTCAGTTATATTATTTTGACTAACATGTAAATATTCTCATTTGTTGTTGCTTTTGTTGTAATAAACTGTATTTGCTAGTATGGCTTCAGAGTAAGTCTCAAAATCAAGTAGCATGAGTCCTTAAAGTGCTTATTTTCAAATTCATTTGAATATTTAAGATCTTTTGATTACCACAAAATCATTAAAATAAACTTGTCAATCATCACTAAAATGTGCTAGAATTTTGATAGCTTTCATAATGAAACTATCTGGAAATTGCAGAAAAGTGACACATATATTACTATCGCTTCTATTCCAAAAGCACATTATAGTTCCATAGTAGTTTTCATTTTATTTTCTTTCAGTAAGTTTTACAAATTCTGTTAATTTTTTAACTTAGAATTTAATGATTATTCTTAAGGGTTTTTTCATGATTTCTGATGCAATTGTAAATTTTTATATATTTAATTTAAATTCACAACTTTGAATTGCTTATATTTTAAAGTACATTTGTTTTTGTTTGTGGCTTTGTCTTGAGCCTTGACCTCAGAGCCAGTGACCTTCTAAACCCACTCCTTTCTACCAGGTCCTTGAAGATTTTGGATGTTTGTATCACAGCTGATCATGTGATAAGAGAGGGAAGACACTTCATCTTTCCTGTCCAGTCTTTGGGCATTTCATTTCTACTTGCCTTATTGTATTGACTATCATTTCTAGGACAATCATAAGTGGATGTCATAAGAGCAAGTATATATTGGCTTAAGTGTTTATGCCTTCAAATTCATGAATGAATAGGTATTTCCCAATGTAATTATATGACAATAAAGCACCTTAAAAGGTAATTAAATCACTTGAAGCAATGATATTTTCTCCTCTTTAAAAAAGTCTGGAGGGGGCCGGGAGTTTTGCCTAGTGGTTAAAGTGCTTGCCTAGCATGCATGAAGACCCAGGTTCAATTCCTCGGTACCACATATAGAAAAAAGCTGGAAGTGGTGCTGAGGCTCAAGTGGTAGAGCTCTAGCCTTGAGAAAGTCCAAGGACAGTGTGCAGGCCCTGAGCTCAAGCCCAGGACTGGCAAAAAATAAAGTCTGGAGGAACTTGTTTGTTAGTCATTTGAAATATGATGTAAAATCAATGTTAATAAAAAAATAATTACTTTGCGAAAAAAAAAGTCTGGAGGACACCTCCTCCTTATCTACACAGAACGTATCATGTCTAAGGAGTAACCCCTTGACACTAAATGTACTAAAGTTCCAGTGTTGTAGTGTCCTGCCATCACAGCTGTAAACAAGATTGTTATGTTATTTATAAATTGTCCCTTTTTTTTTCCAGTCCTGGGCTTGAGCTCAGGGCCTGAGCGCTGTCCTTGGACTTTCTCAAGGCTAGAGCTCTACCACTTGAGCCTCAGCACCACTTCCAGCTTTTTGATATGTATATGGTACCGAGGAGTTGAATCCGGGTCTTCGTGCATGCTAGGCAAGCACTCTACCACTAGGCCAAACTCCCGGACCCATAAATTGTCCCTTCTAAAGTATGGTTTATTGTGTTTTTATTGTCAGAGTACTGTGTAAAAGGGTTATAGTCGCATTCACCAGGTATTGGGTAGATTACTTCTGGAACCTTGATACCCCTTCTCCTGTTTATGTCCCTGTTTCCTTCCTCCCACCCATCCCAATCATCTTGTTTTTCACTTTCCCATCCCTATTTCAAATAAACAAATAAATGTATACACAATATATTAGATAACAAAGTCAAATACAGAACCACGTGAGATTAACTGCAAGAGGAACAAAAAAATATAACTTCACATAATATATTAAGAACAACAATCACAAAGATAAACCTCTTGTTTCCATATCCTCGAGTTTATTTCATTTAGTCTCATCCTGTATGACCATGCCTACATAGCTTTTGAGTTATTGTGATTCTCTGCTAGGAGAATCCTAGATGAGTACTAATTATTACAAATGGGAGAATCCATGGAGCCTTTGCTCCTTTGGGTCTGGCTAACTTCACTTAATATGATGTTTTTTCCAAGTCTTTCCATTTCCTTATGAATGGGGCAATGTCATTCTTTCTGATGGCAGCATAGAATTCCAGTGTGCATAAATACACGTCTTCTTGATCCATTCATTTACTGAGGGGCATCTGGGTTGGTTCTATATCTTTGCTATTGTAAATAGTGCTACAATGAACATGTTGTGCTAGTGGATTTAGTATGCCCTTGCTTCTGGACAATTGGGTAAATGCCAAGGAGTGCAATTGCTGGGTCAATGTTTAGTCTTTTGAGAAAACGCCATATTGCTTTCCATAGTGTTTGAACAAGTTTACACTCCCACCAACAGTGTAGTAGTGATCCCTCCTGGCCACATACCTGCCAGCATCTGTTGTTGAATTTCTTGATCATGGCCATTCTAACTGGAGTGAGATGGAATCTCCGAGTTGTTTTGATTTTCATTTCTTTTATGGCCAGAGATTTAGAGCATTTTTTCATGTGTCTATAAGCCATTCTTATTTCCTTTTCAAAGAATTCTCTAAGTCTTTAGCCTACCTTTTAGTGGGATATTTGTTTCTTTGAGAATTTGCTTTGGAGAGACTCAGTTTTTTGACTTGTAGGTGCATTTTAAATATGAGGCCTTTGTCTGTTGTATGGTTAGTGAAGATCTTCTCCCACTCTGTGGGCTTTCTATTTAACTTGCTAGCTATGTCCTTTGCCAAATAGAAGCAAGTATTTTGCTATAGCAAGACATACTCAGACATGTGCCTTGTCTCTGATCTTTTAATACTAAGTATACTCCTTGAATTCTTTTTTCGCCAGTCCTGGGCTTGAGCTCAGCGTCTGAGCACTGTCCAGGGGCTTCCTCAAGGCTAGAGCTCTACCACTTGAGACTCAGCACCACTTCTGGCTTTTTTCTATGTATGTGGTACTGAGAAATTGAACCCGAGTCTTCATGCATGCTAAGCAAGCACTCTACCACTAGGCCAAACTCTTGGCCCCACTCCGAGATGTCAGTACTGAGAAGCATCAGCATATTGATGCAGGGAACACCTGAACTCCCATAGAAGAAAATAAAATAAAAATTCTGGCAAATAATTGGTAGTCCAACCAATAAATACATCTTGCAATGCTTAGGTTATCCCAGTAAATACAGGGACACTTATGCTTTGTCTCATTTTGTCTTTATTTCAATCCATTGGATGGACTGAATACTAGGTTTCTTATTTAGCAAATGGACAAGCCAAATGTCAGAAGTTCATACTTTTAAATAAATCACATAGGCCATGACCCAGAGCCATATCTAAAGACACTTGATACTGTATCCTTTGCTACAACAGCTTTAACAATTAGAAAATACAGCTAACTCTTAAATATAGACAGCAGTAAAGGGCAAATACATAAAAATAGCAAAGCTTGGTGAAAATATATTACTGCTACTATATATTACTTACAACAGAGAAGGTGTAATGTAACTAAATGAGCAAAGGCATTCATAATAAAAGACAACTTTACAGATTTGTCATTTCAAATAGAAAAATGAACTGCTCTGGATGGCATATTATCATTTGTACCATGAGGACTAAAATAGCAGTAAGTATGCCCCTTTTTTAAAACAATAAGCTTTTCATAGCAATTCAGTGGTAGAGTATGTATATAAGGCTGAGGATATGGTTCAGTAGTACAGCAATATATAAAGCCCACAGTTCCACCCACAGATTGCGAATTAAAAAATATGTAGAGCCAGGCACCAATGGGTCATGTCTGAAATCCTATCTGCTTGAGGCTTATATCTGGGGATCATTATTCAAAGGCAACCTGAGCAGAAAAGTCTTTCTTTTATCTCTTTATCTTTTTTTATGGGGGGGGGTGCTTCCCGATTTTTGTTTATTTTTTAAATTTATTTGTTTTTTTTTTTACTTGTCCTGGGGCTTGAACTCAGGGCCTGAGCACTGTCCTTTGGCTTTCTTAAGGCTAGAGCTTTACCCTTCTGGCTTTTTCTATGTCTGTGGTATGAAGGAATCAAAAGGGTTTTTGAGCATGGTAGGCATGCACTCTACCACTAGGCCAAATTCCCGGCCCTAATTTAATTGTATTTTAAAGATGTACAGAGAGGTTACAGTGATAGTTATAGTTAAGATAATGAGTATATTTATCGTCCAGCAGGGATACCCCTCCCTCTTTAGACCATTTTCTCTCCTTCCTGACTCTCCTCGTGCACGAGTTGTAAAGTTAATTTCCAACATATTGTTTAGTGTATTATGCTGTTGCATTGGTTCACCCTTAGTCCTTTGTCTCACCGTTTTATTCTCTTTCCCTTTGCCAAATCAGAGAAATCCATATAAAAGACACAGGGTAGCCAAAAAAACCCCAAAAAACAAAAAACAAAAAAACAGTGACAACAGGGGAAAAAAGAAAAGAAAAGAACTTTACAAAGAACATTTAAAAAGGGGGAAGGAGATGGGGACCATGACATGAGAAAGGGTATCGATATTTGTGAAGTAATGTACCTTCTATCTGATGAATATAATGTAACCCTTCTATTAATTACAATAAAAATATATGGAACAAAACCCCCACAACAACCCTCCAGTTTCCATACCTTGGAATTTCATTTCAGTTACATCAATTTATATGACCATAGGTACATAGCTATTGATCCATTATGATCCTCTTCTAGGACTATCCTAGATATACTAGTTATTACAAGTGAGACGTATCTCCAATTAACCACCAGCAAACCAGAAATGGGGCTATGACAGTCTTAAGCAAAAAGAACTCAGGGCCAGTGTCCAGGCCCTGAGCCCAAACCTCACAACTGACCAAAAAAGAACAACAACAAAAATAGATGTATGGTAATGGCTGTGACATATGTTAACATTGTAGTCACTGACTCTCTGACACAGTATACTTTATGCTTGATAGGAATAAGACAAAAGCTATAGACACTATAAAGGTTAACCAGTAGAGTAACCTCTGTTCAACAGAAGGAAGAGTTTACTTGAAGATAATAAGTTACAGAGTTGATGTTCACTGATAAGGTACGTGGTGACTCCTCTTCTATTAGCTCTATAAGGTGAGTAGTTTTATTCCACACTTGGTCTCTGCCACAATATTCAGCACCAACTTGCCCCCAAGCAATACAGACAAGAAATCATGGATTTAAAAGCACAACACTGATGCCAAAATAATCTTCCTCTCTTTTGGGTTATTCTTTCATTTGTCTTGTCACACTAGTGAATGCTAACATGGAAAATTGGTACTAAGAAATAAAGTTGTTTCTGTGACTAATCCTGACAATCTGATTCAGAGTATTTGGGACTGGTCTGTGGGATGAACTTGGAAGCAGTTGGAGAGTCAATCCAGAGAAGTCCTAAATGTTTAAGCAGAACTTAGTGGGCAATTTTGGAGCATACTCAAAAGAGCAGAATACCAATAGGAATTTAGACAGCACATATTGTCTAAAATGTCAGATGAATATAAGAATTCTGTTGGGAATTTTACTAGAGGTCATCCATGTTATTATTCTGGCAGAAATTTTGTCTACATCTTTTTCCCTAAGACATAGTGTGGAATTAATTCTAAAGATGGACTCATGAATCTAATGGAGGAAATCCCATGCTAATAAAGCATTCAGTATGTGCCCTGGGTATAGCTAGGTTTTATAAGCAATTTTTCTAGTGAGTATCAGGCAAAAAGAGCAGAGAAGGATTTAAAAACTTGTAGTTATTTTTGTTGTTGTTGGGGTTTTTTTTTTGCCAGTTACCGTAGGCTTAGACTCAAGGCTTGAGCCCTGTCTTTGGGTTCTTTTTCTCAAGGTTAGAGCTCTACCACTTGAGCCTCAGCACCATTTCTGGCTTTTTTTTCCATGTATGTGGTAACGAGGAATTGAACCAGGGTCTTCATGCATGCTACTCAAGCACTCCACCACTAGGCCAAACACCTGGCCAAAAACTTGCAGTTTTAGGACATATATATTTTTTAAATTTTTTATTGTAATTAATAAAAGGGTTACATGATATTTGCCAGATAGAAGGTGCATTAATTCACATACAATGATACCCTTTCACATGTCTTGGTACCCATTACCCTCCCCTCCACTCCTCCCACCGGTCTTGGTTTTCCCCCCTTCCCTATCAAATTTCAAATAACCAAATACAAATAAATTCAATATATCAGATAACAAAGTGAGATACTATACCAATATGAGGTAACCAAGGGACAGCAAAGGAGATGAGAGACAACATAGTACATTAAGGACAACAATCATTCATTATATGGCTTTTGTTTCAATATCCTGGAGGTCCTTTCAATTAGCTTCATACTGTATGGCCTTATGTATCAAGATTTTGCTCTATTGCAGATCTCTGCTAGTAGAGCCCAAGGTTTCTACTGATTATGACGAATGAGGGAAACCTTTGAGCCTAAGTTCCTTTGAATCTGGCTTACTTCACTTAATATGATTTTTCTAAGTCTTTCCATTTCCTATCAAATGGGGCGATGTCATTCTTTCTGACAACAGCATAGAATTCCATTGTGTACAAATACCACAACTTGTTGATTCACTCATCAACTGAGGGACATCTAGGTTGGTTCCATATCTTTGCTATGGTGAATAGTGCTGCAATGAACATTGTTGTGCTAGTGGATTTAGTATGCCCTTGTTTCTGGTTGGTTGGGTAAATGCCAAGTAGTGGAATTGCTGGGTCATAGGGGAGTTCTATGTTTAGCCTTCTGAGGCACTGCCACACTGCTTTCCATAGTGGTTGAACGAGTTTGCACTCCCACCAACAGTGTAGTAGTGATCCCTCCTGGCCACATCCCCTCCAGCATCTGTTATTATTCGTTTTCCTGATCCTGGCCATTCTAACTGGAGTGAGGTGGAATCTTAGAGTTGTTTTGATTTGCATTTCTTTTATGACCAGAGATGTTGAGCATTTCTTCATGTGTCTATAGGCCATTTTTTTTCTTCTTCAGAGAAGACTCTCTTTAAGTGTTTGGCCCAGTTTTTTATTGGGATGGTTGTTACTTTGGAGATTAGTTTTGGAGTGATTCAATTTTTTGAGTTGTTGATATATTTTAGTTATGAGGCCTTTGTAGGACATATATTTAAACTTAGTGCCAAAATGGTGTGGCTCCTGAAGAGTTTAGTACCAAATAAGAAGAGAGTTACTTTACACCAACACAGTAGGAAACATGTTTTGAGACATTTGAAGAATTACCCAAATTCCACCTACTGCAGGCTCAAACCTTTAAGGGTGTACACTCATTTCAAAGACTGAAGAGAGAGTTCTGGAGTCCCATTTCACACACAAAGACACCAAGGACCGAGTACCCTTCTTTCACCTCTCTACCTAAGTAGACCTGTTCTATTTGGGGTGGGGAGCTTCCTGGGGTCTGCGCTAATGACAGACCTTGGAATCATACCTAGGATGCCAGTTTTGCAGGCATGCAAGACACAAGTTTGATGAGGTCACAGAAGCTTTTAGCAAGACTAGAAAGCACAAAAGGTCAAGCAGAATTGAAGAGAATTGCTGCAAGCAGCCCTGATATGGTGTTGTGTAAAGGTCCAAGAGTAAACACGAAGGTAATGGAGACCTGTGGAAATTGAGGATGTAAAGAACTTGGAATGGCCCCTGCATTCAAGAACATGTAACTTGCACAAAGAAGACAATGTCAAAGACAATAAAAGAGATGGATACAGGAGAAGGAAGAGAGGGTTCTATTCAGAGAAAGGTCACCAGGGCCATTCCTTTGAAGAGTATATTCTGTCCTGATGCCCTCCACCCTCTACACTCAGCCACAACAAGGTAAGAAATTTGCTCCACCATGGTTTCTAATCATGGTTTTCTGCCTTGTCCTAATCCCAATGTAATAAGGTCAAGTGATCGTAGATTGAAACTTCAAAGCCAAATAAGTATGTTTTTAAATTGATTACTTTCATACATTTTGTTCTAGAGATGAATAGTGAATAACACATCCATCCATCCCTTCCCTCAGAAAAGTATTATTGATTAGAAAAGTGTCATTTATTAGCAAATCCAAAGAAAATTTGCAATCATATTTAGGAGAAAAATTACAATCACAGAGAAATAGAAACAGTCCTGGCCCAGAAATCAGAAAGAATAGCATGCTATTAGAAAACCCAAATAGGCCTAATCCAGGAAGAAAATAGGATAAGGGAGAAAATATTGCTTTGCTCTTTATACATCCTTTCATTCAATAAAGATATTGAATACCTACAAATTCCAATGTCCCCCTTAAGGTTGTGAATCTAGGAATACATTATTGCTACCAAACTGGTGACGCCTGAGAGAAATTTAGGATTTATTACAAGCTATGGCTTAAAGGCAAAAGATTTCAGCTGCCATTACCAATCCCCAAAGTCATTTAGTCACCAGTATGAGCTATAATGGATTATTGATCCCATAGACTATAAAGGCTCTAGAAGATCTATCACAGGCTATGGGGTTAATCTGGTGACTGAACATGCATACATATTTGTCTATTGTCTCCTCTCATTCTCCTGAATAATTCCTCCTGCTGGAGCTAAGGGGAGCTAGATGCCTGCTTCCAGAAGAAAGAAATGTCTTTTTAGGTTTATGATTCAAATTCTAATGAAACAATAGCTCAGAGAATTACAACTTCTGAATGGTCCACTTTGAATTCTTTATATTCTTTACATAGATTATCTATCTATCTATCTATCTATCTATCTATCTATCTATCTATCATCATTAAACCTATTCAGAATTAGAGGACCTGGAAAATTTGCTGCTAATTTAATTTTGATTCATTTTGAAAATATAATGTACACATGTATTATTTTTGGCATCAACAATGTTTTTATGCCTCATATGTTCACAGGAGAGAGATGACACAAAAAGGAGAGAGAGAGAGACAGAGAGAGATAGAGAGACAGAGAGAGAGAGAGACAGAGAGCAAAAGAGAGAGAGAGAGGGGTCATAGTTTTCCAAGAATAAACTTTGTCTGAAAAGTAGGACCCTGCGTAATTTTATAATTGTGTCTATAATACTGCAAACATGTATTGACAGTATCTTTTCTTTATGGACAATGAACTCATACTTCAATAAAAAGCAATTCCATATCATCGCAAACTGGTCTTTCCTTGAACAATCAACTAGCAAATGTACCTTAGTCAATTCACTGGCTCAAAGAGGAGAGATAAATCATTGAGAATGTGGACTTATATTTCTCCAAGAAATGGCTGTATAATAGTTCAGAAATTTGGAAACATTATATGAAACTGTATTTCTTCTTATGCATGGTAATACAAGGAAATACAATCCATGTAAATTATAATTTCAAAGAATCTAGATATCAGCAAGTACCTATTGCTTCAACAATTAAGATATAAATCATTAAAAATATATTCAAGGTGCTCCTGATAAAGAGACAGCACCATTTGTCTGAATGCCTTAAAACCCTTGTGCTTCTCAGGAATTATCTAAATGTTTCTTGCTACTCATGCCACAGCAAAAGATTTATCTTCCCTATGAAACCTTTCCAAACCTGTCATCTCTTCTTTACAACTTCTGTAAGGATAGTTTGTGAAGATTGTGTATAATTCAATGTTTTGCATGTGTCATGGGAGGTAACTTGCTTTTTCAGGATAGTTTTTACTAGAGTAGATAACAGCATTCGTAACTTGCAATCTTATATTTTCATCAGTTCTGTGGAACCACAACAAGAAAAATAAAAGGATAAGGCAACAGATTAGGCTTGAAAGCACATCATTGAATTAAATATATGATGTAGCCACAGACTCTCTGAATTCTGCTTCTCTTAAGCAAACCCAGGTTTTAGCTAAAGACCAATGGACCCTGACGTGGATAGCAAGCTTGTGGTTAATTACTTGCACATGTTAGAGAATGAAGGCAACCTGAAGAAGCAAAAACACTGTCACACAAGATGTTTTGTGCTTTTACACTGGTATTTACTTCAACAATTAACATATTTTGCATCATATTATATGTTGATCCAGTGTACTGAGCTAATTGAGAAAGCAATGTAAACCAATGGTTTAGTTTATAAATATTTCAGTTGGATAGACCTTTCCTTGAGTCAAATGTTTCAAATGATTTCAGTTTATTCAGGTCTAAACTTGAGATAAATATCATATCTTCAATTTAATATAACAATTCATTGAGATGCTTATAAAGCAAATAACAGTAATTGAGAAACATAGAGTTGGAATTCATTATCAATATTGTTTTTATTTTAGTTATTGATATATTATTATAACTGTTATTCCAAAAGGATTTTCTGAGCAAAGTTCTTTCCTACTAGCCATCTGCTCTAAACAACTCATGGAATTATCTGTGATGATTACAATCTCAATCCACACATATCAGTCTACCGACCTTAGCATGAATGAAAGCCTTCTCCACTCACCTCCATGCTTTTCCATTTTCAAATAAGCCAATTTCCATTCATTCAAATCTTGCTTTGACGAAGTGCTAGTGGATTAAACCCACGTGAAATAATCTGAGCTTCTAAGGATGCTGATATCAGGAAAGGCTCAATTTGAGCTCTACCCAAGCATAAAGGTTTACAGATTCCATGTCCAAAAAGCAAATAAAATGCACAGTTGCAAGGATGAGTCACATGGTAGAGAGTTACTCTACTAAACATGAGATCTGAATTCAAACTCTACTACCACAAAAGTAGATAGATAGATGAATTAATTAAACAAAACTAACTTTCCTTTGCATAGTATTCTATCTTCTTAATCTGCTTGTGCAGAGTCATGTATATTTTATCAGGATTGGCACCTGGTGACTCCTTAAACTATAAGCTTCTCCTGTCTTCTGCCTTTTAGTTTTTAACTTTTTCTTAACCCTCTGCTTTTATTAGACTTTTTTATTTAATTGTAAGCCAGAACCAAAGAAACATAGACTCCATGGTTTCCTTCATTTGTAATAGTCTATATCTAGGGCTTTCCTAGCAGAGGACCACAGTCGCTCAATAGCTATGTACATATGTCCATAAAAGGTGATGCTAAGTGAAATAAATTTCAGGATACAGAAACAAGAGATGTTTCTTTGTTGTTGTTTCTAATATGGTATGTAGAGTTTTAGCTTTTTTCTTTGTTTTTCCCCTATCTAGGATTTATTCCTTGTTGTAACTGTATCTGATTTTGATACCTGGTATATATAGTTTGTTTGTTTGTTTTGTTCTGTTTTTTTTTTTTTTTTGCCAGTCCTGGGCTTGAGCTCAGGGCCTGTGCACTGTCCTTGGACTTTCTCAAGGCTAGAGCTCTATCACTTGAGCCTCAGCACCATTTCCAGCTTTTTTTTCCTTTGTATGTGGTACTGAGGAATCGAACCCGAGTTTTCGTGGATGCTAGGCAAGCACACTACCACTAGGCCAAACTCCCGGCCTGATACCTGGTATATTTTATATGTGTTTGCTTTAATTAAGAAAGGGAAGGAGAACAATAAAATGGTGAGACAAAGGACTTACGGTGAACCAATGTAACCGTGATAATCACAAGACAATATGTTGGAAATGGACTCTACAACTTGGGGGTGTGGGTCAAGGGAAAGAGAAAGTGAAAAAAAATATGGGAAGGGTAATAATGTCCAATAAACAAGACTTGTACTCATTATCTTATATATGTAACTGTAATTTCTCTATATATCACCCTGACAATAAAGTTCAATAAAAAGAAAAAATATTGTCAGGTTGATTTACAGAGGAATTGCAGTTTTATAAGTATGGTAATGAGTACATTTCCTTTTGAACAGTGCTACCTTCTCCCTTGTTTTCTCCCACTCTCTCATCTTCCCTCCAGCTTTCCTCCACCCAAGTTGTAAAGTTCTTTTCCAACAGAGTATCTTGTGAGTATCGCTGTTGCATTGGTTCGCTCTTTGTCCTTTGTCTCATGACCTTGTTATTTCCCTTTCCTCCCCAGTTCAGATAAACATACTTAAAAGACACAGGATACTAAAATAAATGACAGTCACAGGAGGGCATAAATCAAAGGTGGGGAGAAAGTGGAAAAATGAAGGAAAAAATAAATAACATGGTGCATTAAAAGAAGCAAAAGAAAATTTAAAATAAAAATAAAAAATTCCCCACTTGTTCCATATCTTGGAGTTCATTTCAATTAGCATCATCTTATATGGCCATATGTATATATCTGTTAAGCCATTGTGATCCTCTGCTGAGATTATTCAAGATATATACTAATTATTAGAAATTGGGCAAACTGTGGAGCCTATGTTTCTTTCAGTCTGGCTTACTTAATATGATTTTTTCTCAAATCTTTCCATTTCCTTATGAATGTGGTGATGTCATCCTTTTGATGGAAACAGAATATATATAATTGCATTTTCTTTATCCATTCATTTACTGAGGGGTATCAAGGGTGAGTCCATATCTTAACTGTGGTAAATAATTCTGTAGTGCAGATAGCTTTAATGTGGTCTTATAGTGATTGGGTATATGTCCAAAAGTGGGATTGCTTGATCATAGGAGAGGACTATGTTTAGTCTTTTGAGGAACCTACGTACTGCTTTCCAGAGTAGTTGAAACAGTGTGCATTCCCAGCCATTCCCTTTTGGCCACATCCTGACAGCATCTACTATCATTTGTGTTCTTGGTAAAGGCCATTCTTACTGGGTATTCCCTCATGATGCTCTGGATCTTGGTAATTTCTGTCGTGATATTACCATTTTCATCTGTGATTTTGTTTATTCACTATGCTCCCTTCTTTTTTTGGTAAAATTTGCTAAGGGTCTGTCAATTTTGTTAATTTTTTTCAAAGAACCAACTCCTTGTTTTGTTGATTTTTTCTATAGTTTTTTGGATTCCAATTCATTTAATTCTGCTTTGATTTTAATAATTTGCTTCCTTCTACTGGGATAAGGCTTGGTTTGTTGCTCTTTTTCCAGGAGCTTAAGGTGACACATTAAATTGTTGATTTGCAATTTTTCCATTTGTTATTGTAGGCACTCAGAGCTATAAATTTTCCTCTGAGTACTGCCTTTGCCGTGTCCCAAAGGAGCTGGTATTTTGTGTGCCCCTTTTTGTTAAATTTCATAGACAGTTGGATTTCCGTTCTGATCTCTTCAATAACCCATTGGTGATTCAATAATGTGTTGTTCAATCTCCATGACTTAAAGGGTTTTCATTGGTGGTGATGGGTGTTTAGTTCCAATTTGATGCCTTGTGGTCTGAGAGAGTGCAGAGAATAATTTCAGTGTTTCTGAATCTGCCCAGGTTTGTTTTATGCCCTAAAATGGGTTCTATTTTTGAAAATGTTCCATGTGCTGATGAAAAAAACATATATTGTGTTGTTGTTGGGTGGAATAATCTGCAGATGTGTGTTAGATCTAGTTGGTATATACAGTTGTTCAATGCTAAGGTTTCTCTGTTGAGTTTTGCCTGGTTGATCTGTCCATAGGTGAGAGTGGTGTGTTAAAGTCACCAACAATCAGTGTGTTTCAATCTACATATGGTTTCAGAGAAAATAAAGTTTGCTTGATGAAGTTCGGAGCTCTGGGATTAGGTATGTAGATATTTAGGATGGTGATGTCCTCCTGGAGGAAAGATCCCCTTAGTAGTATGTAGTAACCTTCTTTGTCTTTTCTCACTAATTTTAGTTTGAAGTATATTTTATCTGATATGAGGATGGCAACTTCAGCCTGTTTATGGGGGCCGTTAGCTTGATAGAGTGTATTCCAACCTCTCATTTTCAAAAGATGTTTGGGGTTTTTTTGGGTAATATGTGTCTCTTGAAGACAGCAGAACGATGCATCTTGTTTTTTGATCCAACTAGATCATCTATGTCGTTTAATTGGAGAGTTAAGTCCATTGATATTGAGAGTCAGGATTGAGAAATATTTATTAGTTCCTGCCATTTTTACAAGCTTTCATTAGGGCCTGTGTCTTGATAGTTTTTGTGGTACTTACATGTTATGAGTTTTAGGTGCCATGTCTTTCTCTGTATTACATTTGTGTTGGTTTTCTATGTGTAGAACATCTTTGAGAATTTTCTGTAATGTTGGTTTTGTTGCTACATAATGTTGCAGCTTTTCCCTGGAATGGAATGTTTTTATTGTTCCCTCAGTTATGAATGAGAGCTTAGCTGGGTACAGTATTCTTGGTTGATAGTTATTTGACTTCAGGGCATGGCATATATCCTTCCAATCTCTTCTTGCTTGCATGGTCTCTGCTGAGAAATCTGGGGTTATTCTGATTGGTTTGCCTTTATAGGTGATTGTTCTCTTCTCCCTGGGTGCTTTTAGAATCCTATCTTTGGCCTCTATTGATCCAGTTCAGATTTTAATGTGGTGGTGGGATGGTCTTTTCTGGTCAGGTCTGTTTGGGGTTCTAAAAGCTTCTTGTATCTGGATGGGCCTGCCCTTCTGGATATTTGGGAAATTCTCTGAGATGATTCCCTGAAATATATTTCCAATACCATTGACCTCTTTCTCCAGACCCTCCTCAATAACAATTAATCTTAAAATAGGCTTCCTAATTGTATCTTGGACCTCCTGAATCTCAAAGTTGTTTTGATTTGCATTTCTTTTATGGCCAGAGATGTCATGCATTTCGTGTGTCTATAGACCTCCCTCATTTCTCTTTAAGTCTTTGGCCCATCTTTTAATGGGATGGTAGTTTCTTTGAAGATTAGTTTTGGAGTAATTCAATTTTTTGGCTGTAGGTGCATTTTAGATATGAGGCCTTTGTCTGTTGTATGGTTAGTGAAGATCTTCTCCCACTCCGTGCGCTTTCTATTCATCTTGCTAGCTATGTACTCTGCCATGCAGCAGTGCTTCAGTTTAATGTATTCCCGTTTGTCCAACCTTTCTTTGATTTATTGTGTTTCTGGGCCTTTATTAAGAAAGTTTCAACCTGTGCCAAGAAGCCCTGGTGTATCTTCTATTCTTTCCTGTAAAAATTCAAGGTATATTTTACCGCAAGGCTGGTGCAGGGTAACATATAAGAATCCAACTTTAGTTTTCTATATATGTTTAACCAATTCTGCCAGCACCATTTGTTAAAGAGGCTGTCTTTCCTGAATCTTATGTTTTTGGTTCCCTTATCTAAGTTTAGGTGTCCATAAGTCTGTAGGTTCATTTCTGTGTCTCAGGTTCTATTTCATTGGTCCTGAGGTCTATTCTTGTGTCAGCGTAAAGCTGTTTTTAGTACTTCAGATTTGTAATAGAGTTTGAAGTTTGGTATTACCCACTTATTAATGGGATGATTGTTTTTGGTGTGTGGATTTTTTAATTGGAGGAGAGAGTTTATTTTTTTTAATCTCTAGTTATATTTGGTATGAGGCTCTTGTCTGTTGTATAGTTAGTGAAGGTTTTCTCTCGATCTATGGGCTTTCAATTTATCTTGCTAGCTATGCCCTATGCCATGCAGAAGCTCTGCAGTTTAATGCAATCCAATTTATCAAACATTTCTTTGATTGGTTGTATTTCTGGATCTTTATTTAGGACCTGTACCAAGAAGCTCCAGTGTATTCCCTATCCCTTCTGTCAATATTTGCAGGGAATCTAATCTTACCTCAAGGTCTTTGTTCCACTTGGAATTGATTCTAGTGCAGGATGACATTCAAGTATCCAAATTTTGTTTTCTACAGGTGTTTAACCAATTCTTCCAGGAGCATTTGTTGAAGAGGCTTTCTTCTATCTGATAATTTTGGCTCCATTGCCAAAACTTAGGTGGTCATAAGTCTGTGATATCATGTCTAGGACTTCAATTCTTTTCCTGTGTCCTCAGGCCAGTACCAAGCTGTTCTTATAACTTCAGCTGTATAATGGAGTTTGAAGTTGGTATTGATATTCCTCTAGCAAAGTTTTTCCTGCTAAGGATTGTTTTTGTTATTTGGATTTTTCCACTATTCTATATGAATGTTTAGATTGCTTATTCCATTTCATTAAAGAATGTCTGGGGGATATTGTTGGGTATTACACTGAATTTGTGGATAGCATTGGGCAGTGCTGCCAGTTTTCATGATGTTAATTCTCCCAATCCAGAAATATGGGAGCTTTTTCCATTTCCTTCAATCTGCTTTAATTACCTTTTTTTTTTTTTTAGATTTTTGAAGTTTTCATTCTAGAGTTCTTGTACCTCTTTGGTTAAGCTAATTGTTAGAAATTTTATTTATTTTTAGGCTATTAGCAAAAGTTTCTTTTCTGATTTCAGACTCATTCTTCTTAGTTTGTCTACAGAAAAGCTACTGATTTTTGTAGTTAACCCTTTATATTTAAATAAATGTATCTAGAAAAGAATTACTTCTTTTTAAATTTTTCTTGGACCTAAAAAGTCAAATATTGCTTCAAGAAAATTACTTCTAGAATAGAATAAAATTGCTCTCAATTAATAATTTATATAAAGTAGCTTTTCTAAACTTCTATATAATTCAATTTTTCAAAGCCAAATCTTCACCTATTTTCTTCAAGAACTGTTTCAGACCTACTCAAACCTCTGAATATTTCAATAATCTCTATTTATAAATATGCTCTCTGCCTCTGTCTCTATTTCTGATGTCTCTATCTCTGTCTCTGTCTCTCTCTTTTTCTCTTTCTCTTTCATACACAGACATCAGCAATGTCACATTTCTATACATCTACTATGGTATTTATACCAAATTTTCCTATAAATTTCTTATTAAAAGAGAATATTTCATCATAAGTCCAATTAATGTGCTTTCCCTTATCTTAGTTTTATATTTGAATACCCTCCTATGCTATCTCTTCTATTCATCTTATTAACAGTTATTTTTTTCTAATATCTCTCATATTAACAACAAAATTGTCCCTCAGTTCACTTACATTCTTTATGCAGCTGTAACTATATTTATTTTTTCTATGACTGTTCTCAAGTACTAAAAAAATCTTAACCAGTCACTATTCTGTTACATGTCATTAATTTTTCAGTCCATTTTTGTATGGTTTTTCAGTCCGTTCCACTGAAATGGTGCTTATAGTGATTCAATGTTACTAAAATTAACACATAATTTTAAGTCAAACTTGCTTTTCTGAGATTTTCAAAGTTATAAAATGCATTCTGACATGCCAAAAATTCTGGATTCCACACTATGCATTCGTTCCATTTACTATCACATTATACTATTTTCCAAAAAAGTACATGTTCAGGGACCAATTATAATACATACACCAACTGTTTCCTAATTTATATTTCTTTGTCTTTCTTTTAAACGTTAAATTTATATTACAACTTGATACCTGATATGTCTGCTTTTGTAACTCAAAGGCATCAGAAAATAAAAGTGAGGAAAGTGAATTTATATTCCACTCTAAGCATACTCCTTATTTTCTTTTTATATTTTTTTTTTGCAATTATGGGTCTTGTACTCAGGGCCTGACCACTGTCCTTGGGCTTTTCTCAAGGCTAGAGCTCTACCACTTGAGCCACAGTACCACTTCCAACTTTTTTCTATATATGTGGTACTGAGGAATTGAACCTGTGTCTTTGTACATGCTAGGTAAGCACTTTACCACTAGGACACACTCCTGGACTAAATTTTTATTTTTTTATCTCAGCAAAAAATCAGTATAGCCTATTCTTTCCATTGTCCAACTTGGGAACCTAAAAGTAGTTCTTAAATTCTTCTCATGACTCTTAGCTCAAATGCTTTCATTTTCTTCCAGTACTACCATCATTTGTTCCAGAAGCAGATGAAGCAATCATGAACTGTTTCCAACTCTTACTTTTCATAGTTCATTTTCTGACCCAAGTCAGCCTTTGCATAAAATAGAAATCTGATAAGCTTTCCTATGCTTACAATCACATAAATATGTCTCAATAAGTCCAAGTTCCTTAATGTCTTTAAACAATCATAACAACAGGCTTCTTCCTCTGTTTAGCATCATCTCTGTCAGAGTCTCTGCCATACCTTATTGTGAGAAAAATGTCATAGTATTCTGTTCACATGTTATTCTTAATCCTCACCAATATTTTTGGCTTCCAATCTGTGTCAATGTATAAGGAACTGAGTTGTTTCCCCAGGACTACACATCCTTACTAGTTTCAATAGCCGGCTCAGACAGGGGGAGAAATAAAAAGCAAATCAAGGAATCAGAAAAAATATTTTAGCAAAGGATCTGTACTAATGAAGTGACAGTGTTAACATATATTTAGGATGATTTGAAATTGGCAAATCAATGCTGTCTTTCTTGTTGGATATATTTCAATACTCATTAATCACTAACTTGAATTAATTGCTGATTCCCAAATGCCAGGGAACACCATGAAACTGAAGCATGTTCTCAGGGGCAGGAAACAATGAGGAAGCCATGCAAATAGAAGGAAGAAGCATGAGCAAATACAGTTATTATATCCAATATAAATTATGTAAAAAATCTAACCATATAACTTGACAGGAGGGATGGGACGTGAATGATCTATGTTCTGGAATAGAAGCCCCTTTGTTCAACTACCTAAACAACTATGTTTTGTTTTGGTTGGTTTTTAAAAAGAGCAAACAGAGCTGAGGTCCAAGTGGTAAAGTGCTAGTTTTGTGTAAAATGAGCTCATGGTCAGCACCTACGCCATAAGATCAAGCCTAAAGAACATCACACACACACACACACACACACACACACACACACACACACACACACACACACACACACTCAAAATCCCACAGGAGCCAGATTTTGCTGAGTAGTGATGGCTTCATGTCTGTAATCTTAGATATTAAGGAGACAGAATTGAGCACTGTGGTTCAAAGTGAACCCAAGCAGGAAATTCCGTGAGTTCTTATCACCAAGTAAGACCCCCTCCAAAGCTAATAGCGGAGCTTTGACTGAAGTAGTGTAGTGCTAGCCTTTATTTAGTATAAAAAGAACTCAGGAACAATGCTCAAACCTTGAGTGCAAATTTCTGGATAGTCTGCCCATACCCACCTCCCATAGAAAGGAAAAAGAGTAAAAAGTGGATGAGAAAGAGAAAGAAGAGGATAAACACAAAGGGAGAAGAAAAGAGAGGAGTTGCTAAGGTCTTGCAGAATGCCTGTGTTACCTGTAATTGGGAATTTTTCACTAGAAAAACAAGAGATGATTTTACAAAAGGGAACTTGAAGAAAAAAATCTAAAGTAAAATTATACTTCATTTTTCTTTTCATAAATTCTTCTCTTTCATTTTCCCATCATTGTAATGGGATTTGGAAAAACATCATTTTCAGCCTTGCAAACTAAACAAGTGCCCAGAATTCCTGATACAAAGGGGTTTTGTAATTTCATGCTTTTGCAAACACACACTGTGAGCAATCAAGAGAAAAAGGAAATTAAAAACTAATTCTGCTGTTTATTCTGCTCATTTATTTTATCAGTCATCTCAAGTCTCTTGCTGAATAACAAGAGAATTTGACAGACACACCTAGGGGAGGCCAGACATCTTCTCTCAGAATCTCCAGAATGCTGAAAAGGAAGGAAAAGTAGCAATGCTTTAGGGAGGTGGGAGAGACATTTTGAACCATACAATACCAAGTATCTATGCTAACAGTATAAAACTTCTAAAATCAGAAATTGTAGTGCACTGCCAATACTTTTAAAATTAGGGTTCTTTCATCATAGAATCAAAATATCTGGTATCCTTCAAAGCTTGACAAGGAATAATTTTTCCTAAATTATATGAACTCAGAAAAATGGCAATCGTTATCTGAATGTATTCTGTAACTGCATCAAACAACACTTACCTGAGTACTTAATTCTGGGTTTTTGGAGTTCTTAGAAGGCAACAGGGATGATTTCAGTGTAAAAGTGTATGTATGAATCTATAGCATTGTGGAAATGTCTCTCTGCGCATAAAACCATCAGAAAAAGACTGTATCATTTACTGTTTCTAAAACTGTCCCTAAGTTATTAGCTTTGACTTTCTTAAACATCGAGATACTTGTGTATAACCATAACAAAGGGTGACTTAATTTCTCTCAAAGCAGTTCTTAAAAATGCAGGTGATGTTGCCTAGAAAAATATCTTCAGGACATTCACAAATCTGTAGCTGTTAGTTACAAGTATCAGTGTGTATTTTGCTGCTCTGTTTATTAGGAAATAAATCTCACTAAGGTAATTTTTTTCAACAAGTAATTTTGGAAAAGTTCTTCAGTTGGGTTTCCTGGAAGGAAAATCTAGGACAGGCACAAAATCCTGAAAGAAAATGAGCACTTATGGGGAGTGAAGAACACAGAAATAGAGGAAAGGCTGAGTGGCAATAAAGTCGCAAGAAAATTGTTAGCAATTGCATTAGAACAGGGCTGAGAGTTTGGCATAGTGATAGAGTGCTTGCGTAGCATGCACGAAGACCTGGGTTCAATTCCTCAGTACCAAATGCATAGAAAAGGCCAGAAATGGTGCTATGGATCAAATGGTAGAGTTCTGCCCTTGAGAAAACCTAAGGACAGCGTATAGGCCCTGAAACCAAGCCCCAGATTTGCAAGCAATAAATAAATTAATAAATTAATAAATTACATATATAGCTTCAAATGTCAACATGCATCAGATTCAGATACAAGAAGATGGCTTTTGTTACTCCTTCACGCTTCACCCTCATTAATTGACTACTTGTTGGATGCAGACATTTTTTTTTCCAAAAGAGTGACTCGTCTGTGTGTTACTGACTAAATGATATGTAACAACCACGACTAAAACACTAACTACATATTTGTTCTATGAATCCTCTGGTATTAATGAACATTGCAATTTTTTGTTGCCAAGCCTGGTGCTTCAACTCAGGGCCTGGGTATTGTCCTTGAGCTTTCTCAAGGCCAGCACTCTATGACTTGAACCACAGCACTACTTCCTACTTTTTCTCTGTATGTAGTATCAAGTAATTGAACCTAGGGCTTCACGAATGCAAGGAAAGCACTCTACCACTAGGGCACATTCCCAGCCCTAGGTTGCAATTCAAACATCCCATTCATGGAGTGAAAGCTCCAGAAGCACCTTACATAAAGACACTTTGTTATGAGTATGATCCTTCATGGCATTTATCATGGATCGTATATATTAGATTGATTTATTTTCTAATTGTCAAATAATTATTGAAATCATTGTTGCATAAAGTAATTTAAAAATTACTAAGCATGTGTACAACTGAGATTTATGTCCTGTTTGGACATTTGAATAATATTAGAATTTAACAAGTCTGAAAAACAATTATCTTTTTTGATTAAATTAAAATATTTGATTTTGAGCTACTCTGGTAGCTTTGTTTGTTTGCTTGTTTATTTATTTCCTGGTACTGGTGCTTGAATTCAAAGACTTTGCTGTTTTTGCACAAGGAAAAACAGTGAGGAACCACCACACTGCTTTCCAAAGTGGTTGACAAGTTTACATTCCCATCAATCCTCTCTGGCCACATCTCTACCAGCATCTGTTATAAGATTTTTTGATAATGGCCATTGCAGCCCACATTTTAATGGGATGATTCTTTGAAGGTTTGCTTTTGAGAGATTTGATTTTTAATATATTTACACATATTTTAGGAATATTTTAGATATGAGGTATGGCTAATGAAAACCTTCTCCCACTCTGTGGGCTTTCTATTTATCTTGCAAGCTGTATCCTTTGCCATACAAAAGTATTGTCCCTGAGCTCTTCAGCTCAAAGTTTGCACTCTACCACTTGAGCCACAGCATTACTTCTGGATTTTTTGTGGTTATTTAGAGATAAAAGTCTCAGGGACTGGGGCCAGGAGTTTGCCCTAGTGGTAGAGTGCTTGCCTAGCATGCACGAAGACCCAGGTTCTATTCCTCAGTACCATATACACAGAAAGAAACAGAAGTGGTGCTCAGGCTCAAGTGGTAGAGTAATAGCCTTGAGAAAATCCAAGGACAGTGCTCAGGCCCTGAGCTTAAGCCCAGGACTAGCAAAGAAGTCTCGGGGACTTTACTGCCCCAGCTAACTGTGAGTCACAATCCTCAGATCTCAGCCTCCTATGTAACTATGATTACAAGCATAAGCCACAAGTGCCTGGCTAGTTCGGATTTACTTTAATAATTTATTCCTTCTAGTTAATTGGGATTTCGTTTGTTACTCTTTTTCTAGGAGCTTAAGGTGCATCATTAAATTGTCAGATTGAGATTTCTCCAATTTGTTGATGTAGGCACTCAGAGCAATAAATTTTCCTCTGAGTACTGCCTTTGCTCTGTCTCAAAGGAGCTGGTATTTTGTATGCACCTTTTGTGAAATGCCATAAACTGTTGGATTTCTATTCTGATCTCTTCAATGACCCACTGGTGATTCAACAATATGCTGTTCAATCTACATAAGTTACAGGATTTTCCTTGGTGGTGTTTGTGTTGAGTTGCAATTTTATAGCATTTTCATTAGAGAGGATGCAGAATTTCAGAATTTCTAAATTTGCCAAGATTTGCTTTGTGCCCTAAAAAATGTGATCTATATTGGAAAATGCTCCATGTGCTGCTGAAAAGAAGGTATATTCTGTTGTTGTGGGATAGAATAATCTGCATATTTCTGTTTGGCTAATTGGTCTATGCAATTGTTCAGTTCTGAGGTTTCCTTGTTGAGTTTGCCTCATTGTTCTATCGAGAAGTGAGTGGTTTGTTAAAGTTACCAACAATCACTGTGACTGAGTGTATATGTGCTTTTAGTGTAAGCAAGGTTTGATGAAGTTGGGTGCTCCGGCATTTGGTGTATAAATGTGCAGAATGGTTATATCCTCCTGAAGAAGAGATCCCTTTATTAGTATATAATACCCTTCTCCATCTTCTCTCATTAATTTTAATTTGAAGCCTATTTAATCTGATGTAAGGATGGCTACTTCAGCCTGTCTGTGGAGGCTGTTTGCTTAATAGATTTTATTCCAGCCTTTCACTTTCAGGATGTTTGTTTTGGAGGGGCCAGAGGTGTCACTTAAAAACAGCAGAAAGATGGATCTTGCTTTTGGATCCAACTAGTCAATCTACGATGTACAATTGGAGAGTTAAATCCATTAATGGTTAGAGTTAGGATTGAAAGGTGTTTGTTTGTTCCTGTCATTTTATCTGTTTTGATAAGGACTGTGTCTTGTCAACACTTGCTGTAATTATCTGGAATTTTTTGTAGGTGAAGTTTTTTGGTCAGTATGCTGTTGATGTCTGTTTTCATTGTGCAGAACATATTTGGGAATTTTCTGTAATGCTGGTTTAGTCCACACAATTTTTCTTTGCTGTAGACAGTTTTTTTTTCCTTCAGCTATGAATGAGAACTTAGCTGGGAATAGAATTCTTGATTTGTTTTTATCTGGGGCATGGCATAAATCATTCCAGATTCTTGCTTCCATGGGCTCTGCTCAGAAATCTGCAGTTATTCAGATTGATTTTTTAAAAAATTTTTATTGGAATTAATAGAGTGGTTACAGTTATATTCACCAGATAGAAGAAGCATTAGTTCACACACATTGATACCCCTTCTCCTGTTTTTGTCCCGGTTTCCTTCCTCCCACCCATCCCAATCATCTTGCTTCCCCCTTCCCTTTCCTATTTCAAATAAACAAATAAATGTATATACAATATATCAGATAACAAGGTAAGACACTGTAACAATGTGAGATAACCAAGGGATTACAAAAGGGATGTGAAATAACATAGTACATTAAGAACAACATTCACTCATTGTATAGCACTAGTTTCCATATCCTGGAGGCCCTTTCATTTAGTTTGTTTATAGGTCATTGATCTCTTGTCCCTGGCAGCTTTAAAGATCCTTTCCTTGCTCTCTATTGATCTGTACAGAATATAATGTGGCAGTGGGTTGCCCTGTTCTGGTTTGTTCTATTTAGGGTTCCAAAAGTTTCTTGCATCTGGGTGGGCCTGTTGTTTTGAATATTTGTGACATTGTCTGTGATTATCCTGTATAATATATTTCATATTTCATTAGCTTCCTTCTCCCAGTCCTCCTCTAAACCAATTAGCATTAAGTTAGGCTTTCTGATTGTATCTTGGAGCTCCTGACGGTATCTGTCATGTTTCTTGTCTTTGTTTTGAATAATTTTCTAGTCTTTCTCTAAATTATTTAGACTATCTTCAATTCTGGAAATTCAATTTTCTGCATCATCTACCATGCTCTCAATACTTTCTAATTTTTTTATCTCCCTTCCTTTTAGTTGGCCATTTTTGATGGCTGCTTGCATCTCTTTTTTATATCTTTCATGGACTTCTTCAGCTCCTTGATTTGGTTTTGGGTGCTCTTTTTGAAGTCCTTTAGCTGAATGGCTATGCTTTCCTCCCTTAATCTTTGATTATCCTCATGTATGGCCTTGTTCATATTTTCCATCTTTTCATTGATCATGGTTACCAGCATCATTTGTAGAACATTTTGAGGCCTCTCCTCTAGGTCTATCATGCACTGCTCTGTTGTCAGTTTATTTGGGGTAGAGGATGGGATGGCATTTTTCTTGAGCTTATATGTCTTGTTCTTCCCACTTAGAGATGACAACAAGGCTAATAACATGCCAGATCATAATTTTGAGATAAGAACTAACCCAGAGCTCTATAGGAGCACAATGTTTAAAGGTTTGCAATCTTAGACAGGTATTTTTTATTCTTTCCTTTGGTGGATTGAGAAAACAGATCTTATACCACCACCAAACAGACAAAATTAAGGCAAAAACCAAAGTTATCTGTATGGGTTAAATTGATCTGGAGAGAACAGATACCTTAGTGAATATGGATGCAATCTGGGTTAACAACAAACAAGAGCAGATCAAAAAACTAAGAAACTCTATAAGGAGCAGGGGAATAAAATAATGAAAGGAAAGAGGAGAAATTAAGAGGAAATGGAAGGAGTAGAGGAAAGATGAACTAAGACCTAAAATTAGTAAATGGAATAAAATGGATAATAACAAAACAAACAATGAACAAAAAACAAAAGAAAATAATAAAATATATAAATATATATAAACAAATTAGTAATAAAATTATGTGAATATAAAGAAGCACTATTAAACATAGAAACACTAAGATAAAAATAAAAAATCATATTAAGTGAAGTAAGCCAGATTCAAAGGAACATAGGCTAAATGGTTTCCCTCATTTGTCATAATCAGTAGAAACCTTGGGCTCTCCTAGCAGAGATTTGCAATAGAGCAAAACGTAGATACATAAGGCCATATAGTATGACACTAAATGAAAGGACCTCTAGGATATAGAAACAAAAGACTTATAATGAGTGATTGTTGTCCTTAACGTACTATGTTATCTCTCATCTCTTTTGCTATCCCTTCATTATCTCATTATTACAGTATCTTACTTTGTTATCTGATATATTGGATATATTTGTATTTGGTTATTTCAAATTGGATTGGGAAGGGGGAAAACAAGATGAGGGGTGGGGATGGGGGGAGGGAAATGGGGAAAGATATTTACCAATAATACATCAGACAAATGATTAATATCCAGTATCTACAGGGAACTCAAGAAACTAATCCCTCCCAAACCCAACAAACCATTCACTAAATGGGGAAGGGAACTAAAGAGAGACTTATCAGAAGAAGAGATTAAAATGGCAGAAAAGTATATGAGAAAATGTTCATCATCCGTGGTCATAAAGGAAATGCAAATAAAAACAACCCTAAGATACCTCCTTACCCCAACAAGAATGGCCAAGATTTTGAACTCAGACAATGACAGTTGCTGGCGGGGTTGTGGAGAAAAAGGAACCCTAGTACACTGCTGGTGGGAATGTAAACTAGTTCAACCACTCTGGAAAGCAGTGTGGAGGTTTCTTAAAGAACTGAAAGTTGACCTCCCCTACGATCCCACCATTACCACTTCTGGGCATCTACCCTGAACATCATAACCCAAGATATGATAAGGACACCTGCTCAGCTGTGTTCATCTCTGCACTATTCACAATAGCCAGGCAATGGAAACAATCCAGATGCCCTACTGCAGATGAATGGATACAGAAAATGTGGTATATATACACAATGGAATTCTACATACCCAACAGGCAAGAAAAATAATGGCATTAGCAGGGAAGTGGATGAATCTAGAGCAAATCATGTTGAGTGAGACAAGTCAAGACCTAAGGAACAAAAGCGCATGGTATCCTTAATATGCGGCTAATAAATCCAAAGAGTACAAGAGCGAGGACTCAATATCTGCATACCCAATGCTATGGACATGGTACTGGAAATATAAACACAACTACATAGACATAAAACCTAGGATTCTATAGACATAATGTTTCATTGCATAGATAAATATGTATCTATGATATACAAACACTTAGCCTAATTTTGATTATGTTCTAAAAACTAAGTGCCAGTGATTGTTCATAGAGATTCTCTTCTTGAACATTTGTTTGTTAAACATGTCATTTGAAATATGATGTAAAAATCAATGTTAATAAATTCTTTAATAAAAAAATAAAAAAAAACTAAGAATAGAGAAGAGCTCACAAGGCTGAACAGCAAAGGAACAGATAATCTAGTTAATAAATGGACAAATAAATTGAACAGATAGCTCTTAGAAGAAGAAATAAAAATGGCCAGTAAATACATGGAAAAATGTTCAACATTCTTAGCTAAAAAGAAAGCACAAATCAAAACTATTCACAATAACAAAGGTATAAAATCAATTCAGATGCCTTTCAATGGATAAATGAATCAAGAAAATGTGGTATATATGCACGATGAAATTTTACTTATCCACTAGAAAGAATGATGTTAAATCATTTGCAATGAAATGGATGGCCTGGTGAAAACTTTGTTAACTGAAATAAGTCAAGCATAGAGAAACAAAGGATGCATGTGTCTCAAAAGGTAAAATTAGTTTATAAACATATAAGTAAATATGTTAGGTTGTATGCAAGTGTACACAAATGTATTAACTTACATATGGTTGATTTAAGGGAGAACTCATTGTTTAGAGTGGCAATGTCAAAGTTCAAATGAATAAATATGAGGAAAAGAGAAATTGAAAAGTTTGGAATAATGTCAAGGTGAGAGGATTAGATGAATTAAGACACGTGAAATACAGTCAGTAATTCAATATACATTTTACAAAACTATGAAAAGTGAGGTAAGGAAAGAGTCTTGCAGTATGGTTGAGAACATTGGAGTAGTTACCAAGACACATTTATTCATAAATTGTGCTGTTGTATGGCAACATTTTGTACCTAAAGATAATAAATAAAATATGAATTATGCCAGAATTCCATTTCAACCTAGTGAGAATGGCATCCATTAAGAAAACAAATAACAACAAATGCTAACAACGATATAGTGAGTGGAGGGGAAGAAACGCTCATATAGTGTTTGTGAGAATTCAACTAATTTACTCATTGGAAATTTAGTATAAAGATTCCTTAAAAGCTAAATATTTACCTGCCTTGTGACTCTGTGTGATTGGATATATATCTGAAAAAGTGAAATCCATACAGTAGAATTATAAATGCATATTTATTGCAGCACTGCTCACAACAAACATCGGAACTTGCCGAGAAGCCCAGCAGTGGCTGAATGAATAAAGAAGATGAAGTTTAGGAAATCATGTCATTTGCATAAAACTGGATAGAGTTGGAGACATCATATTGAGATAAGCCACGCTTAAAAACCCAAATATAAGCCAGATGTTAGTGCTTATGACTGTAATTTTAGCTACTCAGGATGCTGAGATCTGAGGATCACAGTTCAAAGCCAGATTGGGCAGGAAAATCCATGAGACTAATTAAGCACCAGAAACTCAGAAGTTGAGCTGTGGTTCAAAGTGGTAGAGTGCTAGTAAAAGAAGTCAGGGATTAGGTCCAGACCCTGAGTTCAAGCCTCACAACCAAAAATTGCAGCAACAACAACAATCAAACAAAAACTCACACCCCCCCAAAATATATATATTTTTATGCATGTATGTAAGTTAGACCTAAAAGACATATACATTCTTGATCATGCAAACTCATATCTGTACCTATGTACACATCAATTTATATCTACATTGAAATATAAATTTATATACATGGAACATGATTCTAGCCATGGGACTGTATAAGGATAAAGGGAGAGGAGATGGGAAAGAATGATGAAAGATGATGCATGGATAATTTTGAAATAAGGTAGAAGTATGTATGAATATGCATGAGGCACCTCAATAAAAGATGATGATCTAGAGGGGATAGAGAAGGCCAGAAAAAGAGAAAACAGCAGAGAATAATTCTTAAAGAAAAAAAATGTGCACATCTCAAACAGAACAATGAAGTCTCTTGATACAATTAAAACATACTTAAAACAATGACTGACAGTAAGTTAAAACAGGGTTAGATGGGGAGGTGAGGGTAAGGCTAAAAACAGAGGCGAGAGTAGGAATAAGGTCAGTATATTTATTGGTATGGAAATAGAAAAAGTGTTAGTACTAAAAATTAAAATTGGTTTAAGAAAGAAGAGGAGAATGGGCTGAGAGTGACAGAAGGTTAAAGGTTGATCAGGATACATTGATTACAAGGGTAGAAGTGTCACAGTGAAATCCCATTTGTACATGTGATATATGCTAACACAAAGACATTCATGAACGGCATTATATCAAAGCAGGATAAGCCATATCCTTTCTCTTCTACTTCCCTTTGTACAAATGGTCTTTATGAGTATGGAAATGCAATTCTCAAGATGGAAATACAGAAAACATCTATTTAAAGTGTACACTTGAAAATGTTCAGTGCATTAAGACTTTTCAAAGCTTTTACTATGTTAAGATCACCTGCAATCACACTGATTCCTGGGCACTAGCTAGTGGGGAACTACATCTCAGTTCCTGTGGGGCAGTAGAAACCCAAGAGAAACAGAAGGAAGGAAATACACTAATGAGTAGTCTCCCCAGGAGCAGTACTAGAAGGAGGAGGAGCCTAAATGTTGCATCTTGTTCCTTATGAAGGAAAGCCACTGCTGAAAGATCATTTTAATAAAACAGAAGAATTTTTTTTTCAAAAATGACATCATTCAGGGCTGGGAGTTTGGCCTAGTGATAGAGTGATTGCCTAGCAAGCACAAAGACTCAGGTTCGATTCCTCGGTACCACAAACATAGAAAAAGCCAGAAGTGGTGCTGTGGCTCAAGTGGCAGAGTGCTAGCCTTGAGGAAAAAGGCCAAGGATAGTGCTCAGGACTTGACTTCAAGCACCAGGACTGGCCAAAAAAAAAAGACATCATTCAGTCTCATGCTTTATGCTGAACACTTATTTAATCATTATTTTTAAACTCGTTGAATAAGAAAACTGAAATGAAAGGGATTCGAGGTTAGTAGTTTCCACAAGTACACAAATCTACTTTATGATGAATTTTTGAATAGATGATTAGAATCTACAGGTCTGTGTTGTTATCTTTTAAGAGTTTTCTGCAGATTGCTTTGTACCTTATTTCCTAAGCAAAGGAAGAGAAATTAAGAGGTACAATTTGGAAGCTCACCAAAAATTTTATTTAAAAAATACAATGGACTTTTGTTCCTTTTTTAAAAAATTATAATTATAGAAGGGTTATATTATATTCACCAGATAGAGGGTGCATTACTTTACAAACATTGATACCCTTTCTCATGACATGGTCTCCATTTCCCTTCCCCCCCTCCCCCTGCTCATCTTGATTTCCCCCCTTCCCTATCCAATTTCAAATAACCAATTAAGCATATATAAAATATATCAGATAACAAGTGAAATATTGTAACAATATGAAATAACCAAGGGATAGCAAAAGAGATGAGAGATAACATAATACATTAAGGACAACAATCACTCATTATGTGTCTTTTGTTTCCTTATCCTGGAGGTCTTTACATTTAGTGTCATACATTTGGCCTTATGTCTCTAGATTTTGTTCTATTGTAAATCTCTGCTAGGAGAGCCCAAGGTTCCTACTGATTATGACAAATGAGGGAGACTGTTGAGCCCATGTTCCTTTGAGTCTGGCTTACTTCACTCAATATGATTTCTTCTAAGTCTTTCCATTTCCTTACAAATGGAGCAATATCGTCCAGAAACAAGGTCAGACTAAATCCACTAGCACAGGGATGTTCACTGCAGCACTATTTACCATAGCAAAGATATGAAACCAGCCCAGATGTCCCTCAGTTGATGAGTGGATCAACAAGATGTGGTATTTATACACGATGGAATACAATAGACTTTTATTTTGGAATCTGAGATGTAATTTAGTAAATGATCTTTCCTAAACATATATCACTAGAAAACCTTCTTACAGATTTTTAAAGTCAGCAAACCCAGAAGGAAGCATATTTATTGTTCTTGGAGAAAATGTCCATGGGGAAGCTATTTGAAAAAATACAATATAAAAATATATCATTTGGGCCGGGAGTTTTGCCTACTGGCAAAGTGCTTGCCTAGTATGCACGAAGACCCGGGTTTTATTCCTCGGTACCACATACACACACAAAAAAAATCCGGAAGTGGTGCTGAGGTTCAAGTGGTAGAGCTCTAGCCTTGAGAAAGTCCAAGAACAGTGCTCAGGCTCTGAGCTTAAGCCCAGAATTTGCATATATATGTATATGTATATGTATATTATATGTATACGTATAAATATATATATATCATTAAGTAATCCATGTGTAGATGAATAATGCTTTAGCTACTCAGGAGAGTAACATTCAGAGAGTCCAAGCCAGAAAAGTTAGAAAGTAACCATCATAAAGAAGGGCTGGGCGAGTAGCTCAAGTGATAGAGGGTCAAACTAGCAAACACAAGACTATGAGTTCAAACTCCAATTCACAAAGATAAAAGTTTATTCTATTAAATGAGATATGTAGCCAATACTGTATTTTAAGTATGTTAGCTTGTCAAACTATGTTTTTCCTAAATCATTAACTTAGCAACAGTTATTTGCGGAATCTTTATATGTCAATGCGCATAAATCTGTCATGAAAAAATTCAGTAGCTTTGGTAAACATCAGTATAATTCTTTTATATATTGGTCCTTTCACCCATATTTAAACTATGTTCCGAATTTATAGCTAGTGAAAGAAGCAATGGGTGATTTTGTGTTTGTAATTTTAGTATTAAATCACTAAACTCAGGAGCAAAAAGAGGACTTACAATGCTTTATTTTTAAATTTTACAAGATTTTTAAAGCAGGTATGGTAATAGGAATGGTACAAAGTGCCTGATGAAGACATAACAGACATTTAATTAAAGTGATAGGTGTGTAGAGCCATCATTCTAGATACTTACTGTCATTGATAATGAAAAAAACAGGAGCATTGTTGACTTCTAAAAAGTCTTTTTACCAGTAGAATACACTAAAATATTCACAAGACTGGAAATGTTTTATCATATGTGTCAAAGACAAGTCTTATTCTCTTTCCATTTTTGTTCAAGTTTTATGTTCCCATCATTTCTGTTTCTTCCTCTTTCAATGATATGCATGTCATATACCTGTGGACGGAAAGGGAAAACTCACATAAACACACTGCCTGCATTCACAGTGCTACAGTTGTTCCATGGTAGTAAAGACAGCACCTATTTCTTTGCAGTATAAATCTAGAGAATTTATAAAAGGGGTGTTAAGCACCTATTCTGTTTATTAGGTAAATCATATATACTTTTTATAATGACTTTGGTTCTAATATCTCAGATAAACTATAAGTTAGTAATTAAGTAGTCCTGTTCCTAAGGAAATGGAAAGACTTGGAAAAATTATATTAAGTCAGACCCAGAGAAAAATAGATTGCATGGCTTTCCTCATGTGTGGGAGCTAGAATGTGCCTATAAATCTACAAGTAAACAGCCTGGGTGGTAAGCAAGGGGTTTCAAATTAACCTAAGTATAATAGAATACAAAGGTATAATTCATTAAAAAAAGACAAGTTAAACTCCAACAAAACAAGTACCAGGTAGTGGGTAATTCCAAGAGAGTAGGATGGGGGCCAGTGGAGAGGAGGAGAAAAATGAAGGGAAGAAGAGGGAAGAATGCAGGCAATAATTCATTGTGTATAATGCAGAACTAAGAAATATAAGGGAAGCAGTGGGTCAGAGGAGTGTAAAGATATTGAAGTATGACAAAGATCAAGTTTTATTGTGTACTTAAACTGCTTTGTCAAATGGTTAGAAAAAAATACAATATGTAACCTAAAGTTAAGTAAGTGAAGGGATGGGTGAGAATGTTGAAAGGGATGACATTGATCAAGATGAATTGTGTTCATGAGTTACTTGGGTGAATGGCCACTCTTCTGTACAAGTACTTAAAGACAAGAAAAATATTCAAAATTTAAGAATAATTGTAAATATTTTTAAAAATATCTATCTATATGAAACTATAAAGCAGCTTTTCTTAACAATTGGATGGAATTCTCATTCTGCAACATTAAATATGGTTAAAGAATATCTATAACTGAAAATTTAAGAATCTAACATCCATGTGGAGGCTATCAAATTACATAGAAAATGTTAACTAAGTTATTAATTAAAATTCATAGCACTAGTGAAGGTAGAAGACTAACATCTAACAGAATCAAAATTTTGTATAAGAGCATTAAAACAAACATTGGGAAGTTTCACATATTAATCACATAGTTTTAATGGGTTACTTCTGAGTCTCACAGCAATCACATGAGGTAAATATTTTGACAGGCAAGGCAATGTTACTCACAGAACTCCACACCCCTGTCTACAACCAAACCCAGAAAAGGTTAACTTGAACGGGGATTCACAAAGTTTGACATCAAAGGCAAAATTTTTGATTACTATATTAACTTCAAATAAATTTACTCAAAGAAAATTAGGAGTGGTTACACAATTAAAGGAAGAACAGAAAAATTATCCGAGGTATCAGGATAGATGACAAAAAATAAACCAAGAATTGTCCTATGCTCAAGTTTTCTGTCATCTTCCATTGTATCCCAGCAGTCTGGCTTCAAGGAACATGATTGTGGACAAGTGGGCTTCAGTCCCCACCACACAGCTAGGTGGCAAAGGACCTGCCCTTCCTGCTCCCAGCACTGCATACTGCATCATTCTGGGCTGACTTACATGCTTGCCTACGCTTAGAACCTTCACTAGGCTAGAAAATGCTGCAAATGGTCTATCAGGGTGAAGAGAATGAAAAGGACTTAGGATTCATTTTGCAACTAGGAAGGATTCAAGAGTAATTTTAAGTGCTATTAAAAGAACTCCTGTAAGGCAAATGACATAGCTATCAAACTAACTAGAAAGCCCAAGAGTAGGAGAAGATCTTCACAAACCATACAACGGACAAAGGCTTCATATCTAAAATATATCAACAGCTCAAAAAATTGAATCACTCCAAAACTAATCTCCAAAGAAACAACCATTCTATTAAAAGATGGGCCAATGGCTTCAAGAGAGTCTTCTCTGAAGAAGAAATAAGAATGGCATGAAGAAATACTCAACATCTCTGGTCATAAAAGAAATGCAAATCAAAACAACTCTAAGATTCCACCTCACTCCTGTTAGAATGGCCAGGATCAAGAAATCTAATAACAACAGATGTTGGTGGGGATGTGACCAGGATGGATCACTAGTACACAGTTGATGGGACTGCAATCTTGTTCAAACACTATGGAAAGCAGTATGGCATTTCCTCAAAAGACTAAACATAAAGCAATTCCACTACTTGTCATTTACCCAATTGTCCAGAAACAGGGACATACTAAATCTACCAACACAACGACATTCATTGCAGCACTATTTACCATAGCAAAGGTACGGAACCAATCCAGATGCCCCTCAGTTGATGATTGGATCAACCAGATGTGGTATTTGTACACAATGGAATTCTATGCTGCTGTCAGAAAGAATGACATCACCCCATTTGTTAGGAAATGGAAAGACTTATAAAAATTATATTAAGTGAAGTAAGCCAGACTCAAAGGAACTTAGTCTCAATGGTTTCCCTCATTTGTCATAATCAGTAGAAACCTTGGGCTCTACTAGCAGAGATTTGCAATAGAGCAAAACTTTGATACAAAAGGCCATATAGTAGGACGCTAAATGAAAGGATCTCTAGGATATAGAAACATAAGCCATATATTGAATGATTGTTGTTCTTAAGATACTATGTTATCTCTCATCTCTTTTGCTGTCCCTTGATTATCTCATATTGTTACAGTATCTCACTTTGTTACCTGATATATCGGATATATTTGTATTTGATTATTTGAAATTGGATAGGGAAGGGGGAAAAACAAGATGAGGGGTGGGGGTGGGTGGGAGGGAAATGGGGACCAAGACATGTGAAAGGGTATCAATGTATGGGAATTAATGCACCATCTATCTGGCAAATATCATGTAACCCTTCTATTAATTACAATAAATAATATATGAAAAAAAATAAATGTCACAGTGCCCATTAAAAAAAACAAAAAAAAAAAAGAAATAAACTTTACAACTTGTTTGGGTGAGGATTGGGAGAAGGGATCCTGGGAGACAATAAAGGAGAGGATAATATTTGACAAGAAATACACTCATATATATAATTGTAACCTCTTTGCACATCCTCTTTACAATAAAATTTTTAAAAGTATGGATAAATGGGGGTTGTTGGCATGCGTTTCATTCTCTCTCTTCTAACCAGTTAAAAATTAATCATTGCCTTGGGTGCTGGTGGCTCATGTCTGTAATTCTTGCTTCTAAGAAATCTGAGGTATAATGAGATAAATTTCAAGCCAGCTCAGGAAGAAAAATCTAGGAGACTCTTAAATCTAATTAACTAGCAAAACTTCAGGGAAGGAGCACTGGTGGAGCACAAGCCATGAGTGAAAATGCTAAGAAAGAGTGTATGGCTATGAGTTTGAACTGTGTAACAACAACAAATACACAAAAAATGAATAATAATTTCTGCCTTCCCTTTTCAAGACTTTTTCAAATATGATGATTTCCAAAGACATTAAAGTCATTTATGTAATTTTTTATTACTCCAACATAGCACAGCTGTGTACTATTTATGAAGATAGATATATAAGCTGAAAATTGTAGGTAACATTTTGGCATGCTGAAAAGAAATCTTTTCAAATATTTCAATGGTACAATTTTATGCAAGAAAATTTAAATGTGACATGTATACTAAATGCTATTATTTGGAATTTATTTAATAAAGCAAATATAGAAAAATGATATCATTATTTTTCAACTCCATAATAAAAACATTCTATAATTCACTTCTCTCTAATTAGATTTATAGTTATGCTATTCATTTTTTAAATCATCTATTCATACATGTTCCTTCAAGGTTTATTAAAATACTTTCAGAATTAATTTTTATAGTCAGATCTATGAATAAAAATGCAGTCACCAGGATTTCTTGACTATATTTGTCTAATTCTTGTAGGAGCAATGGCCTCTTTATTGAATCTGACAAAGTCCTATTCCACCATAGAAATCTGACTTTAACAATGAGAATATCACAATAAAACTTTGATTCTCTAGAGTCACAGTCTTTTTGAACAATATGTTGTTTCAATATTCTGTCTGAAATCTTCTAGCTCCCTATATTTCTTGTCAAACCAGATACTTCTGATGGCTTAACTTATATGAGCCTACAACATGATTTAAAACACGTTTTAAACTTAATAGGCATGAATGAGGAACTCCTTCTATCTACCTACAAAAGAAAGAATTTCAAGAGGTATTTGAATAATGAAAGGTCCACTGTGGAATCAGTGAAACCCTCGAACCACCTCATTCTTCCAAACTCCTGATGTACTTTAGTAATGTGTTTCAACTCAATATGTCAATTTTTGAATACAATGCATCTTGATCAATTTCATTTCTTCTATTCTTTTCTCCCATCTCAATAGATTTTGAACAGTTATAGGATGAAGTAGTTTTATAATATCTACTTGGAATCAAGAAAGGCAAAAGGAGTCCCTAGCTTATAGTAATGTCGAAATTAGAAACAGAAGAGTAAAAATACTTTTCCTACTTTTTTCTTGAGATCATGTTTACTCAGGCAAACATTTTTCACCAAATTAATACATTTCTCCTTCTTTATGTCTTCTTTATGTTCTTGTTTGGCTTTTTCTCCCACTGCTGGTTTTCTATCACAAGTCCACTTTCAGGCTTCTATTGTTTATTTGGATCTAAGACTCTCTATAATATGTGTTAAAGACTGACATCAGCAGATCTCAGATTCCTGAATAGATGGGATTATAGCTGTGAACCACTGATACTACATTTCTTCTCATATAGAAATGCTATAGGGAGGTGGTGGAACAAAAAAAAACACCCTTTTCTGTGACTCTGACACCTCCTACCCATGACCATTTCTGTAGACATGTAAATAAACACCTACAGGTTACATTTTGTGCCACTAAGTAGACCATACAAGTGTAACTATTAACACTGAACACATTTATTTGCAAATTTTAAGAAAATCATAATAGAAATGAAAGGAAACCTCTTATCTTCAAGTATTCCACTGATGTCTCTTATACTGACAAGAATGCTTACTTGGTACATTTCTTGTCTTTTAGAATTATGTTATTTACTGTCTAGAAAGATATAAAAATTAATCTAAATACTAAAATGATGATTCTAAAATAAAAAGGAAGTCATAACCAAAATGGGCTTGGATATTATTTTGTTAGTACTGTTTTGATGTGTAGAAGCTATCCATCCAGATGATTTAGCTATTTCTAAGGCAAATCCCTCCCCCAAATCCAATCTATATTCCTAGAACATTTAAATTTAGAATGTAATTGACACAGAAGCTCTCTAAATTGGACACATTCATAAGCTCTTGCCGAGGGAAGGCATATTTGTATTCAGCACTGGACGATGTTAACTACTACTTGCTAAAACTGGTGCAGTTTTCTGAATTGTCAATTTCCAATCCAACACTGTTTTCTTAGAGGGCATATTCTCTAAGGCTTTGTTCTCAGTTCCCTCTCAAACTTAAGAGAGAGGGCCCATTTTCTTGAAGTACCTGACAAATGCTTCTCTTATAACAGACTCAATCAATCACAGTGTGTTACAATGCTTTGTTGAAATCTGTGCTATCCTACCATTTATGGATGCTGGTGAAAAATTCACCCCAATAAAAATACATTGTCCTGATGGCAAGAAGCCTCAGGAAAAAGAAGAATATCTTCCTTCCACTGGAATCTGAAGAAAGGTGTGCATATTCCAAGAAACCACAAATCCATCTGAAACATAAAGGAAAATGAGAAAAAAGATATTTTATCTTAAAGGCACTCCAAGTGTGGTAAATTAAAAAAAATAAATAAACTTTTTACTTCAGATACAATTTTTGATTTCCTATTTCTAGCATATGTTTTTAATAAAGTTGTTATTATAAAGTTGATATATGGAGGATTTATAGTTACATAAGTCAGGATGCATAAGCCAAAAAGAGTGCCATTCATTTCAGACAATGTTACACTTCCTCTATCATGTTCCTTTTTAAGTCTGCTCTTTAGTTTACACTATATGCACACTCATATCCAAATGACCAAGTTCTCTTGAAGTCTAGGATCAGAGAGGCAAGACAAGCCCTATTCCGAGAAATACTGAGGAAATGTAGACCTATGTAGACCTTCTGGCATGTGCTGAAATGGCTTTTCCCCAACAGGAGCCCCTTTTCTGACACCCAGCTCAGACTAGATTCAATGTGCTGAAAACATTGAGGGAATTCTATGCTTTTTCCTTTGTGAAACTCATTCTAAGTGTATAAATGCAAGTGAACTATAATTTATTACATTTTTACCCTTGAATCATTGTGGTTAAAAAAATAGAATAAAAAAACATGGAGGAAGATACTGGTTGAGAAATCATGAAAATTGTTATTTAGTGTACTTTGTTTTAAAGCACCTAATGAGAAAGAAAGAAGGAAGGAAAGAAGAGAGGAAAGTAAGAAAGAAGAAAGGAAGGAAGGTAAATATGGTTTTGTATGAGGCTGAACCTGGATTCCACATATGACCCCATCTAGTTCTCTTTCCTTTCCCTCAAATGTGTTTCCATAGTTTAGCTCTTTTGAATGTCTCTGGTCTCATGAATACATAGTGATTAGTTATGCCTAGTGAAGAATAAGAGAAAAAATCTACTTTTCTACCAAGTCAACTAAAATCATAGAACTGACCATGTATTAATTAATTGTCACCTTTGCCATCTCTAAGCAAATCAATGTGTTCGAGATTTGTGTACAAGTCCATTTACTTAAGCTAATCAAATCTCATTCTCCAAGGTCATCCTAATTCTTAGGGCTAGAAAATCCAAAATATAATTCAAAAGGCAAAAACTAAGAACTGATGGTCTGGAGACAAGAAACAATTGTCCTCAAAGATGCCCAAATAAATTTCATACTAAAAGCCATGAAGAGGTTTTAATTCAGGAAATATCAAACCAGATTGAGTTCTTTAAATGGAACTGTTAGTTATAAAGGGAATTTTTGAAGTAAAATGACAGGAATGATAAGAGGAAGGCTTAATTTTCTAGTTTCCATAAAAGTAGTTGTTTATGACATGGCTTATGATAAAATGTACAGGAGAAACAGCAAACATTTAGAACATACTGTTTCCTTTATATGAAATAGCTTTGAAATAAATTCCATGGTATGGAAACAAGAGGTTTATTGTTGTTCTTAATGCACTCCATGATGTTATTTCCTTTCTTTTTTTGTCTTATAGCTTATATTATATTTTTACTATATCTGACTTGGTACCTGATATTTTGTTACATGCTTATTTGTTTATGTGAAATGGGGAAGGGAAGGGGAAAAACAAGATGATTGGGAGGGGTGGAGAGAAGGAAAGTGAGAGAAAAACATAAGAAGGGGTATCAGAGTTCAAGATGTTACGTACCTGCCACCTGATGAATGTAACTGTTATCACTCTATACATCTCCCCAACAATAAAATGCAATAAAAATTGAAAAACTGAAATAGCTTTTATGTACACAGAACATTAAGAAATAGTTGAAGAATGTGTTCATCATGATTAATGTCATGGATTTCCCTGACCCAAGATACATTGAAAACAACATTAAATTATAATAAATTACAACCATTTCTGGATGTATTCCTCCACTTTTAGAGGAGGTATCAAAATGTAGGACTTCTCCTCGCACATCTCGAGCAGCCTTTTATAGAGTAAAAGTAGGAACTAGTAAGGACTCTGCCAGGGACCATTGCTATAGTCCCTGGAGATTTGGGAAAACTTTCCTGTCTTACCTGAAAGCAAACCAACAGACTGGATGAGGTAATCTCAGAGCATAATAACACACTCTGCATTAGTCATTTACTAAAAATTAAATGAATAAAACAGAATTCTATCAGTTTGCAACTGGGGCAAGGTTCTATGGATCAATGTAGATTCTCTAGTTTCTCATAAACATGGATTTTTTTGCTTTCTTTTTTATGTAAAATCTCTTTATTTGTAGATTGGCAGTATGCTCCAAAAGAAGGAAGAAATCAGGAACCAATTTGTAATGCTTATCACAATTGCAAAGGTTTCCTTGGCTCAGTCAAATAAAAGCTAGAGTCTGTGAGCTAGGCTCTACCGACAGGAAATGGATGCACGAACGAATGGTAACTCAACCCACCATGGGGATGAACTTTTGGAGGCATGTATCACTTTATCCATGGTATAGTTTCTTACATTTACCTAGAAGAAGCATTATATTTATATAACAATTTCATAAATTCTTAGTTGAGACAAATTAATAAATTATTTCTGATTCTTTTCTGAATGTAGTTACTCTAAGATACTTTCTGGAAAACTGAGTGAGAAGTTTTGACTGTTAACTGACTTCATTTCACTGCACTGGCCCAAGCTGACACAATTATTATAATATAATTCCAGTGAAATCTGTAAGATCTTTTTCCTTATATTAAACATGTCATATAGAAATTCTAATTAGTGTTAATTTACTTCTGCTCTTAATATTATTTCTTTTTTCATTAGTCTTCCTTAGTCATTTTCAAAACATTTCCAATTAATAAACCTCTAACCAAAAGCTAACAATGGTTTATTTCATTTGCACATTGGATTATATCCTGATAAGCAAACAAACAAATCAGCCTGATGACATTTGCTCACACCTGTAATCCTAGGCACTCAGGAGGCTAAGTTCTGAGGATCTCAGTTCAAAGCCAGGCCAGGCACAAAAAGTTCATGAGATTCTTATCTCCAATTAATCACCAGAAAACCAGAAGTGGCACAGTGGTTCAAGTGGTAGAGCACTAGCCTTTCTCTGAAAAGCTCAATGACAGTGCCCAGGCCCAGAGTTCAAGACCTATGACCAACAAAACAACAAAAATTACAACAACAAAGCAACAACAACAACAAAAAAAACCAAAGCAGAACAAAAACAAATGTGGTAAAAACTACATAGTTTGGACATAGGAACATGTATTTTGATGAAACCAGAAAGATTCTAGATTAAAAAGTCAAAATCTAACTTCTATATTTAGTCATAAGAAAGAAATAAGAACCAGATTTATACCTAAAATTAGTGAAAAGACATAAATACATGAGTGAATAATTGGTAGCTATTAGAGTAAGCAGATGAGGGCAGTGATCAGAAATTAAACTCTGAATAAAAAATGAAAAGAACTGAAACATAGGGAAGCAATTACTTCTCACATACTAAGTGGAGAAAGTTTCTTAATACCAGAAAGACAGTTCCAGGTGAGCTGAACACAGACATTTATGAGAAAAGAGTTGGATGTGGTTATACATGCTTGACATTCTAACTACTACAGGAAACCTGAAATTGGGAAATATCATGATCTAGGGCAAGAATCAAGACCTTAGGCCACAACAAAAAGAGCTGGATGCATGACTCAGTAGCAGAGGACCTGTCTGCCAAGTAGAAGGGCTGAAATTTAAAACCACAAGATCACCAAAAAGTAAAAAAAAAAGAAGGAGACATTACATAGAATCTGGAAACTCCCTAATTAAAAGAGATACAATTGAGATTTCAAGACATGAAAATTAAGGCTGGAAATGTGACTTAGTGGTAGAGTGCTTTCCTAGCATGCATGAGGCCCTGTCTTTGACACCTTGGGACCATATAAATAAAATAAATAAAAATCATGAGAAGAATTGCACAATAATTAAAATTTGTAGAGGAATGTATTAGTAGAAAGACATATGGAACACACACACACACACACACACACACACACACACACACACACACACTGAAGAAAGATATAGAGATCTCAAAGTTCTACAAATTACATCCAAATCTCCAACTCAATAAGGATCACACATATGCCTGAGACTAACTTTAAAAAAAAACAAAATGTATCAAAAGGCAAAGAAGGAATATTTTCTAGGGCTCACACAGACTTTGGAGTAGTTGTGTTCCCATGAGCTAGAAAACTTGGTGACAAATATCCTGGGAATTGGATAGGACATTTGGAAAAATAGAAAAAATGAAACTATTTTGAAGCAACTTGCATGTGTTTATGAACAAAGATAAAACATACTTACACAAATACAAAAATATCCAATATCCAGGAAGCTTAATTCCACAATAACTTAATAATATCTCTTGTGTGTATGTGCATATGCATGTGTTGCTAGAGTGTGCATAAACCTGTAATAGATATGAAGAATTCTGAAAAATACAAATCTCAATGAGGAGAAATTGCGATGAAAATAGTTATAGAAAATATACAAAAGATAAAATTACAAGATAAAGATAATAACATTATTATTATTATAACTAACATCCAGACTGCAAAATAATATTAAGGAAAGTAAAAGCCTAGCAAGGCTTTCATAGAAATAAATTTTAAACTTTGCATAAAAAAGCAAATACATAGAGTAGACAAAATTACTTTGAAAGGCAAAAGTAAGTATTTTATTTGGCTTACAATAATAAGAAAATGTAGTGTTAGCTTGATGGAAGAAAATAGTGAAATAAAACTAAAATATTCACAGATATCTGTTGTCAATAGACCTTTGATTAATGATGAAGGAACTATGTATCAAATAAAGTTTACAGGGCTGGGAGCCTACCGTAATGGTACAGTACTTAGTTAGCATGGACAAAGCCCTGAGTTCGATTCTTTGGTACCATATACAAAGAAAAAAAAGCTGGAAGTGGCACTATGGCCCAAGTGGCAAAGCACTAGGCTTGTAAAAACTGTCCAAGGACAGTGTGCAGGACTGGAAAAAAATAAAATTTACACATAAAAGTTCACTGAAAATGAGTCATAGGCTACAATCTAAGAATAAAATAATACAAGGATAGGATTTTCATTTGGGATAGAAACTTTAAGTGATGTACACATCAAGAGAGAGAGACAGAGAAAGAGAAGAGAGAGAGACACACAGAGAGAGAGACAGAGACAGACACAGAGCAGAGAGATAGACACAGAGAGAGAGACAGAGACAGACACAGAGCAGAGAGATAGACTCAGAGAGAGGGAGTGAGGGAGATCACAAACATAAAAGAAAAAATATCAATAAGTTTGTCTACATCAAAATAAATCTTTTGCTTTTTAAAAACTTTTCTTGTAAACAATAAAGAGCAATTCAAATTCGTGAGTAATATTTTCAAAATATATCTTCTACAGAGGAATTTTGCCTATTGCCTAGATTATTTAATTAATAACATCTGATACTCAATAATATTTCAAAACTATTTCCAAGATGTGGCTCACTACTATAATCTAGGTATTTAAGAGGATGAGAATTTAGGATTGTGGCTGGAAGCCAGCTCAGGCAGACAGATTATGAGACTCTTATCTCCATTTAGCCATCAAAAAGCCAGAGTGGAGGTCTGGGTGGATCAAGCAGTTAAGTGATCTTCTTACGTGAAAAAGTAAAAAAGAGACTTTGAGTTCATGATCCAGTACCAGCATACACACACACACACACACACACACACACACACACACAGAATTTTCAAAGAAGATATAAAATGAGAACATAACTGGCAAATAATTACAGGAAACTTACCAGGAAATGCAAATTAACTCACAACGAGATCATAAAATGCATCCATAAGAGAGACAACCATTGGAAACCCAAAGGTGGTAAGTGTCATCAAGAATGCCAAAAAGCTAGTACCCTGAACACACCAGAGATGATGATATACAGTGATGCAGTAACTTTGAGAGACAGTTTGACAGTTTCTTACAAAAGTGAAAAATCCTAGGTCAAAGCAGTAGTGTTTTCCCAGGAAAAAAAAATGTGTTTGATTGCCAGTACCACAAAAAGAGTTAAAGATAGCTACTTTTGTTACTATTCCATTCTCATCTATACACACAAAAGGAACAATAGCATAGGTGCACATAAAGTAGTATATGTATATTGCTTTTTGATAGTTGTCAAACTGTGGACTCAACAGCTCTATCCACCTACAGATGAACAACTGGAGGAAATAGGGATATCCATTAAATGAAATGTTACTCTGGAACAACGGAATAGGTTATGGATACAAATAATACTTGTACTTTAAAATATTATGGGGTTAAAGGTATCAGATCATATTTTTAAAAAATATTATTTGTTAAACATCATGTGGTCTAGAAATGGACACTGGTGGCCATTTTAATCCTAGCTATGTAGGAATCTAAGATCTGACCACCATGGTTCAAAGTCAGCTGGGCAGGAAAGGCAGTGAGACTCTTATCTCCCTCCAGTTACCCACCAGAAAACTAGAAGTGGCATTATAGCTCAAAGTGTTAGAGCGCTAACCTTGAACAAAAGAGCTCAGGGATAGCTCGTAGGCTGTCATGAATTCAAGCCCCATGACTAACAAAATAAATTTGTGGTCTAGAGGAATAGATGGACAGGGGTAGATTTAACAAAACTGGCTGACTCTAATCAATGTTTTGACTTAGGGAATAACTCGAAACTCATATAATCAAAATTTATGTGATTTATTTACATCAATTATATATCAAGATAACTGTAGGACAAAAATATCTAACAGCTCCCATTTTTGAAACAACATTCTGTTTAAGCTTGAATATGTTACAAATCACATCTGGATTTTATATTTATCTGTAAAGGAAAAAGATGTACCTGTTATGTTAGCATAGTAGATTTTATATTTGTTCACAAATGTCTGCTAGCTTTCCTTATGATCTCTCCACAGACCCCTTTTTTTACCAGTCGTGGGCTTGACCTCAGAGCCTGGGCATTGTCCTTGAGCTTTCTACCACTAGAGCACTCTACCACTAGAGACAAAGCACCACTTTCAGCCTTTTCTATGTGTATTGTACCCAGCAATTAAAACCAGGATTTCATGCATGCTAGGCAAGCATTCTACTTATCACTAGGCCACACAACGGGTCCCAATCTCTCCCTTTTCTGATGCTTCTTTGCAGAAAACTTTATTCATTGTTGCATGACAGTTTGGATTTGCCCCATGATGTACTAATTCTTGGAAGTATGGCTAAAATCAAACGAGGATGGTTTTACCCTATTCCTTACCTTCTTCCATTGGATCACTGAGTCCAAGGTAGGAATGGTACTTCCAGCCTGGTTCTAGAATGAAAAAGCTGTGGAGCAAGAACCTGAGACAGAAATAAATGTGAGCTAGAAATAATCTGTTTCTATCAAGTGTTTAAGAGGTAGTGAGTATGGTGTGACTTAGAGGAAGGTAACAGATACATGAAACCTAAAATGATCCACTGGACTAGTCTCAAGGGTGTCACACATTACTAGAAAGCATGAGATCTTTAGTCCAAACCTCAGCATTATGAAAGGAAGATAAGAAGGAAAGAATGAAAGGAGAAAGGAAGGAAAAGAAAGACACTATGATACAGGGATACACAAATTGCATATAAACTCATTAGGTATTTCCCTCTACTGACTTTAGGATAAGTCAGAAGAGTGTTATAAGAGAATTCCAAGTGATTCCAAGTGATAGAAATGTAGACATATTTACTTAAACTTTCACTGAGGATGACATTGACCTATGTTATGCATACTTGGACACATTAAGTGAAGAAGTTAAAGAAGAAAACGTTAGTAACTATGAGTTAGTCAAGTATGCCCCTTACGTCTAGCTGTAAACTCCATATGGTTAGGCAGTAAAAGTGCTCAGAGGAAATACAGGAATTGGGACACGCTTGTCAACAGATTTCCATACACCATCAAAGTGAACACAGCAAGCTCAGAGATTCTAAGATTTGCAGCTGATTTTTATTTTCAACCTATGAATTGGGTTAAATGACAAAAAATGATTAATATTCAGCCACTAAACTAGGACCAAATCAACATCGAACCATGCAAGGTTTTTTCTTTGCATTACTCTCATTATTCACATACTTTTATTATGGATTATGCACCCAAAATCAGATGCTAACACAGATGCTCTCCAAACACAGATGCTGTACTGCAATCCAGATTTGCTAGCGGATTGCTGACTGGCTGGGTACAATCTGTCTGCATATGTGATCTTTCACCTTGTTTTGAGCACATCTCCAGCATTTTTTATAGTAAGGCTTTCTCCCGATGACAGTTAACATAATCTAAAGTGGGGTCTTCAGAATATTTACTTAGTAAAATGGTAATATGGTCAAATTAACATAGAAAACACTTAGTTGAATCATGATAAACAATATTTTCATTATTGAACTTCCCATGAAGTTTTAACTACAAGTGATGACTTGCCAAGAAAGAGGCATTATATGGAACATTTGCCAACTTATTGGACCACAAAAGTTGGTATCCTAAACAGTATCTAACACATTTTATATTCTACAGAAAACACAGAACTCAATATTCTTTTGAAAACCATTGCAATATCATTGGAGATACAAAATACATATTAATCTTTGCCTTTAGCCAAGTTTACTTCCCTTTCTTCATGACTATGTGACTACCTCATGGATGAAAAAAGAAGTATAGGAGGAACAATAACAAATCTTCTATTTCCAGCCTTGGTCTGTGTGGATTTTTATAAAATGAGGGCTCACATAATCCATACATCTTTTGTGTCTCCATTGTGCCATGTTAATAGCTCAATTATGGCACTTCATTCCAACTGAGAAACTGCCTTTTGTTGTCCCTAGTGAAGCAACATGTGGCCTTGGTTCAATGGGAATAAAGCCAATCACATCTAGTTGCTGGCCTGATGCCTGGCACACACAGTGAAAGCTATGCTTGAACAGGGAGCGCTGAAACAGAGTCCTGAACAGGCTGTTGAAACATTGTTCGTCTTGCCTTCCTCTCCCTTTCTTATCCAGCACTTTCAAATTCTGTTGTAATCTTCTGCTCATTTCTTGTTTCCCTAAGAAACCTGTGATTTAATTTCCACAGGCTTATCAAGATATTCCTCATATGTACAGGTCTTCCTGCCTCTACTCTGTAAACCTGTATGTACTTCAGGATCCAGTCCAACTACTTTTGTTAACTTTCCTATCCATAAGAAAACTTATGTTTTTTCTTTGTGATACCCACCACACTTTGTTCAAGGTGTTGGGGTGAAGTTCATTCTTTCATATAATATTGATTAGGGTGTTTGTATAGCTCATTTGTCTAACTATAAGTTTCATGAGCTTGGGTAGCTGATTTGCTCATATTTGTGTCTCTTTCTCATCTACAACACACTCCTGAAACCATGACCTGGAGACTGTCCATGGAAATAAACCCAAAATTCCAAAACTCAAAAATCCAGACGTATTATAGTCACACACACACACACACACACACACACACACACACACGCACACACAAAACACAACATGTGGGGCACAACACATCAGGGAAATGGAAACCTATGCTATAAAAGGAGGCCTTACTCTTGGCCCAGTGCTCATTCCCTGGTCTTGGGACCACACCTGGCTGAGATGGTGCCCGCCGCTTGGTTGGAAGGTGTGGCTGTGGTTTGTGAAAATAAGGTCACCTCTGGGATCGAACCCTTCAGCCTCTTGGACAACACATGCATCCTCTGTTAGCTGAATGGACTTCCTCAATAAGAGTACCTCCCCCGCCCTGCCCACCTTTGTGCTGATAGGCTCCTGCATCTTACGTTAGCTGAATGGACTTCCTCAATAAACAAGTTCCTGCCTTGACTGGTCTCCATGAAGGTCTGATGGTCCTCCGGCAGGAGGGAGGGCTGTGTGTGGGTGGTCAGTCGGCCCTTTCCTTTCAAGGCTCATTCTGGTCAGGGCGTGTTCTCTCTATCCCTCCTGCAGGTTGGGAGGGACCTAGGACTAAAATCCCCGACAACAACACACAGGTTCAGTGTCTCTAAGTTTCACAAAAAAGAACTTTTTGACACTAAGTCTCATTGATCCACATCATTTTACTTACGTATTTACATGCATATCCTATAGCATATTGAATAAGTTCTTAACTCTGCACATTGTTTCTATCAAATGTATGCACCTATGTGAGCCAGGGAGCTCTTCAACTTTATCTCTCAAAGCCACATGCCCTTCTCTTTTCCACCTTAAGTTCCCTCTCTTATCCTATCTTCTTCACCAACCTGGAACTCCTGCTCTTCTTATACAGGAAAATATCTCTTTAATCTTTTGAGGCAATCTATCCTTGAAAAATGTTGTGTATAACCATCTTCTGCAATTTTCTTTCTCCATTTTATCTTACAGTTTCATGTCTTCCATTCTGATCCTAACCTGCCAGGCAAGAGAAAGTGGATACTCAAAGGGTTGGAGTTCCCTTAAGGAATACATTATTCCTGCTTAATTCTTCAAATCTCACTCTTGTCTAATCTATCACTTGTACCAGAGCCATGCTTCTTAAAGACATATTGAAGGAAGGAAAAGGGGACTGGAATGCCTGCTGGTTCCTGGAAGCACTGACCAGAGCAGCAAGGAATTTGGACCAGTCTCTTTTAGTAATTAGGGCATCTGTGGTAGACAAGATAGAATTTTCACATTCTTCTCTAGAGGAATTGCAGTCACATAAGTAAGATAATGAGTAAATTTCTTTTTGAACACTTACCCCCTCCCTCCTTCTCTTCCACTTCTCCTCCTCATTAATTCTCCTCCCACACCAAGTGGTAAAGTTCATTTCCAAGATAGTATCTAGTGAGTATCACTGCAGCACTGGTTTCAACCTTTGTCCCTTTGTTTCTGTGACTCCCTTCACTTCTCCAAATCAGATAAACTTATATACAAGATAAAGGGTACAGAATTCAGAAACAGTGGCCACAGGGAACAAAGCAGGGAAAATAAACATAGAAAAAATAAATAATTACATACAGTACACACACACACACACACACACACACATTGCATTTCCATTTCTAGTATATTGTCATATGTGTATAGGTTTTGAGCCATTGTGAACCTTTCCGAGCAATATCTAGATTTTTGTTCTATACTTTTCAGGACAGTTTCTTCTTTTGGGTTGAGGTTTTACACATTTGGTTTTTGTCTTCCCTTTTTTTTCCTTTCTGCTTAATTACTTGGAGCAGAATTCTTTTCCCATCTGCCATGTATTACCACTGATTGTCAGAGTAATCTCACAGAGGTGGAAATAGAACAAGAATGTAAGTCCTGACTAGTGATGATGTAGCAGGCAAGAACTTGGAAACTCAGTGGCAGGACATAGAGCTAAGTAGAAACAAAATCTAAAGACACTCCCTGATCTCTTAATGACTCTACACTGCACAAAACCCACAAACCTCTGATTCTTCACAAAATCATTAAGTGGTCAGATTGGATCAAACATCTATATTATATAAAAATAAACTCTATGTAAAACTTACATATATTATGCCCACTGTTCCTGTTATTATATTATCGTTATATGTTATCCTACATGTTATATAATATAATCAACATAAAACATTATTTTATTATAATCGTATTATGTAATATTTTATACAATTTATACATTTTTCATGGCTGATTTATTTATTTACTTTAATTCATATGAAGAGGCCCTCGGGTATTCCATCTTGGTTATTTTCTACTAAGTCTATCCTCTTTCAGCCCCACTCTCTGTGAATAGAATCCTGTAGAGTTTTAAATCTATCTTCAGTGTATCAGCGAGAATATGTTGTTTTTGTTTCTCTGAATGTAAGTCCTGGCTAGTGATGATGTAGCAGGCAAGAACTTGGAAACTAAGTGGCAGGACATAGAGCTAAGCAGAAACATTGTATCTCCTTGGTCCAATATAGGCAATTTGTCTGTCTCCAGAAATTCATCCATTTTTGCTAAATTTTCCTTTTTTAGTCAGTATAGAGGTTGGAAATTGTTTTTAATAATCAACCGGATATTTCAATGTTTGTGATCTTTTTTTCTATGGCATCCGTGATATTGATTCGAATTTCCTATCTTCTTTTTGTTAATTTCCAAGAGTTCTGGCAGGATATTTGTATCTGGAAGTGGCTATCTAGCTATACTGTGGCAATGCTCTGTATCTGTATGCTGCAGCTACTGGTTGCCAAACACCATGTTCTGTTACATTAATTGTGGGCAGGGCAGTGGGACAGTGCAAGTTCTCCATGTCTGGGTGGCACAGAGCCTCACCTCTGGTCACTGTCTGTGTCGTGGGCTATAGGTGTTTTCTGCATCTGGATTCTGTAGTCCACTGGTGTCTTGAAGTTCCAGGCAGCTGTGGGCCACTGTTGCTGCCCGCATGATTCAGGAGGGGTCTTTGCAAGTTTCCATCTTTGTGTGTGAAAATTATGAGTTTTTTTCAGTTCCTGTGATTTTCTGCTTGTTCATTTATTCGTTATTGATATCTTGGGGGAACTGCATGTTGGGACCTCAACTCTTTATTTAGTTAGAGAGTTAGGGCAATTCCCTATTGTTTCAATATCACATTCCTCTCATTGCTCAGATTTTGAAAATTAAACCATTCTCGTTAGGTTTGAGATTGCATGGCTATAATAGCTTTGTTGTCTGGCTTCTCCTGGGTACAGGTTTACCTCTTTCTTTAAGATTGACACAGTGGCTTCAACTTGAAGATAGTAAATGTTCTTAAACTGGACTAAAAAATTACATACATGGGAGGATTTTTGGTCTATATGGAAACAAATGGAAATATGAACATAAAAGGACCTTTTATCTGAATGTCTATTATAACTATGTTTTAGAGACTGCTCTTCAGAATAAATAAACAGGCAATCAAAGGAAGAGAGATGTGAACTCAAAACTCATTTATTAAAATGTATATAGTTTTAGATGAAATATCTAAGCCAATCCTACTATTTTCCTTTATGAAACTGAAAATAGTATTCATTTCATGGATTTATGATTAAGATTCATGTATCTTACATATACAACATGCATTTTTAAAGAACTTTTAGTATTTTACTTATAGAATTCATGTGATATAAAACTATATAGTTACCTTACATTTGAAACATACGATGTATTGCACATATAACATATAATAAAGTAAAATATGTATCTATGTATTCCTAACTATAATTTGATAAGGAAAGTACATCTACATGGTGCGCGTGTTAGTACATTAACAACCTTTACTATAGTAACAACCAGTTCTAAAATCTAGATGATTCATAAAGAAAATGATTATTTCTTGTCCATCTTACTTTACTTAAGGAGAGCTAGGCTCTAGTACCTGGTTTGCTTACACTATGTGTGGTTATAGACATATTTCAGGTATTTCTTCATTCTCTCTCCAAGTTCAAGGACATGCTAGCTAATTAAAGAATACCAAAAGAAGTTTAAATATATATAAAAGTTTTATTATATTTAATGATCAACAAGTAAACACCAAGCCAAAAATCAGTGAGACGAGGAGCATATGCACAGGGAACAAGGAAATCAATAATAAAAACATTCACATCCACAGGGCACTGTAATCCTAGCTAACTCAGGAGCCTGAGATCTGAGGATCGAGATTCAAACCCAGCCCAATAGTCTGGGAGATTCTTTTTTTTCATGTATTTTTTATTGTAATTAATAGAAGGGTTACATTATATTCACCAGCTAGAAGGTGCATTAATTCACATACATTGATACCCTTTCTCATGTCTTTATGTTCAATTAACCACCAGAAAACAGGAAGTGGTGCTGTGGCTCAGTGTGATGTAGTGCTACTCTTGAGCTGAAGAGCTCATGGACAGCACCCAAGCCCAGAGTTCAAGCTCCATGACAAACTAAAAAAAAAAAAAAAAAAGGAACATTGTACTTGGTACATGTTTTAAAGGGCTTACTCAACCAGCCCCTGGTATTTGGGGGGGGGGGTTATAGATTCTTTAAAAGGGTGCAGCCTTGTAGAAGGACTCTAGGTCAGTGGAAACATGCCCTTCTCAGGGAGAGAGTAGCCATTTTCATACTTTCGAGAACAGTTTCTCTCTGTGTCTCTTCTCTTCTCTTCTCTTCTCTTCTCCTCCTCCTCCTCCTCCTCCTCCTCCTCCTCCTCCTCCTCCTCCTCCTCCTCCTCCTCCTCCTCCTCTTCTTCTTCTTCTTCTTCTTCTTCTTCTTCTTCTTCTTCTTCTTCTTCCTCTTCCTCTCTCTCCCTCTCCCTCTCCCTCCCTCTCCCTCTCCCTCTCCCTCTCCCTCTCTCCCTCTCCCTCTCTCCCTCTCTCCCCCTCTCCCCCTCTCCCCCTCTCCTTCCCTCCCTCCCTCCCTCCCTCCCTCCCTCCCTCTCCCTCCCTCCCTCCCTCTCCCTCCCTCCCTCCCTCCCTCCCTCCCTCCCTCCCTCCCTCCCTCCCTCTCTCTCTCTCTCTCTCTCTCTCTCTCTCTCTCTCTCTCTCTCTCTCTCTCTCTCTCTCTCTCTCCTCTCTCCTCTCTCTCTCCATAGCCACTGTTGACAGTTTTATTCCACCATGTACTTCTTATCATTAGGACTACAGACCTACATCAAGAGGACAAGCTGACTATAGTCTGAAACCTCTGAAACTATGAGCCAAAATAAATCTTTCATTGTTTTAAGTTAATTAGTTCAGGTAGAAAGCAGAGTAACATGCCTATCATAAGCAAATTTTAATTTTTTTATTTCCTTTTTTACAAAAACTCTAAAATAAAACCCATAATATCTATGGAATGATAGCTATATTCCAGGCATTGTGCTAGTGGTAGAAATATAAAAATTTTCAGACCAACTTCAAGAAACACAAATACCTCAAATTGTTTCTGTCCTCAGAATCATCAGTTTAGTAGTATTACATACCAATATATGTCATAACTTCCACAAAACAGAATTATTTTAGGCTATATCTGCTAAATTTTATTTTTACTGATTTCTTATATGTCTCCTAACAAAAATAATTTGATTAAAATTGAAATATTAAAGATGAGCAGGAAGCATCCATATTAGGAAGGGAACAGCCATGTCAAATAGTACAGCCATCATATGTTTCATACTCTTAATTACTCTTACTGAAACCTTTTAGGCACTGATAAAGACTGCCCTGTTAAAATCACCACAAATGACTCTTTTTCTTTATTTTTTATATTTAAGTTAAATTGTCCACAAAGTAGGTTTTCTAGCAAGGCATGCTGGCTTACCTCTATACTCCTAACTACACAGGAGGCTAAGATGTGAGGATTGAAGTTCAAAGCCAGACCGTGCAGAACAGTCCCTGTGAGACTCCAAACTCCAATTAATCACTCAAAATTCAGAAATAGATCTATGGCTTAAAATGATATAGTACTAGGCTTGAGCAAAAGAGCTCAGAGACAGTGCCCAGTCCCTGAGTTCAAGATCCACAACCAACAAAAATAAACTAATAAAACAAAACTGATTTTCTTATTTATCCTAATAGTAGCGTATTTACAAGTAAAGTGAACAAACATTCCTGTTAACTGGAAATGTGGTCAGGTTCACTGTGAACCACACTGTCAAAAAGCACTAGCGGAGCACTAGCCCAGCTTGGAATTGTACATATGTATTTATGCACATGTGAAAGAACTTTTAGCCAAAAAATAAAAAAAAGTTTAGGGCAGGGCTTGCATCAAATTACCCCCATTTTATGGGTTGCTGTAGAAACAGATTAGCTCTTTGGAAGTGCAAAACCATGCCTGAGTCTAATGCAAAGAGCAATCAGCAGCCTGAATGAACAGCTGGGAACTGAGGCAATGGGAGTTGACATGGCAGACAGTAGCCAGACAAAGTGATCCAGGCACTGTCTGGGAGAGAGAGTTTGGGGGCTGGGAAAGGAACTGAACACTGTCAGTAGAGTCAACCATGTGACCCAGCTGTTCACTCTCATCATCACTAAGAACTAAGAACACAGAGAACTCCATTCATGAGGATTAAACTCACTGAACGATTAAAAAAAAATCAAAATAAAATAAATGAACAAGATTGCCCCAGACAACTTACATTAAGAAGTTTTTGAAAGCGATAGAAAGTGAAAGCACAAGATTATACCTTCACCCTGTTCACTTATTAATCCATTCAAAACATTGAGTCAATCTTGTCTCCTCTTTGGGCAATGAGTTCCTGCTTTGTAATTACTTGGGAAATTATCTTAAAAAAGGCACGATGTGGCACTCCCTTTAGGGAGAGTGATGCCTAATTTATGTTGTTTTATAAGTCTGATAGACTGAAAAATGTTTTCTTGAATTTTGAGGGCTCACAATCATCTCTAGTACACTAAATGCTCTAAGAATTCCCAAGACAGAAACAGATTTGACAACTCTGCATCATTCAGCCATCTCCTCTTCATTAGGCCACAGAAACCCTTTGTCACTTAGCACCCATTTTTCAGGTTCATCGGGATGCTGTTCCTTATTAGTTACTTTAGGAAAGCATTAGAATAGTCGTTTTTCAAGGACTTTCTCAGTTTTAAAATCTCAACTTCTTTTCCTATCTCCATTCAGGGACTCATTCTGGCCAACACCTCAAAGGAGAAGATTTAGTGTAGTTGCAATCATCATTAAAACACATAAAAGGTGTGGGTAGATAGTAGCACACAGTTTGTTTTAGAAAATTGGTACTCTCCTTGCCTTCAAGATGTAATTGAAATGCAAGTCAAACTCTTCCCCATAGGCAGTATCAGGAGAATGTAGTTTAAAAATTACATGAAGAGTAAATTCTCCACAATCCTACAGTTACCAACTCAACTCTCATTAATTAGCTGTGTGATTTGGGGCAAATTACTTAAATCATTGCTTCTATAAAATAAAGATAAACTTATTGTTTACGTACATAGTTCCTGATACACAGTGAGTGTTCCATGAAAGTTAAATATGAAGTTCAGTGATTGAAAATTAAGCACAACCAGACAATTTCTCTAGAAAAGAACCAAAAGATCCTGAAGCTAGGCATCTTAATTAACCCTGAGTTAGTTTGAATTAAGGAGGAATGATAGCTAAGGGGTGGTGATACTGCTGATATAAAACTTGTGTTTCTTAAAGTTTACTTCTCCTCCATATTTGTTCACTCAATAACTCTCTTTCCAAAAATACAAACACAAGTATATCATTTGATTCCTAGAAAAACTATCATCTTCTTATTATCTCAAATGTGAAAGTTAATGCATAGCATAGCAGCCACAATTTACCTAGGGCTCATGGTTCTCTTATCTCCTACCTTTTATACACCAAGCCCTGTCATTCAAGCTCACACAAACTAGCTCTGGTTTACTGAATGCAACATTGACTTTTGGTTCAATCAATACCTTAACACTTACTGGATCTTACTTGTCAGTTTCTTCATGCCACACTTGGTTCTTCTCACTTCTTCCATATAGTTTTCTCAAGTAACCTCCAATTTCCGTTCCGTTGTGAGCCCGTCACAGAGTTGGATTTGGGCTTGGGCGTTGGCAATGTCTCCAGACTGCACTCAAGTGACCTCTCTCCTGATCACCTCCCCAGCTGTGGCAAGCATTCTCCTGGAAGCCCCATTTTCCTCATTGTTCCCAGAGCCTCCCAGAAGGCCCTCAACCAACATCTGGTAAATGAAGACATACAGAAATAGGAAGTGTTTCAGGAAACTGTTTTACCCAGAAAATGTCTGTGCTGTTCAAGATATGTTTCCATTCAACTAGTGTATTTACAGTAATGAAACTGTTCACAGAAGAATGTCAGATTCCAGAGATGTTGTAAAAGATTCTTAAAAACTTTCTCCCCATCCCACAAATAATTGACTCTACAATTGGGCCCACAAGTTAATGTGAAGCATATAGAAGGGAGGCATCACAGGTTCTTCCATTTTGTATCGGTGTCTTATGTCTTGAGCTGTTCTTTTCTTCAGTTACTTCACACCCAGTATGGAATACAAGAAGGAGTAAAAAGAGACTATCTTAAGCTGGGATCGATGTATTCTAATTGTAGAAAAGTCCCTGTTTGACCAATCCTGAGAGGATGGACTATGAGACTACCTCCTACCCCTTTTTTCATTTCTGACCAGACCTCTGTCTTGAGACTATTGCAACTGCACATACTTTCTCACCCCCTGACCCAATTCTCCTTGTTTTGCCTAAAATAAATTCCCATACTCACTAGACACAGCTGTAGATGCACTAAATTGCTGCCAACTTGTGGTCACTAAGTGATAAGTCCTTTTTCTGGCCCATCTCTCTATATTTGGAATATAGAAATGAATGGCCAGACTTACATGCGGGATTCCAAGAACATGAGCTTGAGATCTGAAAACTCTGGTTTTGGTGTCTGGATTTAAATGTACATTCCACACCTTTCTAGGTTTCCAAATGTGAGCACATTTCTTCCCCTTCCTGAATATATTTCTATTCATTTGAACAATTCTATGCATACCAGGTTATAATATAGAGCACAACATATGGAAAGTACTTGCTAATAACTGTAACTATTTTTACTATTATTAAAAAAAGATTTGCTACACAAATTTATTGTGGGTTGCCTAGAGCAATGTCTTCATTTTATGGTCTTAGCTTAACTGAGTATCAATTACTTATTCCTAATAATAGTGTGAAGGAGGGTACTAAGAAATCTAAAAATTAAATATAATAATTTCAATGAGAAATTGTTTGAAAATTTTAAAGATATATAGCAGAAGTTCAATATCACTTACCTTATATAAACCCACCTTAAACAAACCTTAAATTTTGGCCCTTACTCTAGGTTAGTAGTTTATTTGGAAACAAAGTAATATAAATGTCAAGTGCTAGTTAGAAATTGTGATTAGAATTGAATTTCTTAAATATTTCAGCAGATCTAGTGTGTGAGAAGGAAGCCTTCAGTAATTCTGTGGCTACAAACAAACTTTTGTCTTTAAGGTAGTATCCCTGAGAAGCTAAATATTTTGAAAATCTGTACTCCTTAAAATGCTGTGTAATTGAGTAAAATGAATGAAGCTGATTATGTGTCTACTGCCTCCTCAGTGCTGGAGTGACTGAACAATGAGCAGAAGCAGGTTGCAGAATCAAACCCTGATACTTCATTCACATAAACCCTTGGAGGACCTAGAGGGAGCAGTAAATTGAACAAACCTTATTTTGGTGTGTTCTTGTTTCCTCCTTTAGAAAAGAAAATACTGGAAATATCTCTAGAGGAGCATCTAGCTAAATGGCTACCAGGATCACTAACAAGATGCTGTGTTTTTGCTGTCTGACAGAAAATTACACCTAATCTGCTAAATCCTTACATCAATATCAATATACTGACTTAGAAATCATGAAGACATAACACAAATAGAAACTGTAAATTTCTTTCACAGAGAAATCTTAAGGAATTGGTTATATTATTTACACCAAAATTACAAGCATAATTGTTTTCTCCTTTCAACTAACTATAACAAGAAGGTGCATTTTAAATTAGGAATCTTGTGCAGAATACCACTGAAAGAGCAACTAGCAAGAAACTAAGATGAGCCGGAACTGCGAGTCAAGGCTGTGTCCCATGTTCACACTGGTGAGATGTGCTGGAAGGAAATTTGACTTATTTCCTCTCCCCTTTAGGTTTAGTTAACATAGGTGAATGCCTATTAATTACAATTAGGATCTATTGAGTTAAATGAAGGATATTCACATAGTCTGAATTTTTGGTAAACAATAAAGCTTCTAGTATAATTTGAAAGCTGAAATAAACAGAAAACATATTCACTATATCCAAAATCTGAACTAACCTAGGCCCTTTCTATTTTTTGAAGCTGCTTTACTGAGAAGTAGTTGCTATAAATACAAATGATTAGATTTAATTTGTACAACTTGGTGAGTTCAGAGATGTTCTTAAACCCATAAAATAAACAGTAAAATAAATACAACAAACCTTTTGAACAAACTCCCCATTTACTTTCCCATATCTGGCATGATTTTGTTCATTTTCTTCGAGTTTGACTATTTTAGACATGTCCTAGAAATAGGATCATGTAATGTTTTTCTTTTCATTTCTGTGAAAAGATTGTTTGACTTAGCATAAAATTTTTTAGGCACAACAGGTTGTTGAATTTTCCTGGGTTCAATTGTTCAACTCTAGGTACAATAAACTTAGGGAAGGATTCCCCACTTCATTTATAATTGGCCATGAAGAGAAAATGAAGGTCGAGTCTGTCCAGACATTACTCCTGGTCAAATCATTCCCCTGCTATATTTTGCTTCCACATACTGAAATAAGTCTTTTGATGTGGACAGTGTACTAATTACTCCCTTTATTTCATGGAAATTTTCCCCTGAAGGAAGAATGAAATTAGTCCACAGTTAAGCTACTTAATCTAACACCAAAATACAGTTTGAAAAGCAAGCTTTTGTAACAGACAAACCTGTTCATTCCTTAATCTTCTCCTCTTTAATTAGGAAGGTTTTTCTACCTAAGTTGGTGAAAAATAGAAATGACTTAAATTTTAGCATCCATTATATAAGTTGTAAGAGATATATCTATTGTTTTGTTGTTGCCATAGTGTTTAGACTACTTGTAAAATGAGACAATATCACCACATCATCTTTTTTTTTCCTAGTCCTGGGGTTTGAACTCAGGGCCTGAGCACTGTCCTTGGGTTTTCACGAGGCGTAGGGCTTTACCACATGACCCACAGAACCACTTTTGGACTTTTCTATGTATGTGGTACCAAGGAATTGAACGTGGGTCTTCGTGCATGCTAGGCTAACACTCTACCACTAGGCCAAACTCCCAGCCCTAACATAACAGGTTTGTTGTGAGGCTGAAGTATTTTGATGTAGGAAAATCCTCCAAATATAAAGTTTGAATTTCCTTTTTGGATTATTAAAGTATTTAAAAAGACTACTTTCTTTTAATCTCTCTTTTCTTTTCTATTTCTTTTCTCTCTATATTTTTCTTTCTTTTTTGTCTTCCCTTCTTCCTTCCTTCCTTCCTACCTTCTTTCCTTGTCCTCAGCCATCCTTCAAAATATATATATATATATATGCAAAAGAGCCAGAAGTGAGGCTGTGGCTTAAGTGTCCTTAAGTAGCCTAGTGAAAATGGATATACTGCCAAAATTGATATACAAATTCAATGAAATCAAAACAATGCTAAGATTCCACCTCACTCCAGTTAGAATGGCCAGGATCAGGAAAACTAATAACAACAGATGCTAGAGGGGATGTGGCCAGGAGGGATCATTACTAAACTGTTGGTGGGAGAGAAAACTCATTCAACCACTATGGAAAACAGTATGGCAGTGCCTCAAAACACTAAACATAGAGCTCCCCTATGAACCAGCAATTCCATTACTTGGCATTTACCCGACCATGAAGAAACTAGGGCATACTAAATCCACTAGCACAACAATGTTCATTGCAGCATCATTCACCATAGCAAAGATATGGAACCAACCTAGATGTCCCTCAGTTGATGAGTGGATCAACAAGATGTGGAATTTGTACACAATGGAATTCTATGTTGCCGTCAGAAAAAATGACATCTCCCCATTTGTTAGGAAAAAAGTCTTAGAAAAAAATCCTATTAAGTGAAGTAAGCCAGACTCAAAGGAACTTAGGCTCAATGGTTTCCCTCATTTGTCATAATCAGTAGAAACCTTGGGCTCTACTAGCAGAGATTTGCAATAGAGCAAAATCTTGATACAAAAGGCCATATAGTATGACGCTAAATGAAAGGATCTCTAGGATATAGAAACAAGCCATATAATAAATGATAATAAATGATTGTTGTTCTTAAGGTACTATGTTATCTCTCATCTCTTTTGCTGTCCCTTGGTTATATCATATTGTTACAGTATCTCACTTTGTTATCTGATATATTGGATATGTTTGTATTTGATTATTTGAAACTGGATAGGGAAGGGGGAAAATCAAGATGGGAGGTGGGGGGAGAGAAATAGGGACCAAGACATGTGAAAGGGTATCAATGTATATGAATTAATGCACCTTCTATCTGGCAAATATCATATACCCCTTTTATTAATTACAATAAAAATATTTTAAAAATCCCAAAGACATTCTTTATTGAAATAGAAGATATAATCCAAAGATTCATATGGAACAAGAAAAGACCTAGAATAGCCAAAACAATTCTAGGCAAAAAGAGCAATGCTGGTGGTATTACAATACCAGACTTCAAACTCTACTTTAGAGCCATAATAACAAAATCACTTGGTATTGGCAAAAAAACAGACCAGAAGATAAGTGGAACAGAATAGAAGACCCAGAAAGAGAACCACATACCTATAGGCAACTTGTATTTGACAAAGGAACCAAAGATATACAGTGGAACAAACACAGTCTATTCAATTATTGGTGCTGGCAAAACTAGGCAGCCACATGCAGAAAACTAAAAATTGACCCTAGCCTTTCGCCATGCACAAGCATTAACTTAAAGTGGATCAAAGACCTCAGCGTCAGACCAGAAACCGTGAAACTGCTACATGATAAAGGAGAGACACTGGAACTCATAGGCACAGGCAAAAGATTACTGAACAGAATCCCAGGGTCACAACAGATTGGAGAGACTCGATAAATGGGTCTAACTAAAAATAAAAAGTTTTTGTACAGATAAAAACATAGTTGCAAAAGTAGAGAGACAGCCAACTAACTGGGAAAAGATATTCACCAATAATGCATCAGACAAATGTTTAATATCCAGTATCCACAGAGAACTCAAGAAACTAACCCCCCCAAACCCAACAAACCATTCACTAAATGGGGAAGGGAACTAAAGAGAGACTTATCAGAAGAAGAGATTTAAATGGCAGAAAAGTATATGAGAAAATGTTCACCATCCGTGGCCATAAAGGAAATGCAAATAAAAACAACCCTAAGATACCTCCTTACCCCAACAAGAATGGCCAAGATTTTGAACTCAGACAATGACAGTTGCTGGCGGGGTTGTGGAGAAAAAGGAACCCTAGTACACTGCTGGTGGGAAGGTAAACTAGTTCAACCACTCTGGAAAGCAGTGTGGAGGTTTCTTAAAGAACTGGAAGTTGACCTTCAATACGATCCCACCATTACCACTTCTGGGCATCTACCCTGAACATCATAACCCAAGATATGATAAGAACACCTGCTCAGCTATATTCATCTCTGCACTATTCACAATAGCCAGGTGATGGAAACAATCCAGATGCCCTACTGCAGATGAATGGATACAGAAAATGTGGTATATATACACAATGGAATTCTACATACCCAACAGACAAGAAAAATAATGGCATTCGCAGGGTAGTGGATGAATCTAGAGCAAATCATGTTGAGTGAGACAAGTCAAGACCTAAGGAACAAAAGGTGCATGGTATCCTTAATATGTGGCAATTAAATCCAAAGAGTACAAGAGTGAGGACTCAATATCTGCATACCCAATGCTATGGACATGGTAATGGAAATATAAACATAATTATATAGACATAAAAACCTATGACTCTATAGACATAATATTTTATTTCATAAGTTAATGTGTATCTATGATATACAAACCCTTAGCCTAATTTTGATTAAGTTCCAAATACTAAGTCCCAGTGATTGTAAATAGATTCTCTTCTTGAACACTTGTTTGTTAAACCTGTCGTTTAAGTTATGATGTAAAAAATCAACATTAATAAATTCTTTAATAAAAAAATCTCATGAACAGTGTCCAGACACTGATTTCCAGCGCCAAGACCAGCACACACTCAGTCACTCACACACACACACACACACACACACACACACACACAAACACACACACACACACATATATAAGCAAGTATAACATATATATTTATATATATATATATAATACTGTGATTCCTTCCCAAAAGACATATTCCTCTGTCACTGTTTATAGATCTAGGACACCTGCTTAAGATGTATTTTCTCTGATTTCTATTGAATTCACCATTTTCTCATATGTGTCTGACCTTAAGTTCTCATCTTTGAGTTAATACTCATTATGAATCCATATCAGTCTACATTGAAATAATCTGGTTTTATATTTGCTTAGCATTTTTATAACACAGCATCTAAAATTACTAATAGTTGTTCTCATATACATATGTAGTAGTCACTTATTAAAGATTATAAGGATATCTTTTAAAAAATTAAATATAGTTTTAACTATGATTAGGATAATATAAAAATTAAGCTTAGTAGCAAAGTGTTCCTTTAATATGAATAAAGACCTCATAACCTTGTGGAGGCAGAAGTAGACCTTTATTGGTGTACTTCAAACCCAAATGCTGGATTTATTCCCTTCTATGATGCTGACTTTCTGGCATGTTCCACTGGTGATCTTATTATGGACAGAAATGAATAGTCTAAAGTGAACACATTTGTGTTCTTTATATAGGTCATAATGTCTTCGAGTACAAAAGCCAATACTTGTAAGATAGTGTCTTTCATGTAGTTATGTTCTTAGTAATTGCATGTTGATAATGATTTTGTATTGTGAATACATATCTGTGGTGCTTTTCTCTTTTAGAAGCAAGCCCATTTGTCAAGAAAATATGAAGTCGTTGGTTTCTTTTTCTTTTTCTTGTCATTCAACACTATCTGTCAAGGACGTATAATAGATAGTAAATGGTCAGAATACGTTCATTAAATTAAACTGGAACAAAACATCTGACATATTTATTTCTATGTTAGTCTTTTGGATTCACTAAATGTACATTCACTTTAATTTGGAAATGCTTTTCAAATTTTTTTAGAGATAGCACATTTTCTTAACCCATCCTTTATTTTTATTCATTTATTTGTTTAATATTCTACAACATTATCATACTTCCCAAATTCTACCTTATCCAACTGTTAGCTTCCTATTTTTCATAAGCAACATGGTATTTTTGGACACTTGGGGTCTTTTCCACTGGGCTGTCTAATCTCTGGAAGGTTATAATTCAGTTGTTAGCATCTCAGTCCCAACACTTGGGAAATGATACAGGAGGATTAAAAATTCAAGTTTCCAGTTTGAGGCCAGCCTGGGCTCCAGGGAAAGACATGCCTAAAAACATGAAAAGATACAAGGAAAAAAAGTTTCAACCAACTAAGAAAAGGAGATGTGATATAGAAGACTCTCTCTCTGTCTCTCTCTCTCTCTCTCTCTCTCTCTCTGTCTCTCTCTCTCTCTCTCTCTCTCTCTGTCTCTCTCTGTCTGTCTCTCTGTCTCTCTCTGTCTCTCTCTGTCTCTCTGTCTCTCTCTCTCTCTCTCTCTCTCTCTCTCTCTCTCTCTCTCTCTCTCTCTCTCTCTCTCTCTCTCTCTCTCTCTCTCTCTCTCTCTCCCTCCCTCCAATAATGAAGTTTGAACTAACAGCCTTACTCCTGCTGTTTGCTGGCCCAGCTGGTCACTGTTATTAGGGATAGCTTCTATCCTGGCTTTGTGCTGATTATTTGGGAGACAGACTCTCACATTTTTTCTAACAAAGCCATCTATAAAATACAGTCCTCTATAGCTCAGCATCCTGAGCAAAGTGTTACAGATGTGAGCTGACATTAACCAGGTATGAAAAAATATTTCTTCAGAAAATTTCCTTGTATCCTAAGGCAAAAAACAAAACAAAACAAAATATAATCACAGTCACCTATGAATGTGTAAAGAGATAATGCATGGCATCATCAATAGGATCCTCTCCTAAACTGTTACGTCCATACAAGAGTGATGTATTATTGAAAGGGAGTGTGTGTGTGTGTGTGTGTGTGTGTGTGTGTGTGTGTGTGTGTGTGTAGTAAACATATCTTCCATGGTGTAAGAGAAATTTATGTTGGACAATAAAGTACAGAGCAAAGACTAGAATTTAAAAGAGATTGTGAGCCTTTCAAATACCCCTTTACAGGTTTTATTTTACCATGTCTTTAGCACTGCATCTCTCTCATCTCTGTTACCATCTTCCAGAGATTTCTATTCTGACCCACTAAAAGTCACACCGGTTGTTCTGTGTGTTTCTAAGAGAGAAAAATATAGCATTAATTATTGCGATATGGTGCTTTCATACAACAGTGATTATATGACAAACTATACTTATTGACATTTTAAATACGAAAAATGAAAAATAGATCTTTAAATAATGTTGTATGTACACACATATATATAGTCTGTCTCTCTCTTACACACACACACACATGTACGTACATACCTCAGTATGTGTTTGTTTTTTCTTCTTTAGAATTCCATGTGTTGTTTTCGTTAACCAATACAGTCCTACTGGAGACAGGAAACTGCTTAAGCAATTTCACTATCTTCTAATCACACAACACTCCTCTGCCTATCATGCCAATTTTGTGTTACACGAAATATGATCTGAGAATTTGAAGTCTGAAACCTCATTGCTTACTAAAGACTAGATTTTATAGCACAGCCATATAAATAGAACAAGACCAAGGCTCAGGAGGTTGATCCAACTGTGTGAATGACATTTCCTTTCCTATTTAATGATAAGCAGGCATACCTTGGGTATTTCGCTTTGATGATAGGGTGAATTCTACAAAACAGGACAATACCTCTGCATAAAATGAGCCAGCCACTTCATTCTTGTTAAGATTTTGGACTATGAAAATACTTTATCAAGTCTCAAAGATGTTTTTCAGTGTCCTCTTGATCATCAAGGTCTTGCTACACTTCACTTCAGGTGTCTGAGACAAAATTTAAAACAATACAAAAGCCATAAAACATGCATATGTTTTTTTGGCAAGGAGTAATTAAGTACCTGCAATACTAACCTTTACAATTCTAATCAATATATATTCATTGGGAAAAAATCTATATAAAAAGATCCAGTTTAGGTTCATTTTAGATAATAGGAGGAGGACGCTTCAGAACCAACAGTGTAATGCTTAGTCTGGTTTGGACTGGGGAATTGAGCATTTCTGAAAAGGTTCTAGACCCTGATTATCCAGGTGGGAAGGGAGGCCCTCTCACCCCATGAATGGTGCTATTATTAAAGGATTAAAGCTCAAAAAGAAAAGGTTTAGAAGGGCTTTATTCAGTAGGTTAAATTGTACAGAGAGCATCTGGAAATGATTAATATAATCTGGAACACAGCAGAGTCACATGTTCAGGAAAACGAAGAAACTAGTACCTTGGGTACCACAAAACTGGTGAAGCAGAGCCTGGAAGGTAAAGGACATTCTCCAATCTCTGGAGCTCCCCTTAAACCCTACATACACTGAAGGAGATAAAAAATAAAATCCCCAAAATAATTTTGGATTATTATTTTGGTAGGTAGAGCTTATGCCTTAAAGTAGAAAATCCTCTTCTCTTCACAAAATTTTGGTGAAGCTCTCTGACTGTTCCCATTGCCAATGGGTTACTTATTTGTCCAGCTGCAGACATTTTTGTTTAACTTTGTAGTATCTTTAAGTCATGTACAATGCACAGATACATTTTTGTAAGGCATTATTTTTTCTTTCCCAATAGAAAACCTCCATAAAAGATTCAGAAAGCAGTGATGCAACCATAGCAATGACCAGAACATTATATTAACAGTAAGAACACAAGTCAGAAGCTGCCTTCTAGTTCCATTCGGTCTGTGGGAGTACTGCACTTTCGTGGACTCTAGGGGCAAAATGTTGGAGCAGATGAGAGCTCAAGAGACTCATGGAACTTGAACTCTGGCTTTTGAAGTTATTTCCTATCGTCTGAATTTTCTGTTTGATTTTATTCTTAAGGAAGGATATATTGAGCCATACTTTAATTCATTTACCAGAAGAAAATCAAATCAAAAATCCCTGTGGTAGGCTGTTGGGTGTAAGAGGAAAGAAGTAGAGGAAAAGAAAACTAGACTGGAACTTAAGCCTGCAAAACCAGCTTATGAACCTTTTACTTTGGTTCTGAAAATTGATTAAACCCACTTCACATTTATCTGGGAAAAAATACAGATCTGTGAATGCAAAATTGGAAATGACCATCTTGACCATCATGAATCCTTCTGGAACTCAGGAGGCTGATTCCATTTGGTGTGGTAAACATGCATATGTTCTGGCTGCAGAATGAGGGAATGCATCAGCAGTTATGAAGCAGAAATCTGTCTCAGGTTTTCGCTGAGGGAGTAGGGTAAGAACAATCCAAAGAAAGGGGTAGACAGTTTCTGGAAGAATGGGTTTGCAAAAAGGGCATTCCTGTGGGAGGCTCAGAGTTTTCTTGGACTGTATTCTGCTAGTGTGTTCTCAGTGCAGCTGGAACACATGTGTGGAAAGCTCCAGTCATTTCCTACAAATCTGCCTTGTTTTCTAGTAGGATCTCCTTACCTCATTTCAATGCCATTATCATGGGATGGCTGAATAACTTTAACATAAGATGGATGGATAATTTTTTTGTACAAGACCATTTTCAGAGCAGAGAAATTGGTGAGTTCATTACATTGATTTTATTTTTATGATGATTTCAGATTGTCCTTTAACAATCTCAAGATGCATTTTCCCAAACCTAAAATATGAAAATGCTATGCAGTATTGTTTAGTCACTCTATGGGTATTTTTTTTCTTTTTGGCTTTTTAACCTTTTCCTTTGTTTTTACAAGTGACTGGGTAGTACATGTAATTGTTTCAACAGATAATTTGTCCCAGTGTACAAAAAGCATCTAGAAACTCAACATAACAATGACAAAAGAAGATGATAAAGAAAAACTAAACTGTTTGCCCACTAGGAGGAACTAAAATTCTAAATAATTCTCTACAAGAATAACTATCTGAAGACTTTGCATTTCTATTGCATCATTATCATCAACACTGAGATTTTTAATATTGAATCTGATCTTAGGAAGAACCAAAGAAATAATGTACTGGGGAGTTTTTCATTTACCCATATGATTTGAATTAAATTTTCTTGTACAATGGAGTCCTATTCTGAGCACGGAAAGAAATATCTATCATCTCTGGGGAGTTTGGGAGGCCATCCTAACATGAGAGCACCAGGCAAGCTAGATACCAGGTAACAGGATATTGAGGCCAACCTCTAGTCAGAAGGAGCCTCTGTCTCTCACAAATCACAGAAGCTTCCTCTCTATTCACAGAACTTTCCCAAGCCACTGCAGTTTCTCATGCCTTCAAACAGGCGAGAGACTATTGGAATATTTATGGCAGAGAGTATGGAAAAGCCAGATTTCCAGAAATGGACCTTTTAAGACTCTCAATGCCAATTACACAGATACTCACTGAGTCAATACGAGTCATACCACAACCTTTATACTGATGCAGACACCATGAATTCATGACTGAGACTAATAATCGAGAGTGAGCAGTTATCATTGAACCTACAAAGCATATAACATTCTCAGTGCTTTCATTTTCTGTTCTATGAATGAGGTCATGATGGATTTAATTAAACAGTATGGAGCAGAGCATGTGATTAAATATAGATATTCAGTAATTCTTAGCTTTTAATACTTTATGCTTTATTAAGAAACAATGATCCTGAGGAAATTGCTTCATTGGACAAAATCTTACCAAAGCATGATAAAGGTTAAACTGGTCCTGTTGTATATGCTTGTCATTTTATGATCTTTTGTTTGCATTGACTAAAATCAACTGAATGGGCTTCATTAAAAGATAGGCAGAGTAGTGGAGTGGGGTTTATAGGTAACATGGGTAGAATTAATAGCTTCATGTCTTGAGCACTATTATCATATTTTAACATTTGCTGGCAGCATTAAACTTTTTAGTGTCCATATATTCAAAATGTTGTTCCAATATGGAATAGATATTAATGAGATAATTCACAATGTTGTTTTGTATTAAGTATCTGAAATCAATTTTATATTTTACATGTACATCACAACTTAGTTTGGGCTAATCACCTTTCAAGTACTTTTATTTTTAATTTAATTTTATTGTCAAGGTGATATAGATAGGAGGTTACAGTTACATAGTAAGGTAATGAGTACATTTTTATTGAACATTGTTGCCTCCTCCCACATTTTGCTCCCAGTCTCCCTGTCTCCCAGCCTTCTGCTCATTTTGTAAAGTTCATTTCCAACATTTTGTCTTGTGATTATCACTGTTGCATTGGTTTACCCTTTGTCTTCTCTCTCTCCAATTTGTTGTTCCCTTTCCTTTTCCCAATTCAGATAACCATATATACAAGATACAAGGCACCAAAATTAAACACAGTGAAAACAGAGGATAAACCAAAGGAGAAAAAAAAGAAAGAAACGATATTAAAAGTACATTACAAAACAATAACAATAAAGAAAAACCTCTTGTCTCCATATCCGGGAACCCATTTTGCTTAGCCTCATCTTATATGTTCATATGTACATAGCTATCGAGCTACTGTGATCCATTTCTAGGACCACCCTAGACATAGTCTAGTTACTAGAAATGAAGGAAAACAGCCGGACACCAATGGCTCACACCTGTAGTTCTTCTTACTCAGGAGGTTGAGGCCTGAGGATTGCGATTCTAAGCCAGCCTGGGCATAAAAATCAGTGAGATTTTATCTCCAGTTAACCACCAGAAAATGGAAGTAGCAGTGTGGATCAAGTGATAGAGCACTAGCCTTGAGCTGAAATGTTCAGGAACAATGCCCAGGCCCAGAGTTCAAGTCCCATGACAAGATAGATAGATAGATAGACAGATAGATAGATAGATAGATAGATAGATAGATAGATAGATAGATAAATAAATGGAAACCACGGAGTCTATATCTATTTGGGTACAGCTTACTTCATTTGATTTTTTCCAAGTCTTTCAATTTCCTAATAAATGGGCAATGTAATTCTTTCTGATCAAAGCATAGAATTCCACTGTGTATATACACCACATTTTCTTGATCCATCCATCTACTGAGGGGCATCTGGGTTTGTTCCAAGTTTTTAAGATTCACAATGGTTGTCATTATGGAAAACAAATCTAGAAACCTGAAGCCAAGACCTAGTTATCTACTTGGAGAAGACTTCCAAATTGATTCTCTTCTGCTTTTATTCTCTTCTGTGTGTAGACTATATGTATGTGCATTCTTTAAATGTTTAATTGTGCCTAAGATCCATCCAATCATACTCAAAGTCTAACTTTAATAATCTAATAATTGATCAGGAAAAGAATCCTATATCCACTCTGGTTCCTGCTTTGTATGCAGAAGTGAGAGCAGAATAGATAACAGCCATTGTGGTTGTTAATTATGGGAAATAAAGCTACTGTCAAGTACCAGTTGGACATTCTTTCCCCTGTGGCTTATATTTTCTACAGACAGTAATACCTCTCCTTCAATCATACTGATGAAACTAAGTTGTTACATCATCTTTCCTTTATGTTGTTTAGTAGGGAATAACGGTCAAATTTCATGAAATTCAGATCCTGATTTAGGGATCAGAAACCTTTTTGTTTTTGATAAGTGAGTGCATTAAACTTCATTTTCCAAGAAATAAAACTGAAGAGATTATAAGTTATTATAAGGTATAGCCCATTTTGAGCTCACAAACCATGCAAAACCTGATGACAAGCCAGATTTTTTGTCCAAACATAGTTTACAGATCCTGTCCTACATAATTCTGTCTCTGTCATGCTGCGTGCTAAATGATGATCTCCAGGCTCATGTCTGGCACTCTCTCTGCACAACGAAAGTCTCTAACAGATTTTAGCATTAGGAGCAAAATGAAGCTCAGCTTCACGCTTCAGAAATAATAAGAGGATTGTGATCTGTTGAAGCAAAATGATCCCACCATTAAGTGGGCCACACTCCCTCCCGCTGTTTCCAGGCTCCCTACAGTTTGATCCTTTGAGGAGCCATTTGTCTGACTCGTTCAGGGAAGGAGCTGCTGGGATGAAACTCCCCACAGAAGGGCACATTTCTGAAATGCCCAGTCACATCAACCCTGGCTTAACCATGGGTGTGCTATTGTTATAATCCTCATTGGAAATTATTTTCACCAGAAATGAGTCAAGGCATTCCAGGACAGATATGTGTCAAAAGGATAGTCTATATTTAGTTATGTACTCTTCGGCAAATAACTTCTCTAAGCCTATGTTTTATACATAAAAAAATAGAACCTGATGCCTCCCTCACAGAGTAACAATTAGGACAGAATGCTAATATAAGTAAATCATTTGGCATCACATTTTACATATGTTTAACTGCAGAAAAAGTGAAGATGACAGTAACGATGATGATATACCAATGATAATGAATGTGATAATGATTATAGTTCAAAGGGTCAAAACAGTTGCTTGTAATAGCACATACAGTCAATATCCAGGGAGCCAACTTCCCGCTCCCTTAGCCCAATCAAGAGGCATGCTAATGACATGATTTATCTAGGTTTGGAAACATCAATCTCCACTCCACAATTTTCTTGTCCTTTCCATTTATAAAATTTTAGAGAGAAATAATATGGACCAGGTGTTATCCAGTGAAAATGGCTGTTGTATACTGGATGTCTAAAATACCCATGCCCATACATATCAAACATACATACATACACACACACACACACACACACACACACACACACACACACACACACACCTATCATACACATTTTCTGTTGAAATTTAATTGTGGAATACTGGAATAAATAAAATTAGCCATGCTAATGTATAACTCCACTAAATATTGTATCTATTTTTTCATTTTAGCCAGAACAGGGGTTTGAATTAGAACCTCTAGCTTGCTTAGCAAGCACGCTGTCATTTGAACCATACCCACCCTTCCACCACAGTATATCAAAGAAATTTAACTGTGACAATATTCATTGTAATTCTGTAAAAAGAGTATTATTTCCAACATTTGACAGAGGTATTTTCCAATAGTATCCAGAAAGCTTCCTGTGAAAAACATTCTCAAAATGGTGGTATTAATATTACGTATTCATGCCATGCCTCTGAGATTTTCATTTGACTCTTAGAATCACTTGATGAGGGAGATTCTACTCTAGTACAAATTTATAAATGAGTAAACCTTCCAGCATTTTAAATTTCCTACATTCAGATAGAACAACCTGGATTTGGATCAAGATACATACTTCCAGAGGCTACAAAATTGATTCATGTGAAAAATAGAGATAATAGAAAAACAGGACTGGGTATGTGCCTTAGTAGGAAAATACTTGCCTGAGATGTATAAGAACTTGAAATGTTATCCTAAGACTATGGGAGAGAGACAAAATAAGAGACAGAGACAGATAGATAAACACAGGAGAAACTATGCCAATAGAGGATTTTCTAAAGTGCAAATTAGGAACTGGAGAGGGGAAAAATGGGTATTTTGTACTGATAACAGTCTCTCAAAATTGTTTCTTCTTCCTTTTAATGTTAAGCTTAACATCTGTCCCCTTTTATTACTTCTGTTCCTACTGCTAGTTATTTGCTGGAATACGTTTGGTATAAGACTACATTGTGGAAGATTCAGGCAGCGATTCTATCCTATGTAATTATGAAACTTTGTAGAAATTAGAGAACTTTTCAGAAACTCGGGTTTTCCATCTATTAACCCAGAACAGTTTTGAAACAGGAATAATGGTTGCATGTAAAAATTTTGGAATTTAGTAAGCTGATGTGTGCCTAGGTAACAGATACACCAGTAAACATCATATAAACTTTACTTAAATAAAATGAATGAACAATTAAAAATAACATTTTAATGGGTATTAGTAGTATTAGATATTATTAGAAAATTCAGAAAATATTGCAGCAATAATTATGTTTAAATGTTAAAACTTTACCTTCACATCCCAAATTCCTGCATGAAAAAAGGTCATTGAGTTTGACTGACTAAATTTCTTGACTTGAAGAAAATAAGGTTATAGTATAATTGGTAAGTTATTTATTTATTTTTTTTGCCAGTTCTGAGCTTGGGCTCAGGGCCTGAGTACTGTCCTTGGGTTTTCTCAGAGCCAGAGCTCTACCACTTGAGCCACAGCACCACTTCTGGCTTTTTCTCTATGTATGTGGTACCAAGGAATTGAAGCCAGGTCTTTCTGCATGCTAGGCAAGCATTGTACCAGTCGGCCAAACTCCTGGCCCCTTAATTGGTAAGTTAGGATCTTAGTAAATAAAATGGTTGCTTTAATTTTGAAAAATCCTGTCTAGGAAGTATCTTGAGAATAACAAAAATTTCCTAAACCAGATTAATTACCTAGATCTTAAAGTAACAAACTTCACAGAAAAAAAGTAACTTAAATGTTCACCCAGCAATTCATTGTCGAAGCATAGTCAATAAAAATAGAAATTTTTATATTTTTCAACCAAATTACTCTGACACTCCACTGACCATGAACTATTTTGTTAATATAAAATACTTACTATAATGTGTATGGATCAGTCATTATAATGTGTAAAGGTCTTCAGTTTTCAACATAGTTCTTATGCCCTATTTCATTTTCATGAAATAGTAAACAAAGGAAGCTAGTGAGGCAGCAATCTTCCAGTCAATTTGCACTTGATTCCAGAAGTTCCACCCTGATTCCAAATAATCATTTATTAACAGAAAATGGTGAATTGTTTTTCCATCTAAGAGCTCTGATGAATTGTGGCTCTTCCTCCTTCTGTAAATATGCAAGAAGGAGAGTCATACTAAGGTAAAATTTATAGCCTAAAGATTTGAATTTAAAAAATCACTTGACATTAGATAAAACAGTCTTCCTTTTCATTTTTAATGCAGAGTCAAATGCCTTCTCTGAACTCACTAGTTGGCTTCCTGGGGTGAGTATGCTGGACAGAGGCTCTAGTAGTCTTTATGATCTTGTAGTCTTTTGGAAGGAGGCCTCGCCTGTACATCACTTTGCTCAAAAATCCTTATTAGACAGCAAAGATAGCAACCTCAGAAACGTCCAGGTAGCAGGAAGGAAGTATCCCTTTGCCTGCCATTCCCTGTAATTAGGATTAAAAAAAAAAAAAAAGAAGAAGAAGAACCAACAAGTAACAACAACAACAACAAAAACTACATTGTTCACGGAATAGTCCACTGTGACATCTTTCAGTGTTAATTATGACATCCATCATCATTTTCCTTTGATAAAGAAAAAGTACTGCCATATTTGGAAGGCAACTAAAGCCCAAGGTTTCATTAAACAGTGCTTCTGGCCTGGGTTGCAACAGCATGGAAGAACTGCTAAGAACAGCACTGCCCTTTCATTAAAGAGCGCCTCCTGCAGCTAAGCAGCTGGAATGGGGCGCAGAGGCTTTAGCAGCTGCAGTAGAGCAACCCAGCAGAGAGCCTCTGTGGGGCTGTGCTGGTGTCTAATAAAGGAACACAAAGGAAGGGAATCCTTGTTTTGGAGGAGAGCCGAACACAAAACACAGAATGCTCTCTCATTTGCTTATAGTCCATTTCTCACAAGGTAACTGGGGGAAGGCACGAAACTAAATTCCCTAAATATAATTATTCTTCAGAGTTACTTGGTTTTAAAGGGAGTATTTGATGAAAAAGATTAGTACACGGAATAATTCTTCTCTCTTTTAAATGAAAACTACTATAATGTAGCACCATTTTTATCATATCAGAAATACTTTCTGTGAATTTACAAATTAACATAGGTTAGCTTGTTTTAAAATATTAAATTGTGTCTGGTTTGAGTGTTAATGGAGCTACATTTTTCACACAAGTCATTCTATACATTGCAATGATCCATTTTAAGGAAAGTTTTAAAGATACATATGCTTTTATTTCTTGTGGTGTGTTTTCCTGAAACACTTAAGGATTTCTTTAGATTACTGGGGTTTTAATAATTTGATACACACCCTGATCATTTTGACACTGAATAAGTAATTCCATAAGGGTAACATCTAGAGAATACCTTTGTCATTAACATCTTCAAAGTTTTTTTATATTAGTGATAGAGAGCAATTATAGGAAAATTATATCGTTTGTGTTGACGTACCCTCCAGTGGCAAATTACACGATGGCAAGGCCCCACAGCTTATTTAATTATTTTTTGTGAATTACTTCAATACCAGTGCAATTGCACATTTTCATTAATCAGAATTCATTAGTATCCTGCTACACCAGTATCATAAATGCAATATATTAATATTTATTATATAAAATTCACATTTTACTATTGGAAAAGACTGATCTTAAATTTAGGGAAAATAATATTTTACATGTTAAATTTAACATAAGGTATAGTGAATGGAGAATTTATGAAAGATTTTATTATCTAGTGATAGACTGCTTAAGATTCTACTTTAGGGTAAATTATAAACAATTTGTCATGGCAAAAATATCTGGTCTACTTTAAAAATAAATTTTTATAAATAAAAATAAAGCACTCCTGAGCTAAAATTTGGCACTCAATTTTAGTCAAAGTAAAGTTTTAAAATTATTTGTATTCAATGACAAATATATTCAAAGGTAGAATAAACAAATACACTTTAGCTTTAGCTATCTATCACACTCACACATACACACACATAGTAACTAAAGTTTTGTATTAGAGGGACCCTTCAAACTGCTCTTGTCATGTAGTTATGATATTCAGTCTTTTCCTTGGCTATCAACTACCTCTTACAGTCCCCTTTTTGTTGTCAGATTCACCAGAATTAATATCAGAATAAAAATTTTTAGTTTTAACTTATCAGTCTTATATTGAAATATTACAGGGCATTGCTGAAAAAAGTGTGCATGTGTGTGGTTAGATGAGAGAGTAGTTGCTCTCTACTTTTTTTGTGTTACCTTTTAATGCCAGCATCCTATGACATGAGTAGACTCACTAAAGAATATCCAACAATTGATCAGATGTTTCAGGAATGTGCCACATAGTTGTTCATTGATATTTTCTAATAACATCTTAACTTCACATAATTGAAGTAAATGGGTGTTATCGCATCCAGTTTACGTTCAAATCACTCCACTATTCACTGTGATTGATTTCTCTCCAAATCCATCCTCCTCCCTCACATTTTCATCGGCTAGACATTCAACCAGAAAAAGAAGCAATGTGTGCCATAAGTATATTCTGTTTTCTTGTTTATTCTTTTATAAAATCACAAACTTTTCCTATTCTGGTAAAGTGGGCATATTTAAAAGGCCAAGATCCTTCCTCTGCAGAAGAGGCCATTGTCTGGGCAGACTCCAGACATCTACATCGTGATGTTTGCCCATAACGGTCACATTTTCCTTGCATCAGAAATGTACAGAATCTGCTGTTTGTGTAGGGATATTTTTTTTGAGGACAAGGTATTTATGTCACTATTGGGGTTTTTCAACAGTGGGCCATGACCAACAGTGAGCTTTAAATCAGTAGTAGATTCTAGCATTTGCAAAAAGGTTTCTGAAAAATTTAGAGTAAGAAACTGATTCTCTCAAAAAAAATCAGTAGGCAGAGCTTGAGTCTAACTGTGTAACTGTTCAGAACAATGAACAAACAGTATGTGACTTTAGAATTGATAATTCTCTTAGAAATTATTCTTCGTGATTAGTGTGATGACAAAGTTGTCCCATGATATTGTTGCAGAATGAAGTATCTAACAGATACTTTTAGTATATTTTACTACTTACATTTTTGTAAATAGATCCATTCTTCCTATGTTTGGATGTAGGAATGAATGGGTGGATTACCCTCATTTTACCAAGGAAGACATGGAGGATCAAATGATAGTAACTTGACAGTGGACACAAAACTGAGAAGTAGAAGGGCTTTGAGAGACTTCTCATTAACACAATGCAGCTGCTGATTGGGAAGTTTGGTGGATGCAAATGTGTGACTTTGAAAACACAACACTGTTCTCTACCTACCTGTGCTACACTGCTGTTTGTGCATTGTGAGGAAGTGGTCTATGTTTAAGAGGAAAGGGTGTGAGTTCCACCCACTTAGATTTCTCAGATGCCCATCTTACAGAACTGTTGCTTTTCAGCATCCAGAAAGCACTACCATATGTAAGGTAACAATAATTTTATTTACAAAGTTTTGCTGAAGCTCTATTGTTTTTTAAAATTCCTTGGCATTGTCCTCATAACTTCTAGCTCTATTGAATTTCCTGATATTTTTAGTGTAGTCGTACTTCTACTATTATATAAACTATCATATTTTTGCCTTTGGTCACACTAATTTCACTTATTTGATTTTTATTTGTAATTCACCTAGTGGACACATTTGTCTTCAAAGCTTCAAAATGGTGAGACTTAATGGCCTAATAGACTGGAGGAAAATAATTCAATATAACTACTGGAAAGAGTCAACACACACACACACACACACACACACACACACGCACGCGCAAATAAATAAATAAATAAATAACTATTCATATCATAAAGTGCTCTGTGATAATGCCCTGGAGAGAAAATTAGATAGATGGCTGGAGTTCAATAAAAACATCTTTGAGATACATTGGGACTGGGTTATTATTTGCTTCTGCTGCCTACAGCCAAATGATTTCCTCTTTATTTAAGTTTAAGCTACAAATTCTTCCTACTGACCTGAACTTAGTTGCACTTCAGCGTCTTTTTATCTTCTCTACCAGCCACTGGCCTGTAACATCTCTTACAGGGATTTGGTATATTTGTATGATAACTGGGATTCTATTCCCATAAATATATATATACTCATTTTATGTTGGACAAGTGGATTTTGTTTTATCATATTATCAAATGGCTAGTTGGGCTCAAATGTAAAAAAAAAAACCACAATAGTAATGTGATAAAAAGAAATTAAGTATGGCCAGAATACTAGGAAAGTTAGATCAGGTTTTTATATCTTGGTAGAGACTTTTCCTTCTGTAGCCCTCCCCTTGCTCCTGTTCCACAATTTGGTGGTTTTCACTTCATAATTCCATAATTATTAATGAGCATGACCACAGCCCTCTGTTTTCTTTCTCCTTTATTTCCATGTTGAATTACAAAATCATATTGAGAGCTGAGGACTAATATTGAGTCTCAAATTACTAAAATAAGATTGAGCCATGGATTATCTCATTAAATCCCTACTTCAAGGCAAATAAATGTTCCCTTGCCAGTATGATTTTCTCATCTTCAACTAAGATGTCTGACAGTCACTTTGCATGGTGATTCAAAACATAGAAACATTGAGAGAAGCAGACAACAAAGGAAGATGAGATCCTAATCCTACAATAGATGTACTGTGTTTAATCTTATCCCATGGTTTACTAATAGTTACTTTAGAGAGATAAACTTTATGTAGAAGAGCAATAATACTACATAAAATTGTGTGGAAATTAAAGTGGTTATGGAGGTAAAATAACACATTTTAGCACTCAGCCTATGTTATTTTTATTATAATTATATTGAGCAACTTTATTAATCAGGCCAAAGATGAGAGATAGGGAGGGAATAAAATCAAGTTGAATTGGCAATACCAGAAATCCTTTTACACAAAGGTAAAAGTAGAGGTAATCATGGAAAAATGGGAGAAACATAGAGCTCAGAGAGTCTCCATGTTTGTAATCTACAGGACAAATCATATGGGTGAAAAAAAGCGACCATTTCTGTGAGAGGGCAAAGTAAACTGTTTTTATTTCTTATTTCAGACTGCACACTGATTGATCAATTTGTCTTTGGTGGCCAGAAGCTATCTGTCTCCTATTGACTCAGATATCAAACAAAGTATTGGCTTAATGTAGTCTAAAGCCCTTTCCACCTGGAATAGTGCATACTATGTGACATACAGTTAAGATTTTGGATTAGTAAAGGCAAAGTCAGAGAAAAAGAGATCATTTGCAATGGGGATATATTCACGGGAGGTAACACAATCTACAAAGACAGATTGGGAAATGGAAGAGACAGAGAGAAAGACAAGAGTTTGAGAAAGTGGGGACAGAATGAAATCAGAGACAATCCTGATTTTCACCATATAATGTTTGCAGAATTAATTCCACAGGAGCATATCATGGCTATTTCTTCATAAACTTTACCCTGACTGAATTCTCTAATCATATACATCATGACTATTTCCTCCAAAGCCTAGCTATTCCTGTGCTCACCATCTTTTAGAACAGGAAACATACGGTGTCACCCAAGGGTCTCAGCTGAACCACAGATGATACAACCCCTAGAAAAACAAATACTGTTCTAAACTATATCACCTCAACACTATCAAATAACATTATGTTTCATTATTTAAACTGCTACAATTTCCAATTACTTCAATTTTCTACATAAATGCAAATAGGATTGAATACCTATCAATTGATTGATTCTTAAGAAGAAGCTCCTGCACAGCATTTGAAAATGCTGTTCCACAATATATCTCTGAATAGTTTTTATTCCATAATATGCAGTAGAATATTCTTTTTGAACTAGCAAAAGTCCCCATTTTGAAGTGTTGTGGATTTTATTTAACTTGTATGATATTTTAATATGATTTATATATACTTATGTAAGTATCTATAAACTGGTGTATATGTTAGTTGGTGTATTTGTGTGTGTGTGTTTGTGTGTGTGTGTGTGTGTGTGTGTGTGTGTGCACCCTTGAGTATGTGTGCTTTAAGCCACCAGGCTCTTCTGCCCTCTTCATCAGGCATCACATTATTATGAATAATCTCCTTTTGAATGTATAGACAATATGGTACACAAACAAATTTCTTAGGGAAAGGCCTGAATCAGGTGATAACTGACCATTGGGATTGGTTCATTCATGGGCATCTTATTCAATTCATGCCAATAAGAATTTTTCTTGAACATGGGAGCTGCCTTGAAAGGCAGAACTCCCTGCAGTAATCTTTCCTCTATCAAAGAAAGTCAGTCAGAAATTGTGGAGTACTTCAGAGGAAGCATGGTGGCAGGTAGTAACACATTAGCACAGTCTGCCATTTATGATGTAGCAAATGCCATGGGGATTTCTTCATACTTGTTTTCTGCTTGATTAAAAAGAAAAGACCCTTGCTCCCTTAATATAGCACTACTCAAGCCAAGCACTGATGGTTCCTGCCTATAATCCTAGCTACACAGAAGGCTGAGATCTGAGGATCACAATTCAAAGCCAACATAGGCAGGAAAATCCATGTGACTCTTCTCTCCAATTAAGCATCCTAAAAAGCTGGAAGTAAAACTGTGACTCAAGTGATAGGGTGCTCTTTTTGAGCAAGATAGTACAGGGATACTACTGAAGCCCTAAATTCAAATCCTAAGGTGAAAACACTCATACACATGTGTGTACTCATACACATGTGTGTACACTCATACTCATATGTGTATATTTACCCAACTCAAGTTGCACATGGAAAAGACATTATCTTTTACCTACTAAGTAAAGGCATAGAATTATGGCCTTAAACATGGGCATGGATATGCACACACAGACACAGACACAGACACAGACACAGACACACACACACACACACACACACACACACACACACAAATTTAATGTTGGAAGTATCCTGTAATCTATCTAAATCTTATTTTAAGTGTCCCCGACATTTTATTGTTTCCCACTAAATCTTTGAAATTCCCTGTTTAGCAACTTACCAAGGAAAATGACAAAATTCTGAGATATTAAAATCATGAGATTTCTCTAGCACATAAATACCTCAAATTTCAGCACTTTATCATTCACATATCATTTGGTGACAGTTTTACATTATCAGATATATATCCATAGGAAAAAATGGAGAAAAGGAAGCTATTAACATCTCTGTACAGTTATTTTAATGAATATATGTATATATATATTTTTTTTTTCTGGAAGGTCACAAGAATGAATTGCCTCAAATGAAAACGTGGTTTATTTTAGGACAGAGAACTTCTCTCTACATGACCTCTCTTGTAAGTAGCTCCATCTGGGATTGCTGAGACATTACTGGGATGATCCCTGTCAAAATCTCTGGCCTCCTTGCCCTCAATCCATGCTACTCTCTGACAAACTCCAACTATTTGCATCACCCTGGCTTCCCTCCAAGTACTGTAAATGTTTGAATACATTTAGTACATTTATTCTGAGTGCTCCTATCATTTCACCTCAGTCCTGATGTTTCTGGGGGTCTCAGAGATTGAAAGACAAAATCAGTTCAAAGCTGAATTCATCATCTTTACAATCAGATCTCTCACTGTAAATCAGGCAAAGTCTTGGTTTGCTCAGATTGCCCTAACAAAGCAGCACAGACTGAGATGCTTAAACAATAGAAGTTAATTTGCTGCTCTTTCCAAATTCTATGGCCAAATGATCAGCAGAATTAATTTTTCTCATGCCAATCTATGTCCAAAATTTGTCATTTGTACAGCATTCATACTGAATTAGTACTAAATCTAATGATCAAATTTTAATTTAATTGTCTCCCTTTCTTTTTCTCTCCTTCCTCCTGCTCTCATATTCTTTATTGTGTTCTTGAGATTTGAACTCGTGTCTCAGCTTTATACCTTTCTGTTTAATTATTGTTTGGATAGAATTTTGTGTTTTTTTTCAAGGCTGGCCTGAGCATAATCCTCATTGGTAGAGCTTCCCACATAGCTCAAATCACAGATGTAATCATCACACTTATCTTGTAAACATGAAGACGCTCCAAAATAGTGCATGGAAAGGCCCCCAGCTCCTCCAGATCTTTGCCTCCTGAGTTGCAAAGACAGACTGTATCATGTCTAGTGCCTTCTCACTTTAAAGAACTATAAGCACAATCACTCTCTGTGGTACTGAAAATTAGGGCTTATATGTTTTCTTGTGATACAATTCAGGAACTATACAGTGGAAGTGTATTTTAAGAGCCTATCAGACTATAATTACATAAGGTCATATTTGCAAAATACTAGAACTATGATTTTTGGTGCAGATGGAGTGCACCAGAATAACACCATGTGCTGCAGGCACAAGAAACCTCATGCAGAACAAATCATGCCACATTGCTTTATTTGTCCAGCCCTTTATGAAGACTTGCACCCTATCAGAATTGACACCTAGTTTTTTTTTTATTCCCTGTCATCCTCCCCCAACCTTTAGATTCTTGTTGAGCTCATATTATTATTTTTTAAGACATGGGAAAAGAAACTTGTCCTCTGAAATGCTCTCCACTCTTCCTTATGAAATAGTGCAGTACCCTATATCTTACATGAACATAAGGCACATCCTTGCCTTTGAATAATTCAAGAAAAAGATAACAATATCAGATGCCAGTAGGTCACATCTTTAATCCTAGTTACTCTGGAGGCTGCGACCTGAGAATCGCAGTTCTGCCAGGGCAGAAAAGTGTCTGAGGCTCTTATCTCCAATTAACTACCAAAAACCTGGAAGTGGAACTGTGACTTAAGGGGTAGAGTGTGAGCCTTTGAGTACAAAAGCTCAGGAACCTTGGGTTCAAGTCCTGGGACTAGGACTTGAACTAGAGGGAGTAAGAGGAAGAAAAACATGAGCAGGAGAAGAAAGAAGAAGAAGAGGAAGAGAAAGAGAAAGAGGAGGAGGAGGCGGCAGAGGAGGAGGGGAAGAAGGTATTGCAGTGCAAGGAAAAGAGAGTTCTAATGTTAGACTCAGGAGGCTGAAGCAAGAGGATCAAAAAGTTAAAACCAACGTGAGCTGGATATTGCACCCTATTTTGGGAAAAAAAACAGAATCTACTAAAGTACTATACTTGTTACCTTTTCTGTGACTATTAATAAAATACTACCCAAGAGAATAACCCAAAGAGAGAAATACTCCTTTTGATTTGTCTATGTTAGCTTTCATAGAACATCATGGTAGCGGGTGCAGTATGTTGCAGGAATCTTATCACCTTTTCATAAATGTAATAAGGAGGCAAAAGGAGCACAGAGGAAAAAGGAACAAGAAAGGAACTAGGCAAAATAAGGGTACACCCTCAGTGATCTACTTTTTGTCACTAAGTCCTGTCCTTGCACTTCCCACTGCCCCCTGTCCTATATGATGAATCCATCAGGATTATCCATTCAGTAGATCTAATTGTCTCTGGAATTACCCTCACAGAGGCCCTCAGAGATTTGTTTTACTAGTCTCTTACTCTCATCCAATCAAGTTAACAATCAAAGGCAACCATAACACAAACAAACTGTTTGTTATGTGTTATTTGGACTCAGTTGTCACAACTAATTGGCCAATACTGATACTTTATTAACCAGTCGTGCATGGCTTATAAAGAGGATTACCTCATTAGGTAATTCTGTTGTGAGAGCATTATGGAATGCTTTTACTCAAACCCACATCCTCTACCATGGGCTACATGATATAGCCTATTGCTCAAAGCTATACCTGTGTAATGTGTTGCTATAATGAATACTTTAGGGCATTGTAACACACAGGTGTTTCTTTTTCTAGACATATCACATAAGTTCATTTCCTCCAGTGTGACAACAAACACATGTGTAGTGTGTTGCTCTTATCTGACTTAATTGCACAATAGAGTTACTCAGCTCCATTATAATTGAAGAGAGCAGTGTTGTGTATTTAATACATTGTTAACCAGCATGTCGTTACACAGCTCACAAGGATGCTTTCTTCTACTCACAGTGTTTATTACATGTCCCCTGTTTATTCCAGGTTCCTGTCTAGGATGCCATATCGCATTAAGTCAGCAAGTCTGTTCTGGTATCACATGGCTATGAATTTTTCTCAGACGTTCCATGTTGTTATTTACCTTGACAATATCAAGATACTGATGACTATTTTGCAGAAAGTCTTTCACCATGAGTCTTTGATTTATCTCATTTTTAGACATAGTTTATAAGGTTGGGGAGGAAGAAGCTGATGAAAGGACCATGCATATCACATTGTGACAACTTTACTGAGGACATTGACTTTTGCCAGTTGAAGATGGAGAAGGCTGAAAAAATGAAAAAGCAAACCATATTTTGTGACATGGAACAATTACATAAAATTTAAGTTTTAATGTTCAGAAACTGGATTTTTTGGAATATAGCCACGCTCATATTTTGCTCATTATCTACATCTGATTTAAAATTATAATAGCAGGTATACTTTCCCAACATACCCATATTCTACTGAGCCAAGAAAATAGCTAGAATCTGGTCCCAAACACTAGTGGAAAAGGTGTGGATCATTCATTCCTAAGTGTGAAGCTCAGATCTGTCACCTGTCTGACTTGCAATCATCAAGCCTAACACCTCTGAAATGTGATGTCCTCATCCACCAACCATGAACCTTGTTAATAGTTACATCAAACTAATGAGGTTCTTGGACATTATTCTATAAACCTGCCAATAACTAATACCAATTACTAATCAGGTGATGTACTTATCCAGGAAGCAGTGTGATAAGTAAACCCTCTGTGAATTGCAAATAGGGGTCTGTGTGCATTTATAAATGTAAAAGTGAGAAAGATCAGCAGAAAACATGCTGTAACTCTGCACATTGATTTGTTTTCTGTGAATAATCCTATGAAGTCATGTTTTATCTTCTATTTATTTACCTTTTTATCAATCAGGGCTTTGTTATGAGCATAAGGATGTGAAGGTAGAACAGAGTGTAATCATGTGAAAGTACTAACAATGAATATGATGTGAAAATAACAATGATTATGAGATGAAAATACTAGAATAATGAATATGATATGAAAATACTAAATGAATATGATGTAAAAATACTACTATAATGAATATGATTAGAATGAAAAAAGAGTGGGATGAAATACAGCTAAAATACTTAAAGAAGTATATTGTCAATGCCAACTTGTATCTAAGGACATATGGCCATAAGAGATAAAACCACTAGAACAGGATGTGTTGCAGTAACGATGGAAACAGCCAGCACCCAGGCACACAGGATAGAGTAATCATAAATGACTAAGAGTCCAGACACCTGGCCACAGGATATATATATATAGCACAACCAATCTGAAAGAGACTTTTCTGGTCCTTTACCAATCCAAATCAAGCAAGAAGGAGTTTGGGCCAGAGAGGAGTAACCAAGGACAGATATATGCAAAGGACCCAGAATGAGGGACAGCACTTCTGCTGGCCTTAACTGAGACTGTGGCTGGCTCAAGGATCTTTGGCCTGCACAAGCTGCTCCTTGCATGACAGGACCGACAAGGACCCAGATTCGTCCTTAGTCTCCAGAGCTCACACCACGACAGCACTCAGAACTGTGTCTAACAACCTACCGGCAGACCCTTTCCACTTCAGGACTAAGAGATGTAAGAGAAGTGAGTCCAGCAGGTATGCTAGATAGGCAGGATAGAATTAGGCAAGTTAGGACTAGAATATCGTGTTAACCCTGCTAAGCTATGTTAAATCAATAAACTATGTTGCATCATATTGCCTGTCTATAGATGAATTACTTTGCCTGCTCACAACAGGCTTGAACTCTGGATCTGGGCCCTATCCTTGAGCCCTTCAGCTCAAGTCTAGCACTCTAAGACTTTGAGCCACACCACTTCCAGTTTTCTGGTGGTTAATTGGAGGTAAGAGTTTCATGGACTTTCTGTATGGGCTGACTTTGAACCGTGATCTTCAGATCTCAGCCTCCTGAGTAGCTACAGGTGTGAGCCACCAGTGCCCAGCTTATCTATTATATTTTTGTTTGTATGTTTCATACCAGTACCATGGCTGGAACTCAAGTCTTCACACTAACTTTGCCTTTCTGCTTTTTAATGGGTGGTATTCTATAATAGGTTTGGTTATGTATTTTTTTCTGGTTAATTGCAGGTAAAGTCTCACAGACTTTTCATTCCAGACTAGCATCAAACTATGCTCTCCTGAATCTCCGCTTCCTGAGTAGCTGAGACAACAGGTATGAGCAACTTCGGTAGTTTGTGCCTGTTTATTTATAAGAAATGGGATTCATAAGAAATAATTCTTTCAGAATACTTGTCTAAGGATTATATTGATAAAGATGTGACAGTTACTACCACAGCAGATAGAATAATGAAACATGTTGACAATTTCTTACTATGTCAAACTACATTTATACAAGACTAGAAAGATACTTAAGTAGAACTTTTATGTTGATCTTCACCTCGGGCTACTTCCTGAGGTCTCAATGGATTCAGTGTTATGAAAATGATAAGTGTTCCACAGGACTGTCAATTTTATAGACAACCATTTACCATTTTAAGGAGGCCTGTTGTTCTGAAATGCCATTCCTAATCTCCATTGTCCATTCTGAATACTTCATTTTTAAAAATAAATTTTTATTGTTATTGTAAAGGTGATGTACAGAGGGGTCACAGTTAAATAAGTCTGGTAATGAATATATTTATTTTAGAACCATGTTACTTCCTCCCTCATTCTCTCCCAGTTTTTTCCCTCTGGACCTTGCTATCCCCAAGTTATATAGTTTCTTTTCCACATAGTGTCTAGTGAGTATCACTGCTGCATTAGATCACCTTTTGTCTCACCATTTCTGGGTCCCCCTTGCCCTTCCCAAAACAGACAAACTTCCACATAAAGATGAAAGGTAGAACAAACAAAAGCAGAAACAAAGGGAAAACAAAATAAAATAAAAAAAGAAAAGTAATAAAAACCCTCTGATTTTCATTCCTTGGAGTTAATTTTGCTAAGCATGATTTTACATAGTGATATGCACATAGCTGTTGAGCCTTTGTGATCATCTCCTAAGAATAGCATTCTCCCGTCTCACTGTGTGAATTTATCATGTCTAGGTGTAATTTTTATCTTTTACCATACAGTGTGTTTACAAAAGTAGATTTGTGATGTTTATAAATAAATAAATAAATGTTTATGTTCACAAATGTTATGTAATGTTTATAAATAAAGAATAAATGTTTATAAAGGTAGACTTATAGGTACATTCTAATTACAACAAATGAGGAAAACATTGCAACCTATGTTTATTTGGCTTTGGCTTGCTTCACTTGATATAATTTTTCCAAGTCTTTTCAATTCCTTACAATATCATCCTGATCATTCTGATGGAAACAACATTTCAATTTGTGTGTGTGTGTGTGTGTGTGTGTGTGTGTGTGTGTGTGTGCTTGTGTACCACATTTTCCTGATCCATTCATCCACTGAGGGTAATCTGGTTTGAATCTGAATATTTCTTGCCTTCCGAAGGAAAGCCCATAGGTAGAAGAATTCCCTCAATCCATTCATCTTAATAACAGATTTACAAAGATAAGCTGGCTGAGCTCCATAGGGGGAAAGCTCCTCTTCAGCTTTCAAAAGACTGGGAGAACAGAACTCTGATTCTCTCTTCTTACTTCATGTCATCTAATGCTCTATCAAGGGTCAAGGGTAGGTTGAAAGATTTTATAACATTTTATCTGGCTTTTTCTGAAGGATGAGACTCTCAAGGCAAAAGGCAGGAAAGTTTATCTTAAGAAGGCATAATGGCAAAACCCTAACATGAATTTAAGCATTCAAATCCGTATACATAGGTAAAGTTCAAGAACTGCCTTTTTCTTAGTGCCTGTCCAAGGGCTAGAACTCAGGGCCTGGGCATTGTCCTTGGGCTTTCTCAAGGTTATCACTCTACCACTTGAGCCACAGCACCACTTCTGGCTTTTGTCTGTGTATGTGGTACTGAGGAATTGAACCCAGGACTTCGTGCATGTTAGGCAAGCACTCTACCAATAGGCCATGCTCCCACCCAAAGTTTGAGAATTAGGAAAGAACACAAAACAAACAAAATTTGAAGAGAATGCTCATACAAATATTGCTATTATGATAAAAATCCCAAAATGTTTTAATACACGTAGGTTATGTTCTAATAGGTCAGCAATCTCATCAGTTGTCTGTATCCCAAGACTAAATTTACCCATAAATCTTACAGATATATGGAGATTGCTTAAAATAAATTGTAGTTCTAATGTCAAACATCTAATTAAATAGCTTATGGAAATAAAAACAAAGTAGATGAAAATGTTCAACATCCAGAGTTAAGCAGAGTTCTCTCAAATGAAAATAAAATTATAATTTATTACTTTACAGCTTGCACACTTATACTGACAGTACTCACAAGTGTAATAAGAGGATCTCAAGTGCAGTGCCAACCTGAGTATTGAGCTTCTGACAATGAATTTCTGAGAATGAGTTTCCTCACTCCCCCCAAAACACCAAAACCATACAGACTAGACTTCCTCCAAATATGAAACTTTTGGTCTGCCAAACAAATGGTAAGATACAGACTACATGAAGACAATTATATATCCAACAACAGACTATTGCACAGAGCATATAAAGAACTCTTTGAAACTTGGTTGCAAGAAAACAAGTAACAAATGACTAAAATAACACAGGGGTAAAATCCCAGATACTTCATCAAACAAGGAGATTAGAAAATAGACACTGATTTTTACTATTAGCTATTAGGAAAATTCAAACTCAAAGCCATTGTTTCAATTACCAAATATTTATTAGAATGGCAAAATTATAAATAATATCAAATGCACCAGAGTACAGGATGACTAGAACTTCTCTTCTTTTTAGTGAGAATGGTGAGAAGCACCACATGAGTGGTGGTGATATGACAAGAAATGTGTAGCTGGGTCACAGTGGCTAATGACTGTTCTAGATATTTCTGTGATGGCAGGCCTTGAATGAGATCAGCAAGCATGAGACTAGCAAGCATTACAAAGATCTACCAAGTAAATTAGATATCTTTCCACAGTGCACTGAAACTGATTTATTTGAAGTTCTTAACAGAACACACAAACTTTTCCAGAACAAAAAAGAAGTTCTGTCTGGAGATGTTCTTTACGCTTCAACTATGATGTTTTCCTGAGTTTCTGTATAGTCCACTGACCTATCTAACCAGATTATGAACTTGTTTACCTTCTACAAAAACATGACCCAGTTCCAAATTAAATTTCCCACCTTCCTATCTCCTCTTCTCTCTTTCTCTAATTTTCCAGTAATAAGTCAGAAGTGGAACTCACGTGATAGACTACCAGCCTTGAGTTTAAAGAGCTAGAGGGTACTTTAGTACAGTACTCATGTACTGAGTTCAGCCTAAGACTAGCACAAACAAACAAAAGTAAAACCTCAGGCTTGGAGTTTAGTCTAGTGGTAGAGTGCTTGCCTAGCATGCACAGAGACCTGGGTTCAATTCCTTGGTACCAAGACATGAGAAAGGGTATCAATGTATGTGAATTAATGCACCTTCTATCTGGCAAATGTAATGTAACCCTTCTATTAATTACAATAAAAATATATGGGAAAAAAAAGAAAAGGCTGAAGGTGGTACTGTGGCTCAAGTGGGAGAGCTCTAGCCTTGAGAAAACCCAGGGAGACTATTCAGGCCCTGAGTTCAAGCCCCAGGACTGGAAAAAAGAAAAATAAACAAAACCTCAAAGATGGGGTCAACTGACATGAATGGAAATTAAGGAACTTGCCCAAACGTACATCATCAAACAGCAATAATATATGCAACAGCTCTACCACAGAATAAATAAACTGGAAGGAAACTAAGGCCTGAAGCAAGCCTGTGACTATAAGTGAGTCTGTAGATAACAAGTGGCCTTTCATTTCACAAGAGAGATGAAGGCTACTCAGAAAATGATGTGGGGTCAGCCAAGAGCCTTCCAGGGTAAAACAAACAGATTAATTGCTTTATATTATGCCACAGAATAAACCCCAATTGTATCAGAGTCAAAGGTGAAACTAAAATCTTGGAAATTCTGGAAAAAGTCAAAAGGATCCTGTCCTGTTCAAGTGGAAAATATCCTTTAGGATCTGAGATCAGAAAAGCATGCTTATCATTGAATGTTTAAAAACAAAAAGAGTCAAAGATCAAAATCAGGAAACAAACGAAGGAGAGAGGAAGGAAAGAAGAGAAGAGAGTTAGGAGGAGAGACATTACATGAGAGGTAGAAATAGGAAGGAGAGAGGAAAGAGGGGCTAATGTAAGCAACTTATATGATATGACAATGTGCTAATATTCTGGATATTACATGAGGGACTCTGAAAATTTTATGGAATATCAACAAATAGTAAAATATAACAGCACATGAAAACAAGTTTATAAAAAGAAAAAAGGTAGATTCAAGAGAGAACTCAAACAGCATAATTCATTTTTTTTAGTTTTTATTTTTTTATTGGTTAAGGGACTAGATCTCTGGGCCTGGGCATTGTCCCTGAGCTCTTCAGCTCAAGGCTACCACCCTACCACTTAAGCCAAAGTACCACTTCTAATTTTGTGGTGGTTAATTGGAGATAGGAGTCTTACAAACTTTTGTGCCCGGGCTGACTTTGAACCACAATCCTTAGATCTCAGATTCCTTAATATCTAGGATTATAGGTATGAGCCACCATGCTGGCTGAACAGTGTGATTCTTTAGAAAGGATAAATAATAATACAACAAAATAAATGCCAGGAAACAAGTACTGAAAAGAAGTGGAGTGGGATCTAGAGGAAGTAAGTAGACAAATGAAGAGAAGAAGAGTTAAATGCAATCAAAAATGCAATGCATATTCTACCAGATTAAAAAAGTGAGGGGAAGTAGTGGTTGGGAGGAATGAGTGAAAGTGTTGAAAGGAGTGACACTGACTGAGACAGTTCACAAATTGATTCATTGAATGGTAACTCCTGTACACCTATTTAATAAAATAAAAATATATAAAATATACAATAAAATATATTCTTCAAAAGAGAATAGCTATGGCATGGTTACTCATACCAGTTATGCCTCCTGCATAACGGTAGGTGATCACATTTGTAAGCCAGGCTACACAACTATTTAATAAGACTCCATGTCAAGCACTAGCCAGACATGCCTTTCATCTGAGGATCACAGTAGAAATGGGCTAGGGTAAAACCTCATGTACAGAAAAATAACTTAACCATTATTGAATCTATAAAAAAATAATTGAAGCAAAATAAGCTGGAGGCATCATGCGGGAGGTAGAACACCTGTCTAGCAAGTACAAGGCTCTAAATTCAATGCTAAGATGACTAGGGGTTGGGGGGAAGAGAGAAAATGGAGGAAGGAAATAGAACACAATTGTGTATAAACATGGAAACTTTTATTTGTAAATGCTTTCATATGCATAAAGCAACTTAAGACACTTAAGGAATAAAACTACATTGAATGTAGGTTTGGAAGATGGGTGATGGAACAGAAGGATAATTTTATCAGATAAGCTTTTACAAGTTAAAAATATGTGAACTACAGAAAGGTAAAGTTCATTGAATGTTCAGTGAAAAGAGATAAGCTACCCTGCATTAGATGAGTTTTTAAACCACTTATCTGACAAACTAGTGCAGTATAACAGATACTGTAAAACATAGGAAATTATATTATCACAGACATCAGTCTACAAAGACATCAGTCTATCTTTCTCAATGTGAGAAGGTAAAACCTTGAGAATAAAATATCTATCAAATTATTGGCATTTGCAAGTAAGTGATTTTTGCACTAAGACTTTGAACAACAACTCTCTGTTCCAAGAGTTGATAAGACGCCACCATGATTATTAGTAATAGTAATTATTAGTAATTGAGCAATGCAACAACCCAGGAGGCCTGTAGTTTTTTACAAAGCCAATTACATTACCTAGATGTCATTTTAAGAATCAGTGAATTATAGACTCAGGAATACCTTACCAAAAATGTGAAAAATAAAGGCTGGGAATTTTGGCCTAATGGTAGAGTGTTTGTGTAGCATGCACAAAGACCTGGCTTGATTCTTTGGTTACCACATACATAGAAAAGGCTGGAAGTGGTGCTGTAGCTCAAAGTGGTAGAGCTCTAGCTTTGAGAAAAGCCCAAGGACAATGGGCAGGCCCTGAGTTCAAGTCAAGATTGGCAAAAAAATGAAAATCAATAAAGAAAAAACTGGATTGTTTGTTTAGCATAGTATACTTTAGTACAAACTTCTCATCTGGTAACACTTTCATTCTGGAAACTGGATTTTCTTGGCACAGCTTGTTGAGATGTATCTCATGATAAATTTTCATGGATGACCAATTATGCCACGTGTATGAGAGAAAAAAATCATTTTAATATATCAAACACTGGACTTTGGTGTTGAGTTTATGATAAACAGCTGTTTGTAGCAGCTCTATCCGTCAGCAGGCCATGGATCTGAGTTTCAGAACTGGTTACTAAGTAGGTGATAGAGAACATGGATTTTGAAGTATTAGACTTTTATCTGTCTTTAAACTGTCTTTAAACCCTTTCCAGAAATAATTTATTCCTTATCCTTGCCAAAACAGTGGGATCACAAATGAAGTGTGCTCTTTTATTTTTGGCAAAGTACAGAAGAGAGAGACAGGCTCATTACATCAATGTTCTGTTAGAAAAAATAATTCTCTGAGCACAGGTAAAGGTTTTCCCAGTCTTTGTCCCATGACCAGTCTCTAAGTTTGAAGAATCCCTAGAAAAGATAAGGTGTGTTATTATCAAAAATGTAGAGACTCTGGAGTTACAAATATCTAGTTTTGAGTTCTAAGTCTATGCTTCTTAGGATGAAAGCCTTGGGATATTTATGTCTGAACCAGTTTCTTTTGCAAAGAACAATAATAAAACTGCCTTCTGGTGGCATTATTAAGACACAATCATTTGCAACAAATAGAGGAACTTGGAAAGTCATATTAAGTGAAGTAAACCAAGCCAATAGGGACAAAAATGTATGTCTTCTCTCATAATGGAACCTAGAATTAATTTATAAATATGTAAATAATTGCTTTATGTGTTATGTATATGAATAGAACTGTATTACCCAAAATATGGCATCCTTGGGGAGAACTCAAATAATAGAATTTGATTCCACCTCACTCCAGTTAGAATGGCTGTGATCAAGAAATATAATAACAACAGATAGTGGCGGGGATGTGGCCAGGAGAGATCACTACTACACTGTTGGTGGGAGTGCAAACTCGTTCAACCACTATGGAAAGCAGTATGACAGTTCCTCAAAAGACTAAACATAGAACTCCCCTATGACCCAGCAATTCCACTACTTGGCCAATCATCCAGAAACAAGAACATACTAAATCCACTAGCACAATGTATCTTGATTGATATTACTCTTTCATCATTCCTCCTTTCCCTCCCAATACTACCTTTGCCTTAGTTTTCTTAACTATAGCATGTGCATTGAATTTTATTACTGCATTCTCCTCCCTTCTCCTTTCATTTGTAAGCAAGCTCCACCCTTTGGCTCTATCCTTTTCCTTTTGATTACTTTTTTCCTGGTGTTTATTTTTAGACTGTGAATTGCTTTTCCTAAGAAATTTTTTCATATATTTTAATTGTAATTAATAGAAGGTTTACATTATATTCATGAGCTAGAAGGTGCGTTACTTCACAAACATTGATACCTTTTCTCATGTCTTGGTCCCCATTTCCCTCCACAGATCCCCACCATTCATAAATGTCACACCAAATGTCCTAAAAGAAAGTATGGGTTACGCTCGCTCGAGCCTGTAATCCTAGTTACTGAGGAGGCTGAGATCTGAAAAACATGAGACTCTTATCTCCAAAAGCCACTAGAAAAACCGAAAGTGGTGCTGTAGCCTTGAGCTGAAGAGCACAGGGACAGCACCCAGGCTCAGAATTCAAGACCCAGGACCCACAAAAAACACAATAACAACAGTAGCTGTGGTCATTATTCAGTTTTTTTTTAAATAAAAAAATTGTATTTACTTCGAAGCATTCAGAATGTCAACAAAACAGCTGCAATTTTTTTTTTGCAATTACAGAGTGGTATTCAGTTAACAGAACAACAATTATTTTGTATAAGCTGCGTCAGACAACTGAAGATAAAAAAAACTACCGTTCCCATATATAACTAATTTGTGCTGAGCACCAACAAGAACCTGTTTTAAATTTCCATGTCTGGGCCAGAGTTTGGCCTAGTAGTAGAGTGCTTGCCTAGCATGCATGAAGACCCGGGTTCAACTCCTCGGTACCACATACATAGCAAAAAGCCGGAAGTGGTCCTGAGGCTCAAGTGGTAGAGTGCTAGCCTTGAGAAAATCCAAGGACAGTGCTCAGGCCCTGAGCCCAAGCCCCGGACTGGCAAAAAAATAAATTTCCATGCCAGTTTACAACCCCCATACTGTACCAGGCAAGGTTAGTGGCTACTGAAAAAACCACCAGGACAGGGCTATCTAAAGACACATTCAGTAGCGTGTTAACTATATAAAAAAAGACACTGTACAGTTTAAAAACAAATCTTACACAGCCTTACATTTCAATGTTTTTTCTTTAAAAGGAGTGAGTTGCGTACAGGGTGGGGGGTTAAATGCTTTATAGACAAGAAGAAAAGCTGTGCTAGAACCAACTTATTCATCATCATCCTCTTCATCTTCATCCTCATCCTCTTCATCTTCCTCTTCTTCCTCATCCTCTTCGTCTTTCTCATCGTTCTCCTCTTCCTTCTTTTTCTTGCTCTTTTCAGCCTTCACAACCCAACCCCCTTTGTTGCTGCATCAGGCTTTCCTTTAGCTCGGTAGGCAGCAATATCCTTTTTGTATTTTTCCTTTAGCTTAGCAGCCTTCTTCCCATAAGGCTGCTTGTCATCTGAGCAGTGTTGTTCCACATCACTCCCAGGGTTTTTGCAACATCACCAAAAAAGGCCAGGATGCTTCCCTTTGATTTTAGTGTGATATTCAGAACAGAACTAGAAGAAGGCCAAAGGAGGCCTCTTGGGTGCATTGGGATCCGTGAACTTCTTTTTTGTTTCCTCTTCAGGAGGGATGTAGGTTTTCATTTCTCTTTCATAACGAGCCTTGTCTGCCTTGGCCTTGTCTTCAAATTTCCCTTTCTCTTTAGCAGACATAGTCTTCCACCTCTCTGAGCACGTCTTAGAAAACTGAAAAGTTGACTGAAGCATCCGGGTGCTTCTTCTTGTGCTCCTCCCGGCAAGGTTTGCACAAAGAATGCATATGATGACATTTTGCCTCTCGGCTTCTTAGGATCTCCTTTGCCCGTTTTTAGTTTTTCCTCCTTGAGGCACAGAGTCACTCGGTGCCCGTCCGGCTCTCACTTGCCCCTGGGCTGTCTCTATGGAGCTCAATGTGCTGCAATTATTCTGGTTTTTTTTTTTAATCTACAAATTTCAAATTTTATACTTCTTTAACTATTATAAGAAAATTTATCAGAGTTAAAAATAACAGTTATAATACTTAAGTACAATTGAAGGGCTGAAAATTACAATCATCAACTCAATTTCCATTAAATCAATCATTTGTTTTATTTCATTTGGGGAGAACTCAGTTCAATTCATTAGCCTGTGTATTAATGGGGTATTCATTCTTTAGATTAGATATTTTATTGTTCTTTGTTTGTTTCTTTTGTTTTTGTTTTTGTTTGTTTTTTGGTCATGGTGTTGGGACTCAGGGCCTGGGCACTGTCCTTCAGCTCAAGGCTACCACCCTACCCCTTGAGCCATAGTACCACGTCTGATTTTCTAGTGGTGAATTGGAGATTGGTCTTTAGTGCTCAGGCTGGCCTTGAACCATGATCCTCAGATCACAGTCTCCTGAGTAGCTTGCATTAGAGGCATGAGCCACTGTGCCCAGTTGATTTTTAGTGACTTTTTTATGTTTAACTAGTCTTACACAGAGTTTACCATTCAATAAATTACTTTGTAAGTATAACTGCATCATGATTAATAATCACTCATTTTGTCTCCCATTCTCTCCCCTCACTCCTCCTGTTGATTGTCCTAGTTTCATTGAATAGACAGTAAATATTATGGGTACATTTATTCCACTCTCTTCATTCATCTTTTTAAGGGTAGTAATGACAGGATTTCATTTTTTAAGTGATTCAGTTCTAAAAGTGACCCTCACAATATACCTCAGTCCATGTTTATTCCTAGGCCATGTCTTCTCCTTTTTCAGTCCATTTAGTAAATATACAGCTTGTTGCAGAAAGATCACCCTGTTTGCTTTAGGTGACAAGTTACTAAAATAAATGAAAGTAAAAGCCATTTTATTTGACATCTTTTTCTTTAAGAATTAACTGTCCTGTCAGTTTTTTTAAATAGAGGACTTCAACATATTCAATTTAATAGCTATCGACTGCGTGTCATTTTATCTCAGGTGCTTTAGCTAAAGTTTGGGGAAGATAGATGTAGCCTCTTTCTGTGTGAATTTTGCAATTTCATAGAGTTTATATAAAAATAAGCAGGCAACTAAAGGTATTATCAGACATATTACATTAGAGAACACAGAATGCTATATAAAGAAACTTGTACAAATGGGTAGATAAATGAGGAAAGGAAGGCAGAAGAGAATGCCATCATAAAACTTATGGCATATCATACAAAACTAAGAAAATTGAGGGAAGGCGTAGGGGATAGGAGGAATAGGAAGAACTGTGAAAGAATGTCATCAATAAATACTCATTGTATTCATAAAATGATTTGTTGAAGGAAACTTTTTATGTGACTATTTTAAAATAGTAATTAATTAATTTAAAAAATAGAAAAAGAAAACTCCAGGTAAGCATTGCTGGCTCATACCTGTAGATCTAGCTACTTAAGAAGCCGATATTTGTAGACCGAGGTTCAAAGCTAGCCTGGGAAGAAAAGTTCATGAGGCTCTTATCTTCAATTAACCAATTATAAAGAAATAGAACTGTGTCTTAAGTGGTAGATCACCAGCCTTAAGTAAAAATGCTAAATAAGATGATATCATGTGTTCAAGCCCTAGTACTAACACGAAAGAGAGAGAGAGAGAGAGAGAGAGAGAGAGAGAGAGAGAGAGAGAGAGAGAGAGAGAGAGAGCAGGAAGTAAGCAGGGAAAGGAGGAAGGGAGGGAGGAAAGGGAGGGAAGGAAGGAATTCTAAGGGGTGAGATGTGAGTGGATATAAGGGAGAAGAAGACCAGAGTGTGTTGAATAAACAAGAAAATAATCTGGTAAAGTCCATCTGTGAACAAAATGAGGGACCTTAGTCAAAAGTTTTATTTCAAATTAATGTATAAGCTTTGGGATATTATCCTAAGACTAAATGGAAGTCGCAACTGTGAATGATGTCATAGTGAGGATGGTGAAGTCTGTTGTTTGGAAAGATTCCCAAGGCTTGCTGCATACGATCGTCACTTCATAGTGGCAAAACCACTGGCAAGCTGTTAGGGTAAGGAGATTAAAGAGAGCACTTTATCTGAGAGTGTGGGGTGTTGGGACAGCAAAAATTTCCTGGGTAATAAAAATCACATTTTGTGCATAAATCTTAACTAATTTTGTTAAGGTCTTATTTAAACACTTTGACTAATGTCTAACTTTACTTTTTAAGTTTAGTCTAACCAGCAAACCATTCTCCTACAAGTAGACTCTAGCCAGGAAATCATTTGTTCAAAAAATTTGTGATTACTGACATGCAGAAAGCATACTATATATATATTTGGAGTTGTCGTTCTTAGGTGGATAACGTCAGAGGACAGAATAGTGACAGGAATAGGAGGCAAGTAATTTTGGAGCCATAAGAAAAATAGCCTGGGGGCTGGGAGAGTTTGACCTAGTGGTAGAGTGCTTGCCTAGCACTTGGTACCACATATGTAGAAAAAGTCGGAAGTGATGCTGTGGCTCAAGTGGCAGAGCACAAGCCTTGAGAAAGCCCAAGGACAGTGCTAAGCCTATGAGTTCAAGCCTCAGGACTGGCAAAAAAAGAAAAGAAAAGAAAAGAAAAAGAATGAAGAAAAAAACTGCCTGCAACAAATTTAGTCAAATCAATAAGAAAGTAATTGAGTTGGCGGTGATAGCTTCTATTAGTATAAGAGTAGGAGGAGGGTTCTGAGCTGAAGGAAGACATAGGGATACCAAAGCAGAGAATGAAGTGAATACAGAAAGGAAGGAAAATGAGTTCTTATATTCAGTGCACTCTGCTCCATATCCTATGGTATATCCAAGGTACACAGGTTGTAAGCAAACACAGTGGTAGTGGTAGAGAACACACAGAAACAACTTAGAAAATAACACGCACAGTATAGAAAATGAAGAAACTGCAAAAGATGAGATTTTCAAAATCCATCTGATAGGGTAATAATAGAGACTTATAGGTAAGAAATAAATATAGTTCCAAATCAAGTTAGGTAGACTAAAAGGCTGCTCAAAATTTCCTCTCAATCATATTTAAATATTGTGTTTTTCTTTAAACTTTTTCATTTTAGAGACCATGAATTTACAACTTTTTATGGCCATGACCATAAACAAACCCTTTCACATATAGTAGACAAACTAAAGCAAGACTCTGTTGCTTGGTTGGAGCATAGAATGGAAAAAGGTATGTATGCATAAAGTTTTGTAATTGTATTTTGTTGTTTGGTAATGTATAGAGGGGTAACACATTACCTTCGTCAGGTAGTGGGTAAATTAATGATTTTTTTAAAGTAGAGTTTTGCTACAGATGCATTCTGAAGCAACTGTGTTTGAACGAAATATTTGAAAGAGTAGCCATATGGTATTGTAAAGAAAGGGCTTTGGAGAGATCGGCGGAAGATGGTGGCTGTCCAGTGTGAGTCGTGCTGAGCTCCCACCAAGATACAAGTTCTGGCAGCATAGGGGAGAGTTCTTTACGAAAAATTGATCCCAAGTAAGCTTTAGTGCCACAGATCTCAGTTAGAGAGGAAAAAGGCAGAATATAGGCTTGAGAAGACAGCATGGAGCCCCGCCAGCCACGGACCCGCTAGCTGCACAGACCCGCTAGCTGCAGACAGAGCCACACAGAACCTGCGCGAGCCCAGAGCTGACACCCGGCCAAAAGCTGAAGCCATTCCCTCTAAAATCAGGAACAAGACAAGGATGCCCACTCTCTCCACTCCTCTTTAACATATTAGAATTCCTACCCAGTGTAATAAGGCAAGAAGCAAGCATAAAGGGGATCCAAATAAGGAAAGAGGAAGTAAAACTTTCCCTCTTTGCAGATGACACGATTCTGTATTTCAAGAATCCTATAGACTCCACTCCCAAGCTTCTTGACCTGATTCAAAACTTTGGAAGGGTAGCAGGGTATAAAATTCACCCTCAAAAATCAACTGCCTTCCTCTATGCCAACAGTGAGAGGAATGAGGCAACAATCAGGAAAGCAACTCTTTGCAATACTCTCAAAGAAAACAAAGTACCTAGGAATTACCTTAACTAAGAATGTAAAGGACCTTTTTGATGAAAACTTTAAAACCCTGAAAAAGGAAATTAAAGCAGAACTGAGGAAATGGAAAAATCTCCCATGCTCCTGGATTGGAAGAATCAACAGCGTGAAAATGGCAATCTTGCCAAGGTCTATCTACAAATTCAACACAATACCCATCAATATCCCAATGTCTTTCTTTAAAGAATAGGAGGGGCAATCCAAAATTTCATATGGAATAATAAAAGACCCCGAATAGCAAAAACACTTCTTAGCAGAAAGAACAGTGCAGGAGGAATTTCAATACCAAACTTTAAACTCTATTACAGAGCTATAGTGACCAAAACAGCTAGGTACTGGCACAAGAACAGGCCTGAAGACCAATGGAATAGAACTGAGGACCCAGATATTAAACTATAGACCTATGGCCACCTAATCTTTGACAAGGGAGCCAAAAAAATAGAATGGAAGAAAGACAGCCTCTTCAACAGTGGTGCTGGTAGAACTAGTTAAGCACCTGCAGAAAAATAGTTAGATCCTTCTTTGTCACCCTGCACTAGGATTAACTCCAAATGGTAAAAGCTGACACACTGAAAACTTTACAAGAAGGAATAGAAGATACACTAGGCCTCCTTGGCACAGGTCGAAACTTACTTAATAAGGACCAAGAATCACAACAAATCGGAGAAAGGCTGGATAAGTGGGACTGCATTAAACTGCAGAGCTTTTGTATGGCAAAGGATGTGGCTAGTAAATTAATTAGGAAGCCTACAGAATGGGAGATCTTCACTAACCATACAACAGACAAAGGCCTCATATCTAAAATATATCAACAGCTCAAAAAATTGAATCACTCCAAAACTAATCTCCAAAGAAACAAACATCCTATTAAAAGATGGGCCAAAGACTTAAAGAGAGTCTTCTCTGAAGAAGAAACAAAAATGGCCTATAGACACATGAAGAAATGCTCAACATCTCTGGTCATAAAAGAAATGCAAATCAAAACAACTCTAAGATTCCACCTCACTCCAGTTAGAATGGCCAGGATCAAGAAAACTAATAACAACAGATGCTGAAGGAGATGTGGCCAGAAGGGATCCCTACTATACTATTGGTGGGAGTGCAAACTCATTCAATCACTATGGAAATCAGTATGGCAGTTCCTCAAAAGACTAAACATAGAGCTCCCCCATAACCCAGCAATTCCACTACTTGGCATTTACCCAACCACCCAGAAACAAGGACATACTAAACCCACTAGCACAACAATGTTCATTGCAGCACTATTCACCATAGCAAAGATATGGAACCAACCCAGATGTTCCTCAGTTGATGAGTGGATCAACAAGATGTGGTATTTGTACACAATGGAATTCTATACTGCTTTCAGAAAGAATGACATTGTCCCATTTGTTAGGAAATGAAAAAAACTTAGAAAAAATCGTGTTAAGTGAAGTAAGCCAGACTCAAAGTAACATAGGCTCAATGATTTCTCTCATTTGTCATAATCAGTAGAAACCTTGGGCTCTCCTAGCAGAGGTTTGCAATAGCGTAAAACCTAGATACATAAGGCCATACAGTATGATGCTAAATGAAAGGACCTCTAGGATATAGAAACAAAAGCCATATAATGAGTGATTGTTGTCCTTAATGTACTATGTTATCTCTCATCTCTTTTGCTGTCCCTTGGTTATCTTATATTGTTACAGTATCTCACTTTGTTATCTGATATATTGGATATATTTGTATTTGGTTATTTGAAATTGGATAGGGAAGCAGGGAAAACAAAATGAGGGGTGGGGGGGAGGGAAATGGTGACCAAGACATGTGAAAGGGTATCAATGTATGTGAATTAATGCACCTTCTAAGTGGCGAATATAATGTAACCCTTCTATTAATTACAATAAAAATATATGAAAAAGAAAGAAACTGCTTTTGAGACACTGGCTGCAACTGGATTATGAACAACTTCTCTACTTTACAGAGCAGGGAGAATTGCTGACACAGTGTTTGCATTTCATTTCTGGGAAACAGGAAAGCACTCATTCTTGCTCTCAGTTCTATAAAGTGCCCTCTTCTTTTATAATACCAAAGAATATTCTAGGTGTTAGTGGATCATAAAGAAGGTCTGCAATTCCAAATTACAGAACACATGATGCTACCCTCCTGGCTTCTAGTTATCTTATGATGGTGCTGAAGCCATGAGAGGGAAGCATAATTATAAAACTTGGTAATATATAATATACTTTGGTACCAGGTACCAAAGCCAGATACAGTAAGCATATAAGATTAACCATAAGGGGGAAAAAAGAGAGAAAGGAAATAACATAGTACACTAAGAACAATAATCACAAAAATAAACATCCATATCCTAGAGTTCATTTTGTTTAGTCTCATCCTATAGGACCTTATATATATAGATTTTGAGCTATTGTGATCCTCTGCTAGGAAAGTCCTAGATGTGTACTAATTATTACAAATGAGGAAAACCATATATTTTTTGTTTATTTAAAATAGGGAAGGAAAGGTGGAAACAAGATGATTGGAAAGGAGTGGGGGAGGAAAAGAGCTATAAAAGTGCTAGAAGTAATGCACCCACTATCTGATGAATGTAACTCTCACCTCCCACCCCCAATAGTAAAAAGAATGAAAAAAAAACTGGTAATAAATATGTCCTGGATGTGACCATTGCTTTGTAAAGTGCAAGCTGTCATTTATTTGACAAGCCAAACCACAGGCCATCTGCATCCTGCAGAGAGTGTGTGAGCAGTCCTAACATCAGACCAGGCTACTCTCTAGCTTGACCTTTTGACTGAACAGCTGAATGGGACATGGGCTCATGGTGTAGACATCCAGCTCTTCATTTTAACTTCTTTAGCTCCTCTGGCTATAGCTAAGTATGCTGATCAATGCCCATTTGCCGACCCAAACCTCTTGATAGATGAGAGACTAACTGAAAACTGTCCACTCCTTGAATGTGACCTTTCAGCTATATGAACTTTAAGGGAGAATGTGAACATACCAGTGAGAGCAGAGACTCAGAATTCTAAGAGTTGTTTTCTACACACCTCTAGGGGTAAGCTAGAGGATCTGCCTATGAACATTTGGAAAGGGGTTCAATAAGTGACAAAATATAGAAAGAGCTTGAATTTCCTGTAGGCACACTGAATACTAGAATGTCCAGCGTCTAAGAGAGAGCCCTGGGAGATATCCCAGCTCAGCTGATAGCTGTAGATGAAATCTACTACCCTCTCACTTTGTTGTTTGTTGTTGTTTTTCAATATGTGAAGTGATGATCCATATTACGGTAGTATATTTTATGGCTCTCTATTGCATAATCTTTTAAGAAGTAGTATTTAGAAACACTAATAAATAGAAATAGAAGCAAATAGAAATAATACCGATATCTATTCAACTGTTACAATGTAGAAAAACGATGTTTAAAAATTTTAGAGTAACCTACTTATAAAAGCAATGAACTAGATTTAACAGTTGTGAACTCTCACCCATGTGCTAGTGGTTCACACCTGTATTCCAAGCAAATCAGGAGATGGCGAGCTGAGGATTGTAGCTTGAAATGAACCCAGACAGAAAAGTCTATGAGATTTTTATCTTCAGTTAACCAGCAAAATGTTAGAAGTGGAGCTGTGGCTCAATTTGATAGAGTAAAAGCAAAAGGAGAGCACAAGGCCTTGAGTTTAAGGCATAGTAGTGGCACTTAAAACAAACAAACAAACGAGAGCCAGGAGATTGGACTAGTGGTAGAGTGCTTGCCTAGCATGCACAAAGACTGGGGTTCGATTCCTTGGTACCACACACATAGAAAAAAGACAGAAGTGGTGCTGTGGCTCAAGTGGTAGAGCTCTAGTCTTAAGAAAAACCCAAAGACAATGCTCAGGCACTGAGCCCAAGCACAGGACTGGGAGGAAAAAAACAATTATTTAATTAGTAGTGGTTAATTCTCATTCAAGTTGATCACTGAGATACTTCTTAAATGATGTAGTACCTTTTCCAATGAGTTGTATCCTATTCTTTAAGTACAAACTGCTAGAATCTTTGTTAGCATCATAAAATTTCATTCATTTTCTAAAGGCATCCATGTGTACTATGAAGGAATCTAAGTCCACAGTAAGCACTAATTCATTTGATTTTTTACAGAAACTAAGAAAGTGCAAGCTATAGTCACCTTATTTCACATAAAGGGAAGTTTTTATTGAAGAGTTTATACTGCGAACCTATAGAATTTTACTATGAATCCAACTTTAGTGCTCTAAATCCTGACACTGATATGATTGACTTCTTTTAAAAGGCCTAGGATCTAGGTAATAAATAACAATTCTTTCTCTTAGTGAAATAATTAGAAAAAATGATAAAAACAACTCCATAGGACAGGTTTTAAAAGCATACTTTGTTAATGTGAACAATGGAATGTTAGTAGAGTGATAGAGTGCAAAGAAGGGATTTTACAATGAAAATCATGACCCCGGGGCTGGCTGAGGAACTGCTTGTAGATTCCATACTAGATGTCACATTCCTAGATACTTATAGCCCTGAGTTAAGAGTCATCTATTCAAAAGAACTCATCACTCACAATGCATCCCAGCCATCCAAATAGGAGATGTTTGACAGACTGTCTTAATGGCGATGTCTGTATTCGAGGTTTGTATCAGAATATTTGTACCTCTCTAGGGAACAGATGGATGATCAATTTAACACGAAACTAAACCCAGGTACCGTAGCCATTGTACAGAGTAGAAGGAAATTAAGTTAGATCCCAAAGAAACATGAGAAGCAATGACCAATAGGAAAGATTCATTCTATGAGCAAATTTTTTCAACTACTAGTCTATATGCTGATAATTTAGAGTTTCTTTCTATATGCAAAGCAAGAAAAACAAAAATCTTCTTTAAAAAATAGTTCCTAGAATTCTAGATGTCAGTGACTCATCCATGCAGTGTTATAAACACAGGAGGCTGAAATCCTAAGGATTACATTTCAAAGCCAGATCCCAGCAAACAAGTCTGTGAAACTCCTTTTCTAAAAATAGCTGGCAGAAAGCTAGGCTAGAAAGAATAGCTCAAGTGCTGCAGTCAAGCAAGTAGAGCCAGTATGAAATCATCAGTTAAAATCCTAGTACAGGAGAAAGAAAAAATTTTTAAAGTAAGTGCCAATGTGAACATTACACACCCATGGCTTCCTGCTTTGATTAAAGAGAAATGATCTGAGCACTGTAGTAATCATTATGCTTAATTCTATGCCTCCCTAGATGGATTATCAAGCCCCGAGACATGGACATCATAATACAAATTATAGGTATCAAATCAGAAACATGATCAAGGTCAGAGCTGAAAAGTAGTAGAACTGAGTTCATGAAGTTTTGGGGTCATTATTTCGTAATCTGACATTGGAAGTGACAATACTGCCTACTTATTAGAGTTCGGGTGAGGAGTGATCAATAAAATATCTGGCAAATGTTCATGATCAAGAAATCTAATAACAACAGATACTGGTGGGGATGTGGCTAGGAGGGATCACAACTACACCGTTGGTGGGAGTGCAAACTCGTCCAACCACTATGGAAAGCAGTATGGCAGTTCCTCAAAAGACTAAACATAGAGCTCCCCTAGGACCCAGTAATTCCACTACTTGGCATTTACTCAGTCGTCCAGAAACAAGGACATACTAAATCCACTAGCACAACGATGTTCATTGCAGCACTATTTACCATAGTGAGGATATGGAACCTACCCAGATGCCCCTCAGTAGATGATTGGACCAACAAGATGTATTTATACACAATAGAATTCTATGCTGCCATCAGAAAGAACGCTATCTCCCCATTTGTAAGGAAATGTAAAGATTTGGAAAAAAAATATATTAAGAGATGTAAGCCAGGCCCAAAGGATCATAGGTTCAATGGTTTACCTCATTTGTAATAATTAGTACAAATCTTGGACTCTCCTAGCAGAGGATTACAATAGATACATAGATACATAAGGCCATACAGGATGAGGCTAAATGAATGGACCTCCAGGATATGTAAACTAGAACCACATAATGTGTGATTGTTGTTCCTAATGTACTATGTTATCTCTCATCTCTTTTGTTGTTCCTTGGTTATTCTCATAGTGTTACAGTATCTTATTTTGTTATCTTGTATATTGTATATGCATTTATTTGTTTATTTGAAATAAGATAGGAAATGGGAAAATAAGATGAGGGGAGGGGTTTGGGGAGGTAATGGAGACAAAAATGTGAGAAGGGGTATCAATGTGTGTGAAGTAATGCACCCTCTATCTGGCAAATATAACCGTAACCCTTCCAATAAAATTTTTAAAAAATAAACATAGAAGCATTCAAACTTGAAGTAATTTTAACTTAATTATGAGTACATATTTTCTTAAGTTTAGTTGTAAGTGACTTTAAGATTTCTACCGATTGCCTATGTTAAGTAAACAATATTGAAGAAATAAAATGTGTAAATCCCCCCAGAAAAATAACTGGCAAATGTTAAATAATAAATATCATTTAAAAAACTTCAGTAACCTTTTTTTTCATTTTTTCATATCCCTAGTGTCAAATTTCATAGATTAGGAATGTGGAGTCAAAATATTGGTTAATAACTAAATGGTTATCATTTTCCTATGGCTAATATTTAAGTTAAAAAATACAAAAGAACCTACCAAAATCCATTGATAAAAATTATCTGGATTAAGCCAATTCAGGACTGAAAAGGTGATTTTACATGTTCTCCTGGTCCAAGTGTATACGAGATGTCTACTGAATATGAGTCTCGATCCTTTGCTCCAAGTATCCATGTCATGCGTAGTATTTTTTCTCTGTCTAGTGCTCTAGAATTAGTACTCACTACAAGTACCTCAAGCTATATGACTGTGGAAGTAGCTCTTAGACTTTAAGCAAAATAGTTTCCATGTGAATATAGGAGAATCTATAAACCAACTTTATAAGAATCTCATAGGGATTAAGTTTGAATCTATTAATAAAACAGCTTAACAAAATACATGACAAATATAATTGTTTTTCTTTTTCCTTATCTTTTTTGCTCTTCTCTCAGAAGCTTCTCAAAATCTAGCAGTTTCTCAAATGCTATTGACACTATCAACAACCAACGTAAAAGTTTTCCACTTCTGGTTCCTGCTTCTTTAGCTTTCTTTCCCCACAGCTGGGACCACTTAATCCTTAAGCAAGACATGGGAGTGCCTGCATTCAGGCTAGAAGGCATTAGGGGTAGAAAGGAATCAGTTTCAAAACTACCCATCCATCCATTCAAGTCATTATTTAGTAAACAAACAGATACCATGTGCTAGGCTCTGAGCTATAGACAAGATGGGAAAAATACTATTAATCATAAGACAGGACCATGCTGTCGAGTTGCTCACTATTCAGTGAAGGAGACCGAAACATAAATAAACCCTGACAGAGGCAGAAATGAGCTGTGACAAGACAGGATAAACTATCTTCATAAAGAGAAGGACACAACTTATCTGTCTCCATTGCACAGCCCATCTCTGTAGGCTAAAATCTGTCCTAGGTTTATTGAAATCCCATCTCCCAGAAACTTTGGGAAAAGTGCCATTCTTTGGCCCTATCTATCAAGCTGCCCGATATCCAAGTCCTTTTCTTTTCATCAATTCAACAGTTATGATTAGCATCGTATCAGACACTCTGAAGTCTTTACTGTTGCCTGATTTGCAGAAATATATGTGTGTGTGTGTGTATGTGTGTGTGTTTATTACAGAGTATATTCATATATTATCTATACACTTAATATAAATCAATAAAAGTGATCCCTTATAAATTTAAGTAATATACTTGTATTTGGTGTGGAAATAAAGCATTTAAAAATTTTCTCTTTTGTCCTATTTATCATTTTGTGCTGCTTCCAGTTAACATAGTATACCCTTACAGAATGTCTCCTACTGGTGGCCTCTCAGGACTGTGACTTCAGAGGGCTTATCACCTAGTAGCAGGGAGAAGCATAAAAAGACCACAATGACAGAGACAGAAAGAGAATGCTATACAAACTCTTGTCAAGAAGAGAGCTCAGGGTGAACTACTTGGATGAGAAAACATCTGCATAGATTCCAAATAAAAAGAAATAGTCAAATTAGCAGTGAGTTATCATAACTGATGAGGTGAAAAGTTGGCAATGCTCCTGCATGAAATTGAGAAGATCACAGTTCAAATTGGCTTTCCCAAATCATTACATGCTCATTGAGTCCAGGACTGAGCTAGGATGCTAGCTGAAGCATTAGACAGACCCGATTTTAAAATTGCCACCCCATGCAGGGTAGTGTGTGAGATGAGGACTGAATGGAACAGTTTGTAGCCAGCAGTTAATAATAATGAGAATGATTCATGTTGTTCCTGTTATGCCTGTAGTACAAGGGACAGGACAGATATGTCTATTACCACCCTTTTAGGGTCTTCCAGTACACATGGTTTCAAGTTGTAAAAGAGTGCTGCAGAATCTACCTTTTGGTCTCTGAAAGAGGATAGGAATCAGTGCCGTCTGCGATATGAGAGCCATAATTCTCCAGTGATCAGCCAGACATGTATAGGCAGGAGACATTCAGGAGAAAGCTGTACCTGACAGCCACTCTAGTTTTGTTTTTCTAAGAACGATAATGGCCTTGGCCATCCTTCTTTCCTCTCAGTGAGCCTGAATATAACAAGAACAGAATTTATTTCATGGTTCTGCCAACACTTCATTTCTCTGGAATAATTCTCTGAGTATATCCTAGCTGTTTCTTATTTGTCAGTGCTTTCCCAGCACAGATTAGGAGATCTTAGAGGAGAGAGTCTAAATCAATATTTGAGCTTATGTAGGTCCTGAAAATGTCCTAAATATACAACAGTGAACTAGTAGGGACTCAGATTTACCCTGAGAGCAACCTCATCCTTGTGGGTTAGATGGTGACTTAGAAGTAAGACCTTCACAGCACAGCCCATTTCCTGTCTTCTTCCTTAAACCCAGAAGAGTCCAAGGCATCCATCTTCCAGAAGTCATGAATGGGCATCCACATCTAATATCCCCAGGGAAAGCTGGAGTTTCCTTTCTGTTGTCAGCTCAGAAATAGCAGTCAGCAGGCTTGAGATTTACCCAGTTTTAGCTCTTCTGTATGACTATAAGAAAATTATTGACTTCTGTGATCTTTATTTTCTTTTAAAAATTGGCTGGATAGGCCTGGTAACTTTCCAACTTTGCTTTTTATTCTAGAAAAGAACTCAATAGTTATTCATGCCATTATTCATTTGGACATGCAGTAAACATGCATTGCACGTGTATTCCTGCTGTGCATGCTATAAGCACAGCAAACAAAAAGTGTCTTGTACTCTTTGTCCTCTTAGTATTTTACCCCGACTTGCGTCTTACAGATAATAAGGTGCCTAACATCTGGGGGGAGAGTGAGATTACTTTTTGTTCCCAACAAATGGGGCAGCTTTTGTGGAGATGAAAGCATGTTCTAGATGGTTAATAAACAAAATTATGCCCAGTCATTGGAAGGTGGAGAGAAATGGCTTCTCCCCTTATATAAAATACCTTGCTGCTCTGAATGTACTGATTTGTTGTCAAAGTCTAGGCTAGCAAAATGACAAGAAAAGAAAAGTTTAGCATCCGAGCTTCATGTGTTCAGTAGGTAAAATGGAAGGACAGCTAGCGTAATTAATATACTTAGTCCCAGAACACACTGTACCCAAAAAGCTTTACCAATAAGCTTTACCTTTGCTAATGGAATATAGTCTATCTTTTAATTTTGAGAGTCTACAATTTGATGGATCTAGAATTTATTAAAAGTTTCTGGGGCCGGGTTACAAAGTAAAAAAGAAGTTTCTGGGCTAGGTAAAGTGATTTGGGAAGCATAGAAGTTCTTACCATGAAAGATCTTTCTTATGTGCTTGGAATTGAAAAGGCTCTATTTCCATAAAATAATAAATATTAAATAATAGATATAGACATCACACCTATATATCACATATATATGTGATGTATACACATGGAATATTCTTATGTGTGTATACATGTGATATATAATATGTACAAATGTGCATGTGCACATATATGTATCACAAAATTGTCTTTTTGTCGGTTGTAGGGCTTAAACTTGGGGCCTGAGCTCTGTCCCTCACCTCTTCAGCTCAAAGCTAGCACTCTACCACTTGAGACAAAAGTGCCAATTTCAGTTTTCTGGTAGTTAATTGGAGATAAGAGTCTCACAGTCTTTCATGCCTGGGATGGCTTTGAACTGCAGTCCTCAACTCTCAGCTCCTGAGTAGCTAGGATTACAGGTGCGAGTCACCAGAGTCCAGCTATAGAATGTGTTTTTAAGGATTAAAAAAAACTATGTAAAATATAGTGAATGCTGTGAAATTAATTAATTCTCACAAAATACTTAGCATTACATCTAATAGGTATTTACTGTAGCTTTGGGCAGTAATGTTTCCTATTTTTATACAGAAAAGGACATTGGAAATAAAGAATATATTACTACAAACCCTTAAGGAAAAATCTTGTTCAGTAAAAGCAGGAACTTAAAAGGTTGACTAAACTGGAGATGAGCCAGTTATTCCAATATTTCCACACAATAAAATTATCCTGAATGTCAGATCCTGGAGAAAACTCTCTAAGAGTATGGGCCTGGATCCAACAAATAAGAAAAATAATATTTAAAAACATGTTACCAAGCAATTTCAAATTTTAATTAGTACATAAACCCAATAGAGGAAGCTAATAAACATGTTTGTTGATGATACTTTAAAAATAATTTCCTGGGCTGGGAGTTTGGCCTAGTTGGTAGAGTGCTTGCCAAGCAAGCACAAAGACCCGGTTTGATTCCTGGGTACCACACAGATAGAAAAAAAAAGCCAGAAGTGGTGCTGTGGCTCAAGTGGTAGAGCTCTGGCCTTGAGAAGGTCCAAGGATAGTGCTCAGGCCCTGAGCCCAAGCCCAGGACTGGCAAAAAAAAAAAAGATTTCAGAGCCTATCCTCCTCTCTTTTCACAGAAGATGCTCAGATTTCTGCTTAGAACCTTTGGCCAGCTTCTGTCCATCCACCATTTCAGAATGATTATCCGGGACATCAGTATGTCTACTAAATACCTTCAGTGAGTCAATGTGCTGAAACACACACACTTGCAATCCCACACTCAGGAAGCAGATGCAGAAGAACTGCAAATCTGAGGCAAATCTGGGTACTTAACAAGACTCTCTTAAAAGTAAGTAAATAAATAACACTTAGCACCCTCTTTGTTTCATCCCCTCCTGGTGCCTGTGAATGCCACTGCATCAGACCTCTCTTGTTCACTTCCTTTACAAGTGCCATTGTCTCCACTGAAGACTATGCTCTTGCCCATTCACTGCTCCTCACTGTGGTCTATGCCAGTCCATCCCATAATATGACACAACATGACTCTGGAAGACTTTCTCTATGACTTCGACAAATGATCCCAATTCCCAATTACAAGAGGCTTCACTGTTCCCCAATCACTTGTCATCTCTAAACAGTGTTTAGAAAGAATGATGTCAGGGACTCATTCCTTGGCAGATAGATAGTGAAATCCTCACTTTTCTTTATATCCCAAGTACCTAGAAGATGCTTGGCACTTAGTAGATACAATATAAGGATTATTAATAATTCATAAACAAGACACAATGATAATAATTCACCATCAACAAAAATTCATACTTTGACAATGTGAATAAGTATTAATTGTAATAATAATAAATAGAAATGTGATCATATGAACAATTATCCTGTTTACCTAGTCTCTTTTCTTTCTATATACTTTATATATTTGCACATTTATTTTAATCAACTAGACACTTACTTGTCTCTTTTGATTTACTTTTTCTGTCCATAGTTCGGTCAGGTATGGGTATCTCAGCTACTGAGCCCCACATTCATAAACACCTGCTGACTGGTTTTACTGTTCTGACACCTTCAGCATTTTAATGGCAGTGGTTTACAAAGCCTGCTTGATATGCTTTGCCAAGGCTCCGCTTATAGTGGACTCTAAGATGTGTCCATCAATATCAATTCATACTGCATTGAAATATAGATTAAAACACATAAAACTCAAGTCAACTTCATTTAGACTTAATAAAATTTAATGCATCTTCAAGATTGCAGACGTTTTCAAGGTGAATATCTTTACCAAGAGCTCTGTGACAGGAAACCATCCCTCAGGAGACATGCTGTTGGGACACAGAATTGGTTAGTTAGTAGCTCTGTGATCAGCATTTCATGGCATAATATGCTTTGACTGACAGCTTTATTTCTATGGTTTTTCCACAAAGGGAGGAAAAGGAATAGACTTGTTTCCAGTTGGAGGTACACCTTAGTCCTTGGGTCATAAGCCATCATATCTTAATTGCAAGCTCATGGTCATGAGAGGCAGGTAGGTGGAAGAAGAAAGGGGTATTATCCACATTCAAACCAGCCTCACTCTTACCTCATCGGGAAGGGGAGACATGTGCAGACATGTGCATTTCCTATTAGCTGTTGCTGCTTGTGATTTTGTGATTGAAGAGAGGAGCTATGTTTTTCACCACATTAATAGCAATGAGAAACATAGTGAAATGCCAGGCTCTTCAAGGGCCAGCTGCAGTTATAGCCAGACTGTGTGAATGGCGAGCCCTCTGCTTACAGCACACTCCTGGGTGGATATGACCTGTGCACATGTGTGGTCGGAGGCACTCACTGTCCTGCAGCACAAGCAGAGTCATGGGAACACTAGGACTGAATAGAGGTAAGTACAAGCTTTGCAAATTACTTGGAGGTTTCCCAGGAAGACAGAACTAGGAATTCCTTGCCTTACTGCTTCTCTTTTCCTTAATACTTGGTGGCTCAGGATGCTTTGAGATAGGATAGCTTCTTGAACTCTCTTCTGAAGCTTTAGAAGAGGATATGGTTGTGATTTGAGAAAGAAGTCTGAGATACAGGCCATGGATACAAATTATAGTTTATACAAAGAGGAAAGCCAGGGTACTGGTGGCTCATGCTTATTATCTTAGCTACTGAAGAAGCTGAGGTTTGAGTGCTGGATTTCCAAGCCAGCTCAGACAGAAATGTTTATGAGATTCTCATCATGATTAGCCTACAAAAAAAACTAGAAGTAAAAGTATGGTTCAAGTTCTGAAGCACCAGCCTGGAGTGAAAAATGCAATATGACAGTATGATTCTCTGAGGTTAAGCCCCAATACCAGAACAAAAATAAGTAATTAGATAAATAAATAAATAGGAGAGGAGATCTGGAAATATGATTGAAAGTCATTTTAGTGGTTTTTTTCATACTTCCCCTCATATCTGAGGAGATAGCATTTCTCGACATTTGAATGAGCCCATGTGAGATTTCTCTCTCATTTTATTTTGGTTTTAGGCTTATTTTTGTTTCCTTTTTAATGAAGTAGACATCTGTGTGTATTCCTGTATATAAATTTATACACAAATGAACACATGTTCTTTTAAAAAATATTAAATCATATTATTAATATGTATTTTTGTGTAATAATTCATGCAGTAAGTATTTATGAATATTAATCAATCAGTGACAGGAATGCCAATGTTATTCTAAACAGCAATATCATATTTTCAGCCTGTTTTTAAAGATTAGAATTTCCCTGTGGCCTTCATCATCAATTTCAGTGGTCACAGCCAAGATTTAGCCATGAGAACCACTCAACATTTTTCACCACAAATGGCAGTGTCACAGCTGCTTCTCTAAATGAAACAAGAAGAGGGGAAGTCTTTAGCTTCTCATGTTATAGAAGAACAGGATAAAATTTCTACAGAACAGTAGTACTGGTTTGCTTGGATTAAAAAAACACCAGAGACTGGATTACATTAACAACAAAACTTTATTTTCTCATAGTTGGGAAAAGTCCCTGACGAAGACACTTCTAGCTTTTGTTGTTCCTAAGGCCCCTCCTACTGCCTTGCCATCAGTCACCATCTCCTAGCATCTCCACACAGCTTCCAAGTGCATCTAGACATCCCTTCCTCTTTTTAAAGGAATTCCAGTCATGTTTGAGTAGAATCAACATTTGTAAAGCCCTTCTGTAAGTTTATCTGATTTGGGGAGGGGAAGGGGAAGCACAGAAATGGTGGGATAATGGGTGAAGGAATTCAGTGGTGATAATAGACACTATGTTGGAAATGAGCTATGCTACTGGGGGAGGAGGCCAGAAGGAGGGAAAAAAATTGGGAGAAAAAGAGGAAGGGGTAACACTGCTCAAAAAAAGAAACGTACTTATTACCTGACTTACCTAATCATAACGCTTACGTGTACCACCTTCACAAAAAAATTAAATAAAAACATTAAAAAAAAAGAAAAACAGTTTATTCTGAGGGAAGGGGCTAGTACACCCAACAGAGGTATTTTAAAAGGGACACAGTTAAAACAAATTGTTTCTTAAAAGAAGCCCAGTATCAGTGTCTCATACTTGTAACTCTAGCCACTGAGGAGACTGAAATCTGAAGATCAAAGTTCAAAGCTAACCAAAGCAAGGAAGGGCATGAGACCCTTATCTCCAAGTAGCTACCCAGAAAAGCCAGAAGTGGGCTGGAGCTCAAGTGGTAAGTGCTGGGCGTGAGCACAAAAGGGAAGCACCCAGACCCTGAGGTGGAGCTCCAGGACTGGCACCAAAATATAAAATAAATAAATAAATCATTGCAAACCTAAGAATCAAGAGTTGATCCAAACTGGGGCTGCTGGCTTCTGGAATCTGCACTTTGACACCAATAAATTTCTCTAAGTCATTCTGTGCAATCCGCATTTAGAAAAATAATTAGTGTCTTGTGTCCTAAACAGAACATAGTAGAAGACCTTTGGAAGCATAAATCAATTTATATTTGGCAAGAGGAGATGCCAAAAGACATCATTTAAAATGAGACCTCTGGAAAGCATTTCATGTGACTAAAGTAAAAGACAGCATTCAGGCTTTCACCAATACAAAACAGGAGAAACTCTCTGGGACATGTTTTGTTGTTGTTGTTGTTTTTCTTGTTCCCTTCCCCCCCACTTTTACTCCAGTTCTTCTGTACAGCCTATTCTCAACACTCAGATGGTACTGGAGAAATAAAAATAATAATAAATTCCCTTTCACATTAACCAAATCTCCTTGGGACAGCCAAGATTAGACATAATTCACAAACTTGAAATACTTCACCAATGTAAGATATTTTCTTCTACTGCATGGCCACAATCATAAGTATTGTTATCAATGTTAAGATGATAAAAAAACAAAAGCAAAACTGCTGTTATTAAATGGCAGATATATCCCTAGGTAATTTTTAATTATGCATATATTATAATTAATTTTCAAAACAGCCATATTTTAAAAACTCTATCAGTATTCTCATTAAAAGACTGAGAATAAATGCTAGGTGTGGGATTTACTATTTCTGATCTCAGCATTTCAGGAGGCAGAAGCAGGAATATCATGAATCGAAAGCACCATGATCCAGAGAATAAGAACTAGACTCAAATAAAAGAACAACTTAAAAAAAAAAACTCTCTTCGTAGCAACTTTATGACTACTTATTTTCTATTTGCTCCAAAATCTTTCCAATTTCTGGAGAGTGCAGTCAATCCAATTTGATTAAGTATTGTTCTATAGCCTAGTCAAATACATTTGCTCAAAATTTCAGACTTAATTGATGCAATCAAGCCCAAAGTCCAAGCTGGTATCCTGAGTGTACAGTCTTATTTACCTGCCCTGTCTCCATACTCAGGCATGTGTGAATAACATATTGTCATTCTCAGAACTCTTAGTCATGTCATGCACATTTTTGCATCACTTCATTTCATTTCTAGGTCTATGAATGATCTACTCACCTAATATTTACTTGCTATAAAGCATTTGTTTTTCATACAATACTCTAGTAGCTGTAATCAATTCCAGACACCCCAAATTGATATATTTCTGTTTCGGTTATGTTGTTTGTATATTTTACAGCATACACTGAAAGAATAAAACAATCCAAGGAATTGTATATAGGTATTTCTTGAATACTAGTTTGTTAAACATGATATTTGAAATATAATGTAAAAATCAATGGTAATAAATTCTTTACTAAAAAAATCTAAAAAAGCTAATCTATCCCCAAATTAAAAAAAGAAATAATGTAACTGTAATCACTCTATGCATTACCCTGACAATACAATAAAATAAATTATATTAAAAAATGCAAGGAAGCCAACTATGATTCCAAAGAATTAGAAATATTTTCACACTATGACATTAATAACCTTACTAAGTCTTAGACACTTTCTAGATACAAGAATTCATGCCAGGCAGCGCCATGGCCCATGTTTATAATCCTAGCTACTAAGGAAGCTGAGACCTGAGGACCCCAGTTCAAAGCCATCTTGGGTACTAAAGAATGTGAGGCTCTTATCTCCAGTTAATCACTAGAAAATGGGAAGGGGGCTGTGACTCAGAGGTAGAGAAAGAGCCTTGTGCTGAAGAGCTCAGGAACAGCACCCAGTCCCAGAGTTCAAGCCACATGACTGCCCCCCCACACATACAAAGAATTCACTTGGGGGCTGGGAGTGTGGCCTAGTGGTAGAATATTCACCATGCATGCACAAAGGTCTGCATTCAATTCTTGAGTACCACATACACGGAAAGGAGTTGGAAGGCTCAAGTGGTAGAGCTAGTCTTGAGAAAGATCAAAGACATTGCCCAGGCCCTGAGTTCAAGCCCCAAGACTGCAAAAAGAACAAAAAAGGGGGGCCGGCAGTTTGACCTAGTGGTAGAGTGCTTGCCTAGTATGCACAGAGACCCAGGTTCTATTCCTTGGTACCACAGCCATAGAAAAAAAGCCGGAAGTGTGCTGAGGCTCAAGTGGTAGAGCTCTAGCCTTGAGAAAGTCCAAGAACAGGGCTCAGGCTCCAAGCTCAAGCCCAGGACTGGCAAAATAAAATAAAATAAATAAATAAATAAATAAATAAATAAATAAATAAATAAATAAATAAATACATGTGATGGCTGAAAGAATATAATTAATTCAACATGGCTGCTTAGAGAAAATATTTTTAGGTTCTGTTAGTCATACTATATACATTTATTCAATGTTGGAACTAGAGAATAAGATTCTCAAATAAACAATATATTAAGTTTGATAAAAAATTTGTCTGGATTCTTTTACTTTTCTGAAAAATACATAATAGTGGTTTTAGGCAGTGTCAAACATTTGTAACACCTGAAAGTACTGGGAGAGTTTTACCACTCCACATTTCTGCTGAACACAAATTAGAGTTCAGCACTTCAGTGGGTTTTTCTGAAAATAAGTTCATTTGGTAAGAATTTGTATGCCATGTGGGTTTTATTCAGGGCAAAGAAAATTGAACTTCTTAGGATGAAAGACCTATATTTTTTTTCTTATTACTGTTATCAAAAAATTGCTTTTTGGGGAGTCTTTTACTTCCAAATGGGCCCTTACTCATATGACTAATCATCTATGGTTTATGTGAAATTTTAAAATATATGTTTTGCTAAATTCTAATATGGCAAGAGCTCTTTATTTCCCTTAAATAACCACTTTGAACGAATGAGCTTGCAATTTTAGAACTAGTACTTATTGCTTTGGATCATTCTAACATGACTCATGGGTGGCAGGTTTGCCACTCACTCATTTTTGGCTAGCAAGAACATTACCTCCCACAAATTCCAGAAGTGTTTATGCATGTTATGTTAACTGTAAGCTCTGAGGATTGGGAATGAAATAAATTATGCCTTTTTATAAAGCTTGCATTCCTATAAATTAAAGCAAAATTAGAAAGTATATTTATATGTAAGACAACAAAAACAATCTTTGCTACATTTTCCAGTACAGAAAATATTGTTAACCACTGTGCAAGTATTTCTTCTATATGGGGTGTGTGTGTGTGTATATATAATTTTCTTTTGTCAGTCATGGGACTTGAACTCTGAACCTCAGCACTGTCACTGAGCTCTTTAGCTCAAGGCTATGGCTCTACCCTTTGAGCCATAGCACTAATCCTGATTTTCTGGTGTTTACTTAGAGATAAGAATCACAGGGACGTTTGTGCTTGGGCTGGCTTTGAACCATGTTCCTCAGATCTCAGCCTCCTGAGTAGCTAGGATTACAGTTGTGTTCCACCTGCCCCAGGCTTACACAGGGTATATTTTAAGACTTCTCATCTACTTAAGTAACCACATAAAATGAGGCTCTGCCTATGTCCTACTTTAGAGGTAGAAGGAACCTTAAAAAACATTTTTACTGGGAATTTCACCATTTCTGAATCCACATGGAGGTTCCTAGGCTCATCACTATGCCTATCTTTCAGGGGCCTCTGAGACTTCAGACTTCAATGAGACTATCAGAAGTCGGTCCGGCCATAACAAATCATTGACAGGGACCCTGGAGTTATGCAGAACCCAGATAAGGAAAATAAATTGTCCAGATTGATGATCAAAAGAATTAGGCACAGTAACTATTGCTATACAGTAGGCTACCAAGCTCTAGCAAGACTCTACAGCTGGAGATTCTTCTTTCAGGAGTTGAATTTCCTTCTTTGTACACTAATGCATAAAACTGTGTGGCTTGTCCTTTATAGCCCTTCCATATTTGTGGAAAAGATATTGCCACTAATAGTGTCCACTCATTCTCTACCATAGGGACATAGCAAACCACCCAAATGACAGGACTCCACTTTCTACCCTCTGAAGTGTTATTATCACCAAGTTGTTCATTTCCTCCAATGGTATCCAAATTCACCCATGTAAAACATATGGGCTGGAAGAATCCTGAATACTTGACTATTTAGAAAGTGTCTTGGAAATTGTCTGCATTTCATATGAGTTACTCAGCTACATGATCATTGGAAACTCTGACTTTTTTAGAGAGAAAGTAGCCTTGTCTCCTTATTCCAGTTCTTCATCATTTCTAAGGAATATTTGGTCACTTGGCCTTCGTGCACATTAGAGCACAGAAGTTTAGAACCAGGAGTCATTTTGTCATATTCCAATCACAACAATGGTCTACAAGACACATCTGTTGTAACATTTTTTAAAGAAGGACTTTTTCAAATCCATGCCCTTCTATATTTTTTTTTACAATTCTTCAATTGTGTTTTGCCATTGTCAAGTCTTTACTGGAAAATCCCAGCACATATCTTCTCCTTGAACCCATTACTTGCCTCAATACTATTTTTAGAGTAGCATTTGCTCACTGAAGGATTAAAAGAACTCTTTATTACACTGTACAATAAAATAATATGATGTGTTCCTTGGTGTGAATTATGAGGGCATTCATAATTATGTATCCTCTAATGATGTTGAAAATTTTCAGTTGCCTAAATTTAACACAACCCCTTGAACCACAGAATGTGAACCCTGGAGTAATAAGTATTTATAAAGGGCCTGTGAAATAGACAGGACACTCTCCCTCTTCCATGGCTAAAAGCAAGCTTTTCCTTTTCTCTTCTTTGCTCACTGCTGTGCCTACACCCAACAGGCTCTCTACTACAATGAATAACATAGAACAATATACTAAAAGAGCTAATGATAATTTCAAAAGTCCAAGTACAAAGCAGGGAACACTTGGCCCCACCCAAGACGCCAGGGCAAATGGAAAGACTGGACAAAACTTGCCAAAAATCCATGTTTACAGCCACATGCTAATGGTTTTTACTTACAATCCTAGCTAATCAGGAGGCTGCAGATCAAAATTGAAAGCCAACACAGGCAGTTAATTGATAATAATCAACAAGTAATCAACAGAAAAACAGTAAGTAGATGTGTGGCTCAGGAAAGCAAGCACCAGCCTTGAATGAAAAAGCCATATGAAAGAAGGCAGCCCTGAGTTCAAGCATTAACACTGGCACCAAGGAAAAAAGAAAGAAATTAGGAAAAAAGACATATTTGGGCTGAGCACAAAGTCTGCAACCCAACACCTAGCTGCATGTAAACCTGTCTCTGAATCTATACCACAGAGGATATGAAGTGGTTGTTGTCGATGACTAACAAGAATCTTAGAGATACCAGAACCTACCCTTTCACCTCCCACTCTCCTCTTTTCCCTCCATACAAGCAAGCGAGCCCCATGAGTAATCATTAGCACCTACCTTCATTCTCTTCCTCTCTCACCGCTATTCAATCCCAGCATCATTAGTAGTCAAAGCTCTATTTACTTCACTAATGAGCTAAAACACTGATCGTAGATCATGAGTAAGTATGCTGAAAAATGGGAAATAATGAGGTGGGGGAGGAAAAACTTGTGAGATGTAATTAATTCTAGATGATAGTTTAATCGGATCCTTTTAATGCTTTATTTGAAATGAATGTAAAGTATTGCAGCATGAGGGTTCCAATTTACTTCTTTATAACTGAATTCTATGAAGTAATTGATGCTCTTTTGACCTAAAGTAATGGATAGAACTGATTTTATGATCAGTAGCCATGTATGTTTTTTGAGTGCTGAAAGAAGTCTTTCATTGTGGTTAATAATTATGGTTGTTGTTTGTACTAACCCAACCCACATGCATGACTTTTAATAACATCTATGTGAAAACAATTCACAATGTTTTTGATAATCACCTCCACTGGGTGGATAGCCAAAGAAGGCACAAGGTAACTTGCCAACTTCCAGGTCAATCCCACATCAGAGAGAATATCCAGAGTGTGCTTTCCCTGCCCCTGGTGTGGAGTTCAGAACAAATTTGGAAGTGAGGGAAAGAGGTTCACATTTCCTTTTACTTCCATGAGCAGTTAAGATAGAGGATATAACCCTGCATGAAAGATCTCTCCGCATTCTAACAGTAAACTTTAGAATGGGTCGCGATATGCTCTTTCTACCAAGTCCGAGACCCATGTAAGCTAAAATTTACCTGAGTGAACAGTGATGACAGTTTCACAATTTCCAAGAGGAATTACTTAGCTGACCTCCATGCTGCACCAATATACCAACCAGATTCACTGCTTCCCCTCCACGGAATACTGATCACATAATTGAATATAGCCAGAGGTAATGTAAACTGGAGACTTGAAAGAAACAACCCATCTTTTCAAACTGAGTACAGGCCAACCCACAGAATTAAACTGAATGTTTTTATGACTTTAATTTTTCATCTAGAAGAATTTTTTGATCTTCTTAGAAATTCCAGAAATAGTCCTAGCCAATTGTGTAGTTTGTATAGCCGAGGGTAACAGTTTTATTTCTCCTTCAATAATATTTACTTCTGAGCATTCCTTCCTAATTATACTGCTTGGTCAACCAAACAAGGCTGCTGTGGGAACTGCCCAAAGACTAGATTACTCACTTCGGTAGCCTGGGAGTTGATCCAGACTTACAGCTGAGTCCAGCATCTGTGACAGAGTGTAGCCAACTCTGCCCTGGCTGCACCATTAACTTTTTCAGGGCCAGGTCACTGCCCTAATTGCTATCATGACACTAATTTGACTCCTCAGTTGAGATAGCCAGTGTATAGTGCCTTGTTTGGCAACTCATGTATCTTTCCACTGCCTTCCAATGATCCCAGATAAACTGATGGCAGAGTTTCAGTGCTAAGTTCACAAGAATGCAGTAGAATGCAGTTACACTGCCAGCCTTGTCACCATGTTTACTGTGTCCAGCGAACATATTGTGGCACCTATTGATCTGTTGCTAATTATTGCACTTTTGTATTTTTCTGTATAACAACGACTTCAAAGACATAAAACCACATCAACCTTTCACCATTTCCATTTTTTTGATGTTTTAACTATAGAAAAGGTCACAGCATGTGACCTGAAAGGCACATGAAATTTATCATAGTGAAATAATAAATGAGATCAACTCTCATGGTGTTCTTAAAGGGAGCATTCATTCCCATGGGCAAAACCATACATTTGTGGTGAGACTTTAGCAGTGTCATATATGTAAAGAGTGTATCAAACTATGCTACATATGGTATCTTAAGAACTGGTCAGATTAAAAAATTTGTATTACAATATATCTCACAACAGAATTGAAATACTTTTGAGTGTGGTTTTGGTAGTTTAGAAGACAACACTTTTGAGCAAAGAGATTAGAGAAAGTCTTCTCTCTAAATGTCTAAATTAGTGTATGTTCTTTAATCGTATTTGTCATTTAATGGGACTAGCTTTAAATGGTTGTGTTTTATAGGAGAAACAGAGATAGAAATCATGGCACTGTCCCTGCTTCAGCTCAAGGCTTACATCCTACCCCCCAGAGCCACAGCGCCACTTCCAGTATTCTAGTGGTTAAATGGAGATAAGATTCTCATGGAATTTAGTGACGAGGCTGTTTGAACCGTGATCCTCAGATCTGTCTCCTGAGTAGCTAGGATTACAGGCGAGAGCCACCACAGAATTCAAGTTCCATGACTGACAATATAAATAAATAAAGTATATGTCAACCTTTTCCTTATCCTTATCTACTCATCCTACTAGTTCATGAATGACTTGAGGAGCTGTCTTCTCTGTACAGTCACATTGTCTAACCTTAATAAAATTTGTCACATGAGTATATGAATGAGCTGGGTCACAGATGAATTGTGGCTGAGGAATTCATATATATATATTTGTATATATATATATATATGAATTCACACTATATATATATTCACTATAGATCTTAAAGTCCCTAGTAGTCTTGCCTTGACAGTTCCTTACAATCCTTATATACATCCTTACAATCTTGTCATACACCCATCTTCTAGAGAAATTACAAAATATTCCCAACCTGTTCACTAAAAAGGAAATTTAACAAGCATAAAAATTAAATGTGTTAATAAATATTTTTAAAATATTTGACCATTTTAAACTCAGTCTTTATATTCAGTTGTATAGCTAATCTTATATCTAGATAATAGATTCAGGATTATGTAAAAAACATTCATTTAACAATAATGGATTGTGTGTTCTATCCCAAAAGCATTCTATGAAATGAGATTATAAAAATAATAACATCACTAAGCTTCTCTTGGCCTCAAAATTTTCCCTTAGCACAAAGTTCATTAGATTATCTAATAATTCTATATAACAGAAGTTATATAATTACTAAGAATAGTATAGCCAGCATTTACTAAAATGCAGCTTTGGCTGAGGGAATAATAAGGATGAGATGATGATGATGATGATGATGATGATAGTGGTCGTGGTTTCAGTTTCAGTGGTGGTGGATATCATTTTTAGGAGTAATAGAAAGAATAAAAGAATAAGATCATTAAGAAGGTTACAGAGGGAGGGTTTCAAAGGGACACTGAGAGAGTTTCAAGGACAAAAATGGAGTAAGTTGTCTATTAGGTATGAAATCTGAAAGAGAAAATTGCAGGTCTGTGCTTATCAAACTTGAATTATTGTGCACATGAGTGGAGTAGTGCATCACACTAGTAATCCTTGTTACCTGGGAGGCAATTATGGGGAAAATTCCTGGCAGTTCCAGGCCAGCCAGCAAAAAAAATCTGCCGCCCCAACTAAAAATATTAAGATAAGACAGAAAATAAAGCAGCTATGTGTGATTGTTTATGCCTGTTATCTCATCTATGTAGGAAGTATAAGCAACAGGACCAAGGTACAGACCCAGGCCCAAAAGTACAATAGCTTATTTAAGAAAACAACTAAAAAGCAAAAAGGGCTAAGGCTGATCTCAAATGACAGCCTAGAAAGTACAAGGCCCTGAGTTCAAAACCTACTACTCTGAAACAAATGAAGATTGGAATTCAATAGCCCTAGAAAAGGCCTTAAATAACAGACAACGATAATGCTACTTATCCATGAATCTGAGGTAACTATAACCAACCTATCCTTCTGAGATTGACTGTGCTGTTTCCTTCAGTATGTTTGGATCAGGACAAGATGTTAGCTGACCCCATTCCTGAACACATTCATGGAGATGTGAATTCTACAAATACATCTAAAGCTGAGCATATGGAATTGGAAATCCCTAGAGCCAAGGAAGAAGACAAAAACTGAAGTAAATAACATGTTTCAGATAGAAAGATTTATAAAACAAGCATCAGCACAGTACATTACAAATGACCCATCCTTGTTGAAGGAACAAATGAGTACATTCATATAGAAAAAGAACATGGGGAAGGGAATGGAGGAAAGGGATGAAACAAGAAAAGGAGAGGAGACTGAATTTGAAACAAAGCAGTCAAAGTGATCAACAGAGGTCTAGGTGACAGAATATACAAGAGACAAGCTTCTGGTGATTGGCTCTTGCTATGATGTAGTCTCAAAATTTTCTCCCAAATTGTGACTTCAGAGAGAACACTATAGATTAAAGCAGTCCTGGGGAATCAAATGAGACAATTCCATTCTTCCTCCCTTCCTCCACCCAGATCCGGGGGGCACTCCCAGTGTAATTCCTTTTCCCCAAATCCTGTTCTATGACAGATGCAGTGCTCATTTCTAAATCATTAAAATCATTTTGACATGAGGGTGTCTCTCCACAGGCCCTCTGCACACTGACGTTACCATTCATTCACTCATCCACTCTACATTTCTGCTCCTGAAATTTCACTAGTAGATGCTGCTATATCATATGTGCATAACAGCCCAGCAAGTTTGGGGGGCATTTTTCACTATAGCAAGGTCACCTTCCCAGCTGCTTTCTCATGTCTTGCACATCTTCTCTCATGCCTCCCTACTCCTTATTTTGCAGAGAGCTCTTTCAGGTACAGTCTCCCTCCTTTCTTGTTTCCATTATCCACCTGCTGTTGCAGAGAATTGACATTATCATATGTACTCTTGAAAATGGAAGGACGTAGAGCTCACTAATTAAATTTGGAGATCAAGCCAAAATGTAAGGCGTAGTAAAATCATTAAGGGCTAGGCAAGTAACATAAATTGGGTTCGGAACTTCAAAATAACAGCAGGAAATGAGCAAATGAGCTTTAACATGGAGATGTGAAAGCTAATACATCTGGAGGGAAGGAACTCGAAACACAGCAATTTCAATTTGCAGGGAGAAACCCACAAAGCAGCAAGACTATCAGGAAGAGAAAATAGAAAAAAGGAATAGGAAGTTAATATTAGATACTTTGACACAAGCTTATGGTGTATGCATATGGAATGAAAACATGGTGCACTTCTTGGCTGCATTTGGAAACACGTTTGCACACATGGCTGCAAGGTGGTCTGATGTAGATCTGCCATATGAAAGACCACGTGGGTTTTCAGGAGCTTAGATAATCGTGTGAAATAGACAAAAGCAAGGCCATTGAAAGACAGACACAGGAACAATTAAGGAATGGCAATGATTGAATTACAAGAGGAGGAGGCAAGTTTAGTGGAGGTAATTGCATCCAGTGCCAAGATGCTCACAGGAACACCATGTGTTCCAGTGAGGAAAAGCCTGTGCTCAGGTGTTGCTTGTCAAAATGGGGTTAAGACTAGAAGAGAAAGGGAGAGTTCTGAAACGTTGGCAAGTACTTCCAAATGGGCAGCCATTATCCCATGTGTGTCCACAGAGAGCTGTAAAAGAAGCACCATCACACCTGTGGAAGAGATGAATCCAGACCTTGGAAGAATGAGTATGAACCTGAGACCAGCTCCTTACCCCATCAATCTAGGGGTGGAATCAGTCAGTTCAAGTAACAGTTAGTTTATGTTCTCAGGTTTCATTGGCTTAGGAAAAATATTTGAATGAATAAAATCCGTTGGCTTAGATTATTGATAGATAAAACCTCCTCTCATTCAGCTCTCTATTTTAGACATCTGGTGAAGCAGAAATGCTTATTAAGTATTTTCTGAATTAATGAAAAATGGAAATCTGAGGGAAAAATATTGTCACTGTGAAATTCTGCCAGATCACTGGCTCAGTAGTTCTAGAGCTCTGTGGGAAATTTCCCAGAGGGTTTACATAGAAAAAAAAAGGATGTTTTGCTTCTCTGGCAAGGCTTATTTAGTCTTTTTTCAGGGCTAGAAAACTCTGTCGCATGAGGCTAGGCAGACTTCTACATTTAAAACTTAGGTATCTCCTTCCCCTGTAATGTTCAAGAGTGAAACTGAAGAACCTAACAGGAAACATTCATTAATTAACTGAATAAATGTTAAGATGCTGCATAGTTAAGAACACAGGTCTAAGGGCAAGATGGCTAGATTTCAAATTCTCTGTTACTTCTTAATTGAGTACATCCTTTGCAAGTTATTTAACTTCCATGTAATAAATTTCTTTACTTGCAAAAACAAAGATCATAATAGTTGCATTAGATGAACAATGTAAAGCATTCAGAAGAATGTTAACCAGTAAATTTTTTTTGTGTGTATGTGTGTATGTGTGGTTTGTGCATGTTTATGCATGTTTGTATGTGTAACTGAGTACAGGTTTGAGTGTAAAAATATGTGTATGCTATGTGTGTGCATATGTATATGTGTGCAAGTATCTGTGTGCATATGTATGTGTGCATTTGTATTGTATATATATTGTGTATATGTGTATATTGTGTGTTAAACTCATGCTAGATTTCCCATTCATTCATGTGAAGGAGACAGTGATGAACAAGACTCCTACATTCTTTTCTTCAATATAAACCTGTTCTTGGATCTCTTCTTGGATTTTAGTTAGGAAGAAAAAATAAAGGCCGATATCAGATATAAATCAGTCCTATGGAATAAAAATGAAATGAGATACTAGAGAATGATGAGTGGAGAAACATGATGATGCAGTAGAGTGCCTAGAAAAAGATGAAAGTATAGGACGAAACCTCAATGACCAAGGAAGACAACTACCTGAGGGCCTAAAGCAGAAAGATATGATGTAGATACCCTATGGAGATGAATAAAGTTTCTTATGTCCAAGGAGACAGAGTGAGGGGCCTTGATGAGAAGGCAGAGAGGTAGAAGTAGAGGTGGATGTGAGATATGCTTCAAGATATTGAGGTGTTGCATAGGAATAATAACACCAACTCAAGTGGAACTGGACAGGTCAAGTTTATTTCTGCAGAAGGCATGTTACTGAGAAATAGCCTGGCATTGCTCATTTTTTATCTAGTACAGCAGGCTCTGTCCCTCTTCTTGGATTGGTCCAGCTCAGCCTCACAGTCTCCTTGTAATTGGCTAACACCCAAAATTTGAACAGAACAACAGGGAGTCTTGTGGGATAACTTCTAACAAACAAAGGGCTTTGGGGGACAAACATGGGCATGTCTTAGTGGGCAAGTTCCACAGAGAGAGGAAGGGTTATGTAAGAGTCCATTGGAAATTGGAACCCAAAATTGTTATTCATCAAAGAGACTATTTTTCTCACAAGGTGGACAGGGCTAAATGAAGTAGAGCTTATTTGTGTACAGTAGTAACTTTTGCTTTTATATTTGGATAAGAGGAAACCATTAATAATTCTACACATGGAAATGGTCATGTGATATAACTGATAACAGCTTTGGCTTCTATGAGCCTGAGAAGAAGCAAGGTTATTAATGATGAACATTGAGTATTACAGTATCTAGGCATCAGATAATGGCATGTACCTTGAAATACAACCTTGGAGAGGGGAGGAATGAGTTACAATTAGGTTAAAGAAGAACTAGCCAGACTGTTTGGAATACTAGAATCTATTAACATCTTCTGTGACTAGCACTGAAGATTAAGCACAAGGCTGAATGTGGCGGAAATATTCAGATCACTAATATAAAATCCCTGCCTTTCCATAGCTTTCAAACTATTTTTCAGAGTCCTAACAAGGCCATCCATTCCCATCCAGACTTCCATGAAGGAATGAAAAAGTTAAGGAAACCATCAAGAAGGGTAGAGAATGGAGAAGCTAACAAGAGTGGGAAAGTATTACTACCTGAAAAAAAAAACAGAGGAAGGAAATATTATTATTTTTTTTAGAAAACCAATTCATGCATTTTACTTTTTCTACTTTGATTCTACATGTTCTAATTCTCTCTCGTGGCAAATTATTACTGGAGCTCCATGACTTCAAGTTTGGTAAATACAACAGAAACCACCTTTGATAGATACGATAACTTGGTAACTCATAACTAGTCAACTCCAAGTGTCTCTAACATAACTGGAAGATATTTTTTTCAGAAAGCAAGTAGTTCTTCATTATTGACTGAATGAACTGATTGGCTCCAGTACTTTAACAGCTTGCAATGTGAATCTTTCCCTGAAGAATGTCATAATCCTCAAACTTTGTCTTTTCCCACTAGTTACTTCCAATACTATGCTTGTACATAGTCCTAAATGGGAAGGAAATATTAACAGAACAAAGTGAAATCTGAACCCTTCTGGAAAAGCCATCCCAAAGAAGATGTGATCTCACAGGGTATGCTTGTTGCTACAGCAGATATCCAAAAGCAAAAGAGGAAACAGCAAGTAAATACTTTGACCTCTTCTCCTCTCACCCTCTATCTCTAGCTAATGCCTGTCATTAGGCTAAATCCAATGGACTCCTGTCAACCAAGAAGGCTGTGTGGTAACCTGAGGTACCAATCTTTCCAAAGCACCACTAAGCCAGATAAAAACAGATGATGAGCCAGGTGCTGGTGGCTCACGTCTGTAATCTAACTACTCAGGAGGCTGAGATCTGAGAACCATGGTTCAAAGCCAGCACAGGAGTCCATGAGACTCGTCTCCAATTAACCACCAGAAAAACCAGAAGTGGTGCTGTGGGTCAAGTTGTAAAGGGGTAGCCTTGAACTGAAGAGCTCAGGAACAGCACTCAGGCCCGGAGTTCAAGCCCCACAACTGACAAAAAAGAAAAACAGAGGATGTATCTGGGTGTGGTGTAGGACAATATAAAGAAAATGAAAATAACAAATAATTATTTGTAAAAGAAAATACAACCAATTGTTATATTAACTTTGTATTTTTTATACAACTTGAACTCATTGGCACTATTCAGCTCAAATTTTACCATGCACAAATCCATGAATGGAAATTTGAAAGAAGCTCCTATTCAATCTTCTTTCTCTTATTTCATTTGAAGATTAAAGAGAAAGACATGTTTTCAGAGAGTGACTTAATATCTGTTGCTTCTAAATGAAAGTAGATACTGTTATGTTTTCATTGTTGTTTGTTTTTTGGTTTGGGGCTTGAACTCTGGGCCTGGGCTCTGTCCCTGAGCTCTTCAGTTCAAGGTTAATGCTTTACCACTTTGAGCCATAGTCCCGCTTCTGGTTTTCTGGTGGTTAATTGTAAATAAGAGTCCCACAGACTTTAGTGCCTGGGCTGGCTTTGAACCATGAGATCCTCAGATCTCAACCTCCTCAGTAGCAAGCAAGAGCCACCAACACCCGGAAATATTGTTCAATTTAAGACAAGAAAAACAAAATCCAAGATGTGATGGAGATTTTTTCCTGCAAAGGATCACTTGTATATTTATGATACCATTTAAAGAAAATACGAAATTATCCATACAGATATGTGGCTGTAGGTAGGTAGCTGACAAGAAGCATATGTGTCTGTCCCTCTATATACCAAATGCTATCAGCATCTAGGCTGTATCAGCCAAGGGCCCAGCCATTCCTTATCCTAGGGGAAATACACAGAGGAGACCACAAGAACTTACAAACCTCAGTGTCATCAGATCCATGAGCCCAAGTGCCACAATGCTTCTGAAACTAAATGAAAAGTTAACTGCCTTTTGCTTTTGTTCTTTCTCCACATACACTTACCTAAGTAGACACCTTAATGCATGTCTCTATGCTTTACTGAGGTAATTTCACCAACAGATGGCTTCTTCTTCTCACTATAGAGTTGCAAAAAGGCATAACAATAGGGGAAAAGTTTTCCTGACTCTCTTTTTTTCCAACATCACCATATTTATCTTAATCCACATTTCATGAACCATCTTACACTGAGCATCCGTGGAAGGGCAGATCACCCTCCCTGAGGAGCTTCTGGTTTGCCACAGAATCTGATTTACTTCATCATCCTCCACTTGCCTTTAATTTGCTTTCTTATCTTGTCAGAGGCTTGAGACGCCCATGTGCACAATAAATCAATGGCATTTTGAGCTTTCCCTGTGGCCTCAATTACTATGCATCATGTTTCAGCTGGCTGTCTCGATCACTTAATGCTTCATCTCAGTGTAAAGAAATGGGAATTTTTCTTTTAACTTAGCCTATTAGACAATTGTCCACAGTCTGTCAAAGGAATAAAATAGAATTCCAGAGTCATACTTTCTAGAATTTAACTGTAATACAGTGTAAGGCCTTGGTTCTAAACTCAAATATGGATACAGGTTATTTCCGCCATGAAGATTACTGGATTTCCTATAGCTCATTACCATAACACCATATACCCAGCATTTACCAAGTATTTGTTATATTTTTTGCAATTGAAAAGCAAATTATTCAGAAAATAAAGTTTTTAAGCACCTTTTCTTCTGTTCCATCTTAAGCATGAATGCATATCTATACTCACAGAAGTTTGATGCTCTCAGCGATGCATAAAGCCATAGCTCAAGGTGATCATATGATTTATTAATGCAAGAAAGTAGAACATATTTTTTTCAAATAAATTTTGACAAAATTAGCACAGCAGTGGTCTCATGAAAGAGACTGTCCACTTACTGGCTCTGTGACAAACAATAAAGGAATCACATGTTCTTTGAGTACTTGCCTATCTGCTTCCTGTTCATAATTGAAAGTAGAAACTCAGTTTAGTCCTTATGTTCACTACCATCTTTAGTTCACCATAATTTCAACAGACTAGGAGTTCTGACTCGTACATTTGTGGTAGATATTTTGGGGTTATTCTTGGACCATAATTTGATCCCAATATCTCTCTCACACAACCCTCCTTATCTTTATGATCCTACTCTAAGGGACATTTTGTGTTTTTTCCCAATGTATCTCTAACCATATCTTACTGTTATTCAAGATCTATTTTAAATTAATGTAATTTTTATTTTATTTTCTTGTAAAGGTGATATAAGGGGAGTTACCATCACATATGAAAGGTAATAAGTACATTTCTGGTGGAACACTGTTACCTGCTCCCTTGTTTTTCTCCCATTTTTCCTACCCTCCAATTCTCTCCCTCCAAGTTATAAAGTTCATTTTAACATATTGTCTTGTGAGTATCATTGTTGCATTGATTTATCCTTTGTCCTTTGCTGCACCATTTTGTTGTTTACCTTCCATTTTCCAAAATCAAAGTATATACAAGGCACAGGGTACCAAAATCAAATACAGTGACAACAGGGGATAGCCAAAGGGAAAAAAAAAGAAAGACAAACTTCACACAGTGCATTAAAAACAATAGCAACAAAGAAAAATCTTTTTTTCCATATTTTGGAGTTCATTTCAAGTCCCATCATCTTATATGGTCATATCTGCATAGCCATTGAGCTATTATGATTTTCTTCTACCTGGGACTATCCTAGAAAAATACTAATTATTATATATGATGAGAAACCATGGAGTCTATGTTTCTTTGGGTCTGACTGACTTCTCTGAATATGGTTGTTTCCAAGTCTTCCCATTTCCTCACAAATGAGGTGCTATCTTTCTTTCTAATGAAAGCATAGAATTCCATGCTGTATATTTACCACATTTTTTAATCCATTCATATACTGAGTGGCATCTGGCTTGGTACCATATCTTAGCTCTATTAAATAATGCTGCAATAAGCATGGATGTGCTGGTAGCTTTAGTATGGTCTTGTCTGTGTTCATTAGAGTAATTGTCCAGGAGTGGATTGTTTTTTTGTCGTAGGGAAGCTCAATGTAGAGTATTTAAGGAACCTCCATACTGCTTTTCGGAGTGGTTGACAAGTTTATACTCCTACAACATTATAGTAGTATTTCCTTTTGCCACATCCCTGCCAGCATCTGTTTGTTATTAGATTTCTTGATAATGGTTTGACCTACTGGTGTAAAGTGCAATTTCAATGTGGTTTTGATTTGCATTTCTTTTATGGCCAGAGATGTTTGGCTTTAGTTCATGTGTCTATTGATTATTCTTATTTTTCTTATTTCCTCTCTAAGTCTGTAGCCCACTTCTTAATGGGGTGATTGTTTCTTTGAGGGTTTGTTTTAGGAGCATTTAATTTTTGAATTTTTAGTATACTTTAGATATGAGGCCCTTGTCTGTTGTTTGGTTAGTGAAGACTTCCTCCCAATCTTTTTAATTTATAGTCCCTACCTGGTGATTAACTTCTTCCTTTGTTTAATTGCACACATTTATTTCAGAAGTAGGCTGTTAACATATTGAGGAAAACTCTTAAAATCTTTTTAATTTTATATTTCCTCACACATATATGTTATATTTAGCTATGAAAGTTGGCTTGTCTTTGGTCTCAGAATTGCTGTTTTTATCCATCTTTGATCTGTCAAAGTAAATGTTATTTGGAAGAAGAATACAAAAACAGAGGAACAAAACAATTAAGGTAAGCCCATGAATGCAAAATGCTCTTTGAACACTACATGTTCAAGATGTTAGATTAAATAGTACTCAAATCCTTTGAACCAGAATTTCTCCGAGACTTCTTTTCTACTTTCCTCAGGCATTGGCCAGTCTTAGAAGAAAGAAAGCAGAGTCCTTATCTGCAAGCAGGCCTGTCACCATAACAAATGTCTCACATATATTTCTTTTATGATAATTTGTAAATTCAACATCATAAACATTGGTGGGCAAGGTACATAATGCTATTTTTATTCACTTTATTATGTTGTTATTATGTTGGTGCTAGAACTTCAGCTTGAACTCAGGGCATGGGTTCTGTCCCTTAGCTGTTCCTCAGTGGTGGCTTTCTACCATTTGAGCCCTTAATCCATTTCTGGCATTTTGGTTATTAGTTGTAAAGAGGTAGGTGTTCCTCAGACTTTCCTAACTTAGACTGGTTTCAAACCTCAATCCTCAGCTCTCAGCCTCCAGAGTAATTAGGGTTATACATATGAAACACCAGTGCTGACTTGGATAGTAATTTTAAATGAAAGAATAGAAAACACAGATTTTTTTTATTTATATGCAGTTTACTATCTAATGCATATGTCATAGCCATTTGACAGCTAGTGTTCATGACATTAAAGCAGAAATGCTAGTAGTCCTCACCTCATAGATGAGGACAATGTGTTGCAGTATTTTAATCATATGCTTAAAGTAAAAGTGAAGGTCGAGCCTCAAAATTAGGAAGATGCTGGGTATAGTGAGGCACATCTGTATATTACATTGCCTACCTATAACTACTTGAGAGGCATAGACAGGAAGAAGACTCTCTAAGGTCCTGCCTTGTCAAAGGACTGGGGGGTGTGGTCTAAGTGGTAGGTAGATTACTTCTCAGAAAGAGAAATGTCCCAAGTTTAAACCCCAGTAATATATTCTCTCCCAAAAGTTAGATAGGTGTAAGAATTATGAATGTTTTCTAGCACATTAGAAAAATTATAGTTGGCAATTGTTTTGTTGTGGACCAAAACTTGAATGTTACCAATAAAAAGAATCAATAAGTGTTTGAGTTATGGATATATGAAAAAAATCACAGTTCTCCATAAATATGTACAATTACTATGTCCCAATTAAAAAATCTTATATAGAATAAAAATAAAATCCTATAATTAATGGAAAAATACTCCTAGCTAAATTTCAGACCTTTAGAGAAGGGTTAAGTGAGGATATAGCATGTGTCCATGACATTTGAGTTCATGAGTGATATCAGTGAATACAGAATGGATATTATAGAAATGTCTTTCCTGGAGGAAAAAAAGACAAACAGTCTTCTTATGATGAATTCTGAGATAAGGCATCAGTGATTCACTTTTAGGTTTCCAGTATCATTTCCACCCCTCCCCACCTGATTACCTTCATCTGACCTGGGACTATTCTGGATTAGCAAAGTCTGGCCTCCTGCACCCTCCCCTCCCACCTCCCAGGTCATTGAATCCAATGTTAATTTATGAGACTTTCCTCCATACAACATCAAAGAATTTCCAATGTAAACCTGCATGTTTCCACTCTGTCACTTATAAAGAAAAATAAATTCTTCACTTCTTTTGCATCTGATATGTTATTATATCCTGTTTACACCAATTGGAAATTCCTTAAGATAAAGTTTTATCCATTTATAAAAATGTAATTTAAATGCGTTTTAACAAAGCACACAAATTTTCAGTTTTCAACAATCTTAGTTGTGTAGTAACATTTTGCTTCACCAGAAAGAAACTCTGTAGGAATGTGTACATATACTCATGGTGTATTTTGTAGCCTCACAGATTATCACATGTATTCTCAAATTTCTTTTTTTTTTTGCCAGTCCTGGGCTTGGGCTCAGGGCTTGAGCACTGTCCTTGGACTTTCTCAAGGCTAGCACTCTACCACTTGAGGCTCAGCACCACTTTCGGCTTTTCTGTATGTATGTGGTACCAAGGAATTGAACCCGGGTCTTCGTGCATGCTAGGCAAGCACTTTAACCACTAGGCCAAACTCCCGGCCCCGTATTCTCAAATTTCTATAACCATATAGCTTGTTAGATCTGACACTTTCACATTCTGTAAATGTTGCATAGCATACCAGACACTAGTGGCTTACACTTGTAATCCTAGCTAATCAGGAAGCTGAAATCTGATGGTCCCAGTCCAAAGCCATCCCAGGCAGGTAAGTCTGTGAGACTTGTAACCTCCAATTAACTAGTGGAGCTATCGCCAAGTGGTAGAGCATCAGCCCGAAACAGCAACAACAGAAACAAACTTAAAAACTAAGACACAGGGCCATACTCTGAGTTCAAGCCCTAAGATCATTACCTCCCACAGTTGGAAAACAAATTTATGTGAAGATATTAGAAAAAACACATTTGCTAACATCAAAGGCAAAACAACTGGAAAGCATCTACTATTTGGACAAAATTCCTGCTGACTCAGATAATACTTTGTACAGAAAGGGAAGTGAGCAGAAATTTAGAGTCATAAAACTAATAGGATAATTGCTAGATTTTGGGAACATGACCAGGACAGCTCATATTAACATTTATACTGATTTCTGGATAGTAAAAGACCCGTAACAGAAAATACCATAATAGAAACTGAAACATTTCTCATGCACAGAACCCCAGGATTTCATAAAGACCACTTTGTAATTTTTGTGCCTTCACTTATTTGCCTGTTTTCACAGAAAGAGGAAGAAACAAATACTTGGAAAACATGGACTGGGTATCCAAAAAGTAGCTCATCACACATTGGAGAAAATTTGTCTTATGAAATGAAAGAGATATGAGAGCTGAGACAGCTCTAAACAATCCTATGTTCAACATTTTGCTAGCAGAAAACTGAAATATGTTGTTAAATTGATGATTTTAATTTATTACCATAGAAAGACACTCATTGAAATCATCAAAGACAAAATTGAAATTTAACCAAGTGAAAAGGACGCAGGACAGATCCAATAGAGACTTTTTACACACTCTCATTTTCCTTTCCCAGTAGAACTGTGGGAGCAATGATAATTCTTCAAAAAAACAACCTGTGTTTCTCCAGCCACTTCAGAGACCCAACTGTTTGATAAGGCAAGACCCAAGACAGACACCATAAATCTCATCATTAGTACTCACAGAGCTAGCATGTTCCAAGCCCCCTATATGTAGTGACACTTGTATAAATCAGGTTGTTCCTCCAAGGATTATCTCCAATGAGCCATCAGGGCAAATATTTCCTTTACAGTACACCAATCTGCACACCGAGACATGTTTAGTTTTTCTCCACTACACAGATCTAGTGCACGGATGGCATCAGATAACCCCTGAATGCCAGGAGATGAACCAACAGCTTAATTTAGCAGAAGAGTATAAAATTGTTTAGAGGGAAACATTGTAAGCTAATGACCAATTTCAAATTCATTGTACTTATCCAAGTAAGATAATGAAGCATAGACAAGGGAGCATTTACAAGCCAAGGAATGATGTGAGTCTAACCAGAGCATAATGTTCAAGACTGCACTCAGCCACCATGACCCAAGACGGAATTGCATTGCCAAAGCTCACCAGACCAGAGCCTGCCACCCATAATCCATGTATAGGCATGAGTGCCTCTATTTGGTGAGAGATTGTGATAGTTGATCTTTTGAATGGATTTCCATATCTACCAAAAATTAACACCTTAAATCATATAACATTATTATAATATAGAATAGTTTTTTTTTAATTGCTGGTGCTGGGGTTTGAATTCTGGCCAAGTGTTCTGTACCTTAGCTTTTTCACTTAAGGATAGGGTTCTATCATTTGGGACAGACATCCTCTTCTGAGTTGCTGGAGATTTTGAGTCTTAGATTTTCCTGCTTCAAATATTTTTATTGTAATTAGTAGAAGGGTTACATTATGTTCACCAGATAGAAGGTGCATTACTTCATAAACATTGATACCCTTTCTCATGTCTTGGTCCCCAGTTCCCTCCCCCACCCTCGCCCCTCATCTTGTTTTCCCCCGTTCCCTATCCTATTTCAAGTAACCAAAAAAAATCATATATACAATATATCAGATAACAAGGTAAAATTCTGTAATAATATGAGATAACCAAGGGGCAGCAAAAGAGATGAGAGGTAACATAGTACATTAAGGATAAAAATCATTCATTATATGGCTTTTGTTTCTATATCCTGGAGGATAAATGCCAAGGAGTGGAATTGCTGGGCCATAGGGGAGCTCTATGGCCATACCACCCTGAACGTGCCCAATCTTGTCTGATCTCAGATACTAAGCATGTTCAGGCCTGGTTAGTACTTGGATGGGAGCCTGCTTCAAATCTTGAGCCTCAGATTTCAACCTCTTGAATAGCTAGGATTACAAGCATAAGCATAAGAATAAGCATAACTCCCAGCCTACAACACTGCATTTTAAAAAGGGTTGGAATTTTATTTTATTTTTCCATTTGGTCCCTTTCCTCATTCGAGCAGTAAGGTTTTCTGTGGTCTAGAATTTAGCAAATGAGTAGGATAGCCTCAAGCAGACAAACAGAGGTAGAGACCAAGACATGGGAAGAGGTAGAGACAGAGAAAGAGAAATGGGAAGAGAAAGAGCAAAGGGAAATGATAAAGGAAAAGAGAAAAGAAAGAGAAAGAAGTAGATAGATCAAGAAGGGAAAGAGTAAGCCAGGCCCTGGCAGCTCACACTGCAATCCTAACTACTCAGGAGTCTGAGATCTGAGGATCACAGTTCAAAGCCAGCCTGGGCTCTAAAATCCCTGAGACTCTTATCTCTAATGGACCACCAGAAAACTGTAAGTGGTGGTGTGGCTCAAGGGGTTTGGTAGTAGTCTTGAGCTGAAGAGATCAGGGACAGAGCGCAGGCCCAGAGTTCAATCCCCTGACTGACCAAAAAAAAGGGGGTGGGGGAGAAAGTGAGAAGGATATTTATATTTGATTTTTATGTATAAATGCAGGCATTTGGGAAAATATAAATGTATATAACATAGACAAGAAACTGGGTAAACATTTAAAAATAATCATCTTCCCTATCCTTAACCCTCAAGTATACTCCATTAAAGCCAAAGGGTAGACGGAGATGGAAGGTCAGCTAGAATGGAGTGTCTGCAAACAGGTCCAGGATGCTCAGGCTGCACAGGAGCTCTGAAACACATCCTGGGTTTGTCTTTAGGAAAAGTTAACCTGTGGGAGGAAGACAGTACTGCCCAGACTTGTGGGATTTCAAAGAAACTCTCCAATTCTTGTGGTACTGGTGAGTTGCACGCGTGTTCCCAATTGTGACTCATATGAGACAAAGCTGCGTGGGTTGTGGTGTAGTCTAGTTCAGAAATGGTATCATATACAACTGGAAGAACTGTACTAGTAACAAAGCACTGCACAAAACAGTAGTGGTTTATATGACAAAGAAGACTTGTGGGAGCCTGTCTTTTAGTAGTCTATTAAAGAAGATTCCCAAAGAGAATAAAATTCAGTAGAAATATTAAGTGTAACCCCTAGATTGAATAATATTAACTTTCCCAACTACTTAACAGAAAGGGACATTAAAATCTGTCAGAGTAGAGATACAAGTAACATTTTATTTCTCACACATTTTAGGTTCAAACTTATGCAGTCATGTGACTATTTTCCATCTCACCACATATGTCCCAGCCAGTTTGAAATGTGATCCTTGATTATTCTATCATTCAGCCACATTCCTCAAGTTGGATCTAATAACTGAATCTCTGTCTCCATGAGAGAGAACCCCACCCCCCCCTCTCTCTCACTCGCTATTTGGTCAGCCCCATGGCACTGTCCCTGAGCTCTTCAGGTCAAGGCTAGCATTCTACCACTTGAACCACAGTGCCACTTCCAATTTTCTGGTAGTTATTGTAGATAAGAGTCTCATTTTCATGCCTGGGCTGGTTTTGAACCACAATCCTTAGATCTCAGCCTCCTGAGGAGCTAGGATTACAAGTGTGAGCCACTGGCACCTGGCAAAAATGAGCCTCTTGAGAGAAGATATTAAGCTGAATACAGTTGAATGTGCCTAGCACTTTGACAGAAATGCCAGTTGCTTTAGTGAGTTTAATAATGACTAATTATTATTTGGGAAAAATAGCAAAGAAAATTCAGCTTCAGAAAGAAAAGAATCAATGCTCTCTAGAATGCAAGATTATGGAGATTATGCCAACAGCTTCCTCTCTGCAGTAAGATATTATCTGACTTTACTCCTATATTCATTAGTCTCTCATCAGGTCCCAATGAAAGACTTCAAACAAATACGTGCCACTGCTTCTCTGCAGCTCACTATTCAGATCTGCACTCTACAGAATGTGTTTTAATCAGAGGGGAACATGGGAAGGGCCAAAAGGAGAAATGTGCCGCCCTGTCTTTAGAGGAGCAAACTTCTCTTAAAGACGGAATGTTTCTTTGTCATCCTGCAGGCTTCCCAGCCACGGATGTATCCTCTCCAAGTTAAATAATTCTCTTATTGTCCCTTTTGGAGGCTATATTTAACTTGCATGTCTAATCAAACTAACTGCCTGTTCAATGGCAGAAATTCATTATCATGTGAGAGGCATTTTTCTTGCTGGCAAATCCCTGATTGTCTGAAAGCCAGGGGCTCAGATTTGAGGCAGGCATTCTGCACATACATCTCAAAAGCCTGTGATTTATTAATATTGCATAATGCCTTGTAATTTGTTAGATGGATATTTAGCTTAAAAATTAAATACTGCCACAGAATGTTATCGAGCCAGTTCTAACAAAAAAATTGATGTGCAGTTCACAGAATTTTAACACAGCTGAAATTGAGAATTCTCAATTTTTCTCTTGTGACAAAATGCAAGTGTATTTCAAATCTATCCTTTACACATCTACAGGCAGAGGACTCTTTGAGGAGATAAGATTTCTGCTTTTGTTTGCAATCCTAGATCTGAGAGATCTAGAACACTGACAGAGATGATTCTCCATGTTCAAAAGATGTTTCGGTAAAGCAAATCACCACCTTATTGTGTGGGAAGTCCCATGAGGCAAGTGAGACCAAACTTGTGAAATGCAATCTTTTCATAGTATCATTGCCAGTATCATGCAATGCAACAAGGAGTTCCTGCTTGAACAACAAGGGATCATTCCCTCCTTTCACAGGGGTCATTTTTCTAATATGAGTTATGTAATAAATGAGGCTTGTGCATCATCAGTGTTATCCATTGTTAAATGCAACCTATAATACACCTTGCTTTTCTTTCTTTCTTTCTTTTTTTCTTTCTTTCCTTCATTCCTTCCTTCCATCCTTTTCTTCCTTTAGTCCTTTATTTCTTCTTTCTTTCTTTCTTTCTTTCTTTCTTTCTTTCTTTCTTTCTTTCTTTTCCTTCCTTCCTTCTTTTTTCTTTCTCCCCCCCTCATCTTGATTTCCCCCTTTCCCTATCTTATTTCAAATACCCAATTAAGCATATATAAAGTATATCAGATAACAAGGTAAAATATTGTAACAATATGAGATAACCAAGGGACATCAAAAGAGATGAGAGATAACACAATACATTAAGGACAACAATCACTCATTGTATTGCTTTTTGTTTCTATACCCTGGAGGTCCTTACATTTAGCGTCATACTATATGGCCTTAAGTATCTAGATTTTGTTCTATTGTAAATCTCTGCAAGCAGAGCCCAGGGTTTCTACTGATTATGACAAATGAGAGAAACCATCGAGCCTATGTTCCTTTGAGTCTGGCTTACTTCACTTAATATGAATGAATCAAGTTTTTTGCACATGTAGCCTATAGCCCTGGGTTTTCTCATCCCTGGGAACTGCTGTGTGAAGATGATGTTATTTCTTCCATAAATGCATAGTAGAATTCACAAAGAAACCTACAGAGTACCTGAAATTTCTGTGTCCAAGCTTTGAAATTATTTATTGCTATATGTTTATTATAAAAATTATAGTTGTTCATTGTGTCATACTCTACCATAGAGCTTCTTCTCAGGGCAGTCAAAACTACCTGAAACAGAAATACCACATGCACCAATCCCCAAGCCCTTCAAAGTCTCCTTTTATTCCCTGTAAGAAATGCACTTTAATAAGGATACCCATCTCTATTTTCTCTTCCCCTAGCTGTCTATTTCCAAGTACATAAATTCTCTCTCTATAAATAGTAATACTGATTTATAAATAAGAAAACAACTTTTAATTTTCCTTTTCTCTGTCAAGATCTTAATTCATCTATATTTTTATTTTATTAATATATATTAAAATATTATACAATGGGGTTCTTTTGTTATTTTTCCATATAGACATATAATGTTCTCTGAAGGGATTTACCTTCTTTCACGTTGTTGTTGCTGTTGTTATTTTGGTGCTGGGGTTTAAACAGCACTGCTCACTTGCTTAGCTTACCTTTCTTGTTCAGATGGTATTCTAGCACTCAAATCATTAACTCCAGTGAGCTTTTACTGCTTATTTTAGAAACAGGCTTACTCTACTTTTCTCCCAGGACTGCCCTAGAACCAGGATCCTCTGTATCTTAGCTCTCTGAATAGTTGGAATCAAAGACATGAGCCACTGTCACTCAGCTCATTCCATTAGTCTTTGTTTAACAAAGTTTTGTTTTTCTTTTCTTTCACCTGAGAGGTTCACTGTACCTTATTTTCTTGATATCATTGTACTCCATCTACTATCTTTAAGATCATTTAAACATATATTTTCTGAGTCTATTATTTTTCTACTTCTGAAATTACTTATCAGGGTATGTGTAACAAGTGGTAAGCAATTATAACTGTGAAAATAGATTCTCTGTGGTGTGATTCTCCAAGTGTCCCCTATCCTGAGAAGCATCACCACAGAGGCTTTGTGTGCTTCTTTGTGAGCATACAAAGCCTGGATGTATACAGGCTCACTTTAATATCACCTCTGTGATTGAAGCAGCAATGCATTTCTCCTGGGTACCCAGGTTCTCTCCCATTATCTCTCACAAAAAGTTCCACTCTGCAGCTGATGGGAGGTTCTTCTCTCCTGTGGAAAGGCAGTCTTCCAAGAGTCTTTGTTCAGTCCTGTGTCATGCTCTGTCATAGTCTTTACATTTCCAGCTTTACCATTTACCTGATTATAAATTCTTTGTTATAATATGTGAGATTATTTTTTCAAAAACTTAGATGCTTTCTTTTAGTTGTTTTAATCCACAGGTTTATGTTTTGTAGTAAGAGGCATCTCCGATAGCACACTTCACTATTATAGAATTGAAAAGGCAATCAATGTGCAACCCAAAATGTAAAATTTACAGAAATAATTGAAATAATTTCATCATATAGTTTTGTATTTGTTACATTAAATGTAATTTAAAATCGTAGGTTGTTAGTCAAGCATGGTAGACCCACCTGTAATCGCAGCTATTCAGGAGGCTGAGATTGGAGGAATCACGATTCAAGGACAGCCGAGGGAAAAGGGTGTGAGATTGCTTGTCAACAAATACCTGTGTGCAGTGGCGCGCAACAGTTATTGCAACAATATGAAAGGCAGAGAGGGAGACCAGTAATTCCAGACTAGTCAGGACATAAAATTTGCAGGACTCTATTTTATTGAAAGTAGTTTGTTGTGATAGAGTGTACCCATTTTAGGTATACTTAGGAAGTGTAAGAGGAAGATGTCCAGTGGCCGGTTTGGGTCAAGAAAAAGCACCACCTTATTTCAAAATAACAAATGTGAAAGCAAGGATAGAGTCAGAGCTCAGAGGTATATCACCTACCTAAGTAAGTACAAGGCCCTGAGTTTTAATTCTAGTATTGATAAAAGCATATATGTGTATGTGTGCACATATAAAATAATGAATGATCTGTCTCTGTTTTGCCATATGTAAGATAGAATGCATGCTATTAATACTACTGCCACCAGTAATATTAGATCTTTTAGAGTTTTATGTCATTCTAATTAGTTTTTATATTTGTTTCTTTTTTATTGTTATTACAAAGGTGATATACAGAGGGATTGAAGTTACATAAGCCAGGTAATGAGTACATTTCTTTTTGGAAAATGACACCCCTTTCCTGGTTTTCTCTGTTTCCTCCTATCCCCACCCACAAGTTGTAGAGATCATTTTTTATAACTAGTGAGAACCATTGCTTCATTTGCTCACCCATCATCCCTCTATTTCTGTGCTGCCCCCTGCTTTATATTTTTAGAGCTATAGCTGGTTTCTTAGTTATATCCTCTTTTTCACTGGTGTATTCAGTCTGTACATGGAGTCCATCCCATATACTTTCATGAAGTGCTTACAGACAGATACTACATTATTTTCACATCCTCAAATCTTACTGTGATATCTGGCAAATTATTTCTATTCTTGAAGAATATTGACTATTTAAGAGGTATTGAAACTTTTCAATCTATTAAATTGATAGTATATTTTAAATGCATGTTAATAACAAAGAATTTTTTTCCAGTCCTGGGCTTGAGCTCAGGGCCTAAGCACTGCCCTTGGACTTCCTCAAGGCTAGAGCTCTACCACTTAAGCCTCAGCACCACTTTTAGCTTTTTTCTATGTGGTACCGAGGAATTGAACCCAGGTCTTCGTGCATGCTAGGCATGCACGTGTACCACTAGGCCAAACTCCTGGCCCCAATAACCAAGATTTTATATATCATAGATATATTTCAAATATAAGCACAGACAGACAGATAGGCAGACAGACAGATGGAAGAATGGGTGGGCAGGCAGATAGATAGACAGATGGATGTGAGTCTATGACCTAAAAGGAGGTTTCAATGTTGACCATATATGGAAACCCCCAAAATAACAAATTGGCTTTTAAGTGTTTTCTCTACATTGAATTTTGATTACACTTAAAATTCTATTTTTTCCAAATTTTACAAATTATTGATGAAATCAGAAATAATCCACATGCAAACACATGAAAATAATATCTCCTTTTGCTTTCTGATTACCTGCTGAAATGCAAGAATGGATATTCAACTTTAAACTTGGTGTCTGGTAGCTACAGTGACTTTGGGGATTGAAAGGACAATATCAAAATGTGCCTTTGTGATGACCCTGGACCAATGAGGGGCTTGATACTAAATAGCAGTGTCTCTTAGAAAGCGCAGTATCTCTGTACTTCCCAGTTCTCAGCAAATTCTTTGCCCAAGTTTCCTGGAATGGAAAATACATACAGCCACTACTGTTAAAATAATTTTCAAACACCTCAATGGCTCATAAATTGGGTTCCTTAAGGTTTTAAACATATGTGTGTACTATTAGTATTTGGTTGAATGGGAAGCAAGTGGTGGGAGAAATATATCCAGCATTCTTTCTCCCTTCTTAAGAAGCATTTTCCCCAGCCATTCCTCCCAGTCCAGTACTTTCCTTCTCTTGTCATGACCCTGTGAACATTCACTAAGGTACTATTCGTGCCTTTAGCCTGGCCATACTTCTCTCTCCAGGTCTCACATTAAATCGTGGTTTCAGAATATGTCAGGCACCACTCTTGGTCACTGCTGTCTACTTCTAAGACTTGAGAATGTCTCTGCCTCTGGGTGCTTGAGTGGCTTTTTCTATCCTTCATGAATAAGTTTTCATTTTCGGACCATGTTTATTCTTGTTTTTTATGTAATCTCCCAAATAAGTCTGCTTTTGCTTATTGAAAAGTGTAGACAAGCAAGACATTCTTATAAAATAATAGCTAGTCCTACTTCATGCATTCTAGCACTGTTAGAGTTGGACATGCACACAGGTGTGTGTGTGTGCACGCACACACACACACACACACACACACACACATACTAGCTAATGCAATTCACCACTACAACCCCATTTTTTTCATGGTCAATCAGAGTGCTAAACAAATCAGACTGCTGATCTATTTATTCAACATATGGTAGAATGTACTACTTAAAGTTTCTGTGGTTCCTCTGCAAATATAGAGGAGGTTTAGTAGTTCATTTCTTGCCTCAGTCAAAAGCTGGGCTGAGGACAATACAAGCAACAAGATTCTAAGAGCATTTTTCTCTCCATAAAGTACCAGGGTTCATCAGTTGACAATTACCAGGCTCCTCCCTCCCTTCTGATTCACTCCAGGTATATCATTTACACTAGTGTACTCTAAGAGACAATAATCTCTTAGGTAAAAAATCTATGTTTATATGAAGGTGATAGTGTAGGACCCCTAAATTATTCTCATTTCTCCTTTGTAGACAGATGAAGCAAAGGGGCTTCTAATAAGAAGTGTGTGGACAGAACATGTAACAGCAACAGCAACAGGACAGCAGTCATAGCATCAACAACTACCCCCTTCACCACAGAGCACTCCTGTGTATCAGGCAGTACACTGTCTTCCCGAAATAACATCTGTAATTCTCAGAATGACCAAATGAGGAGAGCTTGAGTGTTGCAACAGATGAAAACTCCTAAAAAAAAACCTAAGTAATTTGCTATAGTCACTCAGATAGTAAATAGCCCAAGCTGCTATGTAATATGATGGCTCTTCCAGAAACCAGTGCCTATGCCAGGTACCAGTGGCTGATGCCTATAATTCTATCTAATCAGAGGCTGAGATTTAGGCCTACATTCAGAGACAAGCTGGGTAGACAAATCCACCAGACCCTTATTTTCAGTTGGTAACAAATGCTGGAGGTAAAGGAATGGTTCATGTGGTAAAAACCTACTGTTAAAGAAGCACTGGTGGCTCATGCTTGAAATCTGAGATACTCAGGAGGCTGAAATCTGAGGATAATGGCTCAAAGCTAGCCAGGGCAGGAAAGTCCATATGATGCTGAATTGCAGTGAACCACCAGAAAACTGGAGGTGATGCTGTATCTCAAAGTGATGGAGTACTTTGTGCAAAATGCTCAGGGACAGTGCCTAGCTCCTGAGTTCAAGCTCCATAACTAATGTAAAATAAAACATAAAAAAAAGCTGTGAGTGAAAAATAAAAGTCTAGCAAGAACTGAGTTCAAGCTGCAATACTGACTACTGACACGAACACGCTCACATGCACACGTACATGTGCACGCACACACAGACACACACACACACACACACACACACACACACACACTTGTCCTCATTATCATATCATTCTTGTTCTTTATCTGCTTTCCCTCCTGCCTCAAAGCTCCTTGCTGGAGAACATCAATCTGGCGCTTCCCACTCCTCTCCTGTTTGTGAGCCTCATAGCAATCAGTTATGCTAATCCTAAATTTCCAAATTGGTTGCTGCATTATCCAAGCAGACTCTTACACTGGGCTCAAGGTTTTTTTTTAATGGTTTTTCATGTGATGTTTTCTTAGCCTACCAAGAACTGACAACAAAATATGTGTTTATTAAGTTTAATGTACTTACTACTGCTGTTAATAAAAATTGATATAATTCTGCATGTTTGTAAACTGACAGCCAATGTTCTTAGTCTCCTGTTTCCCCAACAAACATTCCCCCCAGCAAAATTCTTCAGGCCTTCCACCCCATCTTCCAGGACTACTGAGCTATTTATTTCTCCCATCAGAAGTGTGCAGCACATTATTCCCTCTTTCATACCTTTATCTGGAGTCCACTCTGTCCTGAGTGTCTTTGTCTCACTGCTGTCTGCTCAGTTCCAATTCCCACATTACAATGGTTCTTGTGTTAACAGTTCTATTTTGGAACTGACTCATTTTTCCTCTCACTAAACCATGGAATTGGTGTTAGCTGCCACATACATGAACACACAGAGACCACAGACAGATAGGCAGAGGTTAAAATGAGGCAGATTACCTTCCAGGTGCACAACTAGCTAGAAAGTTGCCCCCCCCCCATCATGAGGCTCATACCTGTAATCTGGGCTACTCAGGAGGCTGAGTTCTCATAATCTCAGTTGAAAGCACCAGCTGGAAAGTCTGTGCGATTCTTATTCCTGTTAAGTCTCAAAAAACTAGGAGTGGTGTTGTAGAGTGCTAGCCTTAAGCAAAAATGCTCAGGGACAGCACCAAGATTCAAAGTTCAAACCCCAGGACTCATGGGATGGGGGAGGGTAGGAAGGAGAGAGAAAGAACAGAAAACAAAGATCTTATTTCAAAAATAACCAGTGCAAGAACTGAATATGTAGCTCAATATTAGAGTGCCTATCTAGCTAATGAGAGGCCTTGAATTCAAACTCCCCACCCCCCACTAAAACATGTATAATTTTGATATCACTTGTTCATAAAGAGGGTCTTATTTTATCTGCATTGTTCTATTAATCTCTTATTGTTTATTAACATATACCAGTTGTCTTATTTCCTTTTATTGCATTTAGATAAGGCACAGTTACCTCTGGACACATTGTAAGTGTATACTAAGTTATCATATTAACCAGCCTCATAACGTCCTTTCTCTTAGGCAGTCACCTCACCCACACTGAATCAGGCTGGCTGTGTATAGGAAGACATCCCAGATATAGAAATAGGACTTCAAAGACCATGCCAGAACAGATTATGTGGCTAGCTAGCATCCTGCCCCCATGTGGCCTATTTGTTCTGACAGAAGTCCACTGCCATGTTGTGATAACATCCAAGTATCTCCATGGAAAGTCCATGTGGCAAGGCGCAGCAATCTCGGTCTGGCAGGCATATCAGAGAGCCATCTTGGAATCAGCTCTCCAGCCCCAGGCAAGGACTCAGATGCCTACAAACGAATCTTAGTTTGAACTGTAACTTCATTAATAGTCCTGAGTCAGACACAGACAAGCTGTTCCCAAGTTCCTGACCTGTAGAAAGTAGGTGATAATAAATGTTGTTTTAAGCCTGTCAATGCTGAAGACTTTTGCTATAGAGCAAAAGATTGCTAATATACAATTCACTTTTGTCCACTCAATACATTTTGAGGACACTTATTATAATAAATTCAGAGAGTAGTCAAATAGATATAAAGTTGTTGGCTTGGACTTGAACCATATCAATCTGCTTCAAAAATCCATGACTTTAACTATTACATGGAATTATAAAATCATTTGTTAATTCACTAAAATAACCAGCAGAACAGATGTTTATCAATCTAGCAATGAATCTACAAGGGGTTCTCATGCCATGAAGTAAAACCCTGCTTAAGCAGACTCTTCAGAGTTTCAAAGATTGATTTTTGCACTAGCTTGTGAACTACTGGGATAAAAAGTTCATATGATCTGATTAGGTGGGGGGCAACTCATTAGACTTCTCTTTTTGCAGTCACTCTGGGGCTATTATCTAAGGAAGTAATAATTTTAATTCTGTCCATTAAATTCGACTACATCCATGAGTGGTGATTGGCTGGCAATTGCAGAGTTGCTTTTGTAGAGCAAAACAGCTCTGACTGTTGAACCTGTTATGCAGTGTATGATCTGCTTCAGTGAGAACTGGCTCGAGCAGGAGTGTGTGACTGTCCAAAAAAGATTGTAAGTTTTAAATTGAAGTTTCACTACCATGGACCTGAAGGGTTATAAAAACCCAGAAAGGGCCAGACAAAGCAGCAATTGAGAATAACATATTTTGTGAAAGAAGTTGATGTTAACATAATAACAATCATGGGCAACTTAGATGACTCTTTTAAGCTTATTAAATCGCTTACATACATGTGCTTCCAGGAACCTTCAAATTCTCTAAGAAAAGATGAAAATGGTAATGATAACGACCAGGTCAAGAATTATTACCTTTATTTTACAGCAGAGAGTATGGAGGATGAGGAAAATCAAGTGATTCTCTCAAAGTCATTCAGCTGGTGATAGGATCTACAATTTAAATCTGAGTTGTCCATAACTTACCTGATGTGTCTATACCTGTCACCACAGGTGGCTTATAGCCTTGCCCATAATAGGGACTCAAAGCTTGCTAGTTCCACTGAAATAAGATGGAGTTTATAGTAAAAGAATTAGAGGAAAATAGATTTCCAGGCAGCCAGTCCTACTAGTTTTTTTTTCCTTCTTCCCTCTCAAGCAGAACAAGCAAACAAAAGATGAGAAGCAAATGAACTGTGTGAATCTGGATTCCGGGGTGACAGACCAAATGGAAACACATTTTCTCATCTGCCTTTTTTAATTCTTGCTCTTTAAAAATGGTGTAGCTGTTTCCTAGAGGACATTATCTGTTCACTGGATAATTTATTGCAGGTGTGAAGGTTATCATGACTCCCTTTCCTCCCTCTCCTTCATACACATTAACACATAAATATTCTGAGTGAGAACAATAATCGGGCTTTGAGAATTTCCCAAGAACTCTTTGGCTGGGTGGGGTATTTTTGTCTACTTTTGTCTCAGTGCAGCCCAGCTTTGCTAGTAAATGTGTCACAAAAAAGTTGATGAATTTTGAATTGATTAAAATGTCCACTAATTATGATACATATCTTTTAATGTATTACGTATGTTACATTGTTAATCTTTGACCTTAGAGAAAATAATTCAGATACAGACATTTGTACAAAGTAATATAATATAAATATAAAGAGCCATCAAAAATGTCAAAAGGTCATCTAGCTGATTTATAATAGCCCTCCTACCACAAAAGCTAACAAAAACAAAAAGAAAAACAAAACAAAGAAAAATACATAAAAACAAGAAAAAGCAGTCTTAAACATAGGTTAAAAAAAAGAGGCTAAACAATACTTTAACTTCCCTTATTTTTGGTATAAACTTCAATTGGCATTTTACTCATTTTCTTTTGAGATAATCATTTCATTTATATCACAGGTTATTTTTCCACCTATTCATGTATTTCAGATTTATTGAGTAACAATTCTGTACTTGGTACAGATACAGTATGCTGGGATTATACTGATGTGGAAACAAATGAAATATAATGTATCTTAGAATTTAATAATAGAAAAAGTTACACATTTCTGCTTTAAAAAAGTTGGTTTTATTCACATCAGTTAATCAACTCATCAGTTAATCATACCTACATGTCTTCTAAGTTGAAATTCTACTTCCAGAGGCAAATAGAGCACTTGTTTTCCTCTCTTCTCTGTGTCATCTATTTCCCCTGTTTCATCCTTTCTGGCAGAGCTAGTATAGACATTTTTGAATGTCTTCCTGCTAACCTTAAACATCCTATTCAAGGTGCTTGCTCTTAATATCTATCTCCTGTCAAAATCTGTTTACCAAGAGTAAAGGTTTTGTGAAGAGGTAACAAGCATTTTTCCTCTCCAAAGAAGAGTAATAGCTGAGCTGAGCTGCCCAGATTTCTGTCCTTTGATAGTTTTGTGTTTGCGTGTACGATAAAGAATCAAGAAAATCTTAAGTTATTTCTATGTCATTAAAATAAGGTTACTTACAGAAATAGTGCTTATCTTTTTATACCATCTTCCTTTACTTGAAAACATTTAAATACATGTCTTTCCTTTAAAAAACATGCTGTGAAAGTGATCTTTGTTTTACACTGTGTAGATGGAAACATAGGTTGATCAAAAAAAAATGAAGCTGGGAGCTGATGGGTCATGCATATTATCCTAGCTACTCAAGGATTATGAGATTTGAGGATCACAGTTCAAAGCCAGCCAAGGCACAAAATTCCATGAGATTCTTATCTCCAATTAATCACCTAACTAGTAGTGGTGGTATGGTTCAAAGTGGTAGAGCTGAAGAGCTCAGGAACAACACCTGGGCCCAGAGTTCAAGCCCCATGAATGACAAACTAAAACAAAAAAAGCAAAACAACAAAAAACAATAATGTTTCCATAAAATAACATTTCCTAGAACATAGATTGAATAGCCCAGGTATGGGATATATTCTTGATCTGCGAGCTTCACATTTTCATTTCTTTCTAATTACTATTCCTTAGACTTAACCTTGTTCTCACAGAAACAAAGTTGTATGTTTTCTCCAAGTGACTTAGTTTTTCTTTTTCTTTTCTTTTTTTTTTTCCAGTCCTCCTTGGATTTTCTCAAGGCTAGAGCTCTACCACTTGAGCCTCAGCACCACTTCCAGCTTTTTTCTATGTATGTGGTACTGAGAAATCGAACCTGGATCTTCATGCATGCTAGGCAAGCACTCAACAACTAGGCCAAACTCCCGGCCCATGACTTACAGTTTTTTTTCTTTTTTTTATTGTAATTAATAAAAGGGTTACATGATATTTGCCAAATGGAAGGTGCATTAATTCACATATATTGATACCCTTTCACATATCTTGGTACCCTTTACCCTCTCCCCCACTGCCCCCCCTGTCTTGGTTTTCCCCCTTCCCTATCAAATTTCAAATAATCAAATACAAATAAATTCAATATATCAGATAACAAAGTGAGGAACTGTAACAATATGAGATACCCAAGGGACAGCAAAGGAGATGAGAGATAACATAGTACATTAAGAACTACAATCATTCATTATATGGCTTTTGTTTCAATATCCTGGAGGTCCTTTTAATTAGCTTCATACTATATGGCCTTATGTATCAAGGTTTTGCTCTATTGCAGATCTCTGCTAGTAGAGCCCAAGGTTTCTACTGGTTATGACAAATGAGGGAAACCATTGAGCCTAAGTTCCTTTGAGTCTGGCTTACTTCACTTAATAGGATTTTTTCTAAGTCTTTCCATTTCTTAACAAATGAGTCGATGTCATTTTTTCTGACAGCAGCATAGAATTCTATTGTGTACAAATACCACATCTTGTTGATCCACTCATCAACTGAGGGACATCTAGGTTGGTTCCATATCTTTGCTATGGTGAATAATGCTGCAATGAACATTGTTGTGCTAGTGGATTTAGTATGCCCTAGATTCTGGATGGTTGGGTAAATGCCAAGTAGTGGAATTGCTGGGTCATAGGGGAGTTCTATGTTTAGCCTTTTGAGGCACTGCCATACTGCTTTCCATAGTGGTTGAATGAGTTTGCACTCCCACCAACAGTGTAGTAGTGATCCCTCCTGGCCACATCCCCTCCAGCATCTGTTATTATTCGTTTTCCTGATCCTGGCCATTCTAACTGGAGTGAGGTGGAATCTTAGAGTTGTTTTGATTTGCATTTCTTTTATGACCAGAGATGTTGAGCATTTCTTCATGTGTCTATAGGCCATTTTTGTTTCTTCTTCAGAAGACTCTCTTTAAGTCTTTGGCCCATTTTTTAATGGGAAGGTTGTTACTTTAGAGATTAGTTTTGGAGTGATTCAATTTTTTGAGTTGTTGATATATTTTAGATATGAGGCCTTTGTCCGTTGTTTGGTTGGTGAAGATCTTCTATGACTTAGAGTTTTTAAACTATGTTAATATTACTTCGCAAATGATTCTTTGTGAAATCTGCCACAGACATTTCTGCTACAAATTGCATTTTTCACTTAAAAATACAGTCACCAACAACTAAGCACAATGGATGTGGTTTCTAAGAGTACCTGAAATGATTGAAACACTTCACAATAGAACAGTGAATATAAATGATTCCACTTAAAATATTTTAAGCACAATTTGTTTAAATAGAAACATGTAATGTGCACTTCAGTAATTTTTTTACTTTGCATATTTTTAATTAACATCATTTTGTAGAATTTCATTTTGTAGAATCAGTATTTCACTCTTTATTTTATAGAATTTTTATAGGCAGATGATATTCTAGTGCATAGATTCAATCAGATTTGATGTCTAGGAATAAATTGGCCAGGAACATTTATGTACAAAAAATATTTTAAGCACAATCATTAATTATTCAGCAACCAAACAATATTATTTAATTTATTTAACTTGGAATTAATACTGTTTCTGAAACTAGGAACAAAGCTTTACCACCAATGATTATTGTCAGGAAACAATACAACCTTTATAATTTAAGCACTATAATGGTACAATTATAAACTATATTCTCAGTTTCCACTGAGTATCAATAGGTGCTTATTTAAAGAGAGTACCACAAAATTAAAACTGATCTTATAGGCTCAGTATGGAGTCATGGAAAGATGAGGTCGGGCAGAGGAATTGTTTTTTTAATGTAGCAAGTTTTATTGTCTTGGCTAAACTATTTTTGTCAGAATTAGAAAATTAACAAATATGTTATTCAAACCTTTGGGACAATATGTCAAAAATTAGATGTTACTGTATTTGAATTAGCTGGCTTGACATTAATAGAAGAATTTTATAAAAATTGCCTTTTAAAATCCTTGTCCCATGTCTTAAAAAAGTATGAGACAATTTATAAGTTCAATAAGTTGAATATAAGTAAAACATCTGTAGAGGTAATATTTGCTTAACTATTTGTTGTCTGGGCCTTGTAATAGGCCAGTAAGGATTGCACTTGAACTCTTGTATGCACAAAAATGATAAAATCAGAGCAAGCTGCTTAGTTCTAGCTGTGAATTTGTTCATGGAATTTTTTCTGAGGATTCAACTACGTATGGCAAATAAAGGGTCTAGAGTTTAAGCACATAATAAATTATAAAGTAACAAAATTATTATGATGGTAGTGAATGTCAGTTTACAGGTGGCTCAGTCGTTAGAAATATTTATATGTGGTAGACATTATTTTCTTTAGATAAATGGATTATTTTACATATCACTAAATAGGTCATAGAACTGAAAGTTAATTCTTCCTTAGACTACCTCATTTTTCTCCCTTTCCTTCTCTTTTTCATCTTCCTCCCTCTTCTTTCCTTCTCCTTCTCCATTCTCTTTAGCCTTCTCTCACACTTGATCTCTTTCTCTCACTCACATACATATACATAGAAAAAATATAGGCTTCTTCCTATAGATCATAATTACTAATTTTCTGAACTGCAGAGCTATTTTTAGGGAAATAATCTTAACTACAAACCGGTTTTGGTGGCAAGAAAAGCAAACTTTTTAGATTATCTTTTGCTAAGTCATGTTTCTTACCTGCTTGAGATACACTTCAGGTAACATGCCCCAGGCAAAGCTGCTTTCTTCTATTCCCTAAAGTTTCCCGTGAACTTAAGAAGATAGTGTTTTCCTACTTTTTTCTACTATTCTCAGATATTCGATCCTTTTCAGGACTATAATTTTAAGTTTTACAATAACTTGCTCTGAGACTTGGATCTCTACTCATTTATGTAACGGTAATATTGTTTCACAGGTTATTATACTTAAGCAAAAACAAGCTCATTTTAAAATATATCCCATATCTCAGCATGGTAAATTATGGGGTGTTAAAAACAAACACACACAGGCACATACCCCAAACACCAGTTAAGATGAGTTACAAGAATATTCTTTTAATAATTTGTTTTGGGAACTCAGAGGATGTAGACAAAGAAGCAAAGTAGTAGACATAGTACCTACTATTAAGGTATTTGATTGATGTTAACTAAAATCTCTAATTACTTGACATTCTATGCTTGGTGGGCCTAAATTACAATCTGTTTTACAAGTTGGGCAGTGAGAGAAATAGAGGCATGCTTACAGGAGGAGAGACGTAACAACAGAAAGAGACAGAAGCAGAGAGAGGCAAATAATATTCACCTGTGGATCACATACTCCTATTTTTGATCATAAGATTCCTATGTACTCCAGAATTGTCACAAAAGTAATTGTGTAACCCAATGTAATTTCAGAGAGATCGATCTGTTCGATAGATGATTAATATAAGATAGATGTTGGACATTTTATATGTATGTGCATTAATGTGTATGTTTGTTGCTTTGGTTGAACATTGATTGATATAATCTCTAGCTTAATAGTTATCATTTCATTATGCCTAGTAGGGAAGGGTGATGATGAATGGAAGAAAGAATAACAAGCTTAGATTCCAGGAGTGAGAAAAATCCATCTCTACTACTTCTTAGCAGTAAGAAAATACGGACAAAAATGGTTTCTCCTAAGCACAAGTTTGAATGAAACCTATACTAAATCTCCTATACAATAATAAAATTTTAGTAAATATTATCTTTTCTTCCCTTTCCCAAGTACAAAGGATTTAAAAGGAGTTAAATGAGCCAAGCTTTGTGGCAATCCTAGCTTCTCAGAAGGCTGAGGTTTTAGGATCTTGATTCAAAGCCAGCCTGAGCAGTAAAACCTGTGGTACTCTTGTTTCCAATAAACTACCAAAAAGAAGGCAACTTAGAAGTGAAGCTGTGGCTCAAATGGTAGCATATTAGTTTCTTGAACAAAGGAGCTAAGGAATATTGCCCAGGCCCTAAGTTCAAGGCCCAAGAACAGCAAACACACACACACACACACACACACACACACACACACACACACACACACACACACACACAGAGGGAGGGGGAGAGAGAATGCATTGATTGACATTAATTTAAGAAACACTTTTTAATACTTATTATCTACCAAATATTCGTGAAGCATTAGATGTAGGTATTAACTCATTTAAATAAGTTAGTCCATATTTAAGGTAGACAAATATTGGTATAACCATTCCATTTTACAAATGAAGAAACTGAGTCTCAGAAAGTTCAGTTCACTTGGTTCGGAATAACATAATTCATTAGATCCCAGGATATCTGGCTCCAGATCCCACACTCCACCAAATATATGAAAACATAATGAGCATAAAAATATAAATGTAACAAATTAAAATTTTGCCATATTAGTTTCAAAGGGATCTAAATTATCTGACCTTTATAATTTCTCACAGTTTTGAAGACAATATACAATAAATATTTGCTGGAAGCGTGAGAGATCAGGTGCTCCTGAAATCACACTCTTGTCTAGCTAATGGCTCAATTCTCTGTGCTGTGCATGCACAACAGTAATGTCTCTTTCTGAGTCCAAGTTTCTTCTTTTTCTAATGGCACCAGTTCGAAGAAATTAAATCCCACCCTAAGGGCTTTTTCTTAATTTACTCACCTCTTTAAATCACCTGTCTATAAGTGGAATCATACTCCAAGGTCCTGGAGAGTATTTTCAATGTATGTAATTGGTAAAAGGGAACACAATTCAGCCCATAACAATCAGAGCTTCTATTATATTGATACTAAAACAATCACCTCCCTACCTAGTAAGCACTGAAGCTGTTTAGTGAGAGTCAGCAAACAAATATGTGAACTACTGCAGTCCAAGCAGGGCTAGAAGCTCTTCATTCTGCACTCCAATATCTTTTTTTAATAGAGTAAATTTTAATTAAATAAAGCTAATGGTATAGTATAGATGAGTTGGGAAGAACCCTTCATATATTATTTCTAAGATGTTACTCATAAAACTACAAGATGTCATTAGACATACTCAGTTAAAGGGAGCATTAAAATAGGTAATAGGATATCATGAAGGTTTTGCTTCACAGATGCTTTTATTGTTAGCATTCAGCATGATCTTTAGTTTAAGGGGACAAAGATTCATTTTTCATTTCCTATCATACTGATATCTTGTTTAAAAGGAACTTGAAAAATTGTATAAGTAGTTATTTATTAATTTGATTTTAAATTGTTTTGCATTACTAAAGTTCTGCTTTCTATCCAAAGGAAAGATTCATAAATTCACAAATTTCAAAATTGCCATAAAGAAAATTACACCTTGAGGAAGCTAAGATTTTCTTTTTCATAAGAAAAGGAGAAATAAGGGGATAATCAGGAAGAAAGACAACACCCAGAGGGTTTTTGAAAGTATATTTGAAGCTGGGAAATTAGATTGGATGCTGGCAAGGTGGCTTCCAATTTTAATACCTAGAGGACTTGCACATTTATAACTGCTGTAAAGAAATGACACTTCAAATTAAGAGAGAAATGGCACTCCTTTACTTCACAGTTTCCAAGTTTCATGCTTAAAGAAGACAATAGTTTTCCAATTCGTGGACCAATGGTACATGGGTAAAGATCATTTTCTCCAACCTTCCAACTGTGACTTCATGTAAAACATGGAGAGAAAACAATATTGAAAGATCACTTGATGGCTTACAGGAAGAAAAGAAATGCTTCCATTTACTGAGCACTTTCCATATACTAATGAAAGTAGCTTGTATTCATTGTTTGTTAATAATTTCAAGCCAATGATTTTGGCACAAGATGTTTAACTCTAGAACTGCAAATTGAGCATTCATTTAGCACATCTTGATCCCCTCCAGAACACTGGAATATGCAGGAACTGCCTCATCACACCAGAAGAGAAACTAAGGCCAGAAGAGTCCAGGAAACAGGGAGATTCAGCAAGGAAAATGAGGATTTTGCTACTCTACAAACTACTTCCACCAATTCTAAATCCCGTTCCCATGTTTCTTTCCTGAGAAATGATAACATTAAAATTAACAATAACAATTCGACATTTTTCTGTATCTGGGCTAAGGAAGCACTGCTTCTAAATGTAAAAAGAAATATATTTTGGATTAGAATATGTGTAAAACTAAATTAATTTAAATTAATTAAATGAAAATGAAGTAAAAGATAACAGAAATAGTCACAACTGTACATATCAAAAATTTACATTTTCAATTACGTAAGAGAAGATGCTGAGCAACACTTGGTTTCTTTTTCTGTTAGAGTCAGGGGGGAGCAGCTAAGAAAAATTTATTTATTTATTTATTTATTTATTTATTTATTTATTTATTTATTTATTGTGGGTCAATGGGACTTGAACTCTGGTCCTGGGCCCTATCCCTGAGCTCTTCAGCTTAAGTCTACTGCCATATCCTGGAGCCACAGCCCCACTTCTGGTTTTCTAGGGGTCAATTGGAGATAAGAGTCTCATGGTCTTTAGTGCCCTAGCTGGCTTTGAACCTTGATTCTCAGATCTCAGCCTCCGAGTAGGTAGGATTACAGGTGTGAGCCACCACTCCTAGCAGCTAAGCAACTTTCCTATTTTCATTCTTTTCTAACCTGCACTGTGTGAATGCTGGTGTCAGTATCACAGGAAATAGGCTCTGAACCCCTACAGTGAGAATAGCATAGAACCAAAACTCACCTGTAACTTCTCCATGGAAGTGAAAAGATGCATGACAGTTTATCACAAAGTGGGAAATGATAAAGACAAGTGCAGTTTATATGTCCATTGTTTTTAAAATAAGAACACTTTTTGAAAAGCTGATCTCCTATATATGCATTTTTACTCATAACCAAAAACAGAATAGACTTGGGGACACCTAAGAATGACAAATTAGGAAAACTTGATGAGAACAGTGAAAGAAAACTCATTTTACTGTTTTCAGGAATCATAGTCAGACAACAAGGTAGATCTTAGGTAAGAAAGAATCCAGGAACTAATTTTGTTGGTCTATGAGAAATCTTTCAGCAACTTCCAAAACACTGCCTATCGGCCAAAGGTTGTAATAACCTATAAATCTATACTTACACTGAAACTAGTTTTCTCTTATACTGACAAAGAAAATGAGAAACAGAGGGGGGTCCAAAAGCAGTTTGCTCTAGGTCCTGAGGTGGCAACTTACATTATTTTCATCTGTGACACTAGTGCCACCCTCTGTTGTCCACATCTACCTCTGTCACTCAAATAATTCCACATACCTGAAAGGAAGGCATCCGATGTCACTCTGCTCTTCTTGGCTTCCCTGTACTACACACTCATCATGCAGCCCTTTATATTTCTTAGTTATTGTTTTCCTCCTAATATATGTAGACTCAAAAAGTTCAAAATTATGTCAAACATCTCTTTCTCTATCAGTCTGGCTAATTCTGCTCCTACAGAATCTCCCAGACTCATTTCATCATATGCATCTCAAATGTCCATGTTAAATTTCCAAATACCTTACTTATAAATCACTAATGATCACAATTGCTAATTAGCCATTTCCCTGTTGTACATTCACTTTATCTTTGAATTCATGCTTCCCTAAACCTATTTTCATAGAACCAAATTCATCTTGAAAACATGCCACTGTCCTTATCAAAACTTAAAAATTATGCCATATGATTTCCACCTCTTTTTCAAAGCCATATATCAAATATTCCATGAATCAATTCAATCACCTAGAAGTTGGCTGTGATACTTTTAAGTTCATTGATTTTGTTCACAACTTTAAAAAGCACATCTTATTTCTTTCAGCTAATCTTCTCCAAATCAAGTCATTTGGAAGAGTAAAGATAAATCACCTCACATTAGATTCATCTTTGGTAATAATAGATTATTATGTCAAATAGGTAGCAATATTTTATCAGCTGTCTCTATGTTAATGAAGTAGAATGATGGGAAGTGTCAACATTTGTCTAGATAAAAATCATCAAGTTCAAATGACAGAAAATATGCCTGTAGGAACATTAACACAAGGTTGTACACCCATTAACAATAAGGCACAGAGTGGAGTCTTCACTTCGAAGTCAAGACATGATTTGAGTAGGGATAAAATGAAACCACAGATTGTTGTCCTTAATGTACTATGTTGTCTTTCATCTCCTTTGCTGTCCCTTGGTTATCTCATATTGTTATAGTATCTCACTTTGTTATCTGATATATTGAATTTATTTGTATTTGGTTATGTAAACTTTGATAGGGAAGGGGGGAAAACCAAGATGGGTGGGGGGTGTGGGGGTAGGAGGGAAATGGGTACCAAGACATGTGAAAGGGTATCAATGTATGTGAATTAATGCACCTTCTATCTGGCAAATATCATGTAACCCTTTTACTAATTACAATAAAAATGCAAAAAAAAATGAAACCACAGAGACTGTATAGGTATAGATCACATAGGAATGAATCCTGATTAGGAACGAGACAAGGATGCCCACTCTCTCCACTCCTCTTTAACATACTATTAGAATTCCTAGCCAGAGCAATAAGGCAAGAACAAGAAGCAAGCATAAAGGGGATCCAAATAGGAAAAGAGGAAATAAAACTTTCCCTCTTTGCAGATGACATGATTCTGTATTGAAAGAACCTTATAGTTCCACTCCCAAGCTCCTTGAGCTGATTCAAAATTTTGGCAAGGTAGCAGGGTATAAAATTAACCGTCAAAATGAACTGCCTTCATATATACCAACAGTGAGAGGAATGAGGCAACAATCAGGAAAGCAACTCCTTTTGAAATAGCCTCAAAGAAAACAAAGTACCTAGGAATTAACTTAACTAAGACTGTAAAGGACCATTTTGATGAAAATTTTAAAACCTTAAAATAAAATTAAAGCAGAACTGAGGAAATGGAAAAACCTCCCATGCTCCTGGATTGGAAGAATCAACAGCGTGAAAATGGCAATCTTGCCAAGGGCTATCAACAAATTCAATGCAATACCCATCAATATCTCAATGTCATTTTTTAAAGAAATAGAAGAGGCAATCCAAAATTTCATATGGAATAAAAGACCCTGTATAGCAAAAACACTTCAATACCAAACTTTAGACTCTATTACAGAGCTATAGTGACCAAAACAGCTTGGTACTGGCACTAGAACAGGCCTGAAGACCAATGGAATAGAACTGAGGACCCAGATATTAACCTGCAGACCTATGGCAACCTAATCTTTGATAAGGGAGCAAAAAAAATAGAATTGAAGAAGTACAGCCTCTTCAACAAATGGTGCTGGCAGAACTGGTTAAGCACATGCAGAAAACTAAAGTGGGACTGCATTAAATTGCAGAGCTTCTGTATGGCAACGGATATAGCCAACAAATTAACTAGAAGTCCTATAGAGTGGGAGAAGTTCTTCACTAACCACACAATGGACAAAGGCCTCATATCTAAAATATATCAACAGCTCAAAAAATTGAATCACTCCAAAACTAATCTCCAAAGAAACAACCATCCCATTAAAAGATGGGCCAAAGACTTAAAGATAGTCTTCTCTGAAGAAGAAACAAAAATGGCCTATATATACATGAAAAAAATGCTCAATATCTCTGGTCATAAAAGAAATGCAAATCAAAACCACTTTAAGATTCTACCTCGCTCCTGTTAGAATGTCCAGGATCAAGTAACCCAATAACAACAGGTGCTGGAGGGGATTATGACTAGGAGGGATTACTACTACACTGTTGGTGGGAGTGCAAACTTGTTCAACAACTATGGAAAGCAGTATGGCACTTCCACAAAAGACTAAGCATAGAACTCCCCTTTGACCCAGCAGTTCCACTACTAGGCATTTACCCAATCGTCCAGAAACAAGGACATACTAAATCCACTAGCACAATGATGTTCATTGCAGCACTATTTACCATAGCAAAGATATGGAACCAACACAGATGTCCCTCAGTTGATGAGTGGAGCAAAAAAATGTGGTATTTATACACAGTGGAATTCTATGCTGCTGTCAGAAAGAACAACATTGCCCCATTTGTAAGGAAATGGAAAGACTAAAAAAAAATCATATTAAGTGAAGTAAGACAGACTCAAAGAAACATAGGCTCAATGGTTTCCCTCATTTGTCATAATCAGTAGAAACCTTGGGCTTTCTTAGCAGAGATTTACAATGGAGAAAAACCTAGATATAAAAGGCCATATAGTATGACACTAAATGAAAGGACCTCTAGGATATAGAAACAAAAGCCATATAATGAGTGATTGTTGTCCTTAATGTACTATGTTATCTCTCATCTCTTTTGATGTCCCTTGGTTATCTCATATTGTTACAGTATCCCACTTTGTTATCTGATATATCAGATATATTTGTATTTAGTTATTTGAAATTGGATAGGGAAGGGGGAAAAACAAGATGAGGGGTGGGGGTGGGGGGAGGGAAATGGGGATCAAGACATGAGAAAGGGTGTCAATATATGTGAATTAATGCACTTCCTATCTGGCAAATATCATGTAACCCTTCTATTAATTACAATAAAAAATATGAAAAAAAGGCCATATAGTATGATGCTAAATGTAAGGACCTCCAGGATATAGCAACTAAAGCCTATAAGAATGATTGTTGTCCTGAATGTGCTCTCCCTTGGTTATTTCATATTGTTACAAAAATTCACCTTGTTATCTGATATATTTTATATATGCTTAATTGGTTATTTGAAATGGGATAGGGAAGGGGGGAAATCCAGATGTGCTGGAGGGAGGAGAGGAGGGAAATGGGAACCATGACATGAGAAAGTGTATCAATGTTTGTGAAGTATTGCATTTTTATCTGGTGAATATAATGTAACCCTTCTACTAATTACAATGAAAATATATGGAAAAAAAGGAATGAATCCTGATTTCAGGAGCATTCACCACAGGATGAGACATAGAAAAAAATGAGAGCCTCCCAAAATTAAATAAAAAACACAATAAGGAAAAAAAGATAAATCTGAAATGACAGACAAATGAGTAGGAAGTATATAACTCACCTTTTCTTGAGCTAGTCCCTGATGATATCCTGCTCCATTATTTTTTTAAGGACCTGAGGATAAATACTACCCAACTACGATCAAATACATTGAGGAGATACACAGAGCTGTGTCTTTCCCTCCCTATTTCCTCTTCATGAGTAATTAAAAATAGTATCTCTTCTGCCAGGCGAAGCAACACATCTCCATTATGTGAGCTTTCACAAAGAGAAGTCACAGAGGGAAAATGTTTCCTAATATATGTAATCTTATGCCTACCAGAAAATACAGTGAGAGCTCATGCAAACAGAATGAGACAAGAAGAAAAGCATAAAGGCCATAGAATTGCAAATAATTCAAATAGTTGGATTAACATGGAAATCACAAATTTTAGATGGTACCTTACCAGGCAAAGGCTCTACAAACCCAACCGCCCAAAGAATGTATGTTAACTACTAGTTTCTAACCTCATAGATACTTGAAAATTCTAACATGTTTATAGTTAAAGATTTCCTTGTTGGAACATTTGTTTGACTTTCATTGAGAAGTAAGTTATTTCTGATTACTTCAGATGGAATGTGTCTAATTTATTGATCAGTAAATGTTACCCAAATATTTATTTTCAAATACTGAATAACACTACTAAGCAATTCACTCCATGGAACTAGTGTAAATATCAGTATACAAACTGTCATTTAAAAGTGTCTTTATCTAATTAAAAACTCTTTACTCCAACTAATCACAAAAAACAAAAGCCAAAACCCTTGGAAGTGGTGTTATATCTCAGCTAGCAAAAAAGCAGCTTTGAGTAACAGAACTAAGGGACAAGATTAAATGCCAGTACCAGCACAAAAATTAAAAAAAAAAACTGACAGCATGCTTGTTTATGATCTCTCTCCCTTTCTCACACCCCTTTACTTCCTTCCTTCTCTCCCTCCCTCTCTCCTTCCCTCCCTCCTTCTTTCTCTCTTTCTCTTCCTCCTTCCCTCCTCCTTTTGAGCTTTCTCGCTGGCTCTCTCCTTGTGTCCCTCTCTCTTCTCCCCTCTCTCCCTCCCTCCCTTTTTGGGCAAAAAGTTTTATTTTGTCTCAAGCCTAACATTCTACCACCAGAACATTTCCCCTACCCCCCCGGCTCTAACATTTGAGCTTTCTGGGGTTTGGGCGGTTAGTTTTTTCTTTTTCTTTTTTTTGCCCCTATTGGGGCTGGAACTTAGTGCCTGGGAACTTATAACACCACTTTCATCTTTTTCTATATATGTAATACTGAAGTCTTCATGCATGCTAGGCAAGCACACTGCCACTAAGCCAAACTCCTGGCCCTATTGGTGATTCATTTGAGATAAGAGTCTTAGGAATTCATAGCCATGCTGCCTTAGAACCTACACAGTAAGATTTCAGTCTTCTGTTAGGTTTAGAGGCATGAAACACCAGCACCTAGTGTTTTTTCTTGTTTTTATAAATGTAATTATTTTTTAATCACTCGAATCTTGAAAATCCAGAAAAGTTCTAGAAGCAAAAATGAAGGTATAAATGAGGGGCCTAAGTAACAGTGGCAGAAACATACCCTCTGTTTAAATATACTGCGGTCAATGCCATGGATATCTGTTCCATTAAAATTAGGTAATGTTTGCTTATTAGTGAAGGATCTAATTCTGATATTACCAACACTTGTAGAGTCACAACTGCTGTTGGCTTTCAATAATATCAAACACTTCATCGCATAAACCTTACACAACATAGAAGAACAAGGCATTAATCCTATCCTTTCAAAATGTCCATTTTCTTTTTTGAAGAACATAAAGTCAAGGCTAAATCTAAAATCAAAGGGCTGACCATCCACAGAGGAAGTGTACAGAATTATGTAGTCTTAAAATTCCAGCTCCCCAACTGGGAGTTTGGCCTAGTGGTAGAGTGGTTGCCTAGCATGTACGAAGACCTGAGTTGGATTCCTTGATACTACATACATAGAAAAGGCTACAAATGGTGCTGTGGATCAAGTGGTAGAGCACTAACCTTGAGAAAGCACAAGGACAGTGTTCAGGCCTTGACTTCAAGTCCCAGGACTGGAAAAAAATATCCTTTTTCAATTCCAGCTTCCCATACTTCACATCATTCTCTGGTTACAAGTTGCTCCTAAAATGTGATTTTTTTCTGCTGTCATTCTTCTATGACTTATCATGTTCTAATATGGATTGTCTTTAAAATGATTGTATTTTCACATGAAGAAATGCTCAACATCTCTGGTCATAAAAGAAATGTAAATCAAAACAACTTTAAGATTCCACCTCACTCCAGTTAGAATGGCCAGGATCGAGAAATCTAATCATAACAGATGCTGGAGGGGATACGGCCAGGAGGGATAACTACTACACTGTTGGTGGGAGTGCAAACTCGGAAAGCAATATGGCAGTTCCTCAAAAGACTAAACACAAAGCTCCCCTATGACCCAGCAATTCCACTACTAGGCATTTACCCAATTGTCCAGAAACAAGGACATACTAAATCCACTAGTACAACTATGTTGCAGCATTATTTACCATAGCAAAGATATGGAACCAACCCAGATGCCCCTCAGTTGATGAGTGGATCAACAAGATGTGGTATTTGTACACAATGGAATTCTATGCTGCTGTCAGAAAGAATGACATGGCCCCATTTGTTAGGAAATGGAAAGACTTAGAATGAACTGATATATAGTATGAGTAAAAGTCAAGAAGGTCAATAGTGATACCCCCAACACAATATGTTGGAAATGAACTTCACAATCTTTTGTGGGGAGAGGGAAGAAAAGGAGAAAATGAGGGAGGGAGACCTATGTTGGACAAGAAATGTACTCATTATTTTACCTTACGAATGCTACAGTTAACCCGCTGTACATCATCCTGACAATAAAATTAAATTTAAAATAAAACAATAAAATAATAAAAAACAGATCAGGATAGGATCATGGATCAAAAAATCTTTGAATATGAAGAGTTGGGAAAAAAAAGAGTCATTTCACAGCAAGATCAGGCATGCCAAGAAAATGTACCCAATTTACAACATAGCCTAAAGACAAGCCTCACTGAAGCCTCCAGGAAACCTTAAAAGATACATAAGGAGTTAAATTCATATGGAACATTGGCTACACAGTGGCATATTAATGAAAGAAAATACCTCAAATAAAGTACATAGCATGATTCCTAGAAACCATGAGCCTGAATCCCTGCCCACAGTGAATAAAGACTGCAAGGACCTAAATGGCTTTCATCAGGACCCTTCTCAGAGATGTTCTTGAAGAATACATCAAACATTGAGGGAGGAAAGACTGCTGACCTGGATCTAAGAGGCCCTTGTTTAATTTTTCACTGTACAATTGTGGGTTTTCTAAGTCTTTGTCTGCATTGAAGTCTGACCATATGCTCAACACCCACTGGCGGTATCAAAGTCGCATATGTGATATTTCTGGGAACAACGGGATTGATGCCTGTTCTAATGCTCATGATGTTTCAATAAGAATAATCAAAAGCTTTGATTCAGGGGCTGTGTGTCTTCTCAGCAACCACAACCTGGCTTAACATACTAGTTAACCAGGAAAGTTAAATCTCACAATCAACCCATACAAAGTGCAAAGCAAAGTTGTTATTGTTAGCCAGGAACATGAAACATCAATATAATCCTAACTACTCAAGAGGAGAGGATTACAGTCCAAAGCCAGTCTGGGCAGGAAAAGGTTTAAGTCTTCATCACCAATTAAGTAGCAAAATATCATACTAGAGGTGTGGCTCAAGTGGTATTGTACCAGCTATAAACAAGAAAACCAGGCAAGAACTTGAGGCCCTGAGTTTGAGCCACAGTGTCAGAAAAAGTATTTAGTATTATCTGTAATGATTACACATTTGATGTATTCTGCTAGAAAAATATGTGGAAAGAACTGGAAATTTATTCCAAGAATTGAAGTTAAGCATGCAAGTTTTTAATACCATAATTTATACTATTTTGCTAATGATTTTACAATAGCACAATTCAAATTAATTGACCAACCAAGTTCATCTTTTCTGTGATCGGTCTAAAAGACAAAAACAGATTTACTGTTTTTGGCTTCTACATAAATCTTGTAAAGTTCAGTGCTTGCTATTACTATAAATTTTTGCTCCCTTAATTAGCATAAGGAGGATTTCCCACCATTCCAAGTGCTAATAATCACAACCACTAACATGGCCTCAAATATTATTCAAAGTAACATATAAATTCTAATAATGCATCAGACAGAAATTCTGTCAGATACTCTTATTGTTTTCATTTTATAAATAAAGAAATTAATGCACAAAGAAGTAAATAATTTCCTATAAGCCCTGGACTGAGAAATGGCAGAGCAAAACTTCAAACTCAGTTTTTCTGAAGAGGCTATGCTCTTATCTAGTTCACTGAATCTTATAACAAAATAATGGTCAGTGAAAAGTAATATTTGAGTCTGTCTTGTTGCTAAACATGTATGCTAGATTATATCATGTATTTTACCTTGCAAGAAAAGTATAATTAACTTTTTCACAGGTGAGGAAACTACACCTCAAAGAGGTTTTGTTATTCAACCAAGGTCACGCAAGCAGAAACCAGAAAAATGAGAATTAGAACTCAGTTTTGATTTATCCCAAATGCTATATTCTTTTCGTTAATCACTGGTGTTTATAATACATGTGGAAGCAAAGCTATGAGCTTAGAACTTAGTATTTTCCTAATAGAATTTTTGTTTAACATAATTATTTTACTTATATACAAATAGAAACAAACAGAAACTTGACTATGTATTTTAATCACTGAAGCATAGCATATTGTTTAAAGATTTTTGTTGGCTTTCAAATATTTCATGTGGTATAAAGAAAGTTATTTTGGGGCCGGGAGTTTGGCCTAGTAGTTAAAGTGTTTGCCTAGCATACATAAAGACCCGGGTTTGATTCCTTGGTACCACATATATACAAAAAAAAAAGCTGGAAGTGGTGCTGAGACTCAAGTGGTAGAGCTCTAGCCTTGAGAAAGTCCAAGGACAGTGCTCAGGCCCTGAGCTCAAGCCCAGGACTGGCAAAAAAAAAAAAAAAAAGAATTAAAAAAAAAAAAAGAAAGTTATTTTGCCAAGTATTTCTCAATGAAAATATCACCTCTTTAAATTTTACTGGATGCTTCTTTTTTAATATTTTTATTGTAATTAATACAAGGGTTACATTATATACACCAGATAGAAGGTGCATTACTTCACATACATTGATACCCTTTCTCATGTCTTGGTCCCCATTTCCCCCCCACCCCCACCCCTCATCTTGTTTTTACCCCTTCCCTATCCTGCTATTTAAATACTGTATTAAGCTGTACTTGCTATAAGCAAACAACCTAGAATTTGTTTCAGTTGGAGTGCAGTATTTATTTATTTATTTAGTATATCAGTTATAGGGCTTGAACTTGGGGCCTGGGCGCTGTCCTGGTAAGCACTTCAGCTCAAGGCTAGAGTTCTACCACTTAGAGCCACAGCACCACTTCCAGTTTTCTGGTGTTTCATTGGAGATAAGAGTCCTTAGGACCTTCATGCCTGTGCCAGCTTTGATCCACAATCCCCAGATCTCAGCCTAAGCAGGAATAATTCTATAATTATTCTATCTATAATTCTTTATAGATATCTAAATTATTTTTACCTATTGGAGGCTCATTTAAGAGAGAGTAGGGTAGAGCTGAATAAGATTCCTAAAAAAAATTAATCTCTCCTATACTGTGAATACACTCCTTAAAGAGGTAGTTGACGCAGCCAGGTGAGACATGAATTTGTTGGTGGAGATGAAGCAAGAAGTTGATTTTCAGCAAATAGAAGTGTTGTAACAAGTGACCTAAGCTGTATATTTCTATACTTTTTTTTTTTGCCAGTCCTGGGGCTTGGACTATCTCAAGGCTAGAGATCTACCATTTGAGCCACAGCACCACTTGCAGCTTTTTTAAGAAATCAAATACAGGTTTTCATAAAGGCTAGGCAAGCCCTCTACCCTGGGCCAAACTCCCGGCACAAATTCTTTATCCCAGAAAGGCTACAAAAATTATAAAATTGCTCATTTTTAGTTTTATAAAATTGTACTTTTGCTAATCTGGTTTAGGTTTTTATATGTATATATGAATGCATGTCTATACATGTGCATATGTGTATACACAAATTTGCATGGTCAACTCGTTTGAGTTATTTGTAATATTTATAGTCTATAAAGTCATTTGCAAACAACGATTGCTCTAACTGAAAATACAGTACTGATTTCAAGTGAGCTTCTGACTGTAATATTTTCCTCAACCAATGAAAGTATGATCTTATTTGAATGTGGTTCTCTTTGAATTATTATTATTAATAGTAGTAGTAGTAGTAGTAGTAGTAGTATCTAGGATTTTTTACCTCAGGGCTCTGAGCTTTCTCAGCTTACTTCTTTGGCCGACACACTAGCCTTTGACCCATATTTGGAGCCCAGCATTTTGCTGGTTATTTTGGAGATGATATATAGTGGACTGGGCTGTCCTTTATCTATAAGCCTCCAGTCTTTAGCCTCCTTAGGTAGTAATTAATAGATGTGAAGTAGTGACAACTGGCTTAACTTCAGCTAAATTACCATTGGCAATTCCTAAACACTAAATTGATAACCAATCATACTAAAACACATGCCTGAAATTAATCTAACACATGTCTTTGTGCCATAAGCCACAGCAGAGTCTTTTTGGTTATTTTTGTATTTATAAATATTGCTCAGAATTTCATATTATATTTGGATGCTATTTGAACAGCAAAAGCAACGAAATGTGAAAACTGTAACCTAGGTTGACTGGGAAAAAGACATTTGTTCTTGGGAAAGCTGAAATGACAACATGAAGTCCTGTCATCTGCAGGAATGTGGAGGTCATGCATCTCACATGTTCACCAGTCTGCACTTGGATGCAAGTGACCATTTTAATGTAAGGGTTGCAAACCCATCTAAGGTAATGAATACCCAGATATGAATTTTATCATAATGAGGCTTGACTGAATAGAAGAATATTTAATAATAAATAGCAAAATCTCTTGTTTTATGCCCAAGATATCAAAGTCAGTGAGTTGTAAGTTCTGCTGGTTTGAAGTAAAGGTAAAAATAAATGCACAAAAGGAGCTTTGAACCTTTTACAGGCCGAAGACCTCCCTTAGCTCAAGACTTTTAGAATAATACCTGCGATAAGCCTGCCTAATGTAGCAGTCTATAGCACAGCATTCTCAGGCTCATGAGTATTCTAATAAGCAGGACAAACTGTAGATTATTAGCTCAGATATCAGTGGAATTACCAAGCCACATGAAGTATATCAATATCTTTACTGGAGCAGAGACATCTCTCGATCTTCAGCTGTTCATGCCCTTTTCATGTCAATTATGGGTTTTGATTTCTAATAGTATTTTTTGCCAGTCCTGGGCTTGAGCTCAGGGACTGAGCACTGTCCTTAGACTTTCTCAAGGCTAGACCTCTACCACCTGAGCCACAGCACCACTTCTAGTTTCTTTCTATGCATGTGATACTGAGGAATCGAACTCTGGTCTTTGTACATGCTAGGTAAGCACTCTACCACTAGGTAAGCACTCTACCACTAGCCCAAACTCCAGGCCCAATAGTATTTCTTTGAGCCAAAAATCTCCAGTACCCATGGAAGTGACATGTTTTACCATTACTCTTAAGCACATCTCAGTCACTCCAGCAATAGTAACAAGCAGTAGCAAAGTGCAACTTGTGATCTTGTATCTAAAAGCTAGAGACAAGGGAGGGAAAGTGGAAGATATATATGGGAGAGGTAACGGTGTTTGGCGAGAACTATACTCACTACTTTATGTATGTAACTGTAACCCCTCTGTACATCACCCTGATAATAAAGTAATTTCATTTTTAAAGCTAGAGACAAAAGCAGACATGAAGCTTCTGTTTTGACTACTAATTAAAGCCATGCTTTACATTTAGGAAGGATTCTTGATTATCGCTCACATTGCCAGTCTTCTGAAGTATCCTCCACAGTATCTTTATTGCACATCAAGGTAGCAGATAACTAGAGAAGAAGCGTAGCGAGATAGTAAAATGTGTACTTTAGGACTTTAGATTAAGTTGCTTTACTATGGAGTCTAACAAAAATGTTGTCATTTGTGAATTCATTATGCATCTATCTTAGCTGATATAGTGGGAGTTTTTGTGAACTTCTTGCACCAGAAATGAAAAGTACCTTTACTCAAAGACTTTCATAAGAGAAAATGAAAACAAGCCACCAACTGGTCTCTCCTTCAGGTCTACCATATAGAGTTTCTCACCTGACACTCTCTGAGTCAGGGACACTGCAGGTCCCTTCTCCCCAGTGATCCTCATTGGCCTGAACTCTTGCTTGGGTTTTGTTCTGCAAGTGAAAAATCTACCCCCTCCCTTCTACAGTGGACATGTCATCCTCCAAACAGTCTTGTTTCTGATACTGTGTATTATGTCCTCATGAAACACCTCTAAGACATTGCATAAGATTTCTTATCATTGTCTTTCCAGCATCTCATGCTGTGTCCTTATCCTCCCTTACGCCCTTCATGGGGGGCCACAAGACCTGTCCTTTCCATTAGAATCCAAGATGCTCTCTTGTTCATCAATTTGTCTTGTATGGCACAGTACCTGAGAGCAGACAAGGGCTCAAGAAATGTCATGTGAAAGATGAGTCAAGAGGAGGTGGACAAATTGGGTAAAGAAGGGAGGAAGAAGGAAGACCTAATATTCAAGGCATGTCCTATAAAACTAGGAAGATTTGGGGTAAAGTTGGAGGCAGGAGAACAGTGAGGTGGGCTATAGATAGACTGAGACGCATTGTGATATGTTGACTTCTGGGCCCTTTGTGCAACTCCTGAAAGATAATAAAAATGGAATTTCAAAAAATATGGAATAAAGGATTGAATCAATGAATGAGCGAATTCTCATTTGTTCTAATAGAAGGCATCATTTATCCTTTTTAGAATACTAGTCTAGCAAATATTTTTTTCTAGTTTGGAATTCCTCTAATTAATTCATAGATTTGCTTTTCTTCAAATATTTCCACACTCAGGAAGGAGGCCATAAATTCATTGAAAGTAATTCCTTTCTAAATGATCTGAAAAGTGCAAATTTCCCACAGTGTCTTAATCTCCTTGTAAGGATAAGATGCTCTGCACAAGCAAATGTTTTGAATCTCACTGGAGGAAATGAGGAGACAGCTGCTAATCTGCTTGAATAACTGTACGGATCCTCAGCAGACCTGAGCCATGTGACTTCTCCTCCCCAGAGGTCACAGTTGTTTCTCAATCCTCCATCCATCCAAGTGCCTGTGTGCCTCTTGGGAGAAGTGGATACAAGTCCTACCGAATCAGTTTTGTGTGTAGAGAAGCGAGCCCGATCTGCGTCGCAGAGTTTGACTTCAGTCACACTTCATCATTTATGGATCGCAAGTCAACGGAATCAGTCTTTCCATTATTTTGCTTCAAAATAATGAGGTGCCTTTAACCATTGCAAACAAACCAGCTTCATCAGGAGAAGCACACACATTTGGCTCATTTCTCATAATCCATAATTAAATCCAAAAAGTACTTGGAATGATAAAAACCAGTATTTGTATATGCTCAGCAAAATTAGCACGGGAAGGGTAAACAGAGAAATTGGATACAGCAGTCTCAGCTACTCAAGGCAAATATGCATGTGGAATGATTTTTCCAGCCATGCGTTTGGAGCCAAGAGCAGTTAAAATTCTGATGACACTCACCTGGCTTCCAGAAACTTTGAGGTGTGAACTAGATGGACTAAATAGAGATTACATTAAGAAATAAGTACATTAAATCCAACAGATTTGATTCTGCACCCCGGGGTACTAGTACCTGTGTCTTTTGCAGAATGAAGTTTAATAACTAATTGATAATTGTGATCACGTTCATCTATCACACATTTTCCGGATGATTTGTGAGGAGACTGTATAAATGTTACCTTATGTGATCCTATTCTAATGGGCTGTTACAGTTCTCATCTAATGAATGAAAATAAAAAAAAGCTCAGAAAAGTTTTTGATCACTTGCCAATGATGAAAAACATGTGCATTGCTCTGTGATAACTTGTATTGCTATATCGCATTTGGTTGAAAAGGATACAATGATTCTTTCACAATAGGCAGACAAAGAAGAGAGGATAAGTCTAGGGAGACACCAAAACCTGATGCACTAAGACAAATCAAAACCAGGGACTCTCCAAGCACCTTGTAACAACCTGGCCATCCTATCTCCAGCTGAATTGCTCATAAAACACCTTTACAAGACAGGTTTGCCCATTTCCTGATGTTTGACATCTTTAACCAGGTGACCTCCTTAAGCTGGAAAAACAGGTGATAGATATATGTATAGGGATTGAAACATAAGCCAGAGAGAGGTGAAGACAAACTATGTTTGGGGAGGGTAGGATGTGTTTTCTTTGACTACAGAAGTGCATTTACAAGCCTGTCCATTTTATGTAAAATATCTTTTTTCTTAAATGGCAAGTTACTTGCATTTACAAACTCTGACCTCCAAAGATTCTGGCCTTGAGTTCTTTCTCTGGGATTTTTTGTGTTCCCATTTCATTTTCGTTTCTTTTCTCTCTGCTATAACATGATCATCTGATTGTTTTACCATAACATTTCCCACTGCAATTGTGTGCAAATCTTCTCCCCGAAATTGATAGCTATAGTAAATCCAGAGTTCCAGGAAGAATGTTTTTCTATGCCTCTGGATCAAATCTCTTCTTTCATGCTTGTATTTATTTATCACTTAGTACTATCATTCTCTCCAAATCCTTCTGTCATTTTTACGTTTCTTTCTACTTCTCTACCATCATTGTCTTATGGCATTGCAACTTATACAAGTTCAGGCTTTATTTTCTCCCTGCTTTAATCCATGCTACACATTTAGAAAAATTAATCCCAAAATATTATATTTATCAAAAGACATTCAATTGTAAAGACATTTATCCAGTTAGGAGGAGATTAAAGAGGGACAGGATAAACAATTTTCAAGTACTATATGATCTGATTACTTTAGTGTTACCATAGAGCAGGCAGAAGAACTACTACTACCTCACATTTATCCTGTATTTGATCCACTATCTCATTTATTGTTTTTAAAAACAAAAATTATGATGACTTACATCGGATGGGGAGATAGAATATTGAAAAAACACTTATTTACAAACAGAATTAATTTTCTCAATCATAGCCATTCAAAAATGGAAAAACACAATACTACACTGTGATTTTTCACACTAATGCATTAAAGAGGAAACTAAAGGATGGTCATAGACATACAGTAGAGATTTGAACTTCATTAGCTTGGATATCTTTAACACCTTTTGCTCAATAATGGATTTCAAAAGTTCATATAGTCTCTATATGAACTATAGTCTCATGTTTCCCTATTTAACTGCAGAAACACCTAGTCCAGATGAGTAAAGGTTGTATACAGCTCTATTTTTGTTTAAGCAAAGTAACCCAGACAGAATCCTTACTTGCATCTTTGCTTTAGACATGGAATGTTCCTCTAGAAATTCAACAATATTAACATATCCTGTGTTCTATCTCCCTTCTCTTAGTCAAGTCTTGGTTAACCAGTATAGCCTTTCCTTCAAGAAAGCATTTCAGATTGAATTTTAAAGCTAATCATCAACTGAATGAACTCTTAATCTTGGTGACATCAATAACTTACTGTCCTAGAAATCTGAACAAAAACAACTGTAATACTAATGTTCCATTTTCTACAGAACAGTAACTGTTATTCTATTTCATTAAACAGTCTCTGTGAGATCTGTCTGAAAGGTTGAAGAAATTTCTGTATTCATTTTTCTTCATATTTTTTAGGACTTAGCTGTTCTCTCTCAGTATTCTCAGTTAGATTATAAATCTTTTGCAGATAGAAGTAATTTAAATCGATTATTTACCCTAAGCTACCAATGCATTTACAAAAGAACAAGAAAGTCAGATACTAGTGGTGCATAACAGTAATTCTAGCCGCTAAGAAGGCTGATGCCTCAGGATCACAGATCAAGGCCAGCTAGGGTAGAACATTCCTTGAGACTCTGGTCTTGAACTGTTTACTGAAAAATCCAGACATTTAATGGAGCTGTGTGTGATTCAAGTGGTAGACTGCTAGTCTTGAGCAAAAGAAACTCAAAGATAGAGCTTAGGATCTGATTTCATGTCCCAGTATTGACTGACTGACTAACTGACTGACTGACTGAATGAATGAATGAATGACAACATTATGTTTTTATCTCAAAAATGTGACATTCAGTAGGCAATTTAGAGAAGTTTGCAAATTACTGTCTATAAGTTCCTATAATTATTACCTGTTATTATCCTCCAAATATTCACAAGGGATTTTGTAATCACTCAAATATTGTCTTCCAAAAATGCATATATTGAAGTCTTCATATCCAACATGATTGTTTCTAGAGGTACGATCACTTATAGGTCATTACACTATGTGGACAGAGATCTCTGATTAGATAAGTGCTCTACTACAAGACCTAGGAGAGATCTATTTCCTTACTTATGCAATGTTATAGACAGAAGAGAGCAAAAGCCCTCATCATCTGTGGATGGTTAACCCTCAGCTTTGTATGTTCTCTAGAACTTAGAGAAATAATACATCTCTTTTTATGAGCCTTTCTGGCTATGGTATTGGGTGATGGGAACTGAATAGACTAAGATAGGTATGAGATTATTTTTTAAATGACGATGTAGTCAGCTTATTAATTCTTAACATATAACTGAGATCTATAAATACCTGTTGTGTTTGTCAGACTTGTCTGCCTCCAATTTTCTGAGATATTTTGTCATAATAGAAGTAACCACAGTCACTTAATTTCCTGTTTGAGGTACTCATAAGGAAATATTTGATGCTTTGGTGATAATCTGTACCTGTCTTTTTCCTGTTGTGCAGTGAAAGACTCTGGAAATGAACATGTAGGAAATAGCTATAAAAGGACTAACAATGATCTCCCACAGAAGGACCACAGAAAAATATTCAGTCGTAGAACAGATTCACTTTACCACATGGCAGCTAGCAGAACTACCACTACCTTACCCTGGATATGATCCACTATCTCATTTAATGGTTTTATAAGTAATTATAATGAAGGGGTGAGCATGGTTAGCTCAAAGTGAATCGTTTATAATTTGAGGTGAACCAGGCAAAATAATCACGCACACACACACACACACACACACACACACACACACACACACACACCTCAATGCTGTCCTTATGCCTTGTCCTTGTATAGCAATTACCAAGCAAGGACAAACATTAAGTTGTGTGTTGGTGTGTACAAATGTGTATATAATCCATGTATATGCATACATACGTATAAATCTATGTGTATAACAGCACTGGGTTCCCTTTAGCTAAATTTATTTTAAATGTAGAAGATGAACTGAACAAAAATAGATTCCTCAACATTATTGACGTAGTCTGAAGCAAGTATGCCATGTACACTTTTAGATGAACTCTCTCTTCACTGAGAATATTCAAGGCAGTGAACTCATTTAGTAGCAATTCTTTAATAATGGTGCTTGTATCTTAAGAAGGCAAGAGAATGGCTGACTTTTCTTAAAGGCCTTTTCTCCTTACAAAAGAAGGTACTCTGTTTAAGTATCTAATATTGTTATTTTCTGAGCACCAACTCTGAGCTAGAAATTGGTATTGCAAATAGACACATTCTTATTTTAAGTGACTGTACTATATTGGCCAATTCTGGAACAAAAGAGGATTGGTAGGCTTGCAATATGACATGGTATGTTACACAGATCTGGTGAAGTCTGGAAGTGTTCTCAGGAAAAAGCAAGCTGTCTAGCATCAAGTGCACTTGAATGCATTGACTCTTTTCAGAGGAAATGTCTAGATCATTTGCCTTCTTTTCATCTGGTTTTTCAGTAGGGAATGGCTTTGTAAGAACCAGATGCTTTAATATAATAGGTGGTTATTGATGATGAATTCAAGGCTTACCTGCTTTTTAGTCAAAATGCAGCCAAGGTAACTTTAATTAACAATAATACATTTTGCATTATACTTTCCTAAGCATTGTGTGATTTACATCTCCCAGTTCTTTTTGAGTTATGGACTTTGGTAGATAATCAACTGGAGGTTCACTAAGAAGAGGTGACTTCAAGGGATGACAAAGCTAGTAAATGATAGAGATGGTTTTTTTCACCTACACTTTGGGTCCAAATTTTGTGCTCCTTCCACAACTTCAAAGGTCTTCAAGATGTATGAGTTTGTTTGTTCTCTTGTATAAGTAAGTAAATGTATAGTTTTGGGAACAGGAAAGCATAAAATAAGATCATGTATAATGGATACTCTCAAGAATTTTGTAATTCACTGAGTGGAACTCAAACAAAGAATGGCTGTAAAAACCTATACCACTCAGAAATATGGAATCAATATGTGCATTTGCTATTTGAGCAAGCATTCTGCATGATTAGAGGAAGATGATATTTCAGCAAAGGCTTCAAGAACAGGGTAGCAGATAATATGAACATCAAGGAAATGTATAGACAAAAGAATCCAGCAACAAAACAAATAAAATAGTAGAAATTTTAGATTGAGATACTTTCAGAGCTACTCTGGATAAATAAACAGGATGTATAAGACCTAATTTGTGCACTCAAGGACCTTACAATTAAATTGAGCAAAAATGAAAAATATGTTCCCAGTAGTGAACAATAATTTATGATATCACATATAATAATGATGAATTACATGATACATTAAACCAAATTGGCAGTACACAGAGCAGAGGCTGTATAAGCTATATGAGAACTTAGTCCATCAAGAGGAAAAAGAATTCAACATAGATTAACAAAGGCAATAGAAATATACTTCCTAAAAATAAAGACTAAATGCACTTGAGAGATGTTTTACATATTCACCAAGTTTCAGTTTACTGGGCACACTTTCACTTCAAAAATAGTGTACACGGTTTAATGTAATAGAAAAACTAAATAAAAAACTATAATGGTACCTGTGTTTTAAAATAGGAGTCAGAGCATTTCACCTGTGGAGGATACTCCAAACAGAAGTGAGAGTTCTACCTGCAAATTGTATTGGAAAAACTTATTTAAACTCTGGGTCTCATTTTTATCATCTTCCCTTTAGTAGCAAGTCTGGAATGTGAAACTTACAAGAGTTTATTCATGTTATCCACCACATGTCAAACACCTAAAATACTACAGACACTCCAGATGCTCAGAGAGATCACACAGTCCTGTCGCTTGTACCCACACAATATCCTCAGGAGTTACAGTACATCTGGTGCTAAACTGAGCCAATATTGTTTGAGCATCAACTAGATGCTAAGTAACACACTTCTCTTTTGGGACTCTAAGTCCAAAAAGTAAGAGACAGAAGAAAATGAAGCTATAAATCATGTAGCTAAAGGTCTTTAATATTTCATAAAATTTAAGTACTAAAGTGAGACCATAATGGCATGCACCCCACATGCTAAATGAAGAGACTCCATGAAAGATAAAAACTTTCATCTGACAAATTATTTTCTCATAAAATTGAAAAGAGCCAGGCCCGTAATCCTAGCTACTCAGGAGGCTGAAATCTGAGGATCAAGGTTCAAAGCCAGCCCGGGCACAAAAGAACCTGAGCCTCTTATCTCCAATTAACCTCTAGAAAATGGGAAGTGGGGCTTGGCTCAAGGGTAAGACAGTAGCCTTGAATGAACTGCCCAGGGACAACACCCAGGCCAAGTTCAAACCCCATGACACCGCAAAAAACTAATGAAAACATAAAATGTTGGATAAAATATTTGTAAACATATTCCATGAGAGGTAAATATAAAAGTGTTATCAAATCCTACAAATTAATATTTGCCATCATATGTTTGATGAGTGTTATGTTAATATGTTTATCAAATTCCTATATCTTAACAGTAAAAGGACAAATAAAAATGATTTGGATAAAAGGATTTCCTCTATTGAAAACAAGAAATAGGAGCCAGGAGTGTAGTCTAGTGGTAGAGTGCATGCCTAATGTGCACAAAGCCATGGATTTGATTCCTCAGTACCACATACACAGAAAAGCCAGAAGGGGTGCGGTAGTTCAAATGGTAGAGCGCTAGTCTTCAGAAAGCCTAAGGACAGTATCCAGTTCAACTGCCAGAAGTGGCAAAAAAAAAAACAAACACAAAATGGATGCAATCCCTATGAAAAGATTTCCATTATCATTAGTCATTACTAAACTCAAGTACAAATTTTGATAAAATGCCCCTCCATATCCATTAAATGGCTGGAATTAAATGATGGTCACTTCAAGAATGTGGAATGTGGAAAATCTATTCAAGCTGCTATACCAAAATATCAGGCTCAGTGTTCAGTGAGGGCCTGTTTGCTAATTGGTGGTGCTTTATCACTCTGCTAACAGAAGGAGGCACAAGGAGGCACACACGTTATCAGGGTCTCCTCAGCACTGCCTCTGATACCATTACTACTGATTAAGCTTCAGCATATGTATTTTAGAGATATGCAAACTTCAAGAGGCTAGCATGGAAAAATCATATAATCTTGTATGTTATTAGTAGAAACAAAAAAAATGTCATAGCTGGCTTTGAAAAAATCAGCCTGTTCATAAGAAAAAGCTAAATTGAGAACTATCATGTTACTCAGCAATTGCTTATAGATATATAGACAATAGAATTTAAATATTCACACAAAGTCATTTCTACAAATGCTCTTAGTAACATTGTACTTAGCTGCTAAATTATGGGAAAAAATAAGTCAACTTTGTGGTAGATACACAAAATGAAATATGGTTTGACCACTGATACGTGTTACAATACTGATAAATTCTGAACTGTTAGGCTAAATGAAAGCAGTTATTAAGAGTTATACACTATATGTCCAAAATATTTAAATGCAAAAGGATGCAATGTGGAATACCAATCTCCAAGAAATGGAGAATAAGATAGAACAGAGTAACTTCATATGGTCATAAATTTCATGCTTTGTTTTCATTTTTGTTGTTGTTTTATTTTCTTTTTTTATAGATGCTGAATGAAATATTTTTTGTAGTTCTTTTTTCATATATTTTTATTGTAATTAATGGAAGGGTTACATTATATTCACCAGATAGAAGGAGCATTACTTCACAAACATTGATACCCTTTCTCATGTCATGGTCCCTCCCCCCTCATCTTGATTTTCCCCCTTCCCTATCCTATTTCAAATACCCAATTAAGCATATATAAAATACATCAGACAACAAGGTGAAATATTGTAACAATATGAGATAACCAAGGGACAGCAAAAGAGATGAGAGATAACATAGTACATTGAGGACAACAATCACTCATTATATGGCTTTTGTTTCTATATCCTGGAGGTCCTTATATTTAGCGTTACAATGTTTTAATATTTTTATCAGAGTTTGTATATACACAGTGAGAATATGAATTATGGCTGAAAACCCTCTTATTCACTGAAGCTATCACTTCGGAAGAACAGCTTTCTGTTGGGAGCCAGAGTGTGGAGCTAGGCTGTCGCGAATATTAGACACAGCTTTCCAGCTTTTCTCTTCTGTTCTTTGTGAAAGAAGTTTTCTCTTTAGACTGTCATAAATCCATCAGTTTCTAGCTTTTTTCTTTATGATGGTGAATACCAATGTTTGGCAGAAAATTCTTGGGCTGCTCTAATGCTCTCCAGTGCATCCTAGGTTACAGAATTTTTCCTGTTAATGACATTTTCCAAATTTGCTCTGTCTCCAGGAAAGGCCCGAAGTCTGACTGCCAGTGCACATGCCAGCAAGGCACTGACAGACGAATGCAAAGGCTACTGACTCTCAGCATGGCAGCTCCATCAGTGATGGTGGAATTAGATGAGATGGAAAAGTGCTGCAAAGAACATTCTGGAGAAAGCCTGATTCATTTTTCAACCCAATAGGGAAGCAGCTGCCTGTTATACAGCTTTGGGATATGAAACCCCATTTCTAGTGGCAGCATATATTGGCTCTAGGGTAGCACATTTCACTCCAAGCTGGGACAATGCAAGCATCTCCCATGCATTACCTAAGAAAGATACAGTGTTCCTTAAGAAGAACACTGTATGTTTATGTATGCATTCAGTCATTAAATATTCTTTCACCCTTGCCATATTGAAGATGAATTTGTAATAAAGAATATCAAAAAGAGTTGGCTAGTTTTAACCCTTGTTCTCTGCAAACTCTGCCCCACACCTCTACTGTACAATTACTTAAGAAAGGGAAGGGTTGCTCCTAGCTTCAAATACTAGATCAATAATGATAAAAATGGAGAAATTGTTTTACAGAGAGATAATCAGGGTACTTACTGCTCCTTGGATCTCACCATATTACATAACAGAATACTAATCCTAGGGAGCAGCCTTATACAATGTAGAAAGAAGCTACCGTGAAATCTCAGTTCAAAAAATCAAGCTTCACCAGTGCACGTGTATGGTGAAGGCATGCTGAGTATCAGCGACCCCTTTTCTCCCCTCTGGGATGTGGGGTTGTCTGGGGCTGAGGCTGCCAGGTATCTGGAAGGCAGACAGAACTGTTATTTGTATAGCTGCTGGATTCATGCTCAATTGTTAACTTTTCTAGAATGTTTGAAATACTCAGCCAATAATAATGAGATAGGATGTGACAACTAAAATCTCTCCAATTTAGCAAGATTCATTTTGTAAAATCATCACGGAGAATCTGAATCACTGCCTAGCAGAGTAGAACAACATCTGGCAAACAAGCGGTGATGTATTATCATGTTTTAGCACCATATGGCTGCATGTCTTCAAAGTCACCGGCAGGTCAGAGTGAAATCCATTGTAGAACTGCTCAGGAAAATGAGGGTGGAGGCAGAAAGACAGTCAAGGGGTGCATTGAGACATACTCTAGGGGGAGCTAAAGTATGTGCAGCCCTATATCTAACCAAATGTTGAAATTGCAATACACAAATAAGCTGAAGTGACAAGTTTTGTAAGACCATTAATTACTACAAAGTATAACAAACCCAAGACCCATCAATTGAACTAGAAGACTGCTTTATCTAAGCCCAATTAAAAGTGGTTAATAATTACAGTGGTCAGCTTTAGTTAGGATTCTGATATTTGATCAATAATCAAAATTCAGAAGCCAACATTAAATAGGATGCTATCTATCAGCTGTCTTTTGTCATAAATCTAGCAATCATTCTATTTTACTCTGAGTACTAATTGTATGCCCATGCTGGATTGGGGGACATATCTGAATATTTTTAATAATTATAGCAATAAAATGTTATATTAATATCATAGTATACCATATAATATAAAATAATAATATAATCTTAGTATAATATGAATCTACCAATTGTATCATTTCATTTCCTCTGGATATTGTTATGTTCATGTTTGGGGGACATGTGTGAATACTGTTTTGTAATAACATAACATAATAATATAATAACATACAATGTATAGTAATATAATATATAAAATATATAATGTATAAAATAATATTAATAATATAATAATAGTCATCTGGCAATTGTACTAATCCATTCCCTCTGAATATCAACTGTTTGGGGGATGATGGTTTACAGCGATGGAAACATCAGTCTGCCTAGCCCCTCATTCATGTCCCACGCCTCACTACCTTCCTAACGACAGATTTCTGCATGGACATCATTTTGTAAGCAATATTAGCTTTCATCAAAGCAGCTTGTGGAGTACGAGCACACAGAGCAAGAGCAGAGAAACACAAAACGGTAACTAGAGTGGTATCCTGTCTTCCACTTGAGCTTCCTCAAAGTCCTTCCTAAATTTTACAAAATCATTATCATGCATGGTCAGAGAAAAATACCATATCAGAGTTGAAAAGACATCCTCTGTCTCTCCCCTGCCAGTTGACAAGCAAAGATAGGCTTCTGTTGTAAGTCTTCAGGCTTCAGTCCTTCCGGTAAGTTCTGGGGGTAACCAGAGTTGATTTTTGTATTGCTTTCTCTCCATGCCATCCACCTCTGGTCATCTGCCCTTGCTCATTCATTCATCTTAGAAGGTTGCCTAGTCCAGACCTGACTTACTATAAACAACATCTTCTTCCACTCCAGTACAGGAGGATTGCTCTTCTACTCTCAGAGGATTCTGTGAGCAAATGATAGTCCTCGGATTCTGGTCATTGCAGCTATTTAAAAACTTACCATTCCACCGCTTTTGATTATAAATTCTCCTAGGAGAAATATTTAACTTCCCATTTTTATACCCATTGCAGTACCTATAAGCATATTCCATTCTCAATAGGATACTTAATTGTCATCTGTTAGAGGACACTTGTTAGTTATCTGATGAAGTATACATATAAATATAGCTTGGATTTCACATACATAGTTATTTATAGATGTAGTTCTAGTAATAAATCTATGTATAGATGTATGTTTCTACATATTTATATGTGTCCTTATTTACATTTAAGCAGCTAGTCATTAATAAAGTTCTCTTCTATTTCCTTTTGGGAGACTGAGTGTACTTTTGAGAAAAAGGGCATTTTGAAGTCACTCAGAGCTTTTAATTTAACCTTTGCTTAATGGAGCCTGCCTCCCAGTTGGTTCAACATATTTTTCAGATGTGTACACATTTAAGGATTTATAGCCTTGAAAAACTCTTATTTTCTATCTTAAAATCCCCTCAATTATTTATTATTTCTGATTCATACCTGGTGAGTTTACATTGTTCTCTTATCAAGTAAGTCCTATTACATTTCAACTAGAACATCTTTACTATTCAAGTGATTTGTGATGCATATTGTATCTTTGGGAAAATGAAAGTTTTTTTATAGGTTGAAAAAATCTGACATAGCTATTTCATAAAAGTCTAGCATATCCACATTATTTCTTCCTAGTTGTGCCATTCAGTGTCCTGTCTGATGGCAGCAGATTGTGGGTCACAGTCAGCTGATCTATGCCCTGGCATGAATATGACTTGATATCATTCTGTTGATCCACAGGCTATGTAGCTTGAAGCTTGAAAATACCTAGACAATGTTCAAGGGCAGAATACTCGGAAGTAGCCTTGTAAAATCACATTGGGCCAGGCATAGGTGGCTCATGCTTGTAATCCTAACTACTAAGAAGGGTGAGCTCTGAGGATCACAGTTCAAAGCCAGCCTAAGCAGAAAAGTCCATGAGACTATTAAAAACATATTTATTCAGTGTGACCCAGTAGTAGAGTGCTTGCCTATGCTCAAAGCCCTGGGTTTGATTCCTCAGTATCACAACAAAGAAAAAGCCGGAAGTGGAACTGTGGCTCAACTGGTAGAGCACTAGCCTTGAGAAAGCCCAAGGACAGTGCCCAGGCTCTGAGTTCAAGCTCTGGGACATGTAGGTTTAAAAATATCACATTGAAACCCAGTATATGGCACACTTAATATGAATCAACAACAATTAAAATAATAAAACATAAAAATAATCAACAGAATATGAAAGTTATACACATTAGTTGGTTACTCATAATATGTGTACATTGCATGCTATAGAAATAATGTTTATTTCCTTAAGCATGCAAAATGTCTTGAACAGAAAGATTTTAAAATGTTTCCTTCAGGAGTTTTGAAATGTAGAGTATAAAATTATTAATCATCATCACTACATTATGCAATAGTTTCCTCAGAGATCCTTGTTCCTAGCTACTTGTCATTCTTACTTATTGATCGGCTTTATCTTCTTCCTCTCCCTTCCTTTACTTTCCTTGGTCTTTAGTAACCAATGCTGTACTATTGACATTTGTAAAATCATCATTTTCCAATTTCACATTTACATGAGATCATACAGAACTTGTCTTTCTGCACCTGACCTATTTCACTTAACATAATGAACACTAGTTTTATCTATGTAACTGTGGATAGAAATGTTTCCTTTTATTCTTTTTAAATAGTATTCCTTACCTATTCCCCAGCTTATGGATCCATTTCTTTAGGTTTGTGAATAGAAATGCAATGAACCTAGGAGTACAGATGTCTGTTTGACATACTTCCTTGGACTATGTACCAAGCACTAGCACTTCTGGATCATACAGTAGATATAATTTTATTTTTTAAGAACTTCCATACTGTCTTCCATATTTATACTATTCCATGCCTGTAATATTTTTATTTTAAGTCAATAGTGAACAAGGCATCTGTTTTCTCCACATCTTTGTCAATACTCATTATCTTTTTATCTTAGTCATTCATATTGGGATGAAATGTTATTTTATTGTGGTTTTGATTTACATTTCCTTGTTCATTACTGGTGGCCATATCTTCACTTAAGAATGACGACATATATATTTTCCAATTCTAATTCATTTTTCCTATTGAGTTTTTAGTTTCACACATACACACACACACACACACACACACACTTATATGTTCTAGATATCAATACCATATCAGATGTATACATATCAAATATTTTCACCCAATCTGTAGATTGTCCTGCAATCTTTGAAAAAGATGCTTTGTAACTTTACATAATTCATGCTAGAATTCAAAGAATTGTCCCAGGCAAACACAAAGAGGAAAAAAATCAACAGAAGAAAGTTATTCCAGATCATTGGTATTTCTGCAGGCACATCTGCATTTAGCACAGTCCTAATTCTAGTTGAAACCTGAAGGACTATAACCAACACAAACAGTGTGTCTCCCTGGACCATCTCCTGGAAGCCACAGAAACCACTTTCACTGCTTCTAATATGAAGAATCAACCATTTTGAGAACTGCCTACTATGTACTAAGACAGTGTAATGATATAGCCTAAGGCTTTATATAACATATTCAGATCTAACTAATTAATATGCAGATTCAAATAGGCATAGACAATTTAGAGTTCAGGTAACAAATAAAGCTAGTAGTCATTTAGAAACATCTCCCACTTTTCAGGTAAACTTGTAAGACTGGCAAATAAACTACATTTTTAAAAAATGCGCATTGTTGTTTCCTTATCTGCCATTTTAGGCACAAACAGAAGCCCCAAAGAAAAGCTATTTTTAAAATTAATTATGTTCAGAATGACAGAAGCCAAAGGTTTGGAAGTGTTAATGCTTTGTTTAATAACTTTATTGGGAATTTGTAACCTGGCAACTGACATTGAGCAAAAGACTGAGGTATCACAGTCATATATTTTTGGCCACTGATTATTTAATTTTCACTTCTGTGCTTGTAAAATGAGTGTGAAAATGACAATTAAGTGACAATTGGAGGATAAGAGACACAGTTGTGTGATTTCTAACACCCAGTTAAGTTTCAACAATAAGAGTGAATTAGCTATGACAATCCAGGCATCTGACCCACTTAGAGTCTATGGATATGGATTCAAAATACTAACAACAAAAAAGATTCAAAAGATTTGGAAAGATAAGATTTTACATAGGCACACAGGAATCTATTTTCTACTCTGTTGATTTTCCATGGTTATAACTTAACAACTCTTTAATGAATTTTGTTTGCATTATATATGCCTCCCAAACAAAATGAGGAGATTGCCTAATGTACAGTTTATAACATGCTAAAAATCATTAGGTAACCAGTTTAGGCCCTGGGACAGCTCATTTCATTAATTTCACAGACATTTCTTGAGTATCTACAAATGATAAGTTGAATATAGTATCTGAGCTCAAAGAACTCCTTGTATTCTATGTCAATAACTGCAGAAAAATAACATTTATAAAATGAGATTTTGTATAAAGAAGGTAAAGACTAATTACCATAGATCAAATTGGGTGTATCATAAAAGTATTCAAAAAACTGCTAATGCAAGTTCTGTGGCAAAGGTGTAGGAATAACTGTATTGTACTAAACACACACAAAGGTTTTGGATTTTGCCTTTAAGTCAGTGTGACTAGTGGCAGCTCTATAACTTTCTTTGCACATTAATGGTTAGTATTTCTTTAGAATGTTTTGGACCACAAATCATAAATTAATGATCAGTTCAAAGCTTCAATTATACCCTTAACAGCAGCCCATCTTTCTACAGAATAACCACATATGTATTTTCCATCCAGAATTTCTTGAATTATTTTTAAGAGTGTCCTAAAGATGTTTGTGTTCTTTTTAAGTGCAGCTTTCCTAAAGATGGGAAGACATTGTTATTTCTGAAAGATTGAAGATCCAAACCTAGTTCTTTTTCTAAAGGATAGCTTTAGTTTAAGAATGTATACAATAACCACACATACCTCATTGGAATAAACCTAGAGATTTAAACTTGAAAGTAATGCTTGTTGGAATGTTTTGTTATATGATATCTCCCTAAATCACCAAAGATGATACTCAGCGTTTACTAAATGGTCCTTTATGTGCTTCTGTGTAGTTAGTAATGTGTATACCAAAATGGAACAAAACAGCAAAATACCATTTATATGCAAAACAATAACATAATTGGTGATTCATACATAAATATGGACATATATATGCTATGTGAAGGTATTCAAGACTTAATGTCTTATAGTCCTTTCTCAGAAAGCCATCAAAGAGAAGAAAATTAACCAGCCTTATGTCTGTAATCCTAATTACTCAAGAAGCTGGGATCTGAGGATCATGATTCAAAGCCAGCCTGAAGGGAAACATCTGTGAACTCTTATTTTCAATTCAAGTCCAAAAAGATAAAAGATGGCTAACATGGTAGAACACTATCCTTGAGCAAAAAAGCTCAGGGGCAGTGGTAGACCCTGAGTTCAAGCCTCAATATTGGCAGAGTATAAAAAGAGTGAGGAAAAGTAAGGGAGAAAGGTAGAGAAGGGAAAGAGAGAGGAGGAGGAGGAAACAGAGAACAGGAAGGAGGAAGAAGAAAGAAAGTTATTTATTCCAACAGGGGAAAAAATTAAATACATTCTGTAGGGCCATATAGTTGATAGAAGAGCTAAAAGTGAAGCTGGATACTCTGACAATTTGCCCAGGACGTGTTAGCATGCATTGCATCAAAAGCTAAAAGATCAGTGATGAATTGCAGGACAAATAACCCCTAAACAATATGAAGTTACTAAAAGCTATACTTACAATATCAAAGAAATTCAAAGATAACACTATTTAATGATATACAATAACAAAGCAAGACTTAATAAAATGCTTTGTGACTAGTCTTAAGCCTTGCATTAGACAGAAAAGGTAAGATAGGGATTCCTAGATAAAGGACACAAATCTGAAGATGAAGTCTTAACAGCCATAAACCAGTGTGGAGCTCCAAGGACCTTCCTGTATCTGGAGCCATAGATTTGTAGGGATATAGCCAGGAATGCAGTGGGGGAATGGGACATAATACTCATGAGACTTTGCAATAGGAAGAGTGGCAGAGATGATCTCTAAGTAGTCATTGTAAAATGTCTTTCAAGAGATTTACTTTCACAGTTTATTTTTCCCATATATTGTTATTGTAATTAATAGAAGGGTTACACTATATTCATCAGATAGAAGCTGCATTACTTCACAAGCATTGCTACCCTTTCTCATGTTCCACAGATTCCCAAATGAGTCTAAGCCTCAGTGATGAGAGGGACAAATGTGGCTAGACCATGAGAAAAGCAGTGTGTTCCTGCGCTCTACTTAAATTCAGTTCTGGGAAGCATAAGGCTTTGTAAAGCACTGGAAACTGCAAAAATGACATGATCAGATCTGTGTTTTACAAACAGTTTGGCAGATGGATAAAAGACACATGGCAGAAAACAGAATGTAAATGAGGATTTTTATCAGTAAACTGTGACAATGATCCAAGCTATCAGAGACTTGGACATAAAATAAAGTAGTGGCAGTGATGAAGGAGAGTATCCATAAGACATGGGAGACAAGGGGACATGGAGCAGGAAAGAAATGATGGGAAAGAGAAAAATGGATATCATTGTCCAACTTCAAGATTTCTTATTTGCATGACTTGGAGAATGGTGCTTTCACTAATTGTGAAAAGGGACTATTGTATTGCCATATAGCTGGGAGTTGACTCTACAAGATATTAGATAAAATTTCCAAGGAGTATTTTGGCTCACAAGAGAACTTAGTGGAGTAACATAGCTGGAAGTGATTTTAAGAGATAGGAAAAGGATTAAGGAAAGAACTAAAAAATAAAATGGGGAAGAAAGCCACAAACAAAATACAAAAGTGCTCATTACCTTATGTAACTGTAACTTTCTGTACATCACCTTTACAATTAAATTATAAAACAGAACAAAACAAAACACACAAAGGAACAGTGAGAGATGCGTAAAATAAGATATGCAAAGATAAATTGAGAGCATGGCTTCACTGAAGCAGACTCTCCAGATAAGCAATTTTTATAATTCCTTAAAGAGAGAGTCCAGCCATTGTATTGACACAATTTGGAAACTTGGGTGAGGAGTTTAAGTTGACTGTAGAACACTGTAGTCCCATCAGTTCTATAGACCTCATTAGCAGCCATGATAATAACATCTTTCTCCCTTGCTTTATACAATTTTTGAGACATTTTCTCTCATTAACATTCTCATCATTTCTTTGAGGGAGATAAGGCAAGCTAATTATTCCTAGTTTACTGATAACAAACCAATTTCTGATATAAGGTTGAATGATTCTACTTCACTTACATAGAAATGAAAGGCAGAGCCAGACCTGGAAATCTGATTCCCTGTTCCCCTAGCAAAGATTTTATCCTGATTTGCAAAATTTTGTCCCACCTCAGACCACAAGAGTCTTGTGACTTGACTCCCCTGTGCTCACAAAGCAGCATCTCTCCTCTATCACTCGTTCTGGGCGCCTGTGGTAGCCAAAATTATAGGTAACTCTAATCTTCACTCAGAAAATTGGGAGATGCCCAGCAGAATCTCCACCCTCGTTCTCAGTTCCCTTCAGCTGCTCTCCAAAGAGCTGGGTTCATAAACTCTACTATGGAGTTCCACATCCTGCCTAATGGATAGAAAACTGCCAACTACTGGACAAGATGGAGCTTTTAGAGCTCTCTTCAGGCAGACTCACCTTCTCCTAACTTCAATCAATAACATGAAAACAAGACACAAGACTCCAACAGATTCCTTCATGGCCTGCTTACCACAGCCCTGTCACATGGCCTCCCATGCTAGCCAATGCCTGCTGTCTCAAAAAGACACATCCCTGGCCAGAGCAGTTGTTAGGTGAGGGGTTAAGGCAGGTTTGTTAACAAGCATCAAAATTCATTCTTGCCACTATAAAAGAAAAGAACACACATTGCTTAAAGTGTCAGAGGTGTTGGAAAGAAACCAGAGTTCTCCACAATCAAGAATTTGAATCTGGAACTAAAAGCCTTGAACTGTGCCTTCTCTCTGCTAAAACTACAGTGAAATATCTTATAAAATCTGGAAGAAAGCCTTCCACTGTTCCGGTTTCTCTTACATGTAACTCAGGGACTAATAAATCTGGAAGAGCAAATGGATTCTATTTCTGAATTTCCAATTAAACCTCCTAATGGCTTGAAACTATATGTACCAGACCCAAGCCAATTTTGAACAATGACCAATAAAATACAACCAAAGCAAATGAAAAAAAAAATAGTGGCAGCTGGAAATTCAAGACATCTCAATCTGTGATCTGACTCTTAGGACTTAAGACAGAAAAAGGAAAAAGAAGAAGAATCTAGAGATGAACAGTTAGGAAAAAGGGGAGATAATGAAATGTCAAAGACAAAGCAAGGACTATTTATGAGGGTAGGATAGGAAGGTTCATGAAGAGGTACCTTAGGCGTTGGGGACAACCAGTAGATACATTTGTCCTTCAAGAAGTTTAAATTAACTTGCTGATGATGACTACAGGCTAGACCCACTGGAGTACAGGGATACAATGACCTGATAGGGTGTCAGACATAAATCTCACAACAGACCCATTGGCATGTTAGTCCATCTGAGGATAAAATGCAATAACTAATTTAAAGCTTATATGGGTTATTTTTAATAACCACAAATAACTGTTGATTCAATCTGTTTAACTTGGTCTCTAATTCAAATTTCCATGCATGAGTCAAGCTTCTTGCAAAAACAAAGGACAGATAACTATGTTCTCCTGAGCAAAATGCAGTCCTTCAACTAGACTTAAATGAAGCTCCTACTGAATAAATTTGCTCAGGTGCTATCAATAGGTGCTTTCTAGCGATGGTGATTAACCTGGATAGTTGTGATAAAGTCTGTCATCAGGCAAATTTTTAAATATCTTCAATGTGGCCCTTTAAAGGAAGTTTGCCAGCCCCTGATTTCCATAGTCACTAAAACTTTCAGATGTCGTAGCAAGTGTCCCAACAACATGTATAATGTTTTTCTATGGACTTCTGAAAGGAGCTAGCTGGTTCTGTCTTTTTTTACCTCCAACCACTCTATAGAAAGAGCCCTAAATGAATGCATTGCTGAATACCTGACCTTGATGCCAACCCTTTGGGAGAGTAAATAAAGTGTGGATCTAGCTAGAACCCACCATAAGCACAAATAGAGTTGTTTAAACCCATAGTCTGGCCTTAAAAATAGCTCTATCCTTCAAGAGACTAACTAGTAAAAACTATTGTGAACTTCACCTTTGTCTGTCTTTCAGTTAGGCTCAGCCCATTAGAAAGATCAATGTGTCATTGAAAATAAAGTAGGAAATTATTTTCCTGACCTTTCCTATATTCCTGTCATCTCTCTATTGAAGGTCCCAGAGTCTTAAGCACCCCTCTCCACCAATTTCTCTATCTACAGAGTGTGGAAATCATGATTATCCCCTTGAGACATACCTTCAGAAGAGATGGTAAAAAGCCTGTGTGATACTAGATTCTTTCCCTATATTCTGACAGCCTTGTAAGTGCCTTTGTGAGAACTTTCTCACACTATCTCAATTTTAGGGTCCCATTTATTTCTAGTGGAATAGTAACTGGTCCAGGAATTAGAATCAAGTTTACAGGAACCAGATCCAAAATATGTTACTTGATGATTATGTAGTTTGTGCAATTGATGCACACGTTCCATGTTGAAATAGCAGAAAGTTCATTAATCTACAAATCCATGGCAATATAGTATTTTGAAGTATACCAAATGGCATCATGGATGAAAACAGAGGGCAATGGATAGGGTAAAAGGGGACCAGATAACTAGGGTGCTGTGGTGGTTATAGAAATAATGGAGTCCTCTTGCATCTTTATATGGGCTTTGAATCAGTTAAGGAAAACTACAAGACAAAATCCATAGTGAGGAAATTCTTATGAAGATGACAGTAGCACACAAAGACTTCTTTGCTAAATAGTCAGGATGTCACTCCATGACCTGGCCAGAAAGGAAACAGCAATGTAGAGCTTAAGTGCAATTAGGCATTATGCATAGTCTGGGAAGGATAAAAGTCCCTGAGATGGATCTTCAATCATTTTGGACCATTTTATGGGAAAAAGTGATGGACATTGTATCATCTCTTCAGCCACAAATGTCAGATTTACTGAGGGAACCAGCACAGTATACCTTCAAATATCATAAATGAGAGTTACATTCAAATAGAAGCCAAAATAAAAACTGCATGTCCTGTGCTGGGAGTGGGCCCTAGTGGTAGAGTGCTAGCATGCATGAGGCCCTGAGTTTGATTCCTCCATTCCATGTACACAGAAAAATGTAGAATTGGTCCTGTGACTCAAGCCTTGAGTCAAGCCCAGGGGTGGCAAAAAAAAATCATCACATGTTCTTTGCAGGTATAAAATAATCTATGGACAGAAGTATGGACAGAGCCACCTCATCCTGTATCACCATAAGCCTGGGAATTGTATTGTGGAAATAGATTTTCAGTTCAAGAAATGAGAGGCGAACAATCTATGATTAACTCACGTTCATTGAGATGTATTTATTCACCTAATGCTAGTTCAAGCACATGGTATTGGCATTCATTCACTGCTAGGTACTCTGAATTTATAAAATCAAAGTGTTAGAAGTTTCTTCATTACTGTAAGGAAAATAACTCTATTAATTGCTTTTTAAATTTTTCTTCCAGTCTCTGGTGGCTCATACCTATATTTCTAGCTATTCAGGAGGCTGAGATCTGAGTATCATGGTTTGAAACCAACCCAGGAAGGAAAATTCTTGAGACTCTTATCACCAAAAAGCTCAGGTAATGTAGAACTAACCTTGGGCAAAAAAGCTAAGAAACATCACCCAGGGCCCAAATCAAGCCCTAGTACTTACTGGTACACATGTACACAAACACACACACACACACACACACACACACACACACACACACACACACACAATTTTTAAAACTGTTTTTGGCATCTTGGAGTCTTTCAGACTTGGAGCAAAGATCCTCTACCTACAGATAGCAAAGTAGCCTGTCCATAATCCATATCTACCACCACTTTTTGCTTATTTTATCAAATTTTCACCCACAATGCTAATATTCCCTCTGCTCTAAAGCACTCCAGAAATAATTTTCTGACACATATAGACTACTCTTATTGACTGGAACCCCTGGAAATTTCTCAGTGATCCAATTTTCCTGTTACTTCCCACAAAGTCCACAATAAAAACTTTGACACATGCTTTCTTTCTGATTTTGCTTCCTCATTGATGCAGATGCTTTCCTAAGTAAACTTTGAGCAATAAACTCCTTTGTCAACGTCAATGTTTCCAGATCTGTCATCTTCCCATGCCTTCCTATACAAAACCACAGGTCCATTGTAGAAGAAAATGTGAAGTCTTCTGAAATAGGACCCATGGAAATGGATTGCTTTTGTCCCTCACAACCTCTATTTCAAAGACACTTCTCTCCTACTGTGAAAATGGTTAGTGCTGAAGGGGCAAATACCAGCTGTGTTGAAGGGCTCCTGCAGCATGTCCTCTACATACTGAAGATGATGGAAATTGTTATCCTGGCTGTCATCTGCCTTCAAAGGGAAAATCATAAAACACTAGAGAGGTACAACATTTAATTCTCAGAGTAAAGGTGAGCACACATAGCAAAGGTGAGGGGTAGAATGATAACCAGAATGTTTGGACCCATATCAGCTTGTAGTAATGGATACCTGATCACAAATTTCTTAGAAATAAAAAAGATGTGCAGTCCAGGAAGATATAACTTGGAACACAAAAAATATGGTAGAAAAAAACCTAACCCAAATACCAATAATGAAGATTCGTAGGCTCTAATACAATTTCTAAGTCTGAGTCAATTCATAAATCTGTGTACATTTAAGAAGAAGCCCAATACTTGTAGAAGCCAATAGCAGGGTTTCTTTTGCATAGGGAATGCTTATTGAGTAAGTCTTCACTGTCCTTGGAATTTGACATGCATATTTCAACTCAATATATTCTTTCTTTCCCACGATATTCTGGCATTTATTTTTGCTTGTTTGTTTGTTTGAATACTATATAGTTCTATCTAGTGTCTTTCTACATGTAAAGCCTCTCTTCTCTTCCTACTCATATTTCTTTCCTGCTTCCCTTCAGTTTAAAAAGGAATCACCACCCATTTTCCTTCATGAAGTAAGCACAAAAGTATATGTTTGCAATCATGCCTCAAGGTATACAAGCTTTTCTGTTTCTGCTCATGTACATGTAAGGGAACTTTATATCTTACTAAGTCATCAAATATCACACTAGTCAATCACTTCAGTGGCATATGGACATGACAAAGTGTTATTGTTAGTACATAGTTATTACATTGGAAAAGATTTGTCAACATATCAATTTTAAAGTATAATTTCTAAGTAAGGGAAGTATTTTATTCTTTTATGATGCCTTTAATTCAGCACTGAGGGGAGGCAAGCAGGAGAATGGAGGGTTTGAAGCCAGTCTGTGTCAAAGCAAGATCATGTATTTAAGAAATAAGGGGAAGAGATGGCGAGTCTTTCTGAGCTCCTGCCAAGATACAAGTTCTGGCAGCGTAGGGGACAGTTCTTTACCAGAAATTGATCCTAAGTAAGCTTTAGTGCCACAGAGATCTCAGTCAGAGAGGAAAAAGGCAGAATACAGGTGCAAGAAGACAGCATGGAGCCCCAGCCGCAGAGCAGACAGCGCTTCATGGTGGCGCAGACCCGCAGGCTGCAGACAGAGCCTCACAGAGCCTGCGCGAGCCCAGAGCTGACACCTGGCCATGCACGGACCTGGCAGCTTCACAGAACCTGAGAATCCAGCAATTTGTGAGTACCTCTGAGGAGAGGTTTCCACTTCTGCTCACAGAATGGCATTGGGACAGTACCACTCCCCTACAAGCTGAGAGCAGCGCCATCTTGACTGCTGGCAAAGACCTGGCCAAAGCAATTGGAGCCTGAGAGGTGATGCTGGAAATGCCATCTTTCTAACTGGCAAAGGATTTCCCAGAGATCTCTTAGCCAGAAATCCAGCCCCAGCGCTCCTAAAGTCCATCCCTTGCGCCTGCCACAGACCTGGTAAACAAAGCCGCCCATGGATATTTCAGCTTTGTTTTACCAATCAAGCAATCAGATCCAAAAAACTGCGAAGCCAAATCACAATAGAAAAAGACTTTGTGAAGTGTTTAGAATCTGAATTTAGTGGAGACACAAGTTTCCTATCCTGCGACCCTCTCCCCCCAAAAAACTAAAGAATACCCTTTTTTTGTTGTTGTTGTTCTTCTACCCCTTTACATTTGCATTTTTAGGTGTTCTTATTTTCTCCTTACCATTTTACCTACACCTTTTTTTCTAATGTTATGATTCATTACTTTTTTTTTCTCGCCTCTCTTTTCCCGCATTCCTTTTGTCACTGAGGTCATTCCAAGAAACACAGTGACAGCTCTGGGTACAGTGTGAATAAAAATGATATCTATATTGATACAGTCACCTGCTTTATAAACTCCTGGTTCTCAACCAGGTTCTCTTGGGTAAGAACTCACAATAGTGAGGAATCTCCATCCACCTTTTCTTTCTTTTTTTTTGTGTGTGTATGTGTGTGTTCTGTTTTCTTTTATTTTGTTGTTGTTTCTTTTTTCTTTTTAAAATTTGTATCATTGAAATCTCCTATACCTACCCCTCTCTTTTCTCCATATATTCTTCTTATTAGTCTTCTTATTTTCATAAGTTTTATCTAAGTTCATCTAAACTTTCTCCTCAAATATTCTACCTGTCTATTACCTTAGGTCAGTTATCCTTACAGGATACCTTTTCTTCATTACTATAATAATCTTACACTCCTGCATTATTCTTTTCCTACCTCCCTTGTTGTCTTTCATATTATTTTTCAATCTCTGGTCCTCTGTTCATCTTCAACTCCTATAATGCATGGATCTTCATTTGATGGTTGTTGAGCAGTGCTGTGTATCTAGGTGTCAACTATACTCTAGGTCCAGAGGGACTTAAATACAATAGAGATTGGATTGAGGAGCTTATTGTTTTGGTCATAAATCAGTAGTCTGTGGTTTTATTAGATTTGTATGTAAGTGCACAAAAGAAAGAGAGAGTGATATTACCAATCTAAAAGTGTGAACATATATTGGCAGCCAAATAAAAGGTCTAGGCTGGTTTGAAAAATTATAATCTTGTTTAGTATTAATCTTGCTCCCATTTTCAAATGGGCAGAACAAGAAACTCAGGAAAAATGTCAAATCAAGGAATAGCATCTCCCACCCAAAATAAACAGGCAATGCAGCAGTCAGTGGCTAGAGGAGAGTCTTCCAAGTGTTATACAAATGCAATTGATAAACATCATTAATGAAAAGTGTGAAAACCTAAAGAAAGAGATAAAGGAGGAAGCCATAGCTAAACAAGAGGAAACCATAAACAAGGTGATATGTGAAAAAGGGGAAGCCATAAAGGAGGCCACAATAAAGGTTTATCAAAGATAAATGGACCAAGACATGTAAAAGGGTATCAATGTACGTGAATTAGTGCACCTTCTATCTGGCAAATATCATGTAACCCTTCTATCAATTACAATAAAAAATATATGAAAAAAAGAAAGCCCCAGGACAGTGATCATGCCCTGAATTCAAGCCCCAAGCCCCAAGACTGGCAGTAATAAAACAAAGTTCCTTAGTATCTATGAAAAAAAAAGATAAATGGACGAATTCATAGAATCCACAAACAAAAAGGTGACCGAACTCCAACAAATGTCCAAAGAGAATAAAGCTGCTGAGCTAGCCACTCAAATGGAAATCAAGGAGTTAAAGAAATCTAAAACAAGAGATGCAAGCTATCAAAAATGAACAATTAGAAGAAAGGGATATGAAGAATAAAGTAGAAAGCTTTGATAGCAGGTTGGACAATACAGAAGAGAGAATTTCCGAGGTTCAAGATAATTTAGTTGTTATAGAGAAAGAACAGAAAATGAGTCAATTCAAATCTAGCAAATATGAGAAAATGCTACAGGAGGTCCAAGATAAAATTAGGAAGACTAATTTAAGGATAATTGGTATTGAGGTGGGTCTGGAGAAAGAGGTCAATGGTATTGAAAATATACTTCAGGAAATAATCTCAGAGAACTTCTCAAAAATCCAGAAAGGCAGGCCCATCCAGATACAAGAAGCTTTTAGAACCCCAAACAGACATGACTAGAAAAGGACATCCCACCTCCACATTATAATCTGAACTGGATCAATAGAGACCAAAGAAAAGATCCTAAAAGCAGGCAGGGAGAAGAGAACAATCACCTACAAAGGCAAACCAATCAGAATAAACCCAGATTTCTCAGCAGAGACCAAGCAAGCAAGAAGAGATTGGAAGGATATATGTCATGCCCTGAAGTCAAATAACTACCAACCAAGAAAACTGTACCCAGCTAAGCTCTCATTCATAACTGAGGGAACAATAAAAACATTCCATTCCAGGGAAAAGCTGCAACATTATGTAGCAACAAAACCAACATTACAGAAAATTCTCAAGGATGTTCTACACGTAGAAAACCAACACAAATGTAATACAGAGAAAGAAATGGCACCTAAAACTCATACCATCTAAGTACCACAAGAACTGTCAAGACACGGGCCATAATGAAAGCTTTCAAAAATGGCAGGAACTAATAAATATTTCTGAATCCTGACTCTCAATATCAAGGGACTTAACTCTCCAATTAAATGACAGAGACTATCTAGTTGGATCAAAAAGCAAGATCCATCGTTCTGCTGTATTCAAGAGAAAAATCTCACCCAAAAAAACAAATATTTTTTGAAAGTGAAAGGTTGGAATAAACTTTATGAAGCTAATGGTCCCCATAAACAGGCTGGAGTTGCCATCCTCATATAAGATAAGAGACTTCAAACTGAAATTAGTGAGAAAAGACAAAGAAGGTTACTACATACTACTAAAGGGATCTTTCCTCCAGGAGAACATAACCATCCTAAATATCTACAACCTAATCCCAGAGCTTCGAAATTCATCAAGCAAACTTTACTTTCACTGAAACCATACATAGATTGAAACAGTGATTGTTGGTGACTTTAACACACCACTCTCACCTATGGACAGATCAAGCAGGCAAAAAGTCAACAGAGAAAACTTAGAATTGAACAACTGTATAGACCAGCTAGATCTAACACATATCTGCAGATTATTCCATCCAGCAACAGCATAATATATGTTTTTTTCAGCAGCACATGGAACATTTTCAAAAATAGACCACATTTTAGGGCATAGAACAAAACTGGACAGATTCAGAAACACTGAAATTATTCCCTGCACTCTCTCAGACCACAAGGTATCAAATTGGAACTGAACATCCATCACCACCAACGAAAACCCTGTAACTCATGAAGACTGAACAACACATTGTTGAATCATCAATGGGTCATCGAAGGGTCAAAACAGAAATCCAACAGTTTATGAAATTTAACAAAAAGGAACACACAAAATACCAGCTTCTTTGGGACAAGGCAAAGGCAGTACTCAGAGGAAAATTTATAGCTCTCTAAGTGCCTACAATAACAAATTGGAAAAATCTCAAACCAACAATTTAATGTGTCACCTCAGGCTTCTGGAAAAAGAGCAACAAACTAATCCTAATCCCAGTAGAAGTAAGCAAATTATTAAAATCAAAGCAGAATTAAATGAATTGGAGTCCAAAAAAAACTATAGAAGCATCAACATAACAAGGAGTTGGTACTTTGAAAAAATTAACAAAATTGACACACCCTTAGCAAGGGAGCATACCGAAATAAAAAAAAATCACAGACAAAAATGGTAATATCACGACAGAAATTAGCAAGATCCAGAGCATCATGAGGGAATACTTCTCCAACCTTGCACCAATAAATTTGAGAATCTAGAAGAAATGGATGAACAGCATGGCAAAGCATGGGTCAAATTTCATCACTTTACTCTTCCTCCTCCTCCTCCTCTGCCCATCTCACATGAGTTTATGTTGTGTGAGAGGATCAATGCAAATGATACAATGGAAAGGGCATAATGCAGTGTCATTTGAATGCATGACCACTTAACTATCATCATTATGTCGGTCACATCAAGGTCATTGCTATGTCTAGCATTACTAAACAAAGCATAGAATAATTTCATCTGTTATTTTTAGCTTATCTTCTCACCGAGGAAGCAGGAGACAGAGGCTTTTCTGAGACTAGCCTTTGATAGAAGTGTGGAGAAACATTCCAGGACTGTGGAGTAAGGTGGCAGACAGACCAAAATGTACTTATCCATAGATGTCATTGTATATCTGAAGTCCACTTATCTGATGGAGTTAGGCAATTGTTTGTTTGTTGTTGTTGTTGCTGGTTGTTTAAAAAAATACTTTTATTTTCTTTTAGGAGTTGTACAAAGAAGCTGTCATTCAACAAAGGAGTTCATGAAGCAGTGTGTCTTGATCATTTATTGTGCCTTGTTTCATTGGTGGGACTGTAATTAGTTCTGAAGTAGAGATAGGGAGACCTTCAAATTCTGACATTTACATTGCCATGACATTCTGCCCATTTGCACAAGAAGCAGACTTAATAACATACATCATGATAGCATAGTAGAGGGAGATATACAATGGAATAATATAATAAATGCAAATTCAAGTAGCAAGCTTCAATGCCAAATGTCTTTTTTTGTTGTTCTGATTTTGTGTTCCCATGCTGGAAATCAAACCCACAGCCTCATGCAAGCTAGCAATGGCTCTACTAGTGAACTACATCCTCGTCGCTAAAATGCCTGGTTTTGAATTATACTTCTATCATTCAATATCATATATAACCTTGGAAAAATAAGTTAGTTATAGTTAGGTTCAATTCCTTTATCTATACAGCTGGTCATTCAGAGTATCCCAACAGATAGTTTTTTTGGTGTTTGCCACCTAATGCTTGGAGACTAAACTCTTGTCAGCAAATGTGTCTTGGCTAAATTTGTCTTTTCTGCACATCTTTCTCAAGAGCGAATCAACATCATGATTGGAAGAAGCCAATGAACACTAAGTTCTCCTGATCATTTCCTCTCAGAAATACTAGTGATGGCTAATGAATGTGGGCATATATCCCTAAGCAACACATCCTGAATACATAAATTAAATTCATGCATTTGCTCATCTAGTTATTGACTCATTGAATGTTAACATATGCTTTTGCCAATTTAATAATGAAATCACAGTTGGGCATTTGGCATTGTTCAAGAAACAAAAATGAAGATAAAAATATACCATCCACTCTCAAAGGAGATTATAATAGCAGAATGTATGTTGCTTTATATCTGGGTGGCACTAGAATTCTGTGATGGTATTTTTATTATTCTGAATTTTCTACTAATATTATTCCACATTTCTTTCTGGGTATCTGCATTACTAGATCCTCCTCACTCATAAACTCATGTGTCCTTCCATTAGGACTAGTACCATTACCCAGTCAGGAACATGAATGAGATAATGGCTGTCATTTTCCTTAGCCCAAGGGCACTGCAATATCAGATTTACTTCTTGAGTAATATTGAAATAGGATAGTCTTTTCCTATTTCCAGTATATCACCTTAGTTCAAGGAAATCTCTTCTATACTCATATATTTTAACTGCATGACCATTTGTGTACCTGCCCCTAAAATAGTCATAATTACAATTTCAAAAGGCAAATCAGCCAGTCACTGGTGACATACACCTATTATTCTAGCTACTCAGGAGACTGTGATCTGAAGATCACACTTCCAAGCCTGCCTGGGCAAGAAAGTCCATGAAACTTTCATCTTCAATTAAAGTGTACAAAGTTGCACATGGCTCAGATGATAGACTGCTAGCCTAGAAAGAGGAAGCTAATGGATAGTATCCAGACCTGGGTTCCACTAGTACCAGCTTCTCTCTTCCTCAGACAATTTGTGGGAGGAGCTAATGATGTATTCACTAGTTCTCAAGGATGATGTCCCTGTCTGCAGAACCCACTAACAGCTTGCGTTCTTGATGCCCTTCATATAGCCTTCTTCCTCATCCTTTATGCTCTCTACTCTCCTATCTACAAGTGCGTGTTTTCCTCCCTTTCACTTTGCATTAATAAATCCATTCCTCTAGTCCATCTTTATCATCTTTTCCTGAGGAGACATACCTTTCTGGCCTTCTGGACCTAGAGACTATAATCTAGTGAAACAAGGACGCATAACTATGCAGTTCCTCCCTTCTCACCATACTAGTTCTGAGATATGTTCTAAGAACATATATCACAGCTAATAAATGTTAATACATATCATTTTAAGATCATTCATTTTTAATCTGATGCTGGTATTTCACACAATCCTAGCTATTATGTGACTGAGATCTGAAGATTTCATTTCCAGTTCAGACCTGTTTTCTTATCTCCAATTAACTACCAAAAAGCTGGAGGTGGTTCAAGTGATAGAGCACTAGCCTTGTCCAAAAAAGGTCAGGGATAACACCTAGACCCAGGAGAAAGATGACCCACTGTCTCCAGAACAATGCAAACATCCACATACACTGTGGTAGGCCCACTGTCAGCACAATTAGAGGTACTTAGAAAACAATGGTAGTGATTCAAAACAAATTAATAATCAGTACTACACAAAAAAGAAATTGTAAAATATGCTGGATCTTTTGATTGATTAGTAATTGGTTTATTAATTATTATATTATTGTTTCAGTTATATTTACTATGTTTGACATGGTCAGGATTCATTGTATACTCATAAAATGACATATTGAATTGAAATTCCTTTGTACAATTACACAAAAAATTAAACAATTATTTGTGTGTGAAAAGGAAAAGAAAATATTGAAACTATCTTGGCTGCCTTATTATTGTATCACATGTCTTATGCTAACTCATGACCAGTATATACTTTGGTTAAAAAAGAATGGAATGTAAAAGCCAACAACATTACAATACAGTAGTTTGATATTATTAGCTACTTTTGCATGTTTTCTTATGCATTAAAAATAGAAATAATTTATTTGGTTGTCATTATTTGCTTGTTCTTGTTATTTAATTTATCAGGGCTGTCTTTCCACTGTAATAGTTTCAGCATCATGTTTATTCACCTTGCATTATTTTACTTTAGTCTCTCATCATTCACATTAATTACGTATCTTTACTTCTTGGCAAATAAAAATTCGGCCAAAACATTTACCCAATCATCCAGAAACAAAGACATACTAAATCCACCAGCAAAACAATGTTCATTGCAGCACTATTTACCATAGCAAAGATATGGAACCAACCTAGATGTCCCTCCATTGATGAGTGGATCAACAAGATGTGGTATTTATACACAATGGAATTCTATGCTGCCGTCAGAAAGAATGACATCGCCCCATTTGTTAGGAAATGGAAAGACTTAGAAAAAATCTTGTTAAATGAAGTAAGCCAGACTCAAAGGAACATAGGCTCAATGGTTTCCCTCATTTGTCATAATCAGTAGAAATCTTGGCAATCCTAGCAGAGATTTGCAATAGAGAAAAACCTTGATACAAAAGGCCATATAGTAGGATGCTAAATGAAAGGATCTCTAGGATATAGAAACATAAGCCATATAATGAATGATTGTTGTTCTTAAGATACTATGTTGTCTCTCATCTCTTTTGCTATCCCTTGGGTATCTCATATTGTTACAGTATATCACTTTGTTACCTGATATATCGGATATATTTGTATTTGGTTATTTGAAATTGGATAGAGAAGGGGGGAAAACAAGATGAGGGGTGGGGGTGGGGGGAGGGAAATGGGTACCAAGACATGTGAAAGGGTTTCAATGTATGGGAATTAATGCACCATCTATCTGGCAAATATCATGTAACCCTTCTATTAATTACAGTGAAAATATATGAAAAAAAGAAAAGGAAAAAGAAAAAAAATTCTGCCAAAAAATCTTGAAGTTAAATCTTTGTGAGTTCATGGAATATATTTCTTAGAATACATGCTGTACTTGGAATTTCTGGATCAAGGTTGCTCAAATATTTACAGTATTTTGAATGTGCTGTCAAACTTCCCCTAGGAATGTGACTAATTTCTGCCTCTGTGGAGGAAATGGGAATGCCTATTTCCTAGTCGCCTTGGACACAACAGATACTATCTGTTTTGTAGATCTTTGTCATTTTGACAGACAAATACAATTTTCCTTACTGTTTTATTTGTACTTCTTTAATAACCTGCTTAGTAGCATTTTTATGTTTATTGGCTATTTTTCAGTTTTGCTGTTGTGGTTGTGCTTAAGAAAGTAAAACACCCTCTGCTAAAGGGGATGTAGAGATTTCTTTTTCTATGTTCTCCATGCTATAGAATTTGTGGCTGCTCACTCTCACATCTCTCTTTACTTTTTATTAGATCTTTTTTTTTCTCAAGCTCTTACATGTCATTAGCATTTTATTTCTATTGTGCCATAGTTGAAATCACCCCCCAAAAAAAGCAAAAAAAAAGAGAAAAAGGAAGAAAGAAATAAGAAAAAAAGACTATCCAACTTGTTAGAACTTTGTCAAACAATTTGTAAAATGAATTGTCAGTGCTCCTATGGCTGTTCAGAGAGCTTGCCTGGATGCCTGTCCTATAGACAATGGGAATTTCTACTAAGTTCCTCTGAATGACTACAAAGCTATTGATTTGTATTGAATATTTGGGAGAAAAGGTTTTGGGGGTACTTGCTTTGTACTTGTTAGGCAGTTGTTCTACATCTTGAGCAATTTCCCAACCCTTTTGCCTTCATTGTCTGTAAACTCAGCTCCAAGAAACTTTCCCTTACTCAAGGCTAGTGCTCTACCACTTGTGCAACAGCTCTACTTCCAGCCTTTTTGGTGGTTACTTAGAACTTAGGGTCTCAAAACATTCCTGCATGGGCTGGCTTCCAACCATGATCCTCAGTTCTCAGTCTCCTCATTAGCAAGGATTACAGGTGCAAGCTGCATGCATGGAGCTCACCTTCATTAAGTTTTGAATGGAGTCTCTTGTGTATATCCAAGGGAGCATGGACTATGGTCTACCTATTTCTACTTCCTGTGTAGCTAGGAAGACAGTTTCACACAACCGTACATTGTTACTGATTTAAGTGTGATCTCAAGTTTATGCCTGAGCCAATCTCAAATATCCATCCTCCTTATAACCAACTCCCAAGAAGGTAGGAGTATTGATATTCACTCCTGGAACTCGGCCCGTACTATTCTTTGAATTCAGGATATTGTACTTGCTAGACAGGTGAAGTACTATATGAGCTATGATCCAGCTGGACTTGCATTCTATCTTTCATTTCTCAGAATTACATGAAGTCTTAAGAATTTTGCAACTAGTAAGTTCTGTGAATCAACAGTTTCAAGGAAATAGGTTGCAGTTAGAGCCAAGGAGTCATGGGAATACCCCTGGCAACTTGTCCTGGAAATCCATCTGGGCAAACAGGAAAAAATCAACTTAACTGCCTCATCATAGGTACAGCTTCATAAAGAAGAAAAAAATCATTGTCAGGATTAGTTAGCACTCACTAAATTTAGTCAGACTTTCAGATACCTTCACAGCATGAATAGTCTAAGACAGATTGTTCTAAGAGTTTCCAGAAAAGCAAATCAGATCAGATTTGAAAACAAGCCAGAAAATGAATAGAAATTGTTTCATTGCTCTTGTTTTTCTTCCTAATTAGTATTTATGTACACACATTCCAGAGACTTTGCAGTTTGCTTAAAAATACACTACAGCAAAATTGTCAACTCCAGCTGTTTTTTTTTTCCTGCTCTGAATTCACTGAGCAACTTAAAAATATACAGACTAATATCCTGGTAATGATGTTTCTTCAAAGCAAGAGCTCTTTCTTAGTTCCTACAAATCAAACAGAGCAAACATTGCAGAGCTCTAGGTAAGGATATAGGTTTTCAATCTGATCTGAGGAACCAGAAGTTTTATTAAGTATTTCTTTTTTTGATGTTTTATTTTTTTATTTATTTTTTTATAATTTTTTATTTCAAGGTTACAGTTATATTTGTCAGATATCTTCAAAGAGACATTACAGTCTGAAAATCTTCACACTGAAGTCTTTTTTCTAGAGACAGGAGGAGCAGGGGAGGCAGATGGCTAGGTAAAGCCATAGTATTTTGTTGGTGAAATTTTTGTTGGCAGTAAATCCTTTTGTCTTTGCAGTGACTTTGTTATGACAGCTATACACTGATAAATCACAGCCAGTGCAACCCCTAATCTGGAGACTTCATTTATACTAGTGAGTCGTGCAGCAGATCAGTTTGAACACCGTGTTGAAGAATCTGGAAGAGTTCAAGATAGCGCATGGACTGCCAACACCCACAAGTATAACACAATTAAAACCTACCAGAAGACATCACTATCTCTCAGAACAATGCTCACCAAAACCAAAAGTCACCTAGACCCTGGTTCCAATAATTATCTTTCCATTTTTCCATTGGCATATGAGATTTGGCTGGAATCCTCCAGCAAATTCCAGTATTTCTTGTGCTTTAGTACTTCTATAAAATGTCCTACTTTCCAGTGTGCTCTGCAGTCATTGATTAGTTATTAGCCAGTTCATGATGGATGAGAGTATAGTTCTTAAATTATTCTCTGTGCCAAATGAATCAGTACTGTCTCCCTCTGTCTCTCACTCTTTCTCCCCCCACATTCTGTCTTCCCTGCCTCCTTTCCTCTGCTGTACTCTCGCTTTCTGCATTCACCCTACATCTCTATCACTGCATCCTTATATCACCTGGTCAGGCTATCAGACATTCAGTTCCTTCAAAGTAGCTCTCTGTCCTAGTAAGACTGTGGCTCCCAGAACCTTGACCTCCTATACCTAACAGAGCTACTTCCTTTCAGTTACCTCTTGATCCCACACAGCAAAATTGCTTTAATTACCATGTCTGTTATCACATTCATTTTGTAACTCTTTTCTCTTGTCGAATGTTCCAGATTGGCCTCTCGTGCCCTCCCTGGGGAGACTCTGATAGTTGAGAACTAATAGCACTCTGTTTTTTTATTAATAAACATTTGCTTTCCCTAATACAAGCAGTAAGTAGTTGGAAATGACACTGCTGTTATGTTCACAGATCTTGCTCAGTATCACTGAGAAATACATATATTTATCTCTGTTTTGGGAAACTCAAGTTTACACCTTCAGCTTCTCATTAAAGGCACACATCTCTCCTTTGTCATTTACCTATTTTCTCAGCTGCCCATGCTGGTGTGACTAGCATCCATACATACTTGTCACCAGAGAGAACTTGGCCCTGAGCCGAAGAGAAATACTGGGCATTTTCAAATACTTCCAAAGGTGCTGTGTCATCGCTTATGCTCTGTTAAAATGAGATCACATAATTCCTAGGTACTAGGAATTCCTAGGAACTATTTTGTTATGGGACCCAGATGCTCCTTGATTTCATTTCATTCTTCGCTAGGAAATTGGTTTAATACTGATTTTAGTTACATGCCACAGTTCCAAAGGAGCCCACTGTCTCCAATCCCCCTCTGCATCTCAGCAATCAGAGTAGATTTTGCAGTGGTTTTGTGCCGCCTCTCCTGGTGCAATCATCTCAATTATTTTATAAAATTGTCAGGCACTACATGTTTCTCTCTTTTGTTACCTAGAGCCAAGCGTTTAAGAGAAAGAATTCCCACAATATTCCCTCTGACTCCAACTAATTTACATCCATAAGGGTCTCATTGTCTGACATCCTTACTAATTGCTTAAGCCCCATTTTCACATAAACAAAGCCAAAAGGAAATAAGTTATTATACAGAATACTTCAGTGTCTTCCTTTTGAAGTTTTTAGGATATTTGAAGTTTTTCAATACTTTATTCTGAAAAGATTTCTAGACCGAAGGACATCCCACAAATGGTTGAATCCATAATACCAAGGATAACACATGCATTGAGAATGCTGTCAACTAATCAACCAGTGCTAAATATCAAATGCTCATGTTCTAGCTTAAACTTCACATCAGATGCATATTTTCATTCCTCTGAGAAAACTGACAATTAGCCTTTATCTCCCAATTTAAGTCTACGATGATATTACAAACAATTACTTCTCAAATTAATCATAATCAGTTCAGTTATATGTAGTGAAACATTATGTCCAAATTCTAGTATTTTAGATAGCTGTTAGTCTCTTCAACAACACTTAAAAGATACTCAAGAGTAGATTAGATGCTGGAATTGTCAGGAAAGTTGGAATTTGTTTTCCAAAAAAAGCTGTTAAAACATGCTCTGAAGAGTTCTAGAAAACTTTTTTTTAAATTATCTTTGGTTGTTGTACAAAGGGATTTCAATCCAGCAAAAAATATGTTTTAGGAGAAATCAAAAGTGGAAAGAATATGCCCCATTGGCAACAATGTTCATGGACTAATTCCAGAACAAGTAGGACATAAAGCACAGAGCCAAATAGATAAATAGATAAGATAGGTAGATAGATAGATAGATAGACAGACAGACAGACAGACAGACAGACAGACAGACAGATAGATAGACAGACAGACAGACAGACAGACAGACAGATAGATAGATAGATAGATAGGCAGACATATATATAGAGAGATACATATACATACATATATATTATTTTACTTGGGAACAGGACTTTGCAAATGATATTAATAACCTTGAGATATGGAATTTTCCTGGGTCTAATCTAGTCATATAAGTCTTTAATAGCCCTAATACGGTAAGAAACAGAAAAGAATAGTGGAGGTAGAATCAAGGTCAGAGAGATGCTGTCTGTTACTGGTTCTGAAAATGGAAGAGAGAACTCAGTCAAAGAATTCAGTGGTCTTAGAGACTGGAACAGAAAAGAAAATCATTTCCTCATGGGAATACTGTGGCACAAAGAAGCTGTAGATGCCCTAAAGTTGCCCTAAATGGGATGTATTGCTTATAAAGATTGAGAAACAAATCATTTAACACAAGAAAGTTTAGACAAATTGCAGGAAAAATTCTTGAAACAATCGAAACTTTAGATAATACAATTTCTAAGGTAACTTCCAAAGCAAAGGTTTGTTATGTATCTTTTTTCTTTTGAGAGCCTTGGAGAGAAGAGCCATTACAACTAAAGGGAACAATGTGAAATGGAAGCAGTCTTTGATTTTCTGCTGTCTACATCCAAGGAGTAAAAGTGGGATTAGATTCTTGATATTTTAATGCATTACAAGAATCCTAGCAAAAAATGATTCTTTTGAATTCCATTAAAAAGGAAGAAAATAGCCAATAGTGGTCAAATAAAGCTGTATATACTTCGAGGAGAAATCCTATCACAGAAACATGATAAAAAGAAAGCTAAGGAAAATAGGAAACATTTTTAAAGTGGCACTAATTATGTAAACACTTTGAGCTCATACCTTGTGTGTAGATCA